>NC_067480.1:87209948-87884948 GCF_947179515.1 Apodemus sylvaticus
ATTGAATTCTGGGTGTTTCCACTGCCCTAGGTTTCTAGCTCTTCCTTGAGATGGCACCAAGATTCCAGTTGTTTTCCCCAGTACAGCACTATATCTTCAGCACACCTTATTCTATCAGTTTCCATTTCTACTATTCACCCTCATGAAGTCCCCATCCCTATCCACCCATGATGTCTATTCTGTTTCCCCTTCTAAGTGAGATATGATGTCCTCTACTTGGGCCCTTCTTATTACTTAGGATTCTTTGAATTTGGGTAGTGGCATGGTTTACCTTAATTTTACTGATGCTATCTACTTATATGTGAGTTTAACCCAGTTTAACTTTCAAGGTTGGGTTACCTCACAGGATCATGATTTTAGTTCCATCCATTTGCTAGCACATTTCACGATGTTATTGTTTTTAATAGCTAAGCAATAATGCTTTGGGTAAACAGACCTCATTTTTTATACATTCTTTAGTAGACATACAATTAGGTTGCTTTAAGATTTTTGCTAATACCCATAGAGCTGCTATAAACACAGTTGAACACATGACCCATTGTATGGTAGAGGTTTCACTGTGCATATGCATAGGAGCGGTATACCTGGGTCTTGTGGTAGATAGATTCCCAAATTTCTGAAAAATCTCTATCTTGACTTGTAAAGGAACAGTCTTTATTTTAACTCCAACCACGATTAAAGACACCATAATATTTTAATTGTATTTTTTTCTTTTATTCATTACATCTTGCTTACTGTCTTCCCTCCTGGGGACTCCCTCCTACAATCTCTCCACTTCTCTCTCCAATCCCCTTCTACTCTGGAATAGTGGAGCCCTGAGCAGCCAGAGGGAACACCTTTCGGGGCATACCTTCTATAGTGTTTTGGGACCCAAATGAAGCCCAAGCTGCATATCTGCTACATATGTACAGAGATGCCTAGATACAGCCTGTGTACCCTCTATAGCTTGTAGGTTAGTCTCTGAGAACTCAAAGGATGCAGGTTAGTTGACTATATTGATATTTCTATGGAGTTCCAATCTCTTTGGGCCCTGCAATCTTTCCCCCACTCTTCTATAAGAGTCCTTAACTTCCATCTACTGTTTGGCTGTAGGTATCTATATATGTCTAAGTTAGCTAGTTTGTGAAGCCTTTCAGAGACCAGCCATGTTAGACTTCCATCTGCAAGCATAACAGAGTTACATTAGCAGGGTCATGGCTAAGTGCTTGCAGATGGAATGGGTTTTAAAAAGTGACAGTCATTGGTTGGTCATTCCCTCAGTTAGAGATCTGCTTGAGCTGGTAAAAATCTATTAGATTTTAAAAGTTATTTACATTATTAATAAGAGATATTGTAAGGCGAATTAGAAAGGAATGATGTGCTTCAATAATCATTAGTTTATGTGTCAAGTTGACGAGGTAATTTATATTTTTTAACAGTGTAAATATTTTATTAAAAGAAAAAAATTACCTAAAATATTAGAAAGTTTAAAAACAAAGATAAGAAATTAGAAATATAGGTTAATTAAGTTCAGTTTCAAGCATATATGCATAATGAATGTTTTTTTGAGCTATATCCTCAAATGTTTTAAATATATACTATATACTACTTTGTATTAAGCATTATGGTGGTGGTATCTTCTCAGATATGTGCTTAGATTTCTTTTTCATATATATATATATATATATATATATATATATATATATATATATGTATACATACATACACACACACACACACACAGAGACAAGACATTAAGTATTACAGGCATTGTATATATAATGTCTAAAATGTCTTGTCGGGATGTTAGGTTTGTAATTTAACTTAAAATAAAATATCTGTGTTTACCATTGTTCAGGTATCCTGACTAGGCTGATGTTACTTGAAGTACAAATGGAATCATCTGAAAAAAGGAAATCTCACATGAGAAAAATGCCTTCAAAGATCCACCAGTAAATTGTTTTCTTAATTAGTGATAAATAGGAGGCCCAGCCCATTGGAATGTATCTATCCCTGATCTGTCATCTTGAGTTCTTTATAAAAGTAGGCTGAGCAAACAGAAGAAGAGGGCTAGCAGTTTGTAACCCTCCATCCCTTCTCCTTGAGCCCCTGACCTAATTTCTGCCTTTTTTGAATGCCTTTCCTCATTTCCTTTGATAATGAAGAGCAATTTGTTCTTTTTTTTTATTTATTTCATTTTATTTTATTTCATTTTATTTTATTTTTTGGTTATGGTATTTCACACACACACACACACACACACACACACACACACACACACACACACATATATTCTTTGTTTACAATCCAAAAGCTTTCCCCGCTCCCAGTTCCCCCCTCCCAATATGCCCCATAAGTCCTCTTCTCTCCATCCATTCTCCTATCTTTCTCCCTCACTTATCTCTGTCCTGGTTCTCCCCTACAATGCTGGATCAAGCCTTTCCAGGATTAGGGCCCTCTTCTTCCTTCTTCATGGGAATCATTTGATATGCTAATTATATCTTCAGTATTCAGAGTTTCAGGGCTAATTAATATCCACTTATCAATGATTGCATTCCATGTGTATTCTTTTATGATTGTGTTACCTTGCTTAGGATGATATTTTCCAGTCCCAACCATTTGCTTAAAAAAATCATGAATTCATTGTTTTTAATTGCTGAATAGTACTCCATTGTGTATATAACCACATTTTCTGTATCCATTCCTCCATTGAGGGATATCTGGGTTCTTTCCAGCTTCTGGCTATTATAAATAAGGCTGCTATGAACATAGTGGAACATGTGTCCTTATTACATGCTGGGGAATTCTCTGGGCATATGCCCAGGAGAGGTATAGTAGGGTCCTCCAGAACCAGAGAACTCCTACAGCTGATAAACAACTTCAGTAAAGTGGCAGGTTATAAAATCAACTCAAGCAAATCAGTTGCCTTCCTATATTCAAAGGATAAGCAGGCTGAGAAAGAAGTTCGGGAAATGACACCCTTCACAATAGCCACAAACAATATGAAGTATCTTGGTGTGACTCTAACCAAACAAATGAAAGATCTATATGACAAGAGCTTCAGGTCTCTGAAGAAGGAAATGGAAGAAGATCTCAGAAAATGGAAAAATCTTCCATGCTCATGGATTGGCAGGATTAATATAGTTAAAATGGCCATCTTGCCAGAAGCAATATAAAGATTCAGTGCAATCCCCATCAAAATCCCAACTTGGTTCTTCACAGAGTTAGAAAAAAGCAATTTTCACAGTTATCTGGAATAACAAAAAACCCAGGATAGCTAAAACTAGTCTCAACAGTAAAAAAAAATTTTGGGGGGGAATTAATATCCCAGACCTCAAGCAATACTACAGAGCAATGGTGTTAAAAACTCCATGGTATTGGCACATGTACAGGCAAGTGGACCAATGGAATAGAATTGAAGATGCAGAAATGAATCAACATACCTATGGTCACTTGATCTTCAAAAAAGGAGAGGAAAACATTCAGTGGAAAAAAGATAGCCTTTTCAACAAATGGTGCTGGTTCAACAGAAGGTCGGCATGCAGAACAATGCGAATTGATCCATTCTTATCTCCTTGTACTAAGCTCAACTCCAAGAGGATCAATGACCTCCACATAAAACCAGACACACTGAAACTAATAAAAAAGAAGCTGGGGACAACCCTTGAGGACATGGGCACAGGGGAAAGGTTCCTGAACAGAACACCAATAGATTATGCTCTAAGATCAAGAATTGACAAATGGGATCTCATAAAATTACAAAGTTTCTGTAAGTCAAAGGACACTGTCAAAAGGACAAAACACCAACCAACAAATTGGGAAAAGATCTTCACCAATCCTACATCAGATAGAAGGCTAATATCCAATATATACAAAGAACTCAAGAAGTTAGACCCTAGGGAACCAAATAACCCTATTAAAAAATGGGGTACAGATCTAAACAAAGAATTTATACCTGAAAAAATTCAGATGGCAGAGAAGCACCTTAAGAAATACGCAACATCATTAATTATTAGGGAAATGCAAATCAAACAACCCTGAGATTTCACCTCACCCCAGTCAGAATGGCTGATGTTAAAAACTCAGGAGACATCAGGTGTTGCCGAGGATGTGGAGAAAGAGGAACACTCCTTCACTGCTGGTGGGATTGTAAGATGGTACAACTACTATGGAAATCAGTCTGGCGGTTCCTAAGAAAATTGGTTATGGTATTTCATAGTAGAATACATCCCCTTTGATATCTTGGGGTGCTCTGTGGAAGACTGGAAGATAACCATCGCTGAGACCAATGTAGACTAAGGAGGCTGTGTTTATTTAAACCTCTCGGAATGAAAAATAAAATTGGACTTTCGTTTTGGTGTTTACTGCCTTCTAACAAAAATCAGATTCCTGACTTAAGGACTGTCTTTTAAAAAGGGTCATCATGTTCTTTCTTTGTACCAATGAAGTGTCTATTGTATCAAAACAAACAAAATCATTTTCCAGCTTTAGCATAAAAATCATCTGTGAATGGAATCAACTATGTCTTAGGAGAGTTTCAAAGCTTTTTTTAATTGGACAATTGATTTCCCATGAAAATTTTCAAGTATTTATAATAGAAAAGCCATTTTGTATAGACTTTATACTGGTATAGGTTACTATACCAGTATACTGGTATAGGTTACTAGAAATATGCTGTTATCCTAGGATGCATTATGAGTCAATCATACCAGTAGAATTATGAATTTTTCTATAAGTATACTTATCCTTTGGTATCTACAAGGAAATAAATTACCCTATACTGTAATTTCTTGTATTCCATAGCTACCTGCAGCTATTACGAACTGGTTTGCTGGAACAGAAGCTGAGGGATAGATGGGGAAGGGGTGAAAAGAAAGAAGGCCAGGACAATATTTTACTGATTGAGGCCCCAACTTTAATGGTGGTCAGACCTTTTAACACTTTGGGCAAGCCCTTCCCCCCAGACTCCGGGCTGAGTTCTGGTCGAAGTCGTCTAGCTTCTCCTGGCGGTCCTTGTCTTGACTGCTCTGGCGGCTGAGTGGGTCACCTGCTTAATTCAGGAATTCATAGACCTGGAGGAACAATGAGCTTAACCTTCACTCTGAACTTCTCCACCCTAGGATAAAAATTCCTGCTGCAATCTACTTCCCTATTGTCCTAAAGTCAGATTCCTGCCTGAAGCCAGGGATTGTCCTTGGCTAAAGTCAAGTTCCTACCATGTGGTATGACTCCCCAATATGGCTCTATACAGTAATTTAGATTACAACAGACTTTCTCCTATTTTTGTACTTTAAGCCTTTCTGTCCCTGTATTCTGTGTTGCTCTCTGAATTATATATGCAGGATCTGTGATGGAGAAGGTTATGTTGTACCCACAGAATTAAGTCCAGGCATGGTGACCATTGATGGTCTACACTGCCATAAGGAGAAGCTTTTTGATGGGAGTATGATAGTTATACCTGAGTACGGATATAAGGAAAGGGCTTAGAGTTCAGTAAGACATGATGCTAACCTATCCAAAAAGACATGGTTTATTTTGTTTCCTAAGGTCCACAAACATACTAACCCTGGAATCTTCTCTTTCTTTCTATTACCAGGCAAGATTTTTCACCTGGTGAGTAGTCTTTTAGTCTATTAGACAACTGTTGGCTACCATCAGCCCATGTATGCTAATTACTTGACATTTATGGACATTTTGACCAGCTTATAATTCCATTTTATAGGTAATGTTGCAACTGAGTAGGAGTATATATGGTTTAACATCTCTTTTGAAATTTGTACAGCATTTTCTTTTAACCTGGAAGCTAGACTGTAGGAAGTCTTTGGTTTGATCCAAACCAAATTATCTCAGTCCTGTGTATGAAGTGTGAGGTATCTTTCACAATAATATCTCACATTCAACCTCTAAGAGAATGGAAGGATATACCAATAGTCCACATTTTTGCGGTGTCCTCTGGACATCTCTGATGAACTCATTCATTCAAAAATATTCTCATTACTGATACTGGAGTGTTTGTTTGTCTCTGGTTCTTTGTATAGTTGATGAATATTATTAGACACTTAGATGACTTTCTTCTTTCTTGCTCTTCGACAGTTAACTTGATGGCTAAGGTGAACAAACAAATATATTAATTTCAGGCTGCTTCTCAATGGGCTGGTAAAATCCAGAGCTATAATTATATTTTTCAAAATGAGGAGATTCATGAAGAAGAAAGAAAATATAGAAGAAAAATAGGAAGATAAATATGAAGATAAATGATTATGATGATGATTTTTAACTTGCCCCATTTGAATAGGTTTCACATTATATTCAAGCTTGTGTGAGTTCATTATATTTACCTTGACCAACATGATATACCATGAACTCTGACACAGTTACATTCTCTTTCCAAATATACACCAAGACTAAGGTGCTGAACAATGTGTATAAACAGGAAAAAATGAGTCGTGGGAATGTTATGACAAAAATAGAATTAATGAAATGTCATAAATTCCATAAATAAACAAATCCTTTGCCAAAATATTGTAAGTATGATCTATAGGCCACCTATATTCAATTTATTCCTCTCAAATCTTTTGAACTTGGTTATCAAAATGTACATTTCAGTAAATACCACTGTCTTTCAGACTTCTCTAATACCGCCCATTCATCCCTTTAAAATGCTGTTGCAGTCTGTAGCTATTGTGAACTGGGTTCCTGGAACAGAAACTGAGGGATGGATCGGAGAAATGGTGAATAGAAGGAGGGACAGGACAATATTTTACTGATCGAGACCCCGACTTTAATGGCAGTCAGATCATTTAAAAGTTTGCGCAAGCCCCTCTCCCCTGCCCCCTGCCACCAGACTCCGGGCTGAGTTCTGGGGAAGTCATCTGGCAGTTCTTGGCTCCACTGCTCAGACAGATGAGTAGGTCACCTGCTTAATTCAGGAATTCATAGACCTGGAGGGACAATGAACTTCACCTTCACTCTGAGCACTCCACCCTAGGTAGAACAGGACACGGAATAACACAGGAATCCCTGCTCAACAAAGTCTGGGAGAGGAAGCTCACCTTGATCAATGTGGAGTTCCTACCAATTGGCATGACACCCCAATATGGCTCTGTACAAATGCTTTCAATGTTTTTTGTAATCCAAAGTCCCAAGTTCACATTCTACCGAGAATCATCACAGTCAGATCTGTCACAGTGATACCTCACTTTGTTGGTTTATCGAATTTCTGTCTTAATCAGTGTACTGGATAACATTTTGTGTCAACTGCAGAAAAGTGAGAGTCATCAGGGAGGAAGAAGCCTGGTTTGAGCAAATTCTGCATAAAATTCAGCTCTAATAATTTTCTTAATCAGTGACCAATGTAGTAGTGCCCAGCCCATTCTGTGAGGTGCCATTTCTGACATTTCTGTCCTAGGTTCTAAAATCAAGCAGCCTGAACAAGTCATATGAATCAAGACAGTAGACAGCACCTTTCCATGATCTCTGCAACAACTCCTACTTCTGAATTCCTGCCATGGAATGCTGGTGATGATCAACAATATGGGATTGTAAACCAAATATACCCTTCCTTCCTTCATCAATATGCTTTTTTGTTCATAGTTTGTCATTATAGCAAGGCTTAAAAATCATCCTGGATAAATTAATAGATAGCACTTGCCCTCCAAATCCCTTCAACCTTGCATTCACTTATACGTGGATGGTAGTTATTAAATCTTCAATATTTTATAATTTAGAAGGCTTTGTCCTTATGCTTCTATCATTTAAATACTGCTTCATTCATTAGCACAGCAAGAAACAATAATTCTAACTACACTATGTTTACCACTCAGTTTGTTAACACCTATTTATCTTAAGGCTCTATTTTAATGGTAAATATCATCCCCAAAACTTGTCTATATGCATGTTCACCAATCCCCTTTCTATGGTTAACAAAGTCTGTGCATTATCCTGAAGCTGATGAAATTTTTAGGTAAGATTCAGACATTGTCCTTGTATCCTTGCTCAGTGGATCAGCTGAATCAAAAAAAAAAAAATACCTAATCTTAATATCACAGTGCATTTCCCTAATGACTAATGAAGTTGAGCATTTTTTATGATGCTTCTCCGCCATCCGAAGTTCTTCAGGTGAGAATTCTTTGTTTAACTCTGTACCCCATTTTTTAATAGGGTTGTTTGGTTTTCTGGAGTCTAGTTTCTTGAGTTCTTTATATATATTGGATATTAGCTCTCTATCTGATGTAGAATTGGTGAAGATCTTTTCCCAATTTGTTGGTTGCCGATTTGTCCTCTTGATGGTGTCCTTTGCCTTACAGAAACTTTGTAATTTTATGAGGTCCCATTTGTCAATTCTTGCTCTTAGAGCATACGTTATTGGTGTTCTGTTCAGAAACTTTCTCCCTGTACCGATGTCCTCAAGTGTCTTCCCCAGTTTCTTTTCTATTAGCTTCAGAGTGTCTGGCTTTATGTGGAGGTCCTTGATCCATTTGGATTTGAGCTTAGTACAAGGAGACAAGGATGGATCAATTTGCATTCTTCTGCATGCTGTCCTCCAGTTGAACCAGCACCATTTGTTGAAAAGGCTATCTTTTTTCCATTGGATGTTTTCAGCCTCTTTGTCGAGGATCAAGTGGCCATAGGTGTGTGGGTTCATTTCTGGATCTTCAATCCTGTTCCATTGATCCTCCTGCCTGTCACTGTACCAATACCATGGAGTTTTTAACACTATTGCTCTGTAGTATTGCTTGAGGTCAGGGATACTGATTCCCCCAGATTTTCTTTTGTTGCTGAGAATAGTTTTAGCTATCCTGGGTTTTTTGTTGTTCCAGATGAATTTGATAATTGCTGTTTCTAACTCTGTGAAGAATTGAGTTGGGATTTTGATGGGTATTGCATTGAATCTGTAGATTACTTTTGGCAAAATGGCCATTTTAACTATATTGATTCTACCGATCCATGAGCATGGGAGGTTTTCCCATTTTTTGAGGTCTTCTTCCATTTCCTTCTTCAGAGTCTTGAAGTTCTTGTCATAAAGATCTTTCACATGTTTGGTAAGAGTCACCCCACCCCAAGATACTTTATACTGTTTGTGGCTATTGAGAAGGGGGTCCTTTCCCTAATTTCTTTCTCAGCCTGCTTATCCTTTGAGTATAGGAAGGCCACTGATTTGCTTGTGTTGATTTTATAACCTGCCACTTTGCTGAAGTTGTTTATCAGTTGTAGGAGCTCTCTAGTGAAGTTTTTTGGGTCACTTAGGTAGATTATCATGTCGTCTGCAAATAATGATAGTTTAACTTCTTCCTTTCCAATTTGTATCCCTTTGACCTCCTTATGTTGTTGAATTGCCCGAGCTAGTACCTCAAGTACAATATTGAAAAGATAAGGAGAAAGGGGGCAGCCTTGTCTGGTCCCTGATTTCAGTGGGATTGCTTCAAGTTTCTCTCCATTTAGTTTGATGCTGGCTACCAGTTTGCTGTATATTGCTTTTACTATGTTTAGGTATGGGCCTTGAATTCCTGTTCTCTCCAAGACTTTAAGCATGAAAGGATGCTGAATTTTGTCAAAGGGCACCCTCATTCATAAAAGAAACTTTACTAAAGCTCAAAGCACACATTGCACCTAACACAATAATTGTGGGGGACTTCAACACTCCACTTTCCTCAATGGACCGATCGGGAAAACAGAAACTAAACAGGGACACAGTAAAACTAATTGAAGCTTTGGACCAATTGGATTTGACTGATATTTATAGAACATTTCACCCTAAAGCAAAAGAATATACCTTTTTCTCAGCACCTCATGGTACCTTCTCCAAAATCGACCATATAATTGGACACAAGGCAGACCTCAACAAATATAAGAAGATCGAACTAATCCCATGCCTCCTATCAGATCACTATGGAGTAAAAGTGATCTTCAATAGCAACAAAAACAAGAGAAAACCCACATACACGTGGAAACTGAACAATATTCTACTCAATGATACCTTGGTCAAGGAAGAAATAAAGAAAGAAATTAAAGACTTTTTAGAACACAATGAAAATGAAAACACAACATACCCAAACCTATGGGACACAATGAAAGCAGTGCTAAGAGGAAAACTCATAGCCCTGAGTGCCTCCAAAAAGAAAATGGAGAGAGCATACATTACCAGCTTAATGACACACCTGAAAGCCCTGGAACAAAAAGAAGCTATTTCACTCAGGAGGAGTAGAAGGCAGGAAATCATCAAACTCAGGGCCGAAATCAATCAAGTAGAAACAAAGAGATCCATACAAAAAATCTACAAAACCAGGAGCTGGTTCTTTGAGAAAATCAAGAAGATAGATAAACCCTTAGCCAGACTGACCAAAGGGCACAGAGAAAGTATCCAAATTAACAAACTTAGAAATGAAAAGGGAGATATAACAACGGAAACTGAGGAAATCCAAAAAATCATCAGATCCCACTACAAGAGCCTGTACTCAACACAACTGGAGAATCTGGAGGAAATGGACAATTTCCTTGACAGATACCAAATGCCAAAATTAAATCAGGATGAACTAGACCATCTAAACAGTCCCATAATGCCTAAAGAAATAGAAGGAGTCATAGAAAGTCTTCCAACCAAAAAGAGCACAGGACCAGATGGTTTCAGTGCAGAATTCTATCAGACGTTCAAAGAAGAATTAACACCAATACTCTTCAAACTATTCCACAAAGTAGAAACAGAAGGAACACTACCCAATTCCTTCTACGAAGCCACAATTACGTTGATACCAAAGCCACACAAAGATCCAACAAAGAAAGAGAACTTCAGACCAATTTCCCTTATGAACATCGATGCAAAAATACTCAATAAAATTCTTGCCAACCGAATGCAAGAACACATCAAAACAATCATCTACCATGATCAAGTAGACTTTATCCCGGGAATGCAGGGTTGGTTCAATATACGGAAATCCATCAATGCAATCCACTACATAAACAAACTCAAAGAACAAAACCACATGGTAACTGAGTTATTAAAGCTCAGTGGGTGATTCTAAGGGAATTTGAATGATGAGCATGTAGAATCACTTATCATATAGAGGCTTTAAAGTTTCAGAGGGAAGTTTAAAGGCATTTTAGGGTCTTGGTCTATTGTGATTTAAGATTCTGTTCTTAAGACATTTGGTACTAAGAAATAAATAGCAGTGTTTAACAAGATACCAGAACTAAAAAAAGGAATGCTTTATGCTTTTGGAACACTCAATTCTGGTCATCTGGAGCTGAGAAATTCACTGTGTTTAAGAAAAGACCAATTTTACTGAGGTAAAACTTATGGGATGTGATTACTGAGAGTCAGCACACAGAGGCTTTGTTCTAGAGGTGACCAAGTTTGTATCTCAACCTGAAAACTTGAAGCTGAGGCTTGAGACTGTGAAGGCAAGAAGAAGACTTTTTCTTCTTGCTAGTTTCATGCTGATTACCTTTTGAAAGCCCAAGACTGAAAGGGCCTTGTGAAGGGGATAAAGCTTGGCACCATGAACACAGCCTATGATGAGCTGGTAGTTAAAGTTTGGCACAGGTTAAAAAAAAAACAAAGCAAAAACAAACAAACAAACAAACAAGCAAACAACAACAACAACAAAACAATAACAGCAACAATAAGAAAACAGTGCTTTGGATATGCTAGTATAGTTGCTTGATAATCTAGGACCACAACAACAGTATATTGGAGTCAGCAAGAGCCTAGAAGACAAACTCCAGGTATTGCATTGCGCAGCAGCAGAAAGAAATTTATACAAACTAATTGGGGTAGCACCAATGATCATGAAAGTATCCCAGTAATTTGGCATGGAGTAATTTTTGCAATTGGAGCTTGATTTCTACTGTGATTTTACCCTGATTCATCAACCTTCAATAAAATGTTTAATTTTGAATTTTACATGATCCCACAACTGAAAGTTCTTGAACTTTTCAAAGGTCTTTTTGATTTAAGGAGATAATATATGTTTTTATTTGACTTTACGTCCAGACCAGTTTTTCCTTCCTCCTGTCCTTCCAATCCCATTTTATACTTCTTCCTACCACCATTTCCCTTTCTTTTCTCTACAGAGTAGGCCACCCTAGTAGTTTTGATTTATATCAGAAACTTAAAGTATAACTAGTCACCTACTGTTCTTTTAAGGCTAGATAAAATAATAGGGGGAAAGGTCCCAAAGATCTGTTCCCTGTTAGAAGTCCCACTCAGGTATCCAACTGCACAAACAACATAAATGCTGTGGATCTTGGTCAGATCCATGTGTGATCCCAGATTGTCAGTTTAATCCCTGGGAGTTTGCATGAAGCAAGTATATTAGATGTGGGATTTCTGTCTTCTGGAGTCCTTGAACCCTGTGCTGAATAAATTGCCTGTATCTGTCTTAATGAAGTCATGCTTCTAAGTAAAGGTATTACTAAAGTTAAATGAATTTAATCAAAAAACTGCACAGTATACATACAACTTTTTCTGAAGGAGGAAAGCTCACAGAAATGGAAGATAATTCTGATTGGTAAGATCATGGAGTAATAATGAACAAAATAATCTTTAGACTTTCAAACAGATTAAAATCACAAGGACTCTGACTCTTAAATGCTTGCTTTGTGCTTTGAAAACAAACTAATGTTTGTGAGTGCAAATGAGAAACATTATATTTGACTCAGTTTTAACAAATGAAATTTTAATCAAAATACTTTCATTGTTTTCAAAACTTGCAGTGTATTTGATAGTCATAGTATATGCTGAAATTACAAAAATCACTGTACATAAGTGGTTCATAAAATAATGACTTTTGGTGGCAATGTAGTGGTTAAAAACTCCCTTAAATAAAAAGCAAATTCTTAAGTAACCAAATATGTTGTATGAGCACATATTGTCTTCTTCCTTGTTTGCACAGCTGCACTCTTTTCTGCAACAAGTCAAATGGAATAATTGTCTTATTAAAAGAGATAACCAATTGTGAGTTGAATTATCTCTGTCCTAATAGGGCTTCAAACCTTCTCTTATAAGTCAATTAACCCCTTACAAATTTCCAAGTTCATAAAAAGCAATTCTTTATTAGCTACACATTGGCATCTGAGGTTATACTAAGATATATGCTATTCTCCTAAATTGTAACATTAGTAAAACTAGTATACTTACCATTTTTAATTTTCTAGGCCTGGGTTAACTTACAGGATGTTATTTTCCAGTTCCATCTATTTGCTGGAAATTTTAATTCTGTTATTGTTTTAATGGAATAATACCTTAATTAGTAAATTAACCATACTTTCTTTATCAATTCAATGCAAATCGAAACAACACTGAGATTCCACCTTACACTGATCAGAAATGGCTAAGACGAAAGTCTCAGGGGACAGAAGATGCTGGAGAGAGGATGTGGGGAAAGAAGAACGCTTCTCCATTTTTGGTGGGATTGCAAGCTGTCATAACCACTCTGGAAATCATTTTGGCGATTCCTCAGAAAACTAGACATAGTACTACCTGAGCACACAGCTATACCACTCCTGGGCATATGCCCAGAAGATAACCCTACATGTAATAAGGACACATGCTAAACTATGCTCATAACTGCCATATTTATAATATCCAGAAGCTGGAAAGAACCCAGAAACAGAGGAATGGTTACAGAAACTGTGGTATACATACACAATGGAGTACTATTCAACTATTAAAAACAATGAATTCATGAAATTCTTAGGCAAATTGATGGAACTAGAAAGTGTCATCCTGAGCAAGGTAACCCAATAACAAAAGAATGCACATGGTATGCAATCACTGCTATGTGGATATTAGCCCAAAAACTCAAAATAAATAAGTTCCAATTCACTGACCATAGGAAGCTCAAGAAGGAGGACTGAAGTGATGGTGCTTTGGTTCCTTTGAGAAAGGGAACAAAATACTAACAGGAGCAATAAAGTTGAACAAGTGTAGAGCAGAGACTGAAGTAAAGGTCACTCAGAGACTGCCCTATCTGGGAATCATCCTATAGTCACCAACCCCCTGATACTGTTATGGACTACAAGAAGTGCATACTAAAAAGAGCATTGGTTCTCTCCAGAGGGGTCTTGCTAGAGCCTTACATATACAGAGGCAGATGCTAGCAGCCAACTATTGGTTCTGGGCATGAGATCCCCAATGGAGGATTGGAGCGTGGTCGGGAGGAGCTGAAGGGTCTACAGCCCCATGGGAATAACAATGATTCTGGCCACCCAGAAGCCTCAGGATTTCCAGGAACTAAACACTCAACCTAGGGGTACATACAATTCCAGCCAAAAATGTGGCAGCGGAATGACTTGTTGGGCATCAGTGGGAGGAGTGGTCCTTGGTCAGGTGAAGGCTCAACAGATGGTCAGGTGATGCCCCAACAAAGGAAAATCGAGGGGGGGGGGTAGTAGGAGTGTGTCAGGTGGAGGGGCATATACTTGGAGGCAGGGCATGGGAGGAAGGGTTGGGGATTTTGGGAGGGGGACCAAGAAAGTTTTTACCATTTAAAATGTAAAGATTATAATCAATTAAAATAAAATAATAAAAAAAAACTTGCCTTGAATAAAAGCTAATTCTTAAGTAACTAAATATGTGGTATTAGTACACATTGTCTTCTTCCCTCTTAATACAACTGCATTTTTCTCTGTAGCAAGTCAAAATGAATAATTTTCTTATTAAAGGAGATAACCAATTTTGAGTTGAATTGTCTCTGTCCAAAGAGAGCTTCAAACCTTCCCTTATAAGTCAATTAACTCCTCACTCAAATTTCCAGGTTTTTAAAAAGCCATTCTTTATTAGCTGCACACTGGCATAAGAAGTTATAGTTAGATGCTATTGTCCCAAGTCACAGGAGTAAATCATAAAGACAACTAGAATACATACCATGTTTTACTTTCTAGATCTGGATTACCTTAAAGGATGTTCTTTTTCTAATTCCATTCATTTGCTGGAAAATTCAATTCTGTTGTTGATTACATGTAATAATACTGTAATTAGTAAATAAATCACATTTTCTTTATCAAGTCTTTGTTTCACATGCATCTATCTATGTGGTTTGAATTTTTGTTATTATGCATAAAGCTGCTATGAACATTCCTGAGCAAGTGTTCTGTGATATGTTGGACTATCCTTTAGGTATACCAAAGGAGTGGTATAACAAAGTATTAAAGTAGATAGATTCTCAGTTTCCTGAGAAATAAAACATTGATTTTCAAAGTGAAGGTACTTTTCTGTACTTTGAAAGGAAATAAAGACCAGAATTTTAATGTGCTTGACATGTAAGAAACAAAAAACAAAAACAAAAACAAACTAATAGGGTGATTTTGAAATTATATACATTTTTCATGTGAGATTTTAGGAAAGAGAAAGAAAAGAATGTTGTGGATTAATAGCAATTTGATATTTGTCAGTTGAGAAGGGGTAATTGAAAGGATAATCTTTTTTTTTTATTTGCTCCTATTCTTTTTTTTATTTGATATAATTTTTTATTTACATTTCAAATGATTTCCTCTTTTCTAGCCCCCCACTCCCCGAAAGTCCCATAAGCACCTTTCTCTTCCCCTGTCCTCCCACCCACCCCTTCCCACTTCCCCGTTCTGGTTTTGCTGAATACTCCTTCACTGAGTCTTTCCAGAACAAGGGGCCACTCCTTTCTTCTTGTACCTCATTTGATGTGTGGGTTATGTTTTGGGTATTCCAGTTTTCTAGGTTAATATCCACTTATTAGTGAGTGCATACCATGATTCACCTTTTGAGTCTGGGTTACCTCACTTAGTATGATGTTCTCTAGCTCCATCCATTTGCCTAAGAATTTCATGAATTCATTGTTTCTAATGGCTGAATAGTACTCCATTGTGTAGATATACCACATTTTTGCATCCACTCTTCTGTTGAGGGATACCTGGGTTCTTTCCAGCATCTGGCAATTATAAATAGGGCTGCTATGAACATAGTAGAGCATGTATCCTTATTACATGGTGGGGAATCCTCTGGGTATATGCCCAGGAGTGGTATAGCGGGATCTTCGGGAAGTGAGGTGCCCAGTTTTCGGAGGAACCGCCAGACTGATTTCCAGAGTGGTTGTACCAATTTGCAACCCCACCAGCAGTGGAGGAGTGTTCCTCTTTCTCCACACCCTCTCCAACACCTGATGTCTCCTGAATTTTTAATCTTAGCCATTCTGACTGGTGTAAGGTGAAATCTCAGGGTTGTTTTGATTTGCATTTCCCTAATGACTAATGAAGTTGAGCATTTTTTAAGATGCTTCTCTGCCATCCGAAGTTCTTCAGGTGAGAATTCTTTGTTTAACTCTGTACCCCATTTTTAATAGGGTTGTTTGGTTTTCTGGAGTCTAACTTCTTGAATTCTTTATATATATTGGATATTAGTCCTCTATCTGATGTAGGATTGGTGAAGATCTTTTCCCAATTTGTTGCTTGCCGATTTGTCTTCTTGATGGTGTCCTTTGCCTTACAGAAACTTTGTAATTTTATGAGGTCCCATTTGTCAATTCTTGATCTTACAGCATATGCTATTGGTGTTCTGTTCAGAAACTTTCTCCCTGTACCGATGTCCTCAAGTGTCTTCCCCAGTTTCTTTTCTATTAGCTTCAGAGTGTCTGACTTTATGTGGAGGTGCTTGATCCATTTGGATTTGAGCTTAGTACAAGGAGACAAGGATGGATCAATTCGCATTCTTCTGCATGCTGACCTCCAGTTGAACCAGCACCATTTGTTGAAAAGGCTATCTTTTTTCCATTGGATGTTTTCAGCCTCTTTGTCGAGGATCAAGTGGCTGTAGGTGTGTGGGTTCATTTCTGGATCTTCAATCCTGTTCCATTGATCCTCCTGCCTGTCACTGTACCAATACCATGCAGTTTTTAACACTATTGCTCTGTAGTATTGTTTGAGGTCAGGGATACTCATTCCCCCAGACTTTCTTTTGTTGCTGAGAATAGTTTTAGCTATCCTGCGTTTTTTGTTGTTCCAGATGAATTTGATAATTGCTCTTTCTAACTCTGTGAAGAATTGAGTTGGGATTTTGATGGGTATTGCATTGAATCTGTATATTGCTTTTGGCAAAATGGCCATTTTAACTATATTGATTCTACCGATCCATGAGCGTGGGAGGTTTTCCCATTTTTTGAGGTCTTCTTCCATTTCCTTCTTCAGAGTCTTGAAGTTCTTGTCATACAGATCTTTCACATGTTTGGTAAGAGTCACCCCACCCCAAGATACTTTATACTGTTTGTGCCCATTTTTTTTTTCCAAGTGGAAAAGAAGAAAAGTCTGTGCTGGTTGTTCATATACATTCAAGTCAGTTAAGTTATTCAAAACTTGATTAAAGGGCTGGTCAAAACCTTGTTCCTGAAGATATAAACTTACAAATAGAACAGCCTCCACCCTTGTATTTCAACATTCTTGGCCACTCTTCCTCCGAACTTCACCTCTAGGGTTGGAAGGAATATTTTTCCCTGAATATTCACTGTGAAAACCTCATAGAGCACTTGAGGTATGCTTTAAACATTTTGGCAGTTGTTTGCTAAATTTTTTGTTCAGAGAACACATCTTCTTGACACTCATATTATAAAATGTCCTTATATTAAAAATAGGATTCACAGTCTGGTAGCTTATCCTGGAGCTTTTGATGGTGAACACTGGTATTTTAATTTGTTACTGTCTACCTCTTTTTTTTTAAATAATTAAAAACAAGAACTTCATTTATTTGCAATTTCCAGAAAGTAATATACATAAAGATTTGTATCCAACAGATGTGTAGTTAACCACATACACAAAATGAGTATGTACTGAATTTTTAGAAAAAAATGTTAAAATAAATAGCAACAATAAAACTTTGGAGAATATAACACATTTTTGTTATGGAAAATATGATTCTTCATTATATACAGTTATATATATATATATATATATATATATATATATATATATATATATAGTAAAAAGCCACCTCTTTTCAGATTGCATAAACTTGGGACCAGTAAAAGTATATTTTACAGCATGTGGCGCTATGATCCTAGGCCTGTTTATAATTAACTCCAGATTAAAAAACACTTACATTCATAATACAGTAAAAGATATGCACTACTGTTTAACAAAGACTGCCTTCTCAACTTACTTTAATCTGCAGTAACCCCACAAAGGCTTTTCAGGAAATTCCATAAAAGGAAATCTCAGATAATTACTGTGCTCACTTCATGCTGAATCAACATTCTGGGACTGAGAAGTCCCAAAAATGGGCTGCAAAGTAAACACGGTTGTCATTGGATATTTTTAACACTTAAAGATCTTTTCTCTGTCCTGGAAAAACACTTTTTACTTAACAATTAGCAATCTTCCCACAACAAAAAGCCAGGCAAATGCAGCTAGCTTTGGCTTTCCTCTCTATGAATACAATTATTTCAGAGACAGGTTTTCATATAAAACAGCAGTAATGCTCAATTCCCTTCCAAGCAGATCCTGTCAGGAGTGCCATTACATTATTTCAAAACTTGTATTATGCTCATTTAAGGAACAACAATAGCAACATATCCATTTACACTGTGTGAATCTCTTTCTGGTACTGGTCCCTCTCAATCATGCACTTGTTCAGCTACCTGAACATGTCGTTGAGCTGCAAGACCATCTTGTCCACCTTGCTTTTGCACTCAATGCAGGAAGACTGGCTGCATTCACTCTTCACCTGCTGCAGAGCACTGCACTGCTTCTTCAGCCTTTCTATTTCCTCCAATGCTTGCTGATACTGAGATCCCATATGGTCTGGGCCTTCAGACTGACCATTAACACTTTCAAGTAGGAACACTGCCTCAGTTTCAGTGGACTGGTGGCATGATTCCTTCTTCACACATTTGTCATTCATCTCCAATAGTCTTTGCCGTAACACTTGTATCTGTTCAGTAAACACCTGGCACTGTCTCTTGTAATCATTTCTTTCTTGTGTGACTAAAAGCAACTCACTTCTTAGTTCTTGTAACGGATGGCCAGTAACTTTTGCCGACTCAGCCAAAGTCTCCTGAACTTTCGCTCCAGCACTGTCACAGGGCAGGGTAGTTATACCGTTCCTCACACCCATGTCCTCTTCCATACTTTCTTCCTTTTTCATGATCAGGCCTTGTGCTTCCATCTGAGTGGACCCAGCAATGCTTGGGTCACACCTTAAAGTTGGGGTGCTTGTGGAACTGGACTGGACCCAAGGCTTAGGACTATTGACAAGCTCAACCTGAATGCTGCTCTGCTCAGTGTGACACTGTTCTGACTTAATTTCAATATCTGATCTAACTTCAAAATCTACTGCAGGTTTAGGGGTACTATTTTCTTCTAAAGTGATGATATCTTCATCATCATCATCACTTTCGTAAGATGAATTTTCAATTGGAGGATTAATCTCCAAGTCTTTGCATTCAGAATTGATGAATGAACACTAAGCCTCTGCTTCATGCTATTGCTCTCGGGTTCAGACTGGAGTGAAACAAGGTGGTTATTTATAATCCTTGCTGCAAAAAGACTCATGACTTCAGAAAGATGTGGTCTTGGAACATTCTCCTTCACAGGAGAGAAGCTTGGACTTGAAACACTTGTCTGATTCAATAGCTCAGGGATAATCCGAAGGAGTATTCAAGGGAGTTTTTCTGGTTGTCTGATCCTGAATTTCTCCTTGCTGGTCTTTTTATTGGTTTTCTCATAAGTAGGATGCATCAAATCCTCATCTTCAGGTTCTTCTGAAACCTCACAATTTCGGAACTGAGGGCCAGGGTTATTGGAGCAATAGTTTTTTCTGTCTTTTCACATCTCTGAAAGGAATGCATTTCAGGCACTTCCACCAGCTCAGCACCTGGAAGTTCTGAGCATTTTATGTAACTCATATGCTGTCATTCCATTGCCATTATCAGTGAATATCAAGCATATATGGTCATTAATTACTGTTTTATCAATCCAGATCTGTTTAGCATTCACATCAGGATCATAAGCTTTATCTATTAATTCAGCAACTGCACTGAATGGTCAAGTATGACTAGAAGAATTTGTATGTAAAAACTTTGGATAAAGCACGTGGATCCCAGTGGGTGGCTGCAACACCATCTTGAGTAAGCTACAAAGCCAGGATGGGCCTTAGCCACAGTCTGACTGAGTGGCCTACTGTCTACCTCTTATGTTCACTTCTTAGTCATTTGCAATGAACTAATAAATTTTTAATTTGCTGAGGTTTTTTTTTTTTTTTAACTTATTTGGGCATAGTATCATCTACTAAGCCTATGATACCGGTAAGACTCTAAAATTTCAGCTTTTAATTTTATAATTCAAGATAACTTTGAACACAGTTTTAAATTCTTAACATAGATATTTATATATTATTAATCAATGAAAATAAAGGGGAAACAAAATACAAAATATTAAATATGCTATCAACAGCTTTTCCATAAATAAATATGGAGCAGACAATTATTTACAGTAGGGTAAAATTATACAGGTACATTTCTGTCCAAAGTGTAACTCATATTCTCTAGATTGTACATTTTTTCTACTTTTGCCTAAATAAAAATCTGGCTCTCAAACTTGCATTTCAATAACAGCAGGCTCATCTGTGGCACTATTTTTACTGACACACTAATTTTCTGATCTTCATTGAAGGCAGAAGCTACCTTGTCTCCTTCTTGTTTATTGAGATGGAGGCTTTCACTTAAATTAAAGTTTTCTGATTACTCAAGTGGGTCTCCCTAAATAACAAAATTATTGGTTAATAGCCAGGTTAGATATGGGAGGACGTGATTCCTTGGTCTGTTGCATGTGCCTTATCTTGACAAAAGTCTATCTATGTGGTACACCTCTAAAAGCCATGCTGCTGATTTCACTGTGTGATCTTCCCTCATACAATTGTGAAACTTGACCAGAATTGCCAGAAGACATTCTCACATAGATCTCAACATCTCTTCTTTTCAGCCATCTTATATGCTCAAGCCTGCTTTTAGAAGGAAAGTACTAGCCCTCAAGCTAGCCACGTAGCAAGGTGGTCAACACATACAGAGCTTACCTGAATGTGTTAGAACAAACAGAGCTCACATGTAATTAGGTTACCATAGTAACCTCTTTCCACTTCACCTCCTCTTGATCATTTTACCTAAATACCTGTAATATTTATAATTTATCCAGCTTTTCCATGATATTCTGAGAGACAATTCTGAGAACTGATCCAGAGAGACAAAGCTTGCCCCCTGAGATTGTTCCCTAAAGAAAATGTCTTTCCCCCTTAATACCCTCTCTAAAACTTGCCTTCTTTCCGTTATATGGCAGTGTATAAAAAATAAAATTTGACAGCTTGATCAGAATTCTGTCTTGCTGTTCCTTTCTTGCATCTCTTGTCCCCCATTCTCTCCTAGGTGGTCCAACGAACCCCATTGACTGTCCTGCTGGTCAGGACATAGAATGAATGCTAAACTACAGCATTTTTATTTGGACATGTAATTATATTCAAAGTAAGTAGCTACTAAATTTCTTTGAGTGATACACATACACACACACATGCACACTCACATATATGTAATTATATCAGAAATACCCAACCACTTTAAGAAATGGAAAACTACCTTAACATAAAGATTATTTGATTAACTAAATGAAGAGAAACTTGAAGCAACACCACTAAAATCAGGGACTAGACAAGGCTGCCCTCTCTCTACATATCTTTTCAATATAGTACTTGAAGTTTTAGCTAGAGCAATTAGACAACATAAGGAGGTCAAAGGGATACAAATTGGAAAGGAAGAAGTCAAACTATCACTATTTGCAGATGATATTATAGTATACTTAAGTGACCCCCCCCCCCAAAAAAAAACCTCTACCAGAGAACTCCTACAGCTGATAAACAACTTCAGCAAAGTGGCTGGTTATAAAATCAACTCTATGTTCATGGCAGCCCTATTTATAATTGCCAGAAGCTGGAAAGAACCCAGGTATCCCTCAACAGAAGAGTGGATGCAAAAAATGTGGTATATATACACAATGGAGTACTATTCAGCCATTAGAAATAATGAATTCATGAAATTCTTAGGCAAATGGATGGAACTAAAGAACATCATACTAAGTGAATTAACCGAGACTCAAAAGATGAATCATGGTGTTCACTCACTAATAAGTGGATATTAACCTAGAAAACTGGAATACCAAAAACATAATCCACACATCAAATGAGGTACAAGAAGAACGGAAGAGTGGCCCCTTGTTCTGGAAAGACTCAGTGAAGCAGTATAAGGCAAAACCAGAACAGGGAAGTAGGAAGGGTTGGGTGGGAAAACAGGGGGAGGGAAGGGGGCTAATGGGACTTTCAGGGAGTGGGGGTCTAGAAAAGGGGAAATCATTTCAAATATAAATAAAAAATTTATCGAATAAAAAAAATAAAATCAACTCAAGCAAATCAGTAGCCTTCCTGTACTCAAAGGATAAGCAGGCTGAGAAAGAAGGGAAATGGCACCCTTCACAACAGCCACAAACAATATAATGTATCTTGGTGGACTCTAACAAAACAAGTGAAAGATCTGTATGACAAGAACTTCAGGTCTCTGAAGAAGGAAATTGAAGAAGACCTCAGAGAATGGAAAAATCTTCCAAGCTTGTGGATTGGCAGGATTAATTTAGTTAAAATGGCCATCTTACCAAAAGCAATATACAGATTCAACACAATTCCCATCAAAATCCCAAGTCAGTTCTTAATAGAATTAGAAAGAAATTCTCAGATTCATCTGGAATAACAAAAAAAAAAAAAAAAAAAGGATAGCTAAAACTATTTTCAACAGTAAAAGAACTTCTGGGCAAATCAGTATCCCAGACATCAAGCAACACTACAAAGCAATAGTGTTAAAAAAAAAAATACATGGTATTGGCACAGTGACAGGCAAGTGGATCAATGGAATAGGTTTGAAAACCCAGGAATGAAACACACCTATGGTTACTTGATCTTCAACACAGGAGCTGAAAACATCCAGCGGAAAAAAAGATAGCCTTTTCAAAAAATAGTGCTGGTTGAATTGGAGGTCATCATGCAGAAGAATGTGAATTGATCCATTCTTATCCTCTCATACTAAGCTCAATTCCAAGTGAATCAAGGACCTGAACAAAAATCCAGACACACTGAAACTAATAGAAAAGAAACTGAGGAAGATCCTTGAGGACATGGGCACAGGGGAAAAGTTCCTGAACAGAATGCCAATAGCTTATGCTCCAAGATCAAGAATTGACAGATGGGACTTCATAAAATTACAAAGTTTCTGTAAGTCAAAGGACACTGTCAAGTGGACAAAATGGCAACCAACAGATTGGGAAAGGATCTTCACCAACCCTAAATCCCACGGAGGGTTAATATCCAATATATACAAAGAACTCAAGAAGGTAGACCCCAGAGAACCAAATAACCCTATTAAAAATGGGGTACAGAGCTAAACAAAGAATTTTCACCTGAAGAACTTCAGATGACTGAGAAGCACCTTAAGAAATTTTCAACATCATTAGTTATTGGGGAAATGTAAATCAAAACAACCCTGAAATTTCACCTCACGCCAGTCAGAATGGCTAGGTAAAAACTCAGGAGACAGCTGGTGTTTGCAAGGATGTGAAGAAAGAGGAACACTCTTCCACTGCTGGTGGGATTGCAAGATGGTACAACCACTCTGGAAATCAATCTTGCGTTTCCTCAGAAAACTGGGCATGACACTTCAGGAGGATCCTGCTATACCACTCCTGGGCATATACTCAGTGGATTCCCTGGCATGCAACAAGAACACATGCTCAACTATGTTCATAGTAGCCTTATTTATAATAGCCAGAAGTTGGAAAGAACACAGATGTCCCTCAGTGGAGGAATGGATACAGAAAATGTGGTATATTTACACAATGGAATACTACTCAGTAATTAAAAACGACAAATTCATGAAATTTTTAGGCAAATGGTTGGAACTGTAAAATATCTTCCTATGTGAGGAAATCCAATCACAAAAAAAAAAAATACAAATGTAATGCAATCACTGATAAGTTGATATTAATTAGGCCAGAAGCTCTGAATACTCAAAGCACAATAAGCATATTAAATGATTCCCCAGAAGAAGGAAGGAGAAGGCCCTGGTCCTGGAAAGGCATTATTCACCAATGTAGGGGAGTACCAGGACAGAGAAATGGGAGAGGGGTGAGTGGGGAATGTGCATATGGAAGAGGGCTTATGGGAAATATGGGAAGGGGGGAACTGGGAAATGGGAAAGCATTTGGAATGTAAACAAAAAATATAGAAAAAAACAAGAGTGTTTGGTAAGTTACAGCCTTAGTGTTTTAGAGTATTCACCATAGACTTGGGAGACGATGATTAAGGCCATGATTTTTTTATCAATGGTGGCATAGCAACTACCAAAATTTCAAATCTATTGGGGGCATCACCAATCCTACATCAGATAGAGGGCAAATATCCAATATATATAAAGAACTCAAGAAGTTAGACTCCAGAAAACCGAACAACCCTATTAAAAAATGGGGTACAGAGTTAAACAAAGAATTCTCACCTGAAGAACTTCGGATGGCGGAGAAGCATCTTAAAAAATGCTCAACTTCATTAGTCATTAGGGAAATGCAAATATAATGTCAAAGTATGAAAGCATATCCAAAAATGAGACATTATAGCCCAAGTTTTTGAAATGTATATATTGGAAAATTTTGGAAATAGGGTAACATATGATAATTGCTCTTAATTCAGTTGTGAATGAGGCATGCATAGACAAAGGGCCTCTCTTGATAAAATTGCTATATTATAATTATGATCCATATGAAATCTTGAATTCAAAATGCATGCTCTTTAATCTGTGACCCTTTTGTAGGTTGAACAAATGTTTATTGATATATCTTATAGTTTCACCTATGGATAATTTTGGTTACACAGAAAACATCTATACTTTTGGTTTTTACAAATATTCAGAATGAAATCCATATGATGAAGACAAGGTCAATGGCAAACATGTCTTTAACAAGGAATTATAGACAGAAGAGATGTCTAAGTGGGCATGCCCAGTGACCTCCTCCAATGCCAGAGTATGTTTAAATCTGTAACAAATGCTGATAGTAACTTCCTTTTATGAAATGTCTCCTTGTTTGACATTCAATTGCTAATTTAATATCTACCAGTAGAAAGTGAATACTGTAAACCTCAAAGCATTATCAATGGCCCTGTGAAACCCAGGGCTAGAATTCAAGAAAAATATGGAGGAAGAGAAAGAAGATGAAAAGGAAGAGAAGGAAAGCATTATGATAACGAAGCTGAGAAAGAAGAGGATTAGGAGGAGGAGGAGGTTGGTGCTGACAATTTCAATCATTTAAGCTTTGTCCTCTTTGACAAGCTTTTACTCCATTTGCAAGCTCCATTGTGTTCTTTATAGTTTTATGATGAACCTGCATAATACACCAAGAACCTTGACTTAGTTATCTTCTCTTTCCAACTATACACCTGCATTCAGCATTTGAATATTTTTGTAAAGATTAGAAAGAACAGGAGGAGGGAAGGGGGCTTATGTGACTTTCAGGGAGTGGGCGACCAGACAAGGTGAAATCATTTGAAATGTAAATAAAAAATATATCGAATAAAATAAAAAAAGAAAGAAAAATCTGCTTATGCAAACAAATAAAAATTAAAATATTGATATCTATGTGAAAGTTAGAAATTGACACTTGTAGCCTCAGAGGATATTTTTCTCTAATCAGAATTTCTATCCTAATCAAGTAATTTCTCTAGTATTTTCTTACTGAATCGATGTCAAATCTGTCATTGATTAGGTATGCATAACAGTGAAATTTTATAAATACAACAGCTGTACCTAGAACCATCCCATAACATATGTAGCAGATATGCCACTTGGTTTTTAAGAAATTCCTGCAAAAACTGAAGTGGACCCTTACCCTGACTTTATTGCTTGCATCTGGATCCTGTTCCTCTTACTGGGCTGCCTTGTCAGGCCTTAGTTGGAGAAGATGCACCTATTCTGGCAGTGATTTGAGATGCCAGGCTGGTTAGTTTGCCTGAGAGGGACCAACTACTGCCTGCAAGGGCAGTGTGAGTAGAAGAATTTGAGCAGGAAGGGGTGAAAAAGGATGTTAAATAAATAAATAAATAAATAATAAATAAATAAATAAGTAAGTAAGTAAATTAGTGAAACAACTGAACTTATGTGTATAAAGAGCTCATTTTTTTATGACAGCCATTATAACAAAGGCGGTTATAGCATATCACGGTTACTTGATATATGTTGGACAAAATACAGACTATTATTTCTTGTATCTGTTTTGTTCTTTTGAGAAATGTCTATTTCAGGTTGTTTGCTTAGATTTAATTACTGGATTTGTTTCTATATTATTGACCTGTTCGAATTTCTTACATAATATCTAACAATTTTACAAATAAATGAATAGACAATAAAAATATCTGTATTATACCACATTTTCATTTTTTTGTTATTTATTTATTTATTTATTTATGTTTTCATGTTTTATTGTTTTTTATTCGATATATTTTTTATTTACATTTCAAATGATTTCCCCTTTTCTGGTCCCCCACTCCCAGAAAATCACATAAGCCCTCTTCCCTCCCCCTGTTCTCCCACCTACCCCTTCCCACTTCCCTGTTCTGGTTTTGCCTTAAACTGCTACACTGAGTCTTTCTAGAACCAGGGGCCACTCATCCATTCTTCTTGTACCTCATTTGATGTGTGGATTATGTTTTGGGTATTCCAGTTTTCCAGGCTAATATCCACTTAATAGTGAGTGCATGCCACGATTGATCTTTTGAGACTGGGTTACCTCACTTAGTATGATGTTCTCTAGATCCATCCATTTGCCTAAGGATTTCATGAATTCATTGTTTCTAATGGCTGAATAGTACTCCATTGTGTATATATACCACATTTTTTTGCATCCATTCTTCTGTTGAGGGATACCTGGGTTCTTTCCAGCTTCTGGCTATTATAAATAGGGCTGCTATGAACATAGTGGAGCATGTATCCTTATTACATGCTGGGGAATCCTCTGGGTATATGCCCAGGAGTGGTATAGCAGGATCTTTTGAAAGTGAGGTGCCCAGTTTTCTGAGGAACCGCCAGACTGATTACCAGAGTGGTTGTACCAACTTGCAACCCCACCAGCAGTGGAAGAGTGTTCCTCTTTCTCTACATCCTCACCAACACCTGCTGTCTCCTGAGTTTTTAATCTTAGCCACTCTGACTGGTGTAAAGTGAAATCTCAGGGTTGTTTTGATTTGCATTTACCTGATGACTAATGAAGTTGAGCATTTTTAAAGATGTTTCTCTGCCATCTGAAGTTCTTCATGTGAGAATTCTTTGTTTAACTCTGTACCCCATTTTTTTACATAACAATATAATGATTGCTTTATCTTTTTACAGGATTTTTTTTCTTTATTGATATATTTTTTATTTACATTTAAAATGATTTTCCCTTTTCTGGGTCCAAACTCCCCGCAAGTCCCATAAGCCCTCTTCCCTCCCCCTGTTCCTCCATCTACCCCTTCCCACTTCCCTGTTCTGATATTCCCCTATACTGTTGCACTGAGTCTTTCCAGAACCAGGGACCACTCCTCCATTCCTTTTGGACCTCATTTAATATGTGGATTATGTCGTGGGTATTCAGTTTCTAGGCTAATATCCACTTATCAGTAAGTGCATACCATGATTGATCTTTTGAGACCTGGTTACCTCACTTAGTATGATGTTCTCCAGCTCCAGCCATTTGTCTAAGAACTTCATGAATTCATTGTTTCTAATGGCTGAATAGTACTCCATTGTGTAAATATATCACATTTTTTGTATCCATTCCTCCGTTGAGGGACCCCTGGGTTCTTTCCAGCTTCTGGCAATTACAAATAGGGCTGCTATGAACATAGTGGAGCATGTGTCCTTATTGCATGCTGAAGAATCCTCTGGGTATATGCCCAGGAGTGGTACAGCAGGGTCCTCAGGAAGTGTCATGCCCAGTTTTCTGAGGAACTGCCAGACTGATTTCCAAAGTGCTTGCACCATCTTGCGATCCCACCAGCAATGGAGGAGTGTTTCTCTTTCTCCACATCCTCGCCAACACCTGCTGTCTCCTGATTTTTTGACCTTAGCCATTCTGACTGGTGTGAGGTGAAATCTCAGGGTTGTTTTGATTTGCATTTCCCTAATGATTAATGATGTTGAACATTTCTTTAGGTGTTTCTCAGCCCTCTGAAGTTCTTAAAGCGAAAATTCTTTGTTTAGGTTGGTACCCCACTTTTTAATGGGGTTATTTGGTTCTCTGGGTTCTACCTTCTTGAATTCTTTGTATATATTAGATATTAGCCCTCTGTCAGATGTAGGGTTGGTGAAGATCCTTTCCCAATCTGTTGGTTTATGTTTTGTCCTTTTGACGGTGACCTTTGCCTTTCAGAAACTTTGTAGTTTTATGAGGTCCCATTTGTCAATTCTTGATCTTAGAGCATAAGCTATTGGTGTTCTATTCAGGAACTTTTCCCCTGTGCCCATGTTTTCAAGGGTATTCCCCAGTTTCTATTCTATTAGTTTCAGTGTGTCAGGTTTTATGTGAAGGTCCTTGATCCATTTGGAGTTGAGCTTAGTACGAGATAAGAATGGATCGATTCACATTCTTCTGCATGCTGACCTCCAATTGAACCAGCACCATTTGTTGAAAAGACTATATTTTTCCACTGGAAGTTTTCAGCTCCTTTGTCCAAGATCAAGTGACCATAGGTGTGTGGGTTTATTTCTGGGCCTTCAATCCTATTCCATTGATCTGCTTGCCTGACATTGTACCAATACAAGTTTTTATCACTATTGCTCTGTAGTAAAGTTTGAGGTCTGAAATGCTGAATCCCCTGAAGTTCTTTTACTGTTGAGAATAGTTTTATCTCTCCTGGGTTTTTTGTTATTGCAGATGAATTTGAGAATTGCTCTTTCCAGCTCTATGAAGAACTGGATTGGGATTTTGATGGGGATAGCATTGAATCTGTAGATTGCCTTTGGCAAGATGGCCATTTTAACTATATTAATCCTGCCCATCCATGAGCATGGAAGATTTTTCCATTTTCTGAGATATTCTTTGGATTTCCTTTTTCAGAGATCTGAAGTTCTTGTCATATAGGTCTTTCACTTGTTTTGATAGAGTCACCCCAAGATACTTTATGCTGTTTGTGGCTATTGTGAAGGGTGTCATTCCCCTAATTTCTTTATCACTCTGCTTATCCTTTGAGTATAGGAAGGCTACTGATTTGCTTGAGATGATTTTATAACCAGTCACTTTGCTGTAGTTGTTTATCAGGTGTAGGAGTTCTCTAGTGGAGTTTTTTGGGTCACTTAGGTAGACTATCATATCATCTGAAAATAATGATAGTTTGATTTCTTCCTTTCCAATTTGTATCCCTTTGACCTCCTTATGTTGTCTAATTGCCTGAGCTAGTACCTCAAGTCCAAAATTGAAAAGATAAGGAGAAAGGGGTCAGCTCTTTCTAGTCCCTGATTTTAGTGGGATTGCTTCAAGTTTCTCTCCATTTAGTTTGATGCTGGCTACCGGTTTGCTGTATATTGCTTTTACTATGTTTAGGTATTGGCCTTGAATTCCTGTTCTTTCCATGACTTTAAGCATGAAAGGATGCTGAATTTTTTCAATTGCTTTTTCAGCATCCAATGAAATGACCATGTGGTTTTTTCTTTGAGTTTGTTTATGTAGTGGATTGCATTGATGGATTTCCTTATATTGAACCAACCCTGCATCCCTGGAAAAAGCCTACTTGATCATGGTGGATGATCGTTTTGATGTGTTCCTTGATTCGGTTGGCAAGAATTTTATTGAGTATTTTTTCATCGATGTGCAAAGGGAAATTGGTCTGAAGTTCTCTTTCTTTGTTGAATCTTTGTGTGGTTTTGGTATCCCCTTAATTGTGGCTACATAGAAGGAATTGGGTTGTTTTCCTTCTGTTTCTACTTTGTGGAATAGTTTGAAGAGTATTGATGTTAACTCTTCTTTGAAAGTCTGATACAATTCTGCACTGAAACCATCTGGTCTGTGCTTTTTTTGGTTGGAAGACTTTCTATGACTCCTTCTATTTCTTTAGGATTTATGGGACTGTTTAGATGATCTATTTGGTCCTGATTTAATTTTGGTATTTGGTATCTATCAAGGAAATTGTCCATTTCCTCCAGATTCCCCAGATGTGTTGAGTATAGGCTTTTGTAATAAGATCTGATGGTTTTTTGAATTTCCTCAGTTTCTGTTGTTATATCCACCTTTTCATTTCTAATTTTGTTAATTTGGATACTTTCTGCCCTTTGGTCAGTCTGTCTAAGGGTTTAACTATCTTGTTGATTTTGTCAAAGAACCAGGTCCTGGATTTGTTGATTCTTTGTATGGTTCTCTTTGTTTCAACTTGACTGATTTCAACCCTGAGTTTGATGATTTCCAGTCTTCTACTCCTCCTGGGTGAATTGGCTTCTTTTTGTTCCAGGGCTTTCAGGTGTGTTGTTAAGCTGCTAGGGTATGTACTCTCCATTTTCTCTTTGGAGGCACTCAGGACTATGAGTTTTCCTCTTAGCACTGCTTTCATTGTATCCCAAAGATCTGGGTATGTTGTGCCTTCATTTTCATTAAATTCTTAAAAAGTCTCTGATTTCTTTCTTTATTTCTTCTTTGGCCAAAGTGTCATTGAGTAGAGTATTGTTCAGCCTTCATGTGTATGTGGGCTTTTTGTTGTTTTTGTTGCCATTGAAGACCATTCTTACTCCATAGTGATCCAATAGGAGGCTTGGGATTAGTTCAATCTTTTTATATTTGTTGAGGTCTGTCTTGTGACCAATTTTATGGTTGATTTTTGAGAAGGTACCATGAGGTGCTGAGAAAAAGGTATATTCTTTTGTTTTAGGGTGAAATGTTCTATAAATATCAGTCAAGTCCAATTGGTCCAAAGCTTCAATTAGTTTTATTGTGTTACTGTTTAGCTTCTGTTTTCCTGATCGGTCCATTGAGGAGAGTGGTATGTTCAAGTCACCCACAATTATTGTGTTAGGTGCTATGTGTGCTTTGAGCTTTAGTAAAGTTTCTTTTACAAATGAGGGTGCCCTTGCATTTGGTGCATAGATGTTCAGAATTGCAAGTTCTTGGTGGATTTTTCCTTTGACCAACAAGAAGTGTCCTTCTGTATCTCTTTTGATGACTTTAGTTTGAAAATCAATTTTATCTGATGTTAGAATGGCTACTCCGGTTCGTTTCCTGAGACCATTGGCTTGTAAAATTGTCTTCCAGCCTTTTACTCTAAGGTAGTTTTTGTCTTTGACATTTAGGTGTGTTTCCTGTATGCAGCAAAATGTAGGGTTCTGTTTCCTTATCCAGTATGTTTGTTTATGTCTTTTTATTAGGGAATGGAGTCCATTGACGTTAAGAGATATTAAGGAATAGTGATTATTACTTCCTGTCATTTTCCATGTTATTTTTATATTTGAGTGGTTATCTTCTTTTGGCTTTGATGAAAGAAGGTAACTATCTTGCTTTTTCCAGGGTGTCATTCCCCTCCTTGTATGGGAGTTTTTCTCCTATTATTCTTTGTAGAGCTGGGTTTGTAGAAAGATATTGTATAAATTTGATTTTGTAATGGAATATCTTGGTTTCTCCATCTATTGTGATTGGGAGTTTTGCTGTGTATAATAGTCTTGGCTGACATTTGTGTTCTCTTAGAGTCTGCATGAGATCTGCCCAGGATCTTCTAGCTTTCATGGTCTCTGGTGAGAAGTCTGCTGTGATTCTGATAGGTCTTCCTATATATGTTACTTGGCATTTTTCTCTTGCTGCCTTTAATATTCTTTCTTTGTTTAGTACATTTGGGGTTTTGATTATTATGTGATGAGAGGTATTTCTGATCAGGTCCAGTCTGTTTGGAGTTCTGTAGTCTTCTTGTATATTCATGGGCACCTCTCTGTTTAAGTTGGAAAAGTTTTCTTCCATAATTTTGTTGAAGATATTTGCTGGCCCTTTCAGCTGTAAATCTTAACTCTCATCTATACCTATAATCCTTAGGTTTGGTCTTCTCATTGTGTCCCGGATTTCCTGGATGTTCTGGGATACAAGCTTTTTGCACTTTGCATTTTCTTTGACTGTTGAGTCAATAGTTTCTATGGTATCTTCAGCATCTACGATTCTTTCTTCCATCTCTTGTATTCTGTTGTTGATATTTGCATCTATGGCCCCTGATTTCTTCTCAAGGTTTTCTATCTCCAAAGTTGTCTCCCTTTGTGATTTCTTAGTTGTTTCTACTTCTGATTTTAGATCCTGGATGGTTTTCCTTAGCTCCTTCACTTGCTTGTTTGTGTTTTCTTGTAATTCTTTAAGAGATTTTTGTGTTTCCTCTTTCATGACTTCTGCTATTTGACTCACTTTCTCCTGCATTTCTTTAAGTTTTTTTTTTTTTTTTTTTTTGTCTTTCTTCTTTATTGGCTTCTATCTCTTAAGTCTTATTCTCCTGAATTTCTTTAAGTGATTTTTGTGTTTCCATTATACAGGTTTCTAGCTTATTCATGTTCCTCTGTATTTCTTTAAGAGATTCATTTATGTCCTTTTTGTGTTCTTTGAGCAGCATCACGAACAGTGATTTTAAATCCAAATCTTGTTTTTCTGGTGTGTTTGTGTAACCAGGACTTGCTGATGTTGGTTCAGACGCTGCCATATTGCCTAGTTAGTAGCGTTCCTGCGTTTGCCCTTTGCCATCTTGTTATTTCTGGCGTTAGTTGGTCTTGTCTCTGGCTGGTATTTGTGCCACCAATGAGGCTGTAGGGCTATTTCTGCAATACTGGATGACTGGGTTTCCCCTGTTACAGATTGTTGATTTGCTGTCCTCCTCTTGGTTGCTCTTGGAGCCCTAGTGTGCCTTGTCCCAGGTTGTTTGTGTGAACTAGGTGGTGCCCGTTTGCTCCTTCAGTGAGTGCTGATGGTATATGCTGTGGACCTTTTCTGAGTTCTGGTCACTCTGCTGGGCAACTGATCTCCCAACTTTTTGGTGCACACAAGGCTAGCTTAGCTGCTGAGGTCCTGAGTCTAGGCAAAAGCCTGGCAGGCTAAGGCCTGAGCAAAGTTTCCCTGAGGCTATGACTGTTAATTGGTTCTCTCATGTGACCAGGATGGGGGATTGTGGTCATGCTCCCTGAAAGTGCTGGGAGTGTCTGCTAGGCTAACAACCTCCTGGCCAGTGCGAGCTGGGTTGGGCAAACAACCTCCTGGCCTGGTTTGCACACCAATGGCCTTCTGAACAGCCCTGGGCCTGGATGCAGGCCAATGTCCTTAGGCCTTAGACCCCCCCCCCCCGAAGTTGGCCTTGGGTTATATTTGCGTACCTCAGTCTGTCTGATTTCTCTGGAGCCCGAGATCTAAGATGGTGGAGAGACTCTCCTAATTGACTGGCGGGAGGCAGAGTTCTGATGTAGCTTCTGTGGGGTGAAAGGCGCTGTAAATCTGCCACCGCTTGCAGCCTAGCTCGCCAGCGAAGGTCAGTGGTAGCGGGTGCAAGGGCTGCCTGGACCCTGTCACCTTGGTTCCACTGCTGATATCCCTTCTGCTGGACCAGCTGCTGCTGCCACTGCTGCCGCTGCCCAGAAATCCACGTTTTCATTTTTTAAATTATTTACTTATTTTATGTAACTGAGTGCTCTATTTGCATGTACATAATTGTGCCATGTCAGCAGAGATCTTCAATATTACAGTAATTGATTTTGAGACTGAATATAGTTGTTGGCAATTGAACTCCTGCCCTCTAGAAGAACAGACAGTATCCACACTGCCAAGCTGTCATTCCAGCTACAGTACCTAAGCTATTCTAAAGAAATATGTGATCCCTTGAAATAACTTCACCATTATTATATATTTTGAATCATTAAAAACATTTTCTCATGGAATCCAGTTTTTCTCAATTAGTTAAATGAGTATCACTAATAGAGACTGGGAATATAAACAAGGAGCTATGAAAATCTATCTCTTTTCTTGACTGAAATTGCTAGAATGCTCAGAGGCAATAATGAAAGCCTTATAAACATACCATTTTAACATTAGGGAGTGAAATACTCTCTTTATTAACTTCAGGATTTTCAGAATCATCTATTGATGCATCATTAGCTGTATTGTAATACTTTCACTATGACTTTTATGCAGAAATAGTTACCAAATTTTTTCATAAAGACCATATAATACATTATGATCCTTGAAAATTATGCTACACACATTACAATTACTTAAGAGTTTAATATGCAGTCACTTTTTTTTATAGTTGATATTTTACTGTATTACATTCTCTGAAACAATGCAGAAGTAACATAAAAAAAGTTTTAGTACCATATGAACCAGCCATGCTTACATAATTTCCAGGAACAAGAGAAGTGGTTTGGGTCTAAAATCGTCTCAAACACATGTGCATGTTGACCTAAAGACATCCTACAAAGTGCCACATCTTTATGTTAGAACACTCATCAGGTACCACATCATCAAGTTTCTGCATTTTTTTTTATTATTCGATATAATTTATTTACATTTCAAATGATTTCCCCTTTTCTAGCCCCCCCACTCCCCGAAAGTCCCGCAAGCCCCCTTCTCTTCCCCTGTCCTCCCACCCACCCCTTCCCACTTCCCGTTCTGGTTTTGCTGAATACTGTTTCACTGAGTCTTTCCAGAACCAGGGGCCACTCCTCCTTTCTTCTTGTACCTCATTTGATGTATGGATTATGTTTTGGGTATTCCAGTTTTCTAGGTTAATATCCACTTATTAGTGAGTGCATACCATGATTCACCTTTTGAGTCTGGGTTACCTCACTTAGTATGATATTCTCTATCTCCATCCATTTGCCTAAGAATTTCATGAATTCATTGTTTCTAATGGCTGAATAGTACTCCATTGTGTAGATATACCACATTTTTTGCATCCACTCTTCTGTTGAAGGATACCTGGGTTCTTTCCAGCATCTGGCAATTACAAATAGGGCTGCTATGAACATAGTAGAACATGTATCCTTATTACATGGTGGGGAGTCTTCTGGGTATATGCCCAGGAGTGGTATAGCAGGATCTTCTGGAAGTGAGGTGCCCAGTTTTCGGAGGAACCGCCAGACTGATTTCCAGAGTGGTTGTACCAATTTGCAACCCCACCATGCTGTCACTTTTAATAACTCTTATTACAATAAGTGATAATTTGTTTAACTATATGAATGATTTCCCAGTATAATTTAACTCTATAATACAATTTGTAAATTATGAGGAATACAATATACTTACATATTTACTTATATCATTAAAAGTGAAATTTTAACTTGTGTTTCTTTCAAATATACAAAACAATCAGTGTTAGGTAAGGGTCCCATACTACATGTATGACTGTTTTTTTCTTTTCCTGAGAGAAAAAGGATTTCGATATTGACTGGAAGGGATGAGGGAACAAATGGGAGTAGTAGGGCAAAGAACAATTATAATGAGACTACCTAATAGGATTATATCTATTTTAATTAAATGAAAAAATACATATCACAATGTTTGCACAGATTGATAGGGACATATGTAATATATTAAATGATGCACACAGCATGCACTAAATATCCAACACATTTTTTTCTACATCCACAGAGCATCCTAACTCTAGTCACCTTCAGGAAGTGTCAGGCACACTCATTTTAGTTTCTTCATAAGAGTGAGACAATTGGTAGATCAATGTTCAACAAGTTCTCTTTATATCTATCTATAGAGTTCACCTATAAGCGTAAAATGGTGGTTGCTCAGGAAACGCAAAAAATTCATAGGAATATATTTCTATGTATCAGGGTCCTGCTGTTATAAAACTGCAGTATGTTTTACTTCACTATTTCTTCTTTCGATTTGTTGTTTTATAAAGACTATTGTAGCACAAGAATGCTAAGTCCTTAGTCCCACTGGATAATTCACAATTTTAAATTGTATTATTTATTTATTAAATTTGCATTCTAATTGCTACCTTCTACCTTTAAACTCAGTGGCCCTGGGCTTTTTATTTGGATGAGATAATTTCTATGCATGGTTATATTTATTAAGCGATTATAGGGCTCTTTATGTAGTTTATTTGCTTTTTTTTTGCTTATTTTTTTTATTTTTTTATTCGATATAATTTATTTACATTTCAAATGATTTCGCCTTTTCTAGACCCCCACTCCCCGAAAGCCCCTTAAGTCTCCTTCTCTTTCCCTGTCCTCCCACCCACCCCTTCCCACTTCCCTGTTCTGGTTTTGCCGAATACTGTTTCACTGAGTCTCTCCAGAACCAGGGGCCAGTCCTCCATTCTCCTTGTACCTCATTTGATGTGTGGATTATGTTTTGGGTATTCCAGTTTTCTAGGTTAATAACCACTTATTAGTGAGTGCATACCATGATTCACCTTTTGAGTCTGGGTTACCTCACTTAGTATGATGTTCTCTAGCTCCATCCATTTGCCTAAGAATTTCATGAATTCATTGTTTCTAATGGCTGAATAATACTGCATTGTGTAGATATACCACATTTTTTGTATCCACTCTTCTGTTGAGGGATACCTGGGTTCTTTCCAGCATTTGGCAATTATAAATAGGGCTGCTATGAACATAGTAGAGCATGTATACTTATTACATGGTGGGGAATCCTCTGGGTATATGCCCAGGAGTGGTATAGCAGGATCTTCTGGAAGTGAGGTGCCCAGTTTTCGGAGGAACCGCCAGACTGATTTCCAGAGTGGTTGTACCAATTTGCAACCCCACCAGCAGTGGAGGAGTGTTCCTCTTTCTCCACACCCTCTCCAACACCTGCTGTCTCCTGAATTTTTAATCTTAGCCATTCTGACTGGTGTAAGATGAAATCTCAGGGTTGTTTTGATTTGCATTTCCCTAATGACTAATGAAGTTGAGCATTTTTTAAGATGCTTCTCCGCCATCCGAAGTTCTTCAGGTGTGAATTCTTTGTTTAACTCTGTACCCCATTTTTTAATAGGGTTGTTCGGTTTTCTGGAGTCTAACTCCTTGATTTCTTTATATATATTGGATATTAGCCCTCTATCTGATGTAGGATTGGTGAAGATCTTTTCCCAATTTGTTGGTTGCTGATTTGTCCTCTAGATGGTGTCCTTTGCCTTACAGAAACTTTGTAATTTATGAGGTCGCATTTGTCAATTCTTGCTCTTAGAGCATATGCTATTGGTATTCTGTTCAGAAACTTTCTCCCTGTACCGATGTCCTCAAGGGTCTTCCCCAGTTTCTTTTCTATTAGCTTCAGAGTGTCTGGCTTTATGTGGAGGTCCTTGATCCATTTGGATTTGAGCTTAGTACAAGGAGACAAGGATGGATCAATTTGCATTCTTCTGCATGCTGCCCTCCAGTTGAACCAGCACCATTTGTTGAAAAGGCTATCTTTTTTCCATTGGATGTTTTCAGCCTCTTTGTCGAGGATCAAGTGGCCATAGGTGTGTGGGTTCATTTCTGGATCTTCAATCCTGTTCCATTGATCCTCCTGCCTGTCACTGTACCAATACCATGCAGTTTTTAACACTATTGCTCTGTAGTATTGCTTGAGGTCAGGGATACTGATTCCCCCAGATTTTCTTTTGTTGCTGAGAATAGTTTTAGCTATCCTGGGTTTTTTGTTGTTCCAGATGAATTTGATAATTGTTCTTTCTAACTCTGTGAAGAATTGAGTTGGGATTTTGATGGGTATTGCACTGAATCTGTATATTGCTTTTGGCAAAATGGCCATTTTAACTATATTGATTCTACCGATCCATGAGCATGGGAGGTTTTCCCATTTTTTGAGGTCTTCTTTCATTTCCTTCTTCAGAGTCTTGAAGTTCTTGTCATAAAGATCTTTCACATGTTTGGTAAGAGTCACCCCAAGATACTTTATATTGTTTGTGGCTATTGTGAAGGGGGTCATTTCCCTAATTTCTTTCTCAGCCTGCTTATCCTTTGAGTATAGGAAGGCCACTGATTTGCTTGTGTTGATTTTATAACCTGCCACTTTGCTGAAGTTGTTTATCAGCTGTAGGAGCTCTCTAGTGGAGTTTTTGGGGTCTCTTAGGTAGACTATCATGTCGTCTGCAAATAATGAAAGTTTGACTTCTTCCTTTCCAATTTGTATCCCTTTGACCTCCTTATTTTGTCGAATTGCCCGAGCTAGTACCTCAAGTACAATATTGAAAAGATAAGGAGAGAGGGGGCAGCCTTGTCTGGTCCCTGATTTCAGTGGGATTGCTTCAAGTTTCTCTCCATTTAGTTTGATGCTGGCTACCGGTTTGCTGTATATTGCTTTTACTGTGTTTAGGTATGGGCCTTGAATTCCTGTTCTCTCCAAGACTTTAAGCATGAAAGGATGCTGAATTTTGTCAAATGCTTTTTCAGCATCCAATGAAATGACCATGTGGTTTTGTTCTTTGAGTTTGTTTATGTAGTGGATTGCATTGATGGATTTCCGTATATTGAACCAACCCTGCATTCCCGGGATAAAGCCTACTTGATCATGGTGGATGATCGTTTTGATGTGTTCTTGGATTCGGTTGGCAAGAATTTTATTGAGTATTTTTGCATCAATGTTCATAAGGGAAATTGGTCTGAAGTTCTCTTTCTTTGTTGGATCTTTGTGTGGCTTTGGTATCAGCGTAATTGTGGCTTCATAGAAGGAATTGGGTAGTGTTCCTTCTGTTTCTATTTTGTGGAATAGTTTGAAGAGTATTGGTGTTAACTCTTCTTTGAAGGTCTGGTAGAATTCTGCACTGAAGCCATCTGGTCCTGTGCTTTTTTTGGTTGGAAGACTTTCTATGACTCCTTCTATTTCTTTAGGCATTATGGGACTGTTTAGATGGTCTAGTTGGTCCTGATTTAATTTTGGTATTTGGTATCTGTCAAGGAAATTGTCCATTTCCTCCAGATTCTCCAGTTGTGTTGAGTACAGGCTCTTGTAGTAGGATCTGATGATTTTTTGCTTTTTATTTAACTTCCTTATGTGGTATCAGTTTGAAAATTGTCCATTTTATTAAGACATTCATATTTTGTCAAGATCGGACTTTTAAAGTAATACCTAAATATTCTTTGAATTTCCTCTCTGTCTATGATCATGTCTCTCTTTTCATATTTGATTTTGGTCCTTTGGATACTGTCTCTCTGTCTCTTGGTTGGATACTTAAATATATGTTCATCTTTATTTCCTCAATGAGCAAGCTTTTGGTTTTATTGATTTTTTGAATTGTATTCTTTGCTTCTCACTGATTGATTTCAGCACTGTTTTTGATTATTTCCTGCTCCCTACTATTCCCACTTGTTATGCTTAATTCTATATCCTTATCTCTTCCTCCCCCTCCCCTCCCCTCTCCCTCTCTCTCCTCTCTCCTCTCTCTCTCCCTCCCTTTCCCTCTCTGTCCCTCTCCCTCCCTCTCCCCCCTCTCTCTCTCTCTCTCTTTCTCTCTCCTTTCAAGTGTACTGTTTCTAAATTCATTATGGAGGCACTTAGAGCTATGAAATTTCCATTTATCACTGATTTCACAGTGTCCCATAAATTTGGTATGTTGAGCCTTTATTTTTATTGAATTCTAGAAAGTCTCTAATTTATTTCTTTATTTCTTTCCTGAGTCAGAGATCATTGAGTACAGAGTTCTTCAATTATTATGAAGAACTTTCCAGTGTTTCCATTGTTTTGGAAGTTCACCTTTAATCAATGGTGGTCTGATAAGACAAAAGGCATTATTGCCATTCTTGTGTATCTGTTGAGGCTGTGTGTGTGTGTGTGTGTGTGTGTGTGTGTGTGTGTGTGTATGTGTGACTACATGGTCAATTTTGGAGAAAAATCTGTAAGGTGCTAAGCATGTAGATACATTTGTGTCTTTGTAAAATATTCTATAGGTGTCTGTTAGGTCCTTTGATTCAAAATGTTTGCTACATTTTTTATTTCACTGTTCAGCTTGTGCTTGAATGACCTGTCTGGGAGGCATGGTGAGTTGGCTGCTGAAGTCTTCCACTATGATCCTTCAGTATTTTTTTTTTTAAATCTGGATGCCCTTGCTTTGGGGTCACAGATATTCACAATAGAGATACAATCTTTTTAGACTGTTATTTTGATGAGTTTAAAAATACCTTCTCTTTTTCTTTTAATTAGTTTTCATTGTATGTCTATTTTATTAGATATGATAATGACTACTCAAGCTTCCTTCTGAGTTCCTTTTCCTTGGAAAAGGATTTTCCAGTGCTTTACAGTGAGGACATATCTATCTTTATTTCTTAGTTGTAGCTCTTTATGCAGAAGAAGGATGTATCATATTTTTTCAGCATTCTGCTTGACTGTGTCCGTTTATTGGGGGAAGTGAGTTCACTGATATAGAGGGATATTAATGACCAAATGTTACTAATTCCTGTTATTTTGACATCAGTGCTATTTGCATGTGTTTGTGTGTGTGTGTTTGTGTGTGTGTGTGTGTGTGTGTTAATTGACGTTATGCCACTAGGTCTAACAATGTTACCAAAGAACCACAGACTAACACATACCCAAGATTAAAGTATGAAAAGTTTTCAAATGGAAGATCCATCAAGTTAGTGTAGGTTACTCCCTAGGAAATATAGCTTGTACCTGTGTTGCTCCTTTTTATTTCAGAGGTTGAATTTGAGATAGTATTGCTGAAGACACTTCACACTTAGGAGACATAATCCAGACATTTAGATGTCCACCTTGAAAGCCTCCTGCTTTCAGTCTAGCTTCCATAGTACTAGAAAATACTATGCAAGCTTTAAGGGGGAATTGAAAATAATCAATAGTCGTACAAGCTACGACAGCTTTATAAACCACTGACACCTACCATTAGAACAAAATGTCTATAAATGTCCACTAATTTACACAGATACTATGTTTTGATTGCAGACAGGAGCCTAGCATGGCTGCCCTCTGAGAGGCTCTACCAGAAGCTGAGTGAGACAGATGCACATACTCATTACCTTGAATTAGACTGAGGTCAGCATCACTATGGAAAGTTAGGGGAAAGATTTAAGGAAGTGAAAAGAATGGCAGCACTATAGGAAGACAAAAAGTGTCAACTAACCTGGACTGTTTGTGCCCTTTGCTGCCTGTGCCCTGACTAATTATTGCCCAACCCTACCTTCTCTTGCAAGTTGGAGGTGTGGTGGCATGCAATCAACAACACAGACTCAGGCAGCATGTGAAAAACTCTGGAGAAGCTCATCTGAACACTGCTGCAAGCTCCTTCAATACTCCCCACCCATGCTACTTTGGTCCCAAGAAATCATCTCTTCTAAATAGCAATTTCCAATTTGATGGCATTGTTTTTGTCATTAATTCTTAGACTGTCAGGAAATTCTTAATTATGTCCTCCTGTATAAGATGCCTTTGTACCAGCAATGTCTCCTAGCATTAATGTAGGGGACATTAACTAATGCTGCCTCTGTTCTTCTTACACTTTTGCCCTTTGATTTTAGATTTTTATAGCATAGTGGAAGCTGGGGTGCCATTGTCTCAATATTGTTAACCTTACCTCCAAGGATTACCAGTATATTTTATTGTTCCTGTCTTAGGCTGTCATGTTTTCCAGGATCTTACCCATGACTGAATACCAGCAATTAAAGAGATATCTCTGTGGAGGGATGTCACACAAGATGGAGATGAGGACCAGCCTACATGGTGGTTGCATTATCCTTGACCTTTTAGGCTTTTGTCATTTTCTTATGGGAAACAGGGCAATCAAGATTTTTTTTTACAGTTCCAGGTAGGGTTTATTGAGAGACGATACAAGGATTTCACCAGAAAGAGAATAGGTGGGAGAGAGAGAGAGAGAGAGAGAGAGAGAGAGAGAGAGAGAGAGAGAGAGGGAAAGAGAGGGAGGGAGAATGGATGGAGGAATGAAAGAGGGAAGGAGGGAGGGAGAGGGACAGGAGAGGGAAGGAGACAACAGAGGGAGGGAGGGAGAGAGTGGGAGGGGTGTTCCTCATATATGGTTAGTGATATGGCCACAGATAAAGATGTTAGATGAGTCCAATGAATTCTGGGAATATGTCAGTCCTTGCCTTGGCAGCAGATATGCAGGTCACACTGTTGCCAATCACCTGAATGGGTTCTATAGAATGATACTTGGAGATATGCTGAACAAGATACTTAAACAAAATCATTATTAGTATGACAATTCCTCCCATCATAGCATAAGTTGCTATTCACAAGAGGTCAAATTGCCTCTTAATAATATCCCCAACTTTTCCCAAGAATCCAGCATCTAGGAAGAGCACAGTTACCCTGTTCATACTGAGGTTGGCCTCCCTTAACAACACAAAATAGTTAAGGAATTTTTGTCTGACCAGGTACCTTCAAGATGTTCTGCCAACTGGTGACCTACTTCAGTGTTGTTATGTTCCTGGTAAGGGGTTAGGCAGATTGAGTGAAACCTGGGATCACATATCAATAGAGACTTATCCTTAACTAGAGGTGACTCTTCTGTAAAGAAGTCAATGTGTGGCAAAATGTGGATGGCTTGATAATGATGTTGAGTTAGTGCCTCCTGAGACAGTAGCACCTCAGCTGTCATAGAGACTGCAATATTGATAGTCTCCACCATAGTCACTGTTTGTTTTTATTCTTTCCTTAATATTATAATTTTCTAATTATTTACTTTACATCCAAGTAACTCCCCCACTCTTGCCTCTGCTTTCCTTGACCATTTGCCCCATTCCCCCTTTCATTCTCCTTGAAGTGGGTGGAAGGCCCTTTGATATAATCATATCATGGCACATCAAGTTCCTTTGATACTAAGTTTATCATATCCCTCTGAGGCCATACAAGGCAATCTATCTAGAATAACTTATCCCAGTTAAAGACAACAGCTTTTGGAATAGAAGCCCTCTCCAGTTGATCATGACCCATGAGTAGGTCGAGCTGCATATGTGCTCCATATGTGCAGGAAGGCCTAGATATAGAAGGTAGATTCTTTCTTTGGTGATTTAGACTTTGAGAGCCCCAGGATCCATTTTAGTTGACTCTCTTGGTATTTTTGTGGAGTTTCTTTCTACTTAGCAGCTGCAATCCTTTCACCTGTTCTTCCATAAAAGTTCTTAAGCCCCATCACTGTTAAACTCTGGGTGTCAGTATCTCTCTAAGTAAACAGAGTCAATCCCCTTCTCAGCAGAGAAGGAAAGGTGGTCAGTCATGTAGTAGTAGCCAGTAAGTGGGAGATGGAAGGAGAGCAGATTGCAAACAGAATGTAGTATAAATAAATAAATAAATAAATAAATAAATAAATAAATAAATAAATGGAACCTCTTAGATGACAGAAAATCTCTGTACCTGTCTTAAGGTACAGAGCATAAAAATTAAAATTAATAGTGTCAGATATTGGCTTGCACATTGGATGGGTCTCAAGTTGGACTGTTTATCGGTTTGTCCTTTCATCATCTATGCATTTGCTAAAAATGTTAAATTTAGGGTCAAAAGTTTTGTGGGTGGGTTGGTGTTCATCTTTCTAAATTAGGGTTTATGCCTGATTATTATAGTATGTGGTTCAGGTTCCATCACCCCAATGCTATGAGTAACAGCTAAGGTCAATCCCACTGATTCTTGGACACTTCATTTATCCCAGGTCCCTGTCTCTTTCTGGACAGCTACATACTGCCATATCCCTGTCATTGAAGATTCCACTCAGTCTCATGGACTTCCATTGTGTCCCTCCTCATATCTGATCCAGAACCCCTCCATATGCCCCTCCCATCGCCTCTCTGTACTATACTTCTGTACTAGGATTCCAAGGTGCAGTGTTGGAACCATGAAGTTGGTACAGTCCTGAGGCTAAATTATCACTTTGTGACTTGGCTCTTTATTGAAGCAGCTGAATCAAATAATGCCTAATCTAAATATCACAATGACATATTTTGACATGTATATCAGATCCAAAAAAAGAGCAAGAACTTCTTTTCTTCATACCTCTTTAACATTCACATATATTATATAATATCTGTGATGTGTAATATCTTGTCTGGATGTTAGGTTTGTAATTTAATTTGGAATAAAAAATGTGTGTTTACCAGTGGTCACAGTCCTTACTAGGCTTATGTCACTTGAGGTACAAATAGAATCATCTGAAAAGATGAAATCTGAAATGAGAAAAAGCCTTCAAAGTTCCTACAGAAAATTGTGTTCTTAATTATTGATGAATAGGAGAGCCAGCCCATTGGGGTTGTTTCTAACTCTGATCTATTCTTCTTGGTTTCTATATAAAAGTAGGTTGAGCAAACCTAGATGAAAGCTAGCATTTTTCAACCCTTCATGGCTTCTCCTTCAGCACCTGCTGTAATTTCTGCCTTCTTTAAATTCCTGTCCTAACATCCTTTAATAATGAAGATCAAAATGAAAGTATGGACATAAGGAAAAATATTTTCTTTTCTCCAAATTTGTTTTTTTCCTTTGTCTATAGTATCTCATAAGAGCAATAGATCCCCTATGATAACTTGTCATGTTGTGTGGGTCTTGGAAGATAACATTGTTGAGACCAGTGGAGACAAAGGAGGGTGTGTTTATTTAAATCTCCCTGATGAAAAATAGATTTTACTGACATTGTAATGTTTGTTACCTTGCTAAAGAAAATTGAATTAAGGACTTAGAAACTGTGTGCTTAAAACTACTCAACATATTCCTTGTTTATGCAGCTACAGTGTCTTCTGTAACTAAGCCAAATTAACTAATATTGCTTCTTTAGGATATAATCATCTGTGAATGGAACTAACTCTGTCCAAGGAGGGCTTCAAAGCTTTCCTTGTTGGACAATTTATTAGCATGAAAATGTCTAAGTGTTTATAATAGAAAAGTCATTTTTTATTGACTTTATAATGGCATAGGTTACAGAATGAAATAGGCTGTTATCCTAGGATGCAACATGAGTCAATTGTACAAGTAGAATTATATATTTTTATAAAAATACACTTGCTCTTTTGTATCTACAAGGAGTTAGAACATCCTACACTGAAATTTAGATCACAGACTTCCTGGTATTCTTATACTTTGTCTTTATGTCCCTATATTCTGTGTTGTTCCCTGAGTTATATATGCAGGACCTGTGATGGAGAAGGATCTGTTGTGGCCAGAACCCATAGAATTAAGTCCACGCATGATGACTTTTGATGGTCTACATTGCTGTAAGGAGAAGCTTCTTTGATGAGTGTATAATAGTTATACCGGAGTGTGGATGAAAGGATAAGGCTTAAATTTCATTAAGAAATCATGCTGGCCTAACAAAGGAGACATGGTTTACTTTATTCCCTAATGTCCACAACCATATTAACCCTGGAGTGTTTCCTTGCTTTCTTGTATGAGGCATGATATCCCACCTGGTGAGAGGTCTTTAAGGCTTTTAGAGAACTCTTGGCCACCATTAATACATGAATGTCAATTACTGTACATTTATGGACATTTTGACCAGCTGAAAATTGTGTGTAGTTTATAGTTAGTGTTGCAACTGTGTAGGACTATATATGGCTTAACCTCCAGTTTGAATCTTATATAGTGTTTTCTGTTACCATGAAAGCTACGTCTTTCAGCTTTGACCTAAACCAAATTATCTCAGGTCTGTGTGAGAAATGTGAGGTATCTTCAACAATACTATCTCACATTCAACCTTTAAGAGAATGGAAGAACATATCTACATTCTATATTTCCATGGGGTGTCTGTTAGTCTCTGGTTCTTTATATGGGTGATCAATACTTTTAGCCTCTTACATGACCTATCTTTTTCCATGCACTTCCAAAGTCAACTTGACTTCTAAGACAAACAAACAAATATATAAATTTCAGGCTGCTTCTCAAGGGGCTGGTGAAATCCAGAGCTAGAATTTTATTTGTCAAAAGGAGGAGATTGAGGAAGAAGAAAAAAAATGAAGATGATAAAGGGGACAGAAAATGATAATGATGATGATGATGATGATGATGATGATGATGATGATGATGATTTTAACTTCCCCCTTTTATTAGATTTTACCTTATATTCAAGCTTCTTTGAGTGCTTCATAATGTTAACCGTGAGCAACATGATGTTCCATGAACTCTGACATAGTCAATATTTCTTTTCAAATATACACCAGGACTAAGGTGCTGAATAATGTGTATGAACTAAAAAAAAAATAAGACTTTGTGACTGCTATGACAAAAATAGAATTAATGAAATGTCATAAAACCCATAAATAAACAAATCTCTTTCCAAAATATTGCATATACATTCAATAGCCCATGTATATTCAATTTATTCCTCTCAAGTATCTTGAGCTAGGTCATCAAAATCTACATTGCAGTATGTAAACTGTCTTTCATACATCTACTAATATTTCCCATTAATCGCCTAAAAAGCATTCAATACCTTTAGCAATCCAAAGTCCTAAGTTCACATTCTGCCAAGAATTTTCATGTTCTGATCTGTCACAGTGATACCTCACTTGTTAGTTTGTCCCTTTTCTGGTTTAGTCAGTCTACTGGGTGCCATTTTATGTCTACTACAGACAAGCTAGAGTCATCAGGGAGGAAAGAGCCTAAGTTGAGGAAATTGCTCATAAGATTCAACTGTAAGGCATTTTCACAATCAGTGATCTATGTAGGAGGGACTAGCTGTGTGAGGTGCCTTTCCTGGGATTTTTGTCCTAGTTCTAAAAGAAAACAGCCTGAGCAACCATGTGAATCAAGCTGGTAAGCAGTACCTCTCCATAGCCTCTGCAGCAACTTCAAATTCTGCTTCCAAATTTCTGACATGTTTTGGTGAAACAATAGGATTGTAAAACAAATATACTCTTCCTTTCTCAATTTGCTTTTTTGGTCATAGTTTTTCATCACAGCAATGGTTAAAAATCATCCTTTATAAACTAATAGACTCCCTCTTGCCCCAAAATTCCCACCACCTTGGTTTGGTTTGTATTCACTTATACAAGGATGGCAGATATTAAATCTTCAATATTTTACAACTTAGAAAGCACTGGTCTTATGCATCTATCACTTAAAAACTTGTATATTCATTAGCACAACAAGAAGCAAGAACTCACTACACTGTGGTTACCACTCAGTTTATTTGCACTTAATGGTCTTAAAACTCTATTTTACTACAAAATATTATCTCAAGCACTTGTCATATTTCCCAATCCCCCTAATATGGTTGCCAAATCTGTGCATTCTCCTGAAGCTGATGCAATCCTGAGGTAAGAGTCAGACATTGTTCTTGTGTCCTCATCCAGTAGAGCAGCTGAATCAAATAATACTTAATATAAATATCACAGTGACACTTTATTGTCATTATGTCAAATATCAGATTCAAGGACAGAAGATTATTTGAGCTTCTTGTCATCCTTAACCCCTTTGTAGTCATTTATTATCTACATCCTCTGCAGTCATTAATATAGAAAAAACAAAAAAGTGATGTGTGATTAGTAATTTCCTCTCAAGAAGCTAGGTTAGTAACTAAATATCAAATAAAAAGACATGTGTTTACCTATGCTAGTTTACACCCACGCACACATACACACAAACATACATACACACATATACACACACACAAACAAACACATAAACACACACATATGAACTGATAGTTGGAAAATTTCTTTGAGAAAATGATATCCAATTATTTGTTTGTAAATAGTTATTAAAATTAATAATTAATAGAAAAGGCCAAACTCATTTTGGGTGGTTTCATTCCTGGGTTGGTGTTCTTGAATCATATAAAAAGTCTGATTCAACAAATCCAGTAAATAACCAGTAAGCAGCACCACTCTGTGATTTCTGCCTTCAGGTTAGGTTACTGCCATGTTTTTATCCTTTCTAAATTTCCTTAGATAATGAGCAGCAATATATTGTAAACCAAATAAACTCTTTTCTCTGCATCATGGGTTTTGTATTTATTTGCATCATGGGCATGTTTCATTCTAGCAAGAGAAACCTTAACATAACAAGTAGGTACAAAGGCTTGGGGATTTTGTTGTAACAGAGCAGATTATCTTTAGGAAGGATTGTGGAAGGCTTTTGGAATTTTGTCTAGAAAGTAACTGAGTGCTGAAAGTTGAGTGTGATTGGTTCTGTGTGAGTTTGAATGTGAGAATGTGAAGAGCAAGGCACTGTATAGAGGCCTGGCTTCGGAGGTTTCAGAGGGAAGTTTAAAGGCATTTTGGGGCCATTGGCTATTTTGATTTAAGATTCTGTGATTAAGACATTTGGTACTAAGAAAGAAACAGCTGTGTTTAACAAGATACAGGAACTAATAAAGCGAATGCTTTGTTTATGAAACACTCAAGACTGGTCAGCTAGAGCTGAGAAATTCACTGTGTTTAAGATGAGACTCAAATTACTGAGCTAAAATCTTCTGGGAAGTGTTTACTTAAAGTCAGCACACAGGAGCCTTGTTCTAGATGCAACAAGCTTACACCTCAACCTGAAAACTGTGTTAGTCTTGAAGATATGAAAAGGTCCTAGTGAGCTGCTGAGGTCTGAGACTGTAGAGAATAGTAGATGACATTCAGCTAGTTTAAGGCTGATTATAATTTGAAAGCCCAAAACTGAAGGGGCCTTGCAAAAGTGTTGAAGCTTGGTACCATGAAGACAGCCTCTGATGGGCTTGTAGTTAAAGTATGGCACAGATGAAAAAAAAAAAAAAAAAACCCAAAACCACAAAACCACAAAATCCAAAAACTAACTAACCAAACACCCAAACAACAACAACAACAACAAAACAGTGCTTTCTTTTTGTCAGTACAGTTACTTGACAATCTAGAACAGCACTGGAGCTGTTTTTCAGAGTATTGGAGCCAGCAAGACAATCTCTAGGTGTTGCATTGTGCAATGGCAGAAATAAATTTATTTTTTTTATTTTTTTATTTGATGTATTCTTTATTTACATTTCAAATGTTTTCCCCTTTTCTGGGTCCCCACTCCCCACACGTCCCATAAGCCCTCTTCCCTCCCCCTGTACCTCCATCTACTCCTTCCCACTTCCCTGTTTTGGTATTCCCCTATACTGTTTCACTGAGTCTTTCCAGAACCAGGGGCCTCTCCTCAATTCTTTTTGGACATCATTTAATATGTGGATTATGTCTTGGGTATTCCAAGTTTCTAGGTTAATATCCACATATCAGTGAGTGCATACCATGATTGATCTTTTGAGACTGGGTTACCTCATTTAGTATGATGTTCTCCAGCTCCATCAATTTGTCTAAGAATTTCATGAATTTGTTGTTTCTAATAGCTGAATAGTACTCCATTGTTTAAATATACCACATTTTTTGGATCCAGGGTAATCCTCTGGGTATATGCCCAGGAGTGGTATAGCAGGGTCCTCCAGAGGTGTCATGCCCAGTTTTCTGAGGAACCTCCAGACTGATTTCCAAAGTAGTTGCACCATCTTATAATCCCACCTGCAGTGGAGGAGTGTTCCTCTTTCTCCACATCCTCACCAGCACCTGCTGTCTTTTGAGTTTTTGACCATAGCCATTCTGACTGATGTGAGGTGAAATCTCAGGGTTGTTTTGATTTGCATTTCCTTAATGATTAATGATGTTGAACATTTCTTAAGGTGTTTCTCAGCCCTCCGAAGTTCTTCATACGAAAATTCTTTGTTTAGCTTGGTACCCCACTTTTTAATGGGGTTATTTGGTTCTCTGGGTTCTACCTTCTTGAGTTCTTTGTATATATTAGATATTAGCCCTCTGTCAGATTTAGGGTTGGTGAAGATCCTTTCCCAATCTGTTGGTTGATGTTTTGTCCTTTTGACGGTGTCCTTTGCCTTACAGAAACTGTAGTTTTATGAGGTCCCATTTGTCAATTCTTGATCTTAAAGCATAAGCTATTGGTGTTCTATTCAGGAACTTTTCCCCTGTGCCCATGTCCTCAAGGGTCTTCTCCAGTTTCATTTCTATTAGTTTCAGTGTGACAGGTTTTATGTGGAGGCCCTTGATCCATTTGGAGTTGAGCTTAGTACAAGGAGATAAGAATGGATCGATGCACATTCTTCTGCATGCTGACCTCCAATTAAACCAGCACCATTTGTTGAAAAGACTATCTTTTTTCCACTGGATGCTTTCAGCTCCTTTGTCGAAGATCCAGTGACCATAGGTGTGTGGGTTTATTTCTAGGTCTTCAATCCTATTCCATTGACCTGTTTGCCTGAAATTATACCAATACCCTGCAGTTTTTATCACTATTGTCTGTAGTAAAGTTTGAGGTCTGGGATACTGAATTCTTTTACTGTTGTGAATATTTTTAGCTATCCTGGTTTTTTTGTTATTCCAGATGAATTTGAGAATGCTCTTTCTAGCTCTATGAAGAACTAGGTTGGGATTTTTATGGGGATTGCATTGAATCTATAGATTGCCTTTGCCAAGATGGCCATTTTAACCATATTAATCCTGACATCCATGAGCATGCAAGATTTTTCCATATTCTGAGATCATCTTCGGATTTCCTTCTTCAGAGACCTGAAGTTCTTGTCATATAGGTATTTCACTTGTTTGGTTAGAGTCACCCCAAGATACTTTATGCTGCTTGAGGCTTTTGTGAAGGGTATCATTTCCCTAATTTCTTTCTCAGTCTGCTTACCCTTTGAGTATATAAAGGCTACTGATTTTCTTGAGTTGATTTTGTAACAAGTCACTTTGCTGAAGTTGTTTATCAGCTATAGGAGTTCTCTAGTAGAGTTTTTGGGTCACTTAAGTATACTATCATATCATCTGCAAATAGTGATAGTTTGAATTCTTCCTTTCCAATTTGTATCCCTTTGACCTCCTTATGTTGTCTAATTGCTCTAGCTGGACTTCAAGAAGTATATTGAAAAGATATAGAGAGAGGAGGCAGCCTTGTCTAGTCCCTGATTTTAGTGGGATTGCTTCAAATTTCTCTCCATTTAGTTTGATGTTGGCTACCGGTTTGCTATGTATAGATATGGGCCTTGAATTCCTGTCCTTTCCAAGACTTTTATCATGAAAGGATGCTGAATTTTGTCAAATGCTTTTTCAGCATCTAATGAAATGATCATGTTGTTTTTTTCTTTGAGTTTGTTCATGTAGTGGATAGCATTTATGGATTTCCTTATATTGAACCATCCCTGTATCCCTGGGATGAAGCCTACTTGATCCTGGTGGATGATTGTTTTGATGTGTTCTTGGATTCGGTGGGCAAGAATTTTATATAGTATTTTGCATCAATATTCATGAGGGAAATTGACCTGAAATTCTCTTCCTTAGTTGGATCTTTGTGTGGTTTTGGTATCAGCATAATTGTGGCTTCGTAGAAGGAGTTGGGTAGTGTTCCATCTGTTTCTATTTGGTGGAATAGTTTGAAGAGTATTGGAGATAAATCTTTTTTGAAGGTCTGATAGTATTCTGCACTGAAACCATCTGGTCCTGTGCTTTTTCTAGTCGGAAGGCTATCTATGACCTCTTCTATTTCTTTAGGGGTTATGGGTCTGTTTAGATGGTCTATTTGATCCTGGTTTAATTTTGGTATTTGGTATCTGTCACAAGACAGACCTCAACAAATATAAGAAGATTGAGATTATCCCATGCCTCCTATCAGATCACTGTGGAGTAAAAGTGGTCTTTAATAACAATAAAAAAACAGAAAGCCCACATACACATGGTAACTGAACAATACTCTATTCAATGATACCTTGGTCAGGGAGGAAATAAAGAAAGAAATCAAAGATTTTTTTTTAGAATTTAACAAAAATGAAGGCACAACATACACATACACAAATCTATGGGACACAATGAAAGCAGTGCTAAGAGAAAAACTCATAGCTGTGAGTGCCTCCAAAAAGAAATTCGAGAGAGCATACACTAGAAGATTAACTGAACAACTGAAAGCCCTAGAACAAAGAGAAGCTAATTCACCCAGGAGGAGGAGAAGACAGGAAATCCTCAAACTCATTGCTGAAATCGATCAAGTAGAAACCAAGAGAACCATACAAAGAATCAACAAAACCAGGAGTTAGTTCTTTGAACAATTCAACAAGATAACCCTTAGCCAGACTAACCAACACGCACAGAGAAAGTATCCAAATTAGCAAAATTAGAAATGAAAAGGCAAATATTACAACAGAAACTAAGGATATTCAAAAAAACATCAGATCCTACTACAAAGGCCTGTACTCAGCACAACTGGAGAATCTGAAGAAATAAATTTATACAAACTTCTTTGGGTAGCACAGAAGATCATGAAAGAATCCCAGTAATTTGGAATTGACTTATTTGTGCACTTGCAGGTTGATTTCCATTGTGATTTAGCACTGATTTATCAATCATGGGGAAAATGTTTAATTTTGATTTTTATATGATCCTGTAGCTGAAAGACCCTGATCTTTTAAAAGGGCTTTCTGATTTAAGGAGAGTGTATATATTTTTATTTAATGAATGCTTTACATTCTATAGGAGTTATAAGAACATTTAGATTGTTAGGTTGATCTTGCTATAACTTTGGTAAATAGAATTTATAAACAGAACCATCCATTTAATTTAAAATTTCCACTTTGATAGAGTGAAGTTTTTTTGAGTAAGGCCTAATCATTCTCTAGATTTCCTTAATGCCAGTTGTTATGTCCTCTTTTTCATTTCTGATTTTGTTAGTTCGGATTCTGTTTTTCTGCCTTTTATTTATTTTGGCTAAGGGTTTGTCTATTCTGTTGATGTTCTCAAAGAACCATTTGTTGATTTTCTTTGTGTTTTTTACTCTTCTTTTTTTTTTCCTGATTAATGAATTTCAGTCCTGAGATTGACAATCACCCAATCTACTCCTCTTATCTGAAACAGTCAAGATAGAACACAGAATTTAGTAAATAATAACTCAGAATTATTGGTGGATGTTAGGTAGTGGTCCAGCTATTGAGCTCATTAAGGAATATAAAGATACAAAGGAATTCTCTCTCTCTCTCTCTCTCTCTCTCTCTCTCTCTCTCTCTCTCTCTCTGTGTGTGTGTGTGTGTGTGTGTGTTAAAGGAATTGGGTAGAACCATACCACCAAGTTTTATTTATAAATATTTAATTCCAAAACAACAAATAACATACAAAATATTCTGTGTTGTCTATACCCTGCATAATAATGTCATTCATTCTTCTAATTTATGGAGCAGTAAATTGTGAATTGCAAGTAAGTCTAGTCTTTCCTCTGATACTTTACGCAAACTATTGCTTTACAATTGATAACATACAGATGAGAGAATGCATTGAAATTGAATTTCTAGCCATCCGTACTATGTGGTGCTTTATATTATTTACCATTTTACCAGGCTTATTTGTGAAGTATCTGGGTAATCTTCTAACTTTCCTGTGTATTTCATACACTTGAGCTCTGATGTAGCACTGTACATTGTAATCTTACACTTGTAACTCCTATCATCCTACCTTGAAAATGACTTTCATGTTCCACAATCTCAGCTCAAATTTCTTATTCCATGCCTTTCAGTTCAGATCAGCTCCTGTTGCAGATTCCCATGCTTCTGAGAGCTTCTAGGAAATCTAGTCCTAGAAGAACTAGGCATATTCTCTCCCACTGAGGCCCAACCATGGTGTCCATGGAATGGGGAAGATTATTCAGTGGCTGCAAATATAGACTAAGACTGCCTTGCACTGCTTGTTAGGGTTCCCACATGAAAACCAGGCTACACATTTGCTACAAATATGTAGTGGGGGCAAGTTACAGTCCTGTGCAGTCCCTGGTTGGTAGCACAGTCTCTTAAATCCCCCATGGATACAGGTTTGTTGACATTGTAAGACTTCCTGTGGTGTCATTGACCTGACCTGCTTTTTCAATACTATATTCTGTATTTCCAGAAGACACTTTGACATCTGCTTAATGTTTGATTCTGGGTCTGCATCTGTCTTCATCTTCTGCTGGAAGAATCCCCAGAAGAGACTGTTATATAAGCACTGTGTCTACAAGCTAGCACATTATCCTTAATAGTGTCAGAGGTTGGTTCTTTCACATGGGTTGATCTCAACTTGGGCCAGTCATTGGTTGGCTATATTCAAGAAAAGTTTGGGTTCAAGACTTTGTGGGTAGATTGCTGTCCCTATCGCTCCACTGGAAATTCTAACTGGATACAAGAAAGCATTTTAGCCTCTATATTCCACAGTGGTAAGAATCTGAAATAGTCTCACTCACATAGATTTCCTGAACGCACCCCAGTGACAAGCCTCCAGCTAGATAAAGAGATGCTCCCAACTGGTTTTCATTTTCACTCTCAGCCTTCTCATGCCTCTCCTGTCCACATACTTGATCTACATTCCTATTCCTCTCCGGCTCTCATAACCAGTTCCCTTTCTCCATCTACCTCCCCTTCTGAGATAGATTTGTACATGCTCCCTTGGGCCCTCCTTAATACCTAGTTTCTTTGCATCTTTGGATAATAACATGATTATTCTGAACATAATGGCTAATACACCCTTACAAGTAAGTACATACCAAATATGTACTTTTGGCTCTGGGTTACCTCAATCAGGATTATATTCTTAAGTTTCATCCATTTGGCTGCAAAATAAATGATTCTTTGCTTATATTAGCTGAATCGTGTTCCATAGTGTAGATGGACCACATTATCTTTATCCATTCTTCAATTTTGAGACATCTACGTTTTTACAAGTTTCTGACTACTACAAATAAACTGCAATGAACATAGGTGAGCAAGTTCTCCTGTACTACACTTTGGAATCCTATGGGTATGTGCCCAGGAGTCATATAATGGTGGCTTGAGATAAAACTATTCACAGTTTTCTGAGAAACTAACAAATTGATTTCAAAAGTGGTTACAAAAGTTTGTACTCACACCAGCAATGGAGGAATGTTCTCTGTATCCCAAATCCTTGACACAATATGTTGTCACCTTCCAATATCTTCTTATATTTCTTCCTTTAGACACTTTAAGTACTTGTAACATAGGTCGTTCACTTGTCTGGTTAGAGATACAACAAGATATTTTATATTAATTGTTATTTTGTCTAAAGGGTCTTTTCTCCCTAAATTCATTTTCACACCATATATCATTTGTATAAAGAAGCTGTTGAATGAGGTTTTAAATTAATTTGGAATTCACCAATATTGCTGAAGATGTTTTACAACTGTAGGAATATATGTAGATACACTAAAAAGATGTAGACAGCAAAAATTTCAGTAGAGCTTGGAGAATCTGCACTGAAAACAAACCTAAATCTAATTATTTCTCAGCACCAAATGATATCTCCAGTGCTAAGGTGGATTAAATCTTATTGAGTTTCTCCACATGGCCACCATAGAAATTCACAATAATCCAGGATGTTGCTAAGGGTATTTTATTCTCTCCAAAAACTAATGATGAGACCCTATTGCTAAAGTCATCACTTACATCTTCACTAAACATGGAGAATTCAAGTTTGTGACTACTTAGATATTCACCAATACTAACTAATATTCATGCCAATAGATCATATTCCACATTCTTTCATACAAAAAAGAGAAATTACAAATCTTTTGACCTACAATAGTGACTGACTTCAACATACCATGCTCTAATAGAGATATAGGCATTGTAAGTGTAACCAACTAATATTTGGTTAGGTATAATGCACACTAAATGAGATAAAACCCATGTTCAATATCACACTGGTAGCCAGGAGCCATACACTAAAACTGCCATGGGACCATTGGTAAAACCATAGACTACTGTTCAGTAATGCTCCAGGAGCCAAACTGATCTTACTTTATATTTAGAGTTCATTTTAAAGATAGGCTTAGGTTTTAACTTCTCCTCAGCTACAGACCTTGGAGAAATCGAGTGGTCAATGGTGCCCTGCCAGAAGAAGAAAACATCTTGCAGCTGCCAGAGATTTACCTTGGCTGAATGCCCAGGCTATGTGAAGAATTCCACTTGCTCATTTCTTCCCCTGCCTGCATAAGTTCCCTAAGAAAGTACAGTTTGAGAGGCCTTGAGCAATTAATTAGTGTTGGCCTCATTCTTCACATCTCCTGTATCTGTTTCTCTGCCCTTCTCTTCTAGGGTCCCCTGTTGAAAACCCCCAGGGGCCAGGGCAACTGGTACCCAAAGTGGAGCTCAAAGCCACAACCCTGAGATTAAGAGTCTTATGCTCTATCAACTGAGCTAGCCAGGCTTTAAAACGGTCCTGGTTACGACTTCTCACCCTCCCACCCCCACACGTTGTTCATTAGTGGCCATTGAGATTCCTGAAATTGGTAATAAAGATTTCCCCATACAGCCAAGCCAGGAACTTCCTGATAAATTTCCTACTCCAATCCCTCCCCCCCCCCCCCCCGATAATTTTACACAAAGCAAACCACTGCCCCAGATTTATCCTTTGTTAAAAATGGATGAGCCCTTGCTGCCTGCTGAGGGCACTCCTGACTGGCCCCCACCTTTAAGACTTGTCTTCCTCCATTCCCCTCTGCTTCCCCTGCAACCTCATTGGCAGCACCGGTGCGGTGCTTCAGCCCAGTTTGGCTCAAGATTTAATTTCTGAAGCAAAATCCCAACTTTCAACTGATACAACTTCGTTAGGAATGTTGTTAGAGAAAAACAGAGAACACCTTCAACTCATTAAAGAGCGTAGGGCACTAGATTTAGAATTAACAACCTTGTTGGCAGAGGGACCATCTAAGGACCCTCCTAAGAGGGCTAATAAAACTATTAAGAAAAAAGTCAGTCCTTGCCTTTCCAGTCACCGGCTGTAAGGCTAAAGGAGTCTATGATAGTACTAGTAAAGATCAAAGAGATTACCCCTCAAAGGCTGATGGGGAGGGGGAGGAAGAAGATACCCCTGAGAAGGCAGAGGCTTCAGGAGGGGATAGTAAAGAATTTGGGGGATTTGAGGCTTAGGAAGGGGTGGTCCCTGAACAGGAACTAAATATAATTACTGATCAGAAATACCACAGACTGGGCTTTAAGTATGTAAAAGAATTAAAGGTGGCAGTTTCTAATTATAGGCCCACGGCTGGCTCCTTTCACATTATCCCTTTTGGAAAGCCTCAATGACTGATGGCTTGTCCCCAATGATTGGTACTCTTTGGCCAGAGTGGCATTATCTGGTGGAGATTATGTTCTCTGGAAGACTGATTTTGTGGAAAATTATAGAGAGACTATGCTCTGTAATAAGGAAAGCAAAACTTCTCAGACCTGGACAAAGGAAAAACTAGGGCGCAACCCTTATGACACTAATGAGGCACAAGCACACTTTCCCCCGGGGCTGTTACCACAGATATAAAATGCTGGACTTAAAGCATGGAAATGCCTTCCCCCTAAGGGCTCGGGCACCAACTCTCTTGCTAAAATTCCACAGCATCTTGATGAGTCATAGAGTAATTTCATCAGCAGGCTTAATGATGCTGCTGAACAGCTCTGTAGGTAAAGATGAAACTGAAAGCACTTTTATAAAGCACCTCACTTTTGCGAATGCTAACCCTGCCTGTCAAGCTGCTATATGACCACACTGCAGTGGAGCAGAGATTTCAGATTTCATCAAACTTTGTGCTGGAATATGCTCAGCACACACTATGGGATTAGCCATTGGAGCTGCACTGAAGAAAAACATGACACAAGGAAGGCCCAAACTTTGTTTCAATTGCAAACAACCTGGCCATTTTTCGAGAAACTGTCCCAAGCCTGCAACCTCTTGTCCATACTGTAGATGTAGCAAACACTGGGCCTCTGAATGCCACTCTAAGACACATGCATGGAGCAATATTCTTCCTCAGAGGCAGGGGAACTTCCAGCGGGGGGCAACCCCTGGCCCCCATTCACGAATGAGCCCCAGGGGAATCAGGTTTGTTCCACAGATGTAGGCACCAAAAGGTGTCCTGTTTCCGCCCTCTGCCGTGCAACCACAGGTAGTGCAGGACTGGATCTCAGCTGTACCATTGACATGGTACAGAATTGGGAGTTCAAGTACTCTCCTCAGGAGTCTTTGGTCCACTACCCACAAAAATGTGTGGATTAGTTTTGGGGCAAGGCAGCCTTTACATCTTTACAGGGACTTCACATCTTTCCTGGAATAGTAGACAATGATTATGCAGGTGAGATCAAAATTTTGGCTTCTTCCCCCTTGGGACCCCTGCCCATCCATAAAGGCCAAAGAATTGATTGCTCAACTCCTTTTGTTTCCTTTTCTCCCCAGTGAAAATGCATCTATTAGAACTGTTAGGGGCACTGATTGCTTAGGTTCCTCAGATATTTACTGAATACAATCCATTACTAAAGAAAGACCCTCCTTAAAAATTAAACTTGATGGCAAAGAATTTGAGAGAGTTATTGACACAGGGCCTGATGCCACTGTTATCTCATTAGATAAATGGCTTCCCACCTGGCTATTAACCACATCACTGACTCATCTTAAAGGCATTGGCCAAACTGCTAATCCTCAACAAAGTGCTAAGCTTCTTACTTAGACTGATAAAGAAGGGAACAGTGACTTAGTCAGACCCTATGTTGTTCCAGGCCTCCCAATTAACCTTTGGGGCTGTGATTTGTTGTCTCAAATGGGTGTAATGATGTATAGCCCTAATAAAGTAGTGATGCAACAGATGTTGATACAGGGGTTCTGAACTGACTGGGACAAGGATTGGGAAAGTTCTCTCAGGGCATCACTGGGCCCATTCAAATTGTAAAAAATCCTGGCTGTGCAGGCTTAGGCATGAAAAATTTACCCTGATGGCCTTTGACATTCCTGCACCCCATGCGGATAAAATTACTTGGAAAAACGATGCCCCTTTGTGGGTTGCTCAGTGGCTGCTATCTTTTAAAAAATTGTCTGCTGTTACTCAGTTAGTGCAGGGACAACTTGATGTAGGTCATATTGAGTCTACCACTTCATCTTGGAACACCCCTATCTTTGTGATTAAAAATAAATCAGGGAAGTGGAGACTCTTGCAAGATTTGCGAGAAATTAATAAAACTATGGTTGCTATGGGTGCCTTACAACTTGGTCTGCCCATCAGAGTAGCTATTCCTTCTTATTATAAAATAATAATTGATCTTAAATACTGTTTTTTTCATCATCCCACTTCACCCAAGTGATCACCACAATTTTGCCTTTAGCCTTCCTGTAATTAATTTTAAAGGACCTATGCCCTGGTTCAAGTGGCGTGTTCTTCCACAGCAGATGGCTAACAGCCCCACCCTCTGTCAAAAATTTGTTGCTTTAGCTGTTGACCCTCTTCTTCAGTGTTGGCCTTCTATTTACATTGTCCATTACATGGATGATATTCTCTTAGCTGGACAAAATACATCAGATCTTTTATTATGTTATAAAGATTTTTCAAAAAAGCCTTCAGCTTCATGGCCTTCAGACAGCTCCTGATAAGGTTCAGTTATGTGATAATTATTTTTATTTGGGCTTTGAATTAAGAAGTTCCAAAATACTTTTTCAAAAAACTCACTAAAAGTTGATCATTTAAAAATATTGAATGATTTTCAAAGATTATTGGGAGATATTAATTGGATCTGTCCTTATTTGAGATTGACCACTAGAGATCTTTTTTTTTTTTTTTTTATTATTCGATATAATTTATTTACATTTCAAATGATTTCCCCTTTTCTAGCCCCCCCACTCCCCGAAAGTCCCGCAAGCCCCCTTCTCTTCCCCTGTCCTCCCACCCACCCCTTCCCACTTCCCCGTTCTGGTTTTGCTGAATACTGTTTCACTGAGTCTTTCCAGAACCAGGGGCCACTCCTCCTTTCTTCTTGTACCTCATTTGATGTGTGGATTATGTTTTGGGTATTCCAGTTTTCTAGGTTAATATCCACTTATTAGTGAGTGCATACCATGATTCACCTTTTGAGTCTGGGTTACCTCACTTAGTATGATATTCTCTAGCTCCATCCATTTGCCTAAGAATTTCATGAATTCATTGTTTCTAATGGCTGAATAGTACTCCATTGTGTAGATATACCACATTTTTTGCATCCACTCTTCTGTTGAGGGATACCTGGGTTCTTTCCAGCATCTGGCAATTACAAATAGGGCTGCTATGAACATAGTAGAACATGTATCCTTATTACATGGTGGGGAGTCTTCTGGGTATATGCCCAGGAGTGGTATAGCAGGATCTTCTGGAAGTAAGGTGCCCAGTTTTCGGAGGAACCGCCAGACTGATTTCCAGAGTGGTTGTACCAATTTGCAACCCCACCAGCAGTGAAGGAGTGTTCCTCTTTCTCCACACCCTCTCCAACACCTGCTGTCTCCTGAATTTTTAATCTTAGCCATTCTGACTGGTGTAAGATGAAATCTTAGGGTTGTTTTGATTTGCATTTCCCTAATGACTAATGAAGTTGAGCATTTTTTAAGATGCTTCTCTGCTATCCGAAGTTCTTCAGGTGAGAATTCTTTGTTTAACTCTGTACCCCATTTTTTAATAGGATTGTTTGGTTTTCTGGAGTCTAACTTCTTGAGTTCTTTATATATATTGGATATTAGCCCTCTATCTGATGTAGGATTGGTGAAGATCTTTTCCCAATTTGTTGGTTGCCGATTTGTCCTCTTGATGGTGTCCTTTGCCTTACAGAAACTTTGTAATTTTATGAGGTCCCATTTGTCAATTCTTGCTCTTAGAGCATACGCTATTGGTGTTCTGTTCAGAAACTTTCTCCCTGTACCGATGTCCTCAAGGGTCTTCCCCAGTTTTTTTTCTATTAGCTTCAGAGTGTCTGGCTTTATGTGGAGGTCCTTGATCCATTTGGATTTGAGCTTAGTACAAGGAGACAAGGATGGATCAATTCGCATTCTTCTGCATGCTGACCTCCAGTTGAACCAGCACCATTTGTTGAAAAGGCTATCTTTTTTCCATTGGATGTTTTCAGCCTCTTTGTCGAGGATCAAGTGGCCATAGGTGTGTGGGTTCATTTCTGGATCTTCAATCCTGTTCCACTGATCCTCCTGTCTGTCACTGTACCAATACCATGCAGTTTTTAACACTATTGCTCTGTAGTATTGCTTGAGGTCAGGGATACTGATTCCCCCAGATTTCCTTTTGTTGCTGAGAATAGTTTTAGCTATCCTGGGTTTTTTGTTGTTCCAGATGAATTTGATAATTGCTCTTTCTAGCTCTGTGAAGAATTGAGTTGGGATTTTGATGGGTATTGCATTGAATCTGTATAGTGCTTTAGGCAAAATGGCCATTTTAACTATATTGATTCTGCCGATCCATGAGCATGGGAGGTTTTCCCATTTTTTGAGGTCTTCTTCCATTTCCTTCTTCAGAGTCTTGAAGTTCTTGTCATACAGATCTTTCACATGTTTGGTAAGAGTCACCCCAAGATACTTTATACTGTTTGTGGCTATTGTGAAGGGGGTCATTTCCCTAATTTCTTTCTCAGCCTGCTTATCCTTTGAGTATAGGAAGGCCACTGATTTGCTTGAGTTGACTTTATAACCTGCCACTTTGCTGAAGTTGTTTATCAGCTGTAGGAGCTCTCTAGTGGAGTTCTTTGGGTCACTTAGGTAGACGATCATGTCGTCTGCAAATAATGATAGTTTGACTTCTTCCTTTCCAATTTGTATCCCTTTGACCTCCTTATGTTGTCGAATTGCCCGAGCTAGTACCTCAAGTACAATATTGAAAAGATAAGGAGAAAGGGGGCAGCCTTGTCTGGTCCCTGATTTCAGTGGGATTGCTTCAAGTTTCTCTCCATTTAGTTTGATGCTGGCTACCGGTGTGCTGTATATTGCTTTTACTATGTTTAGGTATGGGCCTTGAATTCCTGTTCTCTCCAAGACTTTAAGCATGAAGGGATGCTGAATTTTGTCAAATGCTTTTTCAGCATCCAATGAAATGACCATGTGGTTTTGTTCTTTGAGTTTGTTTATGTAGTGGATTGTATTGATGGATTTCCGTATATTGAACCAACCCTGCATTCCTGGGATAAAGCCTACTTGATCATGGTGGATGATCGTTTTGATGTGTTCTTGGATTCGGTTGGCAAGAATTTTATTGAGTATTTTTGCATCGATGTTCATAAGGGAAATTGGTCTGAAGTTCTCTTTCTTTGTTGGATCTTTGTGTGGCTTTGGTATCAGCGTAATTGTGGCTTCGTAGAAGGAATTGGGTAGTGTTCCTTCTGTTTCTATTTTGTGGAATAGTTTGAAGAGTATTGGTGTTAACTCTTCTTTGAAGGTCTGGTAGAATTCTGCACTGAAGCCATCTGGTCCTGTGCTTTTTTTGGTTGGAAGACTTTCTATGACTCCTTCTATTTCTTTAGGCATTATGGGACTGTTTAGATGGTCTAGTTGGTCCTGATTTAATTTTGGTATTTGGTATCTGTCAAGGAAATTGTCCATTTCCTCCAGATTCTCCAGTTGTGTTGAGTATAGGCTCTTGTAGTAGGATCTGATGATTTTTTGGATTTCCTCAGTTTCCGTTGTTATATCTCCCTTTTCATTTCTAAGTTTGTTAATTTGGATACTTTCTCTGTGCCCTTTGGTCATTCTGGCTAAGGGTTTATCTATCTTGTTGATTTTCTCAAAGAACCAGCTCCTGGTATTGTTGATTTTTTGTATGGTTCTCTTTGTTTCTACTTGATTGATTTCGGCCCTGAGTTTGATGATTTCCTGCCTTCTACTCCTCCTGGGCGAAATAGCTTCTTTTTGTTCCAGGGCTTTCAGGTGTGTCATTAAGCTGGTAATGTATGCTCTCTCCATTTTCTTTTTGGAGGCACTCAGGGCTATGAGTTTTCCTCTTAGCACTGCTTTCATTGTGTCCCATAGATTTGGGTATGTTGTGTTTTCATTTTCATTGTGTTCTAAAAAGTCTTTAATTTCTTTCTTTATTTCTTCCTTGACCAAGGTATCATTGAGTAGAGTATTGTTCAGTTTCCACGTGTATGTGGGCTTTCTGTTGTTTCTGTTGCTATTGAAGACCACTTTTACTCCATAGTGATCAGATAGGAGGCATGGGATTAGTTCGATCTTCTTATATTTGTTGAGGTCTGTCTTGTGACCAATTATATGGTCGATTTTGGAGAAGGTACCATGAGGTGCTGAGAAAAAGGTATATTCTTTTGTTTTAGGATAGAATGTTCTATATATATCTGTTAAATCTAATTGGTCCAAAGCTTCAATTAGTTTCATTGTGTCCCTGTTTAGTTTCTGTTTTCCTGATCGGTCCATTGAGGAAAGTGCAGTGTTGAAGTCACCCACAATTATTGTGTTAGGTGCAATGTGTGCTTTTAGTTTTAATAAAGTTTCTTTTACAAAAGAGGGTGCCCTTACATTTGGGGCATAGATGTTCAGGATTGTCAGTTCTTCTTTTTGTATTTTTCCTTTGACCAGCAAGAAGTGTCCCTCAGGGTCTCTTTTGATGACTTTGGGTTGAAAGTCAATTTTATCTGATATTAAAATGGCTACTCCAGCTTGTTTCCTGAGACCATTTGCTTGTAAAATTGTCTTCCAGCCTTTTACTCTAAGGTAGTGTTTGTCTTTGACCCTGAGGTGTGTTTCCTGTAAGCAGCAAAATGTAGGGTCCTGTTTACGTATCCATTCAGTTAGTCTGTGTCTTTTTATTGGGGCATTAAGTCCATTGATGTTAAGAGATATTAAGGAATAGTGATTGTTACTTCCTATCATTTTTGACGTTATTTTTTAAATTTGAATGCTTAACTTCTTTTGGGTTTGATGAAAGGTTACTATCTTGCTTTTTCCAGGGTGAAGTTTCCCTCCTTGTATTGGTGTTGTCCTCCTATTATCCTTTTTAGGGCCGGGTTTGTGGATAGATATTGGGTAAACTTGGTTTTGTCATGAAATATCTTAGTTTCTCCATCTATGGTGATTGAGAGTTTTGCTGGATATAGTAGTTTTGGTTGGCATTTGTGTTCTCTTAGAGTCTGCATGAGATCTGCCCAGGACCTTCTAGCCTTCATAGTCTCAGGTGAAAAGTCTGCTGTGATTCTGATAGGTCTTCCTTTATATGTTACTTGGCCTTTTTCTCTTACTGCCTTTAGTATTCTTTCTTTGTTTAGAACATTTGGTGTTTTGATTATTATGTGACGGGAAGTATTTCTGTTCTGGTCCAGTCTGTTTGGAGTTCTGTAGGCTTCTTGTATATTCATGGGCATCTCTCTCTTTAGGTTAGGGAAGTTTTCTTCCATAATTTTATTGAAGATATTTGCTGGCCCTTTAAGTTGTAAATCTTCACTCTCCTCTATGCCTATAATCCTTAGGTTTGGTCTTCTCATTGTGTCCTGGATTTCCTGGATATTTTGGGTTACAAGCTTTTTGCATTTTGCATTTTCTTTAACTGTTGAGTCCATGGTTTCTATGGAATCTTCAGCATCTGAGATTCTTTCTTCTATCTCTTGTATTCTGTTGTTGATATTTGTATCTCTGTCCCCTGATTTCTTCCCAAGGCTTTCTATCTCCAAAGTTGTCTCCCTTTGAGTTTTCTTAGTTGTTTCTACTTCTGATTTTAGATCCTGGATGGTTTTGCTTAGCTCCTTCACTTGCATGTTTGTGTTTTCCTGTAATTCTTTAAGAGATTTTTGTGTTTTCTCTTTCATGAGCTCAGCCTGTTGACCAAAGTTCTCCTGTATTTCTTTAAGAGATTTTTGTGTTTCGTCTTTCATGACCTCAGCCTGTTGAGCAAAGTTCTCCTGTATTTCTTTAAGTGTTTTTTGCATTTCCTCCTTGTTGGCTTTTGTATTCTCCTGGATTTCTTTCAATGATTTTTGTGTTTCCCTTGCAAGGGCTTCTACCTTTTGATCCATTGTCTCCTGAATTTCTTTATGTATGACCTTCATGTGTTCCTGTACCAGCATCATGACCAGTGATTTTAAATCCAAATCTTGTTTTACTGGTGTGCTGGGGTATCCAGGACATGTTGGTAGAGGAGAATTGGGTTCAGATGTTGCCATATTGCCTTGATTTCTGTTAGTGACGTTCCTGCGTTTGCCTTTTGCCATCTAGATCTCACTGGTGTTAGTTTATCTTGTCAGTGCTGGACTCACCAGTGCAAGCTGCCCCTTCCCAGTTGGCCTCTGGTGCACAGCTTACCTCCTGCACTGCTTGTAGACAGTGTGCTGCTGCCCAGGCTGTTCAGATCCCAAAGCAGGCACCCGAAGGCTCCCGCTGGAGCCCGCTGGATTCACTGGAGCACACTGACTTCTCCCAGCTGGCCGCCCGGAAGCCCAGCTAGCCACTTGCAGGACTTGGAGATGTAATGCTGCAGCCCAGACTGATCTGGATCCGGAAGCGGAGAGAGTAGAGCTAAGGGCTTCTGCCTGAGGCCTTGCCCCAGATTGTGTCTGTGGAGCAGATGGAGCCCGTGTGCACTCCCAGGGAGTGCCGACGGTGTATGCTACTGTGACCTCCCCTGAGTTCCACTCACTCCGCTGGGCAGCCGATCTGCCAACCGGGCTATCGCACACAAGGTTAGCCTGGCCGCCCAGTCCCTGAGTCCAGGCAAAAGCCTGGGAGGCCAAGGTCCGAGCAAAGTTCCCCTACGGCTTTGACTGTTAATTGGGTTTGCCAGGTGACTAGGATGGCGGGCGTGTGCACCCGCGCTCCCTGAAAGCGCCGGGAGAGTCTGCTTTGCTAACAATCACCTGGGCGGGTTGACTCACAGATGGCCCACCAAGCCGCCCAGTTCTTGGGGTCAGTCCTGTGCCTTTTGGGGCCTGGACCCCCGCTTTGTTAGCCTTAGGCTATGCCTGTTACAGGTCTGCCCGCCTGAGCTCTCTGTCGTCCTGCAGGCAAAATGGCGGCGGCGCGCTCGCAGGCCTGGGCAAAAAACCTCCTGGTTGGGTTGGCACCCCGATGGCCCCCCGACCCGCCCAGGGCCTGGGTGCAGGCCAACGCCCGTCGGGCTCAGACCACCGCGATGTTGGCCTCGGATTATGTTTGTGTACCTCAGTCTGTCCGATTCCTGGAGTACGGAACCAAGATGGATCCTCCTCTCCTGACTGGTGGGAGGCCGAGTTCTGAAGTGGCCTCCGTGCAGGAAAGGCGCCGCACAACTGCAGCTGCTTGCTGTCCGGCTGGTCAGCGAAGGTCAGTGGTCGTGGGCGCAGGGCCTAACTGGTCCCTGTGACGCCTTGGTTCCACTGCTGATGGCCCTTCAGCTGGAGCAGCCACTGCTGCCGCTGCCGCTGTCGCTGCCGCCGCCGCCGCCGCCGCCGAAAGAATTAACTATGTCTTAGGAGAGCTCAAACATTTCCTTACTGTTCGTACAACTCATTAATGAAACTTTAAAGTATTCATTCATGAAGGACATTTCCTATTAACAACATATTTTTATCAGAACTTAGAGTAGATATATGTTATTATCCCAGGCTATTTTTATGAATAAAAATAAAAATGGCTAGAGGAGTCAATTTCTTATATATTCACATTTTATTTGTATTTTTTATTTAATTTATATACATCCCATATCTTGCCGCACCTGACACTCTCAGATGGTACTTCCACAATCAACTTCACGTTTACCTCTGCAAGGAAGGCCTCTATGTATCTCCCCTGTCTGTAGCATTGAGTCTCTATAGAGTTTGGCTTATCCTTTCCCATTGAGGCTAGAGAAACTGGTATTATTGTTCAAATGTTCCAGAGGCCTTGGACCATCCTATTCATGCTTTTTTTTTTTTTTTGGAGGTTCAGTATCTGGGATCTCCCAGGGGTCCAGGATAGTTAACATTGTTGGTGTGCCTATGAAGTTGCCATCCTATTCTGTTCCTTCAATCATTTCCCTAATGATTTCATAGGAGTCCCAACTTCAATTTAATGCATGTCCTTGGACAAAGAAAGAAAATTCAGACCAGTTTCCCTTATGAACATAGATGCAAAAATACTCAATAAAAAAACCTTAAAAACCAAATCCAAGAACACATTAAATTATCATTCATCATGATCAGTAAGGCTTCACTGCAGCAATGTATAGATGACTCAATATACAAAAATTCCATCAATATAATCGACCATATAAACACACTGAAAGAAAAAAGCACACAATTAATTCATTAGATACTAAAGAGTCTTTGAGATATTCTAACCCTTTTTCACTTTAAAGTCTTGAAGTAGTGACTCAAGGTGAATACCTAAACATAGTAAAACAATATACATTAAGACATTTTCTAACATTAAATTAAATGGAGAAAAAACATAACAATATCACTAAATCAGAAATAAGATAAAGTACTATATTCTCTCCCTATCTATTCAAAATAGTACTTGATGCTCTAGCTAGATCAGTAAGACAACTAAATGAGATCAATGTGATAAAAAATTATAAAGGAAGGAATCATGATACCACTATCTGCCAGAGCATTCTCACAGCAGATAAAAACCTTCAGCAAAGTGGCAAGATTGAAAATGCACTAAAAATAAATAAATACATACATACATACATACATACATACATACATACATACATACATAAATACATAAATAAATAAAGAACCAACACAAAAGAACAGGAGCTTCCTTTATAAAAATAATAAATTTGATCAGAAAGAAAATAGTAAGAAATGACTATAATACCAACAAATAATATAAAATATATTGGTGTAAATCTAACAAAGCAAGTGAAAAATATGCATGACAAAGTCTTCAAGTGTCTAAAAGAAGATGTATAGAAGTTATCAGAAGAAGGAACTTTCTCCTCATGGATTAGATGATTAACACAGAGAAAGTGGCCATCTTAGCTAAAGCAACTATAGTGAACATAATTCCAATAAAAAAGGGGATTGATAGGAGAATGGGTGGAGGGAAGAGGGCTTAGGGAACTTATGGGGAAGGGAGAACCAGGAAAGGAAAAATCATTTGGAATGTAAACATAGAATATAGAAAAAAATTCCAGCACAGTTCTCTGGAGAAATTAAAAAAACAATACTCAAATCCATGAGGAAAAACGAATATCAAGGATAGTTTTATAGAAATATCAGGTAGAATAAAAGAACTTCTGGAGGTATTACCATCTGTTGCCTCAAGATGTACTTCAGAGGAACAGATATAAAATTGTATGGAACAGAAACAGAAATATTTATCAATGGAAATGAATCAGGACCATAAATAAACCCACATACATAAACTATGTACACTTATAATTGGGCAAAGAAGGCAACATGATACAATGGGAAAAAAAAGGAAATCATATTCAACAATTTCAGCAACTCTAAATAGATGTCTTCATGTAGAAGAATGCAAATAGATCCATGTTTAATGGCCCCCCCCATAAATCCTCAAACCCAACTTTATTGGAGACATCAAAGTAAAACCAGATGCACCAAATCTAATGAAAGAAAACATAGGGAATAACCTTCAATGAAATGATACAGGAGATAATTTCCTGAACTGAACACCAATGGCTCAGGCTCTATGATCAACAATTATCAAATGTAACCTCATGAAAATAAAAAGTTACTTTATGGGAAATGGCACCATCAATAGGACAAAACAAATTCCTAACATTGGGAAAATATCTTCATTATGTTCACATCTGACAAAAGGATAATATAAAAAATGAATATAGTACTCATACAAATAGAAATCAACAAAACAAATAATGCAATTTAAAAGAGGGACAGAGCTAAACAGATAATTCTCAAAGGTGTAATCACTAATGACCACAAAGCATTTACAGAATTCATAATTGTGAGGAAATAGAATCAGTCTAGCATTCCACACCTAAATCAAACATAATAAAATATGGTATTAGTACACAATGTGGTATTACTTAAACATAAAGGAAAATTATGAAATTGCAGGCAAATGGAATGAACTTGAAAAAATATCTTGAATGAGGTTTCTCAGGCATAGAAACATAAATACAAACTCTTCACTCTCATATACGGTGATAAATTTATGTATTACTTATATTTAAGTTATAGTAAATGTGGAAGAAGACAATTTACTACAAATATTATGTTGGGAGGGTATTTGTTAATGATAGAGGAATACATGAACATGTGTAAAATTAACTTAATATAGGGCTGCTATCTATGCAGAAAATTACAAAAGGAAAAAATACAGGGAAAAGGGTTGAAGGAAAAGGCCAATTAAATGCAGAATGAGTAAAAATGATATGGAATCCTAAAACCTTGCAATCAATAAAACTAATAAGACATTAGGATTAGAGCACTTATGGTATGAAAGAACTTAGTTTATAACAGGGATTAATTATTTAAGAATTACTGACTCAAGAAGAAGAAAAAGTGTGGTAGAGGTTGAGGTAAGCAAACTAAGGATTGCTAAAAAAGCCTAGGAAAATCTAGTATTTTGCAACTTAATTAAATGTACATATAACATTTTAACTGTAAATAGATGCCCCACAGAGCCTTTAACTTCCCTTTGAAACTTCATTAGCAAAACTTCTACATTGTATACTCCTCTCAATATACTTATATTTTGTTTCCCACAGAACCCCCTACTGAGCTTTCAATAAGCACTTAATTTCTAGCCAAAATTTTCAAAATGCTTCCACATCTGCCCTAAATCACACTACCTTCTGTCCCATGAATAACCCTAAATCCTAGTATAAACTTCTTTTAGAGTTTCTTTTGCTGCAATGAAACATTATGGCAAAAGAATTTCAGAGAAAATTTTATTTGTTTTATAATTTCATATCACTGCCTATCATCTAAAGAAATCAGTACAGCTCCAAAACAACGCAGGAGACTTCAGGCCGTAGCTGATGCAGAAGCCAGGGATGGCTTGTTTCACCTGAGTTACTAAATAATAATCCTAAAACATCAGCCCAGGAAGGAAACAACTCATGATGGCCTTTGTCATTTTCTATTAATTACTAATTAAGAAAATTAGCTATAGACAGATGATTGAAATAATTTTCTCAAATGAGGTTTCCTATTTTCATATAACCCTGGGTGTATATATAAAGTACCATAGGTGACTACTGTTAAACACGTGTTTTATTTGAAGTTTAGTTACTAACCTAGCTTCCATATGTGACATTACCAATCGCATACCATTTTTTTGTCTTTCCTATACAAATAGATGCTGTTTATGTAATATATACAATGGTGACAAAAGGGTTAAGCTGTACACGAATCTCAAAGATGCTTATGTCCTTGATACTGATAATTGGCAAAATGACTAAAACGTGTCACTGTAAATATTTAGATTAGCTACTTGATTCAGTTGTTCCATTGATGACCCAAGGCACAGGGACAGTGTCTGTATTTTTCCTAAGGATTCCATCAACTTTAGTGGAAGGAAAAGGAGCCACAGTAAGGAGCCAAAATGAGGAGGTATTATAAAGCAAGTGCATAGGCAAGTGCTTGGGAGTATAGTGAGCCATGCAATCCAGACTTAAGATGAGTACTGAGTCTTAACAAACTGAGTGGCAGCCTCAGGTTAATTAAAATTCTTTTTCTAGTGGTGTGCTAATGAAGACACAAGTATTTAAATGACAGATTCTTAGGTCTAGTCCATTATAGTGTAAAATATGCTTCCCTTTAATCTAGTAGCTTTCCATATTTCTAATGCTGCAATACTTTAATATAACTTCTTGTGTTGTGATGACTCCTATTCTTAAATTTTTCTGTTGTAATTGCATAGCTATAATGACCATGCTTATACTTTAATAAGTATATAAAATGTATTATTTTGTAAGTTAATTGAATATATTTTTTTTCTTTTTCATAGATGTTTAATGCAGTATAGACTTTTTCATAGACTATACACTGTTCACTCCTCATTCAGAAACTCTTCCCCAGTCCTCAACAAATGCCATTACCCAAATCCACATGCTTGTCATTGCTCTCATTAGAAAATAAATATGCTCCATCAGTTCTTTCTCTAACTCTTCCATTGGGGACTCCTTGCTTAGGGCAATGGTTGGCTGTGAGCATCAATCTCTGTATTTCTCTGGCTCTGGTAGAAACTCTCAGGAGACAGTTATATCAGGCTCCTTTCAGCAAACACTTCTTGGTATCCACAATAGTGTCTGGGTTTGGTGACTGACTGTATATGAGATAGATCCCCAGGTGTGGCAGTCTCTGGATTACCTTTCCTTCAGTCTCTGCTCTACACTTTGTCTCCTTATTTGCTCCTGTGAGTAGTTTGCTCTCCTTTCTAAGAAGGACCGAAACAGCCACTGTTTGGTCTTCCGTCTTCTTGGGCTTCATGTGGTTTGTGAATTGTATCTTGGGAATTCTGGGCTTTTGAGCTAATATCCACTTATTAGTGAGTGTAAACCATGTGTGTTCTTTGTGATTGGGTTACCTCACCCAAGATAATATTTTTCTAGTTCCATTCATTTGCCTAAGAATTTCATGAATACATAGATTTTTAATAGCTGAGGAGAACAACAATGTCAACCACCCAGAACCCACAGAGCTCCTAGGAACTAAGCCACCAACCAAGGAGTACACAAGGAGGGACCCATGGCTCCAGCTGCATATATAGCAGAGAATGGCCTTGTTGAGCAACAATGGGAGGAGAAGCCTTTCGTCCTGTGAAGGTTCCATGCCCCGTGTAGGGGAATGTGAGGGCAAGGAGGCAGAAATGGCTGAGTGGGTGGGGGAACACTCTCATTTAAACAGGGGGAGGAGGAAAGGGATGGGGGTCTCTGTGGGTGAAATAGGGAAAGGTGAAAACATCTGAAATGGAAATAAAGAAAATATCCAATTAAAAAAAGGAAAGAAAAGAAATATGAGTCAAAAAGAAAAGGACATAAGATATATAAAGTAAGGTAAAATTATATTAAATAAAACAAGCTCAAACTGGTAAAACAAGCAAATGAGCAATAAAGAAATTAAAAAAGAAGAGTAAAATTATAGGAAGATTGTACAGAGAAGATACACAACTGGCCCTACTGGAATCCCAAAGATGTGTAAAATGTGAAACATGGTATAAATAAAACAAGTATTAGGTTAAAAAATGAACAGAGAAAGTAGTGTAGATAAGATAAACCTCCAAATATATTACTAAGTTCACTCATGATAGCCATCTATTTCTGGGCCTGGGGTCTGGTGTTAACTTTTGTTTTTATACCCTATAAGACTCTTGGTAAAATTCTTTAGTTTGGCCTGGTGATAAATTGGAGAAATCTTATAGGTTAGGGATTGCTGAATGTGCTAAATTCCAATCTCAGTAATGGGAAGTCTTCTGGCTTAGCCCTTTCATGTCCCATGTTCAGGTTGATATAATCACTCTCAGCTCATATTTGTAACAGCCCTATACAATCTAGCAAGCCTACTTACTTTCTATTGTTATATTCCTATTGGATCTCACACAAGCTTCACTTTTCTCTGCTACCATGAGGAAGGAGGACAGGGATTTGATGGAAATCATTTTTTCCGTTTTTTTTTATTGGTTATTTTATTTATTTACATTTTGAACCTTATTCCCCTTCCCATTTAAAGCCCCTATCCCTACTCTGTCTCTCTGATTCTGTGAGGTGGTCTTCTGCTACATATGCAGCTGGAGCCATGGGTCCCTCCATGTGTGCTGTTTAGTTAGTGATTTGGTGCCGGAAAGCACTATGGGGGGAAGGGGGTTTGATATTGTTGTTTTTGTCTGGGGTTGCTAACTACTTCAACTCCTTCAGTCCTTTCCTTAACTCCTCCACTTTGGGTCCCAGCACTTAGTCTGAAGGTTGGGTGCATGCATCCATGGTCAAGCTCTAGCATGGCCTCTCTGGGGAAAGCTATACCAAGCTCCTGTCAGCAACCACTTCTTGGCATCAGCAATAGTGTCTGGGTTTGGTGTCAGCAGATGGTATAGATTCCTAGGTGGGACAGTTCCTGGATGGCCTTTCCTTAAGTCTATTCTCCATTCATTGTCTCTGCATCTCCTTTGACCTGAGCAACTCTGGAATATTAATTTTGAGATGTGTGGGTGGCCCCATCCTTCAAAAGGGGGCCATGTCTCTCCAATGGTTATGGTCTCTACAGGCTCTCTTTCCCCTTCGTTGGGTATTTTGGCTAATGTCATTCCTGCTTGGTCCTGGGATCCTCTTGGGTCCCTGGCATCTGTGACTTTCTAGTGGCTATCCCCAGTTCCCCAAACAAGCAAACAAGCACACAAAAACAAAGTGCAGGCCAGGCCAGTGACTCTCTTTTTTTTCTATATTCTTTGTTTATATTCCAAATTATTTCCCATTTCCTGATTCCCCCCCCCTCCCCATAATCCCCTAAACCCAATCAACCCCCTCCCACTTCTCTGTCATGGTAATCCCCTCCATTGCTGCATTAAGCTTTTCCAGAGTCCTCCCCTTCCTTCTTCTTAGGAATAATTTGATATGTTAATTGTGTCTTGAATATTCAGTGCTTCTGAGCTAATTAAAATCCACTTGTCAGTGACTACATTCCATGTGTATTCTTTAGTGATTGGGTTACCTCACTTAGGATGATATTTTCCAGTCCTAAGAATTTCATGAATTCATTGTTGTTAATTGCTGAGTAGCATTCCATTGTGTAAATATACCACATTTTTCTATATCCTTTCCTCGATTGAGGGAAATCTGGGTGCTTTCCAGCTTATGGCGGTTATAAATAAGGCTGCTGTGAACATAATGGAGCACATGTCCTTATTGCCTTCCAGGGAATCCTCTCGGTATGTGCCCATGAGTAGTATAACTGGGTCCTCCAGCAGCATCATGCCCAATTTTCTGAGGAAGTGATATACCTGGGTCCTCAGTTAGTACTATGTCCAAATTTCTGAGGAACCACCAGACTGATTTCCAGAGTGGTTTTACCAACTTACAATCCCACCAACAGTGGAAGAGTGTTCCTCTTTCTCCACATCCTCACCAACACCTGCTGTCCCCTGAGTTTTTAATCTTAGCCATTCTGACTGGTGTGAAGTGAAATCTCAGGATTGTTTTGATTTGCATTTCCTTAATGACTAATGATGTTGAACATTTCTGAAGGTGCTTCTCAGCCATTCCAATTTCTTTGGATGAAAATTCGTTGTTTAGCTCTGTACCCCATTTTTAATAGGGTTATTGGTTCTCTGGAGTCTAATTACTTGAGTTCTTTGTATATATTGGATATTAGCCCTCTGTCAGATGTAGGGTTGGTGAAGATCTTTTCCCAATTTATTGGTTGCAGTTTTGTCCTTTTGACAACGTCCTTTGCCTTACAGAAACTTTGTAATTTTATGAGGACCCATTTGTCAATTCTTGATCTTCGAGAATAAGCTATTGGTGTTCTATTCAGGAAATTCTCCCCTGAGCCCATGTACTCAATGTTCTTCCCCAGTTTCTTTTCTATTAATTTCAGCGTGTCTGGTTTTATGTAGAGATCCTTGATCCATTTGGAGCTGAGCTTAGTACAAGGAGATAAGAATTGATCCATTTGCATTCTTCTGCATGCTGACCTCCCGTTGAACCACCACCATTTGTTGAAAAGGGTATCTTTTTTCCACTCTGTGGTTGTAGCTCCTTTGTCAAAAATCAATTGACCCTAGGTATGTGGGTTCATTTCTGGGTCTTCAATTCTATTCCATAATCTACCTGCCTGTCACTGTACCAATACCATACAGTTTTTTAATACAATTGCTCTGTAGTACTGCTTGAGGTCCAGGATACTGATTCCACCAGAAGTTCTTTTACTGTTGAGAATAGTTTTAGCTATCCTGGGTTTTTTTGTTATTCCAAATGAATTTCAGAATTGCTCTTTCTAACTTTATGACAAACTGAGTTGGGATTTTGATTGGGATTGCATTGAATATATATATTGCTTTTGAAAAGATGGCCATTTTTACTATATTAATCCTGCCCATCCATGAGCATGGAAGAGTTTTTCCATTTTCTGAGGTCTTCTTCGATGTCCTTCTTCAGAGACCTGATGTTCTTGTACTACAGATCTTTCACTTGTTTGGTTAGAGACACACTAAGATACTTTGGTGGGTTTTTTTGTGGCTATTGTGAAGGGTGTCATTTCCCTTATTTTTTCCTCAGCCTGCTTTTCCTTTGAGTATAGGAAGGCTACTGATTTGCTTGAGTTGATTTTATAACCAGCCACTTTGCTGAAGTTGGTTATCAGCTTTATTAGGAGTTCTCTGGTGGATTTTTTTAGGTCACTTAATTATACTATCATATCATCTGCAAATAGTGATAGTTTGACTTCTTCCTTTCCAATTTGTATCCCTTTGACATCCTTATGTTGTCTAAGATTTCTACTCCCTTTACTTGCTTCAGCTGTTTTTCTCCCCCTTTGTTTCTGTCTACTATAGGATAAACCTGTAATGATGACCAAACAACACACTAATCTATGATTATAGCAGAATGTCATTAGAAGATACTTTGTTGGTATTCTCCTAGGGCCCAATAGTAGTATATGGTGCTATCCAAAGTCCCATGGCAGTTACTGTCTCAGGTCCTTAGCTACCAGTATGATGTTAGTCATAGGTCCTATCTCATTTAGTGTGCCTTATATCCAATCCAATAGTTATTGACTACTTTTTCAATGACTGTACATTTATTGCACAAAAATATTTTGCACTCAGGCCACTTGATATAGATCAAAGTTTTTGTAGCTGGGTGGGACTTTCTTTTTTCCCCTCTAATAGAGTATGGAATACCTTTGAGTTCCATGAACATTAATTAGTCAGTAGTGGCTTTAGAGAGTAACCAACTGCTATTCTTAAGTATAATGAATATGCACATGTTGAACTTAGAAATATGGCCTTACCATCAGTCTTTGGAGAAACAATTTAGAAATATTATGATTTGGCAGGAATTTCTATGGTGTCCATTTGACAAATAAGTCAATTAAATATAACCAACTCCTGTCTCTAGGGTTTCCAATGGATTTATATTTATATATGGAAATGTATATAATAACAGCAAAGGTATTAGGAAAGACAAGAAGTTTCAAGAAACTTATTCTCTGGAGCCCAGTATTTGACATAAAGATAAAAGTGTGTCACTGCTATATTTATTTTAGGTATTATTTAGTTAAGTTTTTCAACTTAAGAGCCAAGTCACAAGGACCAAGTGTAAATTTGACCTCAGGATTTCATCAACTTCAGGGGAAGGCACATATCCTGGCAGCCATAGTAAGGAGGTTTAAGAAAGATGCCTATAGAAAAGTACTTGGAATAATAGTTAACTATATAACCCACTCTTAAGATCAGTAGTGAATATTAACTAACAGAGTGGAAGCCATAGGATAGTTATTATTCTTTGCCTCTTGTTATGGTAATGAAAATGCAAGTATTTAAATGACATATTCACAGGACCATGCCCTTTATATTGTAAAAATAGTTTTCCCATTAAGTGAGTAGTTCTCAACATTCCCAGTGTAGAAATCTTTTAATTAAAATACTCATTTTTGGTAACCTACTTTCTTAATTTTTTTCTGTTGTAACTTTATAACTGTAATTGTGCCAAATTATAAATTCTAATGTATATATCTGATATGCAGGATATTTGATTTGTGATATTTAAAGTTGTCACAATGCAGAGGATAAGATCTATTCCTGAAGGGGAACAGGGTAGCTGTTAGTTTTTTCACTTGAACTTTTTCATTTGGCATGTTAACTTATTCTCAGTCTTAGATTTACTCAATACTCTCATTAACTCATATATTCCCAATATAGTCTGATCTGTATATTTTATGCTATATTTTTTCACACTCAGAAAGATAAATTTATTAATCTGTGGTGTTTCAGTACACAGCAAGAAGAATTTTGAACTTTAATTAATTTAGAACAGAAGGCAAACTTACATATAACTAATTGGTCAGAAACAAGACAAGTTTGTCCATGTTCTTCACTACTGTTCATTGTAGAGATTAAAGCTTAGAATACTTAAGTGAAATGGAGTAAAATCATACAAAGGAAGAAAATAATAAAGAGAATGTATATTGTGGATATTATTCTTTAGGAAGGAGGCCGTAAGGACTATACTACAGGATTTTACAGTAGATATATATGTATGCCTGTATCCTATGCCCAACTGTATACAAGTTCACTAAGTGGATCCAGCAGTTTTAAAAGTGAAAGATGGTAAGTCCATAAATTTTCATTGGAAAGTGATGAGGAAATAGGATAGGAATGGTACAAGTAGGAATGGAGGTTTGTGGGTTTGAAGAAAACTAGTATCATGTGTGTGAAATTTTATAGTAAAAAAGAGGAATACTTCATATTCAACATTTCTTATGCAAAATTATCATAATCAATAACCCAAAGGACACAAAATCTATGAAGATATGTTAGAAGCAGTATTCTTAAGCTGTGTTGATAAGACTGTGAATGTTCAGCAACTTTGGAGATCAGTGCTTTGGTTTTCAAAAAAATATCAAACTTGAAATACCATGAGAATCATTTATATTGCCCTTGACAAATAACAAAAAAACATGTATTGCTCTGCATCAATATTTGAACAAATATGTTTATTTCTTTTGTGTTCATAATAATGAAGAAATTGAATCAGTCTAGTTTTCTATCACCTGAATAATCCATAAAATGAGGTACATTTTACCCAATGTGATATTACTAAAACTTAAAGAAAAATAAAGTTATAAAATTTGCAGGCAAATGGAATGAACTTGAATTAATTATAATGAATGAGATTTCTCAGGCAAAGACAAAGAAATACAAACTTTTCTTTCTCATGTTTGGTGATAAATTTATGTATTGCATATGTTTAAATTAGAGTAAATGTGGAGCAAGTCAATTGACTGCAAATGCTATATTGAAAGGGTAATTTTTAATAAAGGTAGGATATTAGAATATGTATACAAAGAATTTGAAAAGGTCCTACTCTGTGCAGAAAACTACAAAAGAAAAAAATGCAGAAAAATAAACAAGGAATATAAAGCCTATTTAAATGCAGAATGGATAAAAACTATATGGACTACTAAAATTTGCTTTCAGTAAAAGTAACAAAAAAGTAGGTTTAGAACACACATGGCATGAAAGTATACAGGTTATCACAAGGATTAATAATTTAAGAATTGTTTGGTTCAAGAAGGTAGAGAAAAGATATTGTAAGCTTGGGGGTAAGCAAACTAATGATCAAATGTTTGCTAAATAAGTATATAAATACTGTATATACCTACCTAGAAATTTTAAGGTAGTTATATATATATATGATTTAAGGTGTGACTAGATGCAATATGGAGCCTTTAATTTTCCTTTGAAACTTCAAAATCCAAACTTCTATATTGTGCACTATTCTCAATATGCTAATATTTCAAATTTCCACAATTCCCATCCAGCTAAGCTCTCAAGATGTGCAAGATGTGATTAACTTCTAGACAAAATTTCTAAAACATTTCCACAATGTTTCCTAAAACACAATCTCTTTTGTTCCATCAATAAAGCAAAATCCTTGTACCAACTTCTTTTAGGATTTCTTTTGTGCCAATGAAACATCATGAAAAAATAATTTAAGAGAAAAAGGATATTTGGTTTACAATTCCATATCACTGCTCATCATCCAAGGAAATCAATACAGAACCAAAAAATGACAGAAATCATACAGGCAAAAACTGATGCAGAAGCTAGGAATGGTTTGTTTTACCTGACTTGCTAAACCATAATCCTAGAACAAAAGCCCACCGAGGGAACCAATTACAATAGGCTTGGTCATTTTCCATAAATTGCTAATTAGGAAAATCAGTTACAAACAAATTATTGGAGATTATTTTCTCAAATGAGGTTTCCTATTTTCATATAACTCTGGTGCGTGCTTTAAAGTTGAAGAGGTGATCAAATGTAAACATGTTTTATTTGAAGTTTTGTTATAAACCTAGCTTCCAGGTAAGACATTACCAATCACATATAAATTTTTGTATTTCCTATATAATTTTATATTGTTTACGTAGTTTATAGAATGGCTATGAAAAGGCTAAGGAAGACAAGACACTCAAAGAAGCTTATGTTCTTGATTCTGATATTTAACATAATGACAAAGAAATGTCACTGTGATATTTAGATTACTTATTTAATTCCTCTGCTCCACTTAAGAACCAAGTCAACAGGACACTGTCTGAATCTGGCCTCATTGTGTCAACTTCAGTGTGGCACAGAATCTGGCAGCTATAGTAATGAGGTGTTAGAAGCATGCCCATAGAAATGTGCTTGGGAGTAAGTCATGCATTTCTGCCTTAAGACAAGTAGTGAGTCTTAAAATTAGTGGCAGACATAGGATAGTTAAACTTCTTTGCCTAGTGGTGTGATAATGAATATACAAGTATTTAAATGACAGATTCATGGGTCCTGTCCATTATAGTTTAAAATAGTCTTCACTTTAATCTAGAAGTTTTAAGCATTCATAATGCTACAAACCTTTAATACAAATACTTACATTGTGGTGACCCCATTCATAAACTTTTCTCTTGTAACTGTATAACTATAATAATCATGAGTTGTCAAATAAGCATGTGAAATTAAAGTATTTTGTGAGTAAATTGAAGATATATATTTTTCGTAGCATTTTAATTTTGTAGACTTTCTCATAGACTGTATAATGTTTACTTCACCTCCCAAAATGCTTCCCAGATTCTTTTCATATCCTATCACTCAAATCCACATTCTTGTGGTTGCTTTCCTTTGAAAATAAATAGATATCAAAAAGAAAAGAACATAAGATGTACAATGTAAGATAAAGTTATGTTAAATATAGCAAGCTCAAAAATAAAACAAGCAAATGAAGCATTAAAAAAGATTCAAAAAGCAAGAAGTTACAAGAAGAAAATACAGAGAGGCAGATACACATTTGGGGCTAAGGAAATCTCATCTACATACAAAGTGTGAAATACAATATAAGAGAGAGGACACTGTCAAGAGAACAACACAGAAACTCACAGATTGGGAAAAGATATTAACTAATCCTACATCTGATAAAGTGCTAATATAGAGTGTTAATATCCAATATATATAAAGGACTCAAAATGTTAGATTCCAAAAGAAAATCAAATAACCCTATTAAAAAACGGGTATAATTATACAACAAATTTTCAATTTCATGTCCAATGGCCATGAAGCACCTAAAGAAATGTTCAACTTATTTAGTCATCAGGGAAATGCAAATCAAAACAATCCTGAGAGTACACCTCATATGAGTCAGAATGGCTAAGTTCAAAACTCAGGTGACAGCAGATGCTGGCAAGGAAGTGGTGAAAGAGGAACCCTCCTCCATTGTTAGTGGGATTGCAAGCTGGTACAACCACTCTGGAAATCAGTCTGGTGGTTCCTCAGAAATTTGGACATAGTACTAACCGAGGTCCCAGGTATATCACTCCTGGGCATATTTCCAAAAAATTCTTCAACCTATAACAAGGACACATGCTCCAATATATTCATAGCAGCCTTATTTATAATAGCCAGAAGCTGGAATACAGAAAATTTAGTACATGCTGAGTTAGATAACCCATTCACAAAAGAACACACATGGTATGCATTCACTGGTAAGTTGATATTACCTGAAAAGCTCAGAATACCAAAGGTAAAATTCACCGACAACAGGAAGCTCAAGAAGAAGGAAGACCAAAGTGTGTGTGTGTTTTGGTCCTTCTTAGAAGAGGAAACAAAATATTCAAGGGAGCAAATATGGAGACAAAATGTGGAGCAGAGACTGAATGAAAGGCCACCCAGAGACTGCCCCACCTGGAGATCTATCCCATATGCAGTCACCAAATAAAGACACTATTGTGGTTGCATAGTGGCAGGGGCATGATACAGTTGTCTCCTGAGAAGCTCTGTCAGAGCCTGACAAATACAGAGGTGGATGCTCTCAGTCAACCATTGGACTGAGCACGGAGTCTCCAATGTATGAATAAGAGAAAGAAATGAAGGAGCTGAAGGGGTTTGCAACCCCATAGGAAGAACGACAATATCAACTAACCAGAAACCCTATGGTTTCCAGGGACTAAACCATCAAACAAGGAGTGCACATGGAAGGAACCATGGCTTGAGCTGCATATGTAGAAGATGACCTTGTTGAACATCAAAGGGAGGAGATGCCCTTGGTCCTGTGAAGGTTATACACCCCAGTGTAGGAGAATTTGGGGGTAGAGAGGCAGGAATGAGTGAGTGGCTAGGGGAACACAGTCATAGAAGCAGGGGGATGGGGGCTATGGTAGAGGTGATTTGGGGGAGGGGTGGACTGGGTAAATGGATAACATTTAAAACAAAAATAAAGAAAATATTCAATAAAGATAATATCCATAAATGGAAAAAGAAAAAAATAAAAGAATAAACTAGAATATTAAAAAAATACGAAGAATGTATTATAGATAAAATATACCTCCAAATAGATTACAGAGTTCACTCAAATTACATATATATTTTTGGCCATGGAGTGTGCTCTTAACAATAGTTTATATACCCTCTGAGACTATTAATAAAATTTTTCATTTTGTCATGGTTATTAGTTGGAGATATCTTATATACTAGGGATTGCTTAATATGCTGAATTCTTATCATACTTATGTGAAATCTTCTGGCTTAGAAATTGCATCCCATGTTCAGATGGCTAAAATCACTCTGCATTCATATTTGTATCATCAGCCTTGCATTGTCTAACAAACATCATTGCTATTGTTATATCTCTATTGCATGTCACACAATATTGACCCTCCACTGCAAACATTCTCAGAGGAATGAGGAAAGGAATTTGGTAGAAATTACATTTTTTGCATTTGTATTGGTTTTTTATTTATTTATATTACAAATGCTATTTCCTTTCCCAGTTAAACCCCCTAACCTTCTCCCATTGCCCTGCTTCTATGAGGGTACTTCTTTTCCAATACATACCCTCCAACCTCATCACCCTAACATTTCCCAACCTATGTAGGTCAATGAGCCTACATAGGATCAAGGGGCTACCTTCTTATTTTTGCCAGATAAGGTAATCTGCCACATATGCAGCCAGATAAGGTAATCTGCTACATATGCAGCCGTGAGTCCCTCTCTGTGTACTCTTTAGTTGGTGATTGATTCCCTGGAAGCTCTAGGGGGTCTGGTTGGTTGATAGTTTTCTTCTTGTGGGGTTACAAACCCCTTCAGCTCCTTCAGTCTTTCCCCTAAATCTTCCACTGGGGTCTCCATGCTTTTTCAGATGTGTGCATTCATGTCTGTGTTGGTAAAAATTCTGGCATAGCCTCACATGTAACAGCTATACCAGGCTCTTATGAGCAAGTACTTCTTGGCATGAGCAATATGTCTGTGTTTAGTGTCTGCAGATGGAATTGATCCTAGAGAGGCAGACCCTGAATGGCCTTTTCTTCAGTGTATGCTCCATTATTTGTCCCTGCATTTCCTTTTGACAGAAGTTCTTCTGTCAAATATTTTTCAGATGGATGAAGAGCCCAATCCCTCATCAGGTGGCCATACCTATCCACTGGATATGGTCTCTACAGGTTATCTTTCTCTTTCGTTAGGTATTAGGTATTTCAGCTCATGTTACGCCTGACTTTTCCTGGGATCCTCTTGGGTCCTGCTGAAAGCTTAGCTGTCTCAATCTGTTTAGCTTCTGTCCATCTGTTTCCATCAGTTGCTGAGTGAATTCTCTCTGATGACAGGCTATGAACCAATCTCCGAGTATAGAAGAATAACATTAGGAATCATTTCATTGGCATGTTTTCTCATTATGATTTGCTACTATATTTAGTCTTAGGGATATCCAGACTCATGCATTTAGCAGTATCAGGGGTGGGATCCCAGTCATGCATTGGTTCTCAAGATGAATCAGTCATTGATTGATCATTCCCACAATTTCATTGCCACATTTATCCAAGCACTTCTTACATGCCAAAAAGAAATGTAAGTCAAATATCTTATGCCTGGGTTGGTATTCTAATTCCTCTTCTGAATATCTTTCTTGGTTACTAGAGATGGACAGTTCAGAGTCCATATCCTCCAATGCTAAGAGTATTAGCTAGCATCAATTAGCTCTCATCAATTTCTGGGACTTGCCTTTTACCTAGGTTTCTACATCTTACAAGAGATAAAATCAAATTCCAATCTTGTTTCCCAGGAGTCTCTCCCTCTATCATCTGCACAGTTGATTCCTTCTGTTCCCTTCCTCACTCCCCACCCACCTGTAGTTCACTTTCCATATCTACCTATGGTGTCAATTCAATTTCCCCTACTAATGAGATTTACATGTACCTCATGTTAAGCCTATTGGTTATTTAGGTTGTTTGGGTTTTTGTATTGCTGAATGTTTGAACTTTACTTCTAATATTAACTTATAAGTGAGTACAAACCACGTTTGAGTTTTTGTTAAGTTACTCAAAATTGTTGTTTCTAGTTCTATTCACATGCTGGCAAATTTATTATGTAATTTGTTTTAATATCTGAGAAAGAATCCACTGTGTAAACGTAGCACATTTTCTCTATCCATTTTTTGGTTAATGTGAATGTAGAATGTTTCTAGTTTCTACATATTACAAATAAAGACTTTATGAAAATAATTAAGCAACTATCCTAGTAGGATGGTGAATTTTTATTTGAGTATATGCCAAGAAGTAGTATAACTGGGTCTTGAGTTAGAGAGATTCTCAATTTTCTGAGACATCACCATATATATTTCCAAAGTGGTTATACCTGTTGCCACTGCCACCAGGAATAGAGACCAGAAGTTTCATGTGTTTGAGTCTGTTAAAATTTATGGTACTTTTAAAGTCATTTATACATTTTACAATTTTAACGTAAGATTTTTGTGGATGAATTATAGTGGAAACCGATGGGAACATAGGAGTGTGTTTTTATGTTAAGTAAAAAGGGGGTCAGTTTTGGAGGCTATACTTATATAAACCTGGCAAACATTAGAGTTATCTGAAATTAAGGAACCTCACTTCAGAAAATGACTACAAAATATCCATCTATAAATATGTTTCTTAATTATTGACTGATGTGAGAGGTATCAGTCCATTGTGGCAAGTAGACACCTTAGGTTGCATATGAAATCATGCTGAGCAATACAGGTGGAACAAGCCAGTAATCAGCATCCTTCTGTGCCTCTGTAACAGCTATTTCCTTCAGGTTCCATCTCAGTTTGATTTCCCGTCTGGCCTTCCATCATGTCCTGTCATGATGTAGTTAATGAAAGTAAAAGTAACTAAGCCCTTTCCTTCCCAACTTGATACTGGCTCCATGGAGTTTCACAAAAGCAATAGAATCCCTAAATCACATGTCACTTATGGTTTAAATCAAGACTGCTTGTTTTTATGGCCTATGAAATAATTTGGTTTGCTAAATTTGTTGCTAATAAATAAATTCTGGTAGTGTTGAGATACTGTTGAGAGAAAAATACTTAACCACCTATTTTAATGAATAAATATCCATATATAACTGGTTCGTTCTTCATGACTTATGCTCCAGAAGTAAGGTCTTCTTGGGAAATTCAAAATTCTAACAGCTACAGATGTAAAATGTGTCTTAAGGAAGTCATTCTTCCAAACAAGTACACTTATCAGTTTAAATTGTTTTGATCATATATATATATACATACATATGTATATATATGATTAAATATATTGTATTAAATGAAGGAAGAAATCTACTAGAAATAAAAGATAACCATGAATCAAAAGATTATGGATTATGAATAAAAATAAGACTTCCAATTATACCAAAATCAATGGGATTGTGACTCCCAAATGATTACTTTGTGTTTTCTATGAAAAAAATCAATCAAAAAACCCTATAAATTTTGACATGTAAATTGAGAAATAGTACATCTGATTGATATTCTACAATTTAATTTGAATCAAAATGTATTTGTTTACCTCATGTTTTGCAGTGTCTCTAATAGTCATAGAATATGACACTTTTGCACATTGGCTATATTTTGCATATTCCTTTATTTTTTAAACCTACATTATACATTTATCCCAAATGATTATTTATTTGCACACACTAGTCATATTATTTCCAGAAAACTACATTGTACTAACACTATGATAATTTTTGCCATGAAATTTGAATTTGTTGAAAAAAATCTACGATAACTTTTAAATTGCCATATTATTACCAGTTATTATAATTGCCCAATTCTATTTAATGAAACAGTATTTTGTTACTCATTCTATTTATTATTCACATGTATAACGTCTTTCCTGAGTAATGTCTTAGCCTTAAATAATGTCAGTGTTCGCAAATATCCATGTATACTTCTCAGCGGGAATACTGAAAGATTGTTTTCAAGTAGCACATGTTCACAATATAACATTCTTGACCAAGGGCATCATTTAGATTTTTTTAATCCTATTTTAAAATGCCAACTCTCACTTCACTGATTTCCCACAGGTTTCTTGCCACTGACTCATCCATAGGTTTGGGCAAGATTTTTTTCCTCCTTACAATCACCAAAGAACCTTCCTGATACACCCTCTCTATCTGGTAAATAGGCTATATTTCTTTATTTTAATTTCTCCAAGTCAACAAAAATTGAGTTGCGTAACATTGCAGTATTTCCAACCATGCAAAAAAGGCAAATTCATAACAAGACTACTTTGTCTTAAGAGCAGTAATAATCTCCTTTGTTTATATAGCTGCCCTGTTCTTCAAAAGACATCAAATGGATTAATTTTTGTCTTAAGAATAGAACCAACTGATTTTCTCTATGGTGACTGTCCAAAGCATGTTCTGCCAGGAGCACAGAGGGCACAGGAATGGCAGGGAAGCTCAGAGAGGATCCTTCTGATTGCAAAATGCACCTGGGAACTGTTCCACAGTCCATTTTGAATAGGTCCTGCCAGGGGATTACTGAACTACCAGTAGTACCGTCACAGGCTTAGAGGCCCACAGGAAGGAAAAGCTCCAGCCAGAGACAGCAAGAAAAACTAATGCCACAGATAACCAGATGGTGAAAGGCAAGCCCAAGCACTTTACCAATTGAAACAAAGGCTACTTGGCAACATCATAGCACAGTACTCCCACTACAGCATGTCCTGGATACCCCAACACACCAGAAAAGCAAGAGTTGGCTTTAAAATCACATCTAATGATGGTGATAGAAAACATGAAGAAAAACATAAATAACTTCCTTAAGGAAATACAGGAGAGCACATGTAAATAGGTAGAAGTCCTTAAAGAGGAAGATATAACTCCATTAAAGGTAAAAAAATAAAAAAAGTAAAAAAACCAAACAGGTAAAAAATTGAAACTAAAATTTATCTAAAAATGAAAATAGAAACAATAAAGAAATCTCATATGGAGACAACTCTGGAGATAGGAAACTTAGATAGAGATCAGTAGTCATAGATGTAAGCATCACCAAGAGAATATAAGAGATAGAAGAGAGAATTTCACATGCAGAAGATACCATAGAAAACATGGACAAAACAGTCAAAGAAAATGCAAAGATCAATAATCCCCTGTCCTGTAACATGAAGGAAATCCAGGACACAATGAGAAGACCAAACCTAAGGATATATCAACTTCCAACCTAAAGTTATCAAAAAAGATAAGGAAGGACACTTCATAATTACAAATGGAAAATGAAATAATAGGGCACATACATTCATAAAAGAAACATTACTAAAGCTCAAAGCACACATTGCTTCTCACATAAAAATAGGGGCGACTTCAACACCTAACTCTCATCAATAGACAGATCATGGAAACAGAAATTCAACAGAGAAACAGTGAAACTAACAGACATTATGAACCAGATTGATTTAACAGATATCTAGAACATTTTATCCTACAACAAAAGAGTATATCTTCTTCTCAGCATCTCATGGTATCTTCTCCAAAATCAGTCACAAAACAGGCCTCAACAGATACAAGAAGACTGAGATAAACCCATGCATCTTATCAGATCATAGCAGAGTAAGGCTGATCTTCAATTACAACATAAGCGTTAGAAAGCCCACATACACTTGGGAGTTGAACAACACTCTACTCAATGAATACTTGGTCAAGGAAGAAATAAAGAAAGAAATTAAAGACTTTTTAAAGAATTTAATAAAAATGAAGAAACAAGACAAACAAACGTATGTGAAACAATGAAAGCAGTCCTAGGAGGAAAACTCATAGATCTGAGTGCTCCAAAAAGAAACTGGAGAGAGCACACAGTAAAGCAGAGCTTGACAGCATATCTGGAAGCTCTAGAACAAAAACAAGCAAATACTCCCAAGAGGAGTAGATGGCAGGAAATACTCAAACTCAGGATTAAAATTAACCAAGTAGAAATAAAAAGAACTATAAAAAGAATCAACCAATCCAGACGCTGGTTCTTTGAGAAAATCAACATGACAGATAAACCCTTAACCAGACTAACCAGGGGGCACAGATACAGTATCCAAATTAACAAAATCAGAAATGAAAGGGAAGACATTAAAAGAGAACCTGAGGAAATCCAAAAGTAATCATCGGATCCTACTAGAAAAGACTTTAATCCACAAAACTGGAAAATCTGGATTAAATGGACAAATTTCTAGACAGATACTAGTAACCAAAATGAAACCAGCATCGTGTAAATGATCATAACACTCCCATGACCCCTAAAGAAATAGAAGCACTCATTAATAATCTCCCAAACAAAAAAAGCTCAGGACCAGATAGATTTAGTGCATAGTTCCATAAGACCTTCAAAGAAGTCCTAATACCAATATTCTTCAAAATTATTCCACAAATTAGAAATGGAAGGCACACTAACCAATTCATTCTATGGAGCAACAATTACTCTGATACCTAAACCACACAAAGACCCGGCAAAGAAAGAGAACTTCAGATCAATTTCATTCATGAATATTGAGGCTATAATACTCAATAAAATTCTTGCCAACTGAATCCAAAAACACAAGAAAACAATAGTCCATCATGATCAAGTAGACTTCATCCCAGGGATGCAGGGATTGTTTAGTATATGGAAATTCATCAATGTACTACACTACATAAACAAACTCAAAGAGAAAAAACATGATCATTTCACTAGATTCTGAGAAAGCATTTGACATGATGAAAGTCTTGGAAAGATCAGGAATTCAAGTCCAATACCTAAGCATAGTAAAAAGCAATATACATCAAACTAGTAGCCAACATTAAACTAAATGGTGAGAAATTTTAAGCAACTCCACTAAAATCAGGGACTAAACAAGGCTGACCACTCTTTCCTTACCTTTTCAATATAGTACTCAAATTCCTAACCAGAGCAATTAGACAGCAAAAGTAGGTCAATGGGATACAAATTGAAAAGGAAGAAGTCAAAATATCACTATTTGCAGATATGTTAGTACACTTAAGTGATCCCAAAAAGTGATCCACCACATTGGGAAAATATCTTCACTAAGCCTACATCTGACAAAGGGATAATATAAAAAATGAATACAATGCTCAAGAAAGTAGAAATGAACAAAACAAATAACCCAATTTGTAAAGGGGGAACAGAGCTAAATAGAGAAATCTAAATAAAATAATCACTACTGGAAAAGGAGCATTAACAGAAATGTTCCATTTCTTTACTAATAAGGGAAATGCAAACAAAATGATCCTGAGATATGGCCTTAAAACTCTCAGAATAGCTATGATGAAAAACTCAAGTGACAGCACGTGGTGGAGAGGAGTTAGAGCATAGGAACACTTCTCCATGTTTAGTGGGAATGTGAACAGTTTGGGAATCAATTTGGTGCTTTCTCAGAAAATTAAGAATTGTTTTACCCCAAACCATAGTTTTATCACTCCTGAGCATATACACATAAGATGTCCCATTATAAAATGTCAACATTTGCACAATTATTTTCATAACAACTTTATTTGTTGTAGCCAGAAACTTGAAATAACCTAGATGTTTGACAACTAGAGAATTGATAAAGAAAATTTATCATTCTGCACAATGGGCTCATTTCAACTATTAAAAAGAAAGACACCATGATTTTTGAAGGCAAATGAATGGAACTCAATAAAAACATACTGAGTGAGGTAACATCGACCTAAAATTATAGATATGGTGTCTACTCACTTATAAGTAGAGATTAGCAATAAAGTAAAGAATAACTATGCTACTATCCACAGACACAAAGATACATGTTAATAAATGGGTACCATGTAAATGAGCATGTCTGAATTTAACTAAGAAGGGGAAATTTAATCTTCATCAGTTTTTAATAGAGGAAGAGAACTGGGGATTACAGTTTGTGAGATGGAGAAAAAGGATGGTGATGGGGTATAGAGACAACAATGGCAGGAGAAGGCTGGGAGTCAGAATAGAAACCAGTGAGAAGCATCTCTTGATCTAGCTTGAGGCCTGGGACTGGGGAGATTACAGGGAATCTGTGTGGGTAAGCTTACCTGAGATTATTAAAAGGGGGTTATAGAGACTTAAGTTGATAACCCATGTAGCCAGGCAAGACTTTGAAAGGAGGGTTGGGGATATTGATTTACCCACAAATCCTCAACCCAAAATTTTCTTGCCAACGTTGTGAAGAAATAAAGATAGAGCAGAGACTATAGCAACAGTCAAACAATGACTAGTGCAACTTGAGACACATCCTATGCCATTAAAACAAACTCTCACATTATTACTGATACTAAGCTATCTTGCAAAGAGAAGCCTAGCATAACTTTCTGTTCAGAGGTGTCATCCAACAGAGAATGGAGGCAGATGTACATCCAAAATCAAACATCAGGCAGAAGTTAGAGAGTTGGGTTGAAGAATGAGATAGAGTACTAAGGAAGACTAAGGGTCCAAAGACACTGCAAGAAGACTTAAGGTGTCAAATAACCTGTGTACAAGGGGTCACACAGGGACTGGCGCACAAAACAATGATCATGCAGGGTCTAGAACCTGACCTTCTACATACTAATTGCAAATATTCTACTTGGTCATCATATGGTAAGCCTTACAAACAGAGTGGGGTAGTCTATGTCTATGTGTTCTACTGTTGAATCACATTCTCCCTCCCTGGACTCCATGACCATATTCCTTCTGTGGCTAGATGCTTCTGGGTGGAGCCAATGTGTTGCTCACTCTTCTTTGAAGAGAAAGCAAGAGAGAAAAGGAAAGGAAATTAAAAGAGGAGATTGTCAGGAAAGGATAGAGGGGGGCTTGGATTGAAACGTAAAGAAAAACAAACAAAAATACCAAGAGTAAGGGAAAACAAGAGAGCAAGAAATAGGAAAGAGTGGGTGAGTAATACAGAAATGTTTAGTAATGTGATTAATATGAGCACAAACAAAACAAAATAAAACCTGTGAACTAAAATGTTCAAACCACACTGTGAAAATAGGTGCGGGTCGTCCTTCCCTGTCTCTTAAATGAAAAACGACTAAAAGGAAATCTCCAGGAGTAAAGACAAATAGTGGATTGTTGAGCCAACAATTACCTGGAGGAAAGTACTCAGGGCTGGTAGCCAATGTCACTATCTTAAATAGGCTGATGCTAAAGAATCAGAACCCAAAAAAACCTCTTCAATCAATCACTTTGCTTGGAAGAGAAGCCAGAGTAGCACAGCTGTATCTGACTTCAAAAATCTAAACTCAACTCTTCATAAGGAAAATAGGAATCCCAAAGAAACACAGAAGCAGAGGATTCTGAAACAGGAACTGAACTGAACTTAAAGTTATAACACAAGCGATTCAAGGTAAGATTGTAGAGTATGAAAGTAGGTTTCAAGATAAGATGACAGTCATTACAACTCTAAGATTATAGTGACTAGAGACATATGAGAGCCTCAGACTTGGAACTATACAAGGAAGTTATGGAACTGCCCAGTAATCTTCACATATAAACCTTGTCAATTAGGAAGTAATATACAGCAACACACCACACTGATGGCTAGAAAACTAAACTTCAATGTATTTCTTCATTTGTACAGGATAATAGCATGAAAATAGTTTATATAACATGTAAGCACAAATACAATCTTTATTTGCAATACCGTGTTTAATGCTCCACCAAGTAGAGGAGTGAATGTCATTACTCTGCAAGGTGTAGGCAATGAGTGTATGGTGATTCAGTATTATGAAGAATGTCTTTTAGGTCCTTTGTATTTATTTGCCTATAGGAATTACAAGGGAGAAAACAATATTATCAATGTATGCAGAGGTTCTAACTCAAATTTCAGTCAAAAATTCCAAGAAAAAAATAGGCATCACTTAGAAAGGGAGTATTATAGAGTATATGGAAGGGTTTTAATAGAGAAAAAGGGTAAATGAGGTTTAAAATGCAAAATTTAAGAGAAGCTTGAAGATAATGCCTCTGCATTATTTTTGAGTCAGAAAACAATTTGAAGCAAATAACATAATTTTAAAAACTTGTTTGAAGTTTCAGAATATATATGTAGGGTATAGAAAATAAGTTACGACCAGTTCAATTTTCAAGGTAAATTATTACTATTAGTGCCAGCAAGAAGGCAAATGTAACCATGCTAATAAGCATTTACCAGCCTCTAAATGATGTAGAATTTAATAACTACTGAAAATGAAAAGTCTCAGATTGAATGGGTGAGTTTAAATCTTAATAAAAGTATGAAATACCTCAAAACATTTGGTCAAAACATGAATTTAATGCCATCAAATAGAATAAATTTACAATTAATTAATTAATTATGTTTACATTTTCTAATGAAGGAGTAAAGTGAAATTTGATGCAAGTAATAAAAACAATAGCAAAATTTACATTTGTTCTTCACATAATACATTTCTAAGATTTTTTGTATGTTTATTCATGCATAATCACAAATATAAATCACATATTTACATCTAGCATAGAATCTTATAAACAGAGACTGGTAAATAAAAAAGATACACAGTGAAATGTAACTTAAAAATTTGTAATTATCTTTTTTCTCAAATTCCCATGTTGAAGACAGTAATGGAAATGTTGAGGAAAAAACTAGGAATACTTCTCCTTTGACAAAATACACCTGAAGCATCAGGAAAGCTATTTAGGTTATGTGTCATCCCTCTTAGAGGCAAGGTTGGCACAATAAATCTAAATTCATCCTACTTGACAACTTTTCCCTTCTTATATTGTTAAAAATTTGTCACATATGGTTGCTTTGGCATAACATTTATCAAATTTTTGGTTTTTCTTCTTCATCTCATATACTGCTTGATTCAACTATAATATTTTATTTGATTAGTTTCAGCCATGGATTCATTCCCAGTGATGTGTTTTCTCATCATTCTTCTGTCACAATCAATGTTCACAGAAGGACTGGTAGGTGTAAAATGGATAATCATCTCAGATCTACCAACATCTTTGTGAAATTGCATACCTTTCAAGAGTAGTAAATTCTAAAGGATCTGATGGAGGACAGTATTTAGAGGAAGTCTTGGAGACATTAAAGGGTATATAGTGATAAGAAAGTAAGTTTGCATTCTTCACCACTCCAGGTATAAGAGCCACCAGTGCCAGGTGGGAACTGAACACATGACAATGAAGATGCACTACAAATATATTGTACTTGCCAGACCTCCAATTAGATAGTAAGATGTTTCTGACACATGTCAGTTTCAAGGAATGAAGTGATAAGTTCAGATATGAAAGATGTCTTCTATTGCAATGTTCTCAAAGTTAAATGTGAGGTTGAGGCAGAAAAATCAAGGAGTGTACCAACAATTTCATTTGAGAAATTGAGAGGATCAACAGCCAAGTTATCCATTAATCTCTGTAGCATAAGGAATATGCTTCAATATCAAGAAAGTAAACCCTACCGTGCTATTTAGCATATAGATAATTTTAAATAGCATTGCTGATATAATGTTTACTAAATATGAACTATATTGAATGATATATTTTACAAATTATTCTCAATAATTTGTAAAATCCTACTGATTGTCATTATAAATACTTAAAACTTTAAGAAGAAATTTTATCTACAAAATAAGTTTGTATAGGAAGCAGAAAATTAGTATTTTGTTTTGAGTTTAAGAGAAATAATGGAGATGACAATGCTGGCTTAGGTAAAATGAAATGACTATTAAAAATGTGTAGCATGCACTTCCTTTCTTCATGTAATTGGTGAGACTATTTATTCAAGCATAGTCTAATAATTGTGCTTTTTGAGAATATACAATTGGTAAGATATATAGACATATTTCACAATAGCATATGTTGAGATATGTTTTGTTGACAGTCCTAAAAACTGTAACAAAATTTGTCTTGATCTCACAGCCTCTTTTCATTCTATTTAGTTCTATACAAATGCATTGGTTAAGTTTTACGTTTATTACTGTAAACCTTGTAAAAATAATTTAATTTTTTTTCTCTACCTCAGGTTCTAAAAGGGACTCAGAAATATCTCACCACATCTGCTGATCAACCAAATCGCTTGGTTGATTGCCAACTTATAAGAGATGTTTTACACAATGCTGATGAGAGTTTACTTGACTTTTTCAAAAACCATTTATTTTTGGACACAATGCCTGATAAATCTGAACGCTTAAAACACTTATGTATTTGGATGAATATCAAAGAAGTATGTTGTTCCTCCAAATAATGGACACAATGAGATTCATTAGCATGGCCTAATCAAGGGACTTGTATTAGGTAGCAATAACAAAACTTTCCTCTTTCAATAAAAATTATTTTGAAGAAAACTTGAAACTAGTGAGTACTCATATTTTTCCAAGTAAAACAGTAGCCTGCTAGTTTCCTAAAAACTGGGCCCCCATTATATTCTTCATCATGGCTATGTCCTATAACCACACAAGCAAATGATGAATGGAGTGTTAAATAAATTCAATATTTTAATGAAATTATTTTCTCCATGTAGAAGCAGAAAAAATGTAGTACTAAATTATGTATGAATGAAGCAGGAAGCTATGAATTAACATCACCTCAAAATTAATAACTTAAACTCCTACTCCTCTTCCTTAAAGCCTTTCTTCTTGTTCTAAACCTTTCTAATGCTATAACCATTTACTAAAGATCCTCATGTTGTGGTAACAAACAAACATAAACATGTTCAGATCTTCCTCCTAACTGTAAATTTGTAATGTTATAAATGGTACTGTTAACATATGATAATTAGGATTTTCTATCCCTTTTAAATGGTCATTTTAGCCATAAAGTGGTTGCAATCAACAGTTTGAGACCCTTTTCCTTAACGACATAAGTCACATATCAGAAGAATTGCAAGTGGAATCATCATGGGTCCTTCATTCTTACTTTAATCTGACAAGACTGGTGTGAAGATTCACTTGGCTTCACACTATAAACATTTATGGTTACGTGGTTTTTGTTTTCATCTTTTATGGGATTCATTGGAGATTTCATTTAAGTACATGATATATAATGATCAGACTCAGGATTCACCCTCTTCTATCCATCCATATCCAATGAACAATAACATTCTTTCTCAAGAAGTACTTCCAGGACTTTTGCTTTGACTGTTGTTGTTATTTGTGACAGGGTGGGTTTAACTAGGACCACACACATGATCATTTGTATGAAGTGATGTAGAGAACAAGGCAACTCACCTTAGGCTAAGCCACTGAAGATAATTACTCAACCTGCTTGAGAAGCTGTCCACTACTATTATCTTCTTGGAGAACAAGGAATGCCTATGAGACCCATTCCCATCTATGACTGAATGTTGAAAAGTCCAGTCTTGAGAAGTCACTATAATGGCAAACAGATCCATTTTTCAATATGTAAACAGTATAACAAGTCAGGGATGTATGTTCATTTTAATTCAAGTCAGCTAAGTTCTCTCAAATCTTGAATAAGTTGTTGAAAAGTACTTGTTCTTGAAATCAAAGGTGGTGACTCCTCTAGAATTCCTCCTATTGTTCTAGATTGTTTATCTATCCTGGGTTTCTTGGTTTGCCACATTGTTAAGAAATTTTATTTCAAGTTCTGTAAAGAATTGTGTTGGAGTTCTGATGGAGATTACATTGAATCTGTAGATTGCTGTTAGTAAGATGGTCATTTTCACTACATTAACTCTCCCATACCCATGAGCATGGGTTTTCTTTCCAGTTACTGATATCTTCCTCAATTTGTTTCTTGAAATTCTTGAAGTCCTTGACATACTAATCTGTCTCTTGCTTTTAGAGTCACGAGACATTTTTATGTTCTCTGTAGCTATCACGAAGAGTATTGTCTCTCCAAATACTTTCTCATGAAGAAATTATCTCTAATGAAAGATACTTAACTTTTTGAGTTTCATTTGAAGCCCACCACTTTTGCTGAAGGTATTTCTCTGATGTAGGAATTCTCTAGTAGAATTTGAGTAGGCACTAATGTATAAAGGAGCACATCATTTAACTGCTATATTTTTACTTCTTCTTTCCAATTTTTATCCCTTGGATCTCCTTTTTTTTGTTTGCTTGCTTTTGTGTTTGTTTTTTTCGAGACAGTGTTTCTCTGTGTAGCCCTGGCTGTCCTGGAACTCACTTTGTAGACCAGGTTGGCATTGAACTCAGAAATTGGATCTCCTTTAATTGTCCAATTGTCTAAAACCTCAATGACCATATTGAAGAGATAGTAAGAGAATAGACAATTCTCTTTTGTTCCTGAAATTGGTGCAACACATTAAGTTTCTATCCATTTAATTTGATGTTAGTGATTGGCTTGTCATAAATTGCCTTTATTATGTTTAGCTCTGTGTCTTGTAATCCAGATCTCTCTTGCATATACCAGAATGAAGGATTCTATTTATTCATCCATTCTGCTAGCCTCTGTTAGTGTGTTTCTTTTTACTGGGGACTTGAATTTAACAATATTGGCAGGTATTAATATCCAAGTGTTGACTCTTTTTACTTTGATATTAGTGGTAGAATAGTGTGTTTTAGTGTGTCAGTGCAGGGGTTCTGGTTCTACTGGTTCACACAATTATATTGTTTCATACTATTATCGTGTAAAATTATATATTTCCTGTACTTTCTTAATTGTAGGTACCCTAATTGCATTGGTGTGTTCCTTTTAGTATCATCTTGATACTAGACTCAATTGTCATGAAATATCTAGGTTTCATTTATGGTGATTGGAACTTTTGCTAGATGTAGAAGTCTGAGATGATATCTGTGATGTGCCAGGGTTTGTAAGTCATCACCCTAGCTCATTCTAGCTTTTAGGGTTTCTATTGAGAAGTTTGTTGCAATTATGATATGTCTGACATTATATGTTACTTGGATATTTTTTGCCACTTCTAAAATTCTTCCTTTATACTCTACATTTAGGGTTTTGATTTTCATGTTCTGAGATGGATTTCTTTTCAGGTCCAATTTGATGTTCTAGAGAGATAGTGTTCAGAAATGAAAAGTAAAATCAGTAATGAAAAGGGAGACATAAAAACTAAAACTGAGGAAATTCAAAGAATCATTAGGTCTTACTACAAACCTTTATGCCACAAAATTGGGAAATCTCAAGAAAATGGATGATTTTTTAAACAGATACCACTTATGAAAGTTAAACAAGATCAGGAACATATTTCAACAGCCATATATTCCCTTAAGAAATATAAGCAGTGATAAAAATTCTCCCAAACAAGAAAAGTCCAGGTATAGAAGGTTTTAGTGAAGATTTCTAACTAACTTTCAGAAACAGCCAATACCATACTCCCTGAGTTAGTCCACAAAATAAATATATATGGATTATTCTAAACTCATTCTGTGAGGCCACATTCATCCTGTTACCTAAATCACACATCAACTCAACAAAATAAGTTAACTTCAAACCACTTTCTTATTTGAACATTGATAAAAACTCTCAAAAATTACCTGCAAACTAACTGCAGAAACTCATCAAAGACATCATCCATCAAGATCAAAGTGGAATAATTTAAAAAAGCAAAACCCGTCAACATAATCCACCACAAAAACAAATTGATAGAAAAAACATATAATTATCTCAATAGACAATGAAAAAGATAATGTCCTTCAAGATATTTTGAGGGATAAATATCCAACCCTCATTCAGGTTAAATGTATTAAAGAAATCATGGGTACAGGGGACATACCTAAGCATAATCAAAGTAATGTGCAACATTTCAATAAGTAGCATCAAATAAAATGGAGAGAAATTTCAAGCAATTCTACTAAAATCATGGAGAAGACAAGGCTGCCCATAGACTCCATGACTCAATATACTACTTGATGTTGTATCCAGAATAATAAGAGAATGAAAGGAGATCAAGGTGATACAAATTGTAAATGAAGAAGTATCACTATTTTCAGATAATATAACAGTGGAGAGAAGCATCCCCAAAAATTTTACCAGAAAACTTCTCCAGATTATTAACACCATCAGCAAAGTGGTTGGATCAGAAATTAACAAGAAATCAGTAGACCTCCATTATACAAACGATAAACAGGCCAATAAATTAGAGAAGCAGCACCTTTTAAGATAGCCATGAATAATACAAAGTATTTTGAGGTAACTCTAGCCAAACAAGTGCAAGATATTTATGACAAAAACTTAAGTTCATGAAGAAAGAAACTGTAGAAGATATCAGAAGATGGAAAGATCTCCCATGATCATGGATAGGTAGGATGTATATAGTGAAAATGACCAGTTTTGGTCATTTGCTAAAAGTAATCTATGGATTCCATTCACTCCCAATCAAAATTCCAGCACATTTTTTATGGACCTTGAAGATGCAATTCTCAACTTCATATGAAAAAAAAAAAAAAACATGATAACAAAACAATCCTGAACAATTAACGAACTTCTGTGGAAATCACAATCCTGAACTCAAGCTGTAGTACGGAGCAATAGTTATTAAAAACTGCCTGTGGTTGGTACAGAAAAAGACACATTGCTCAAGTGGAATACAATCAGTCTTGGCCTTTAAACTTGCAATGAGGCTAAAACTATACAAGTATCCATTCCTAGCCTTGACACTTTCAAGCTTCAGTTTCTCACCATGAGCTTTTCATGCTTTCAAGACTAATACTAGCTTGGTGATTATTACACTACCATTTTCTGCTGTCAGTGTGAAGTAGAAACTCTGGTCATTTCTAGAACAAGATGTTAATGTGATGATTGTGTGGAAACACTTCCCAGAAAATTTCATCTCAGTGATTCTGGTCTATTCTTATCTCCAAATGACCTGCAGTGAATATTTCAGAAAACCAAAGGTGTCCTCTTAGCATTTATGGTGCTGTGTTAATCACAGCTGTTCCTTCAGCACCAAATTACTTAGTGACAGAATCTTAAATCACAATAGCTAATGGCCCTATAGACACATTACACTTCCCTCTGAAACTTCTTAAGCCAGGCCTCCATACTGTATACTTCTCTCAACATTACAACTTCAACAAGAATCCTCCACAAAGCTCTCAACACTCAAATTACTTTCCAGCACAAAATTCCAAAATCCTTCCTAAAACATATTATGTTCATTCACAATAGTACTCCAAACTCTTGATAACAACTTGTTTCTAATCATTAGAAAATAAGTAGGTATAAAAATAAAAATTCTCAAGTTGTATAAAGTAAGATAACATTATATTAAATAAGCTTAGAAATTATAAAATAAGAAAATGGACAACAAAATGAAAAACAGAAAAGAAAGGGAAAGTTGAATTAGGAGAATCCAATACAGACATAAAGATAAATATGAAACAGAAAATGTGAAACGTAATATAATTAAAATAAGTATTTGTTTAAAAAATGAACAGAGAAAGTGTTATAGATAAAATAAGCCTCCAAATATGTCACTCAGTGTTCCTGTTAGCCATCTATTTCTGGCCATGGTGGCTCATCTCAAATGTAGTTTGTATACCCTTTGAGACTCTTGGGAAAATTCTTCATTTTGTCATGATTATCATTTGGAGATTTCATTTAGGTAAGGGATTTCTGAATGTACTAAATTCCCATTTCACCAACGGGAACCTGTCTGGCTTAAAACTTGCAGCCCATGTTAAGGTGGTTACAATCATTCTGTGTTCATATATATATATATATATATATATATATATATATATATATATATATATATATATATTAGCTGCCTTTGCAGGGAAGTCAAAGATTCAGCAGAAGCCTCTATAGCTAATTAAAATTGTTCAGCTAATTTATTGGTGACTATAATAGAATGTTCCAATGATCCACCTGCCAATCCAGTGGCCACCACAGAGGTAGTCAGGGAAAGGCCAACTGCAAAGGGCAAAAATAATACATGTTTCTCTCTTCTGAAATGTTCAGAAGACAAAATATTTTGCAGGGGTACGAAAAGTTAGTTGAGGAATCAAGGTAACGGGGAAGCACAACATAGAGGAATCTATATTTTTTGACAAGTGTTTAGTGAGGGTGCCATTGCACCAAATGAAATATCCTTCTGGGGCAAAAATATCAGAAGATGGAGTCTGAGTAATAGTGCATCTTCCTTTTCAGAGTCTGAATAACAAAAAGGAAATTTGGAAAATGGCCAATAGAGTTCAACCTTAGGAATAAGAGAGGACTTTATTGATTTTACTGATGGAGAATTTAATGCAAAAGACGAGGGGACAGCTACTAAGGGTGAACGGCCCAACATAGCACACAAAAAACATGAGGAGAGGTTTCCCAATCCTAAAACATTGGCCATCATCAGACCTTCCCTCAAGAGGGAAATCCAAGAAAATGGATGAGTAGCAGGAGAGACAGAAAGCTGGTTATTAAGCTCTTGTTCTGTATTTAAAATATGAGAATAGATAGCATTTTGTACTTGAACAAGAGAGCACCACATATAACTCTTGCTACTAGGAAGACTTTCTTTCCTGCTCATACACATGACTCCTTTTACAGGAGAAGTCCAGTGGTTATCCCAAGGGTCCCAGACAACCAAAGTATATCCTATGGATGACTTAAAGAACTTATTTTGATTATAATGGTACTGGCTGATAAAAAACTTCTTTTTTTTCAAAGGAATGGGCAAATGTTTGTTGCAGCGACCCTAGGGGCACCCTACATTCTCTTTTATCCAGTTGGTAGAACATGACAAATGAGACTGGTCATAAAGAAAACAAGGGGCAGGCCACACTCTACCTGGTCTACACTTGAAATCTGTAAAATTTAAATATATGGCCTTTTGGCATTCTGAAGGGGGGCAATCAGCAGTAACCAATATCTCCCCTTTAATCTGTCCATAATGTGTCCAAATTTCAGCTAAATAAAATCTCCATGCAAAGGGGGATGTTGAGTATGCAGATGTCTGTAGTGTCAGCATTAGTAGAAGGGATTCAAAGGTGGTAAGTACTGTAGCCATTTTCAATGATTATCTGGAAAACAAGAGAAAAAAAGAAAAGGTCTCAGGGAAAACTACTCCCTGGAATTGTCATCATGATCCAAGGCACACTTATCATCATTTATTTGTTTAACCAAGTGTTCAGGGAGCCATCAGGCTCTGCCTTCATTTGTATCAAAAGTACAAGCAGAGCCCCTGCCCCAAATAAGAACAGGGTCAGGGTCATTCCACTTAGAAGTGAGGGGATCTCACCACATAACTGTGGTATAATTTTTATCTGTCTCTAGGTGCCAAAAGTGATTGGTAGCAGATTTGCCACAGGCATCTAAAGTAAGAAAATTAATAACAAATAATGCGTGATGTAGGATTTTTCGAGGAGTGTCTGTGGTAGGGTAACATTCACTCCCTTTTAATTTTTGAATGATATTTTTAACGGTCTGATGGGCTCTCTCAACAATGCCCTGACCATGTGGGTTATATGGGATATAAGTAACATGTTTTATATCTAATTATAAACAAAAGAATTGGAATTTCTTTCCAGTATATCCAGGGCCATTGTCAGTCTTAATAACTTTTGATTTGCCCATAAAGGAAAGGCAATTTAGGACATGGGAGATCACAGTTTTGGAAGCTTCTCTAGCATGTAAGGAGGCAAAAATGAATCCACTGAATGTATCAATAGTAACATGTAAATATTTAAGTTTGCCAAACTCCAGCCAGTTGTGACATCCATTTGCCAAATGTCATTAGGAATTAGGCCATGATGGTTAACTCCCAAATGGGGTGTAGGCAAAAAAGTAACATAGCCTGGGCAACTTCTAACAATTTGCTGTGCCTGTTCCCGGGTGATTTTAAAAAGTATGCAAAGAGTTTGAGCATTTAGATGATGTTATAAATGAGCCCTTTGGGCCTGCTCCAAGGATCCAATCAAGACTGGAAAAGTAAGTTGAGTGGCAGCATCTACCCAAGCGTTGCCCTGGGCAAGTGGTCCATGCAGATCAGAATGAGCTCTAAGAGGACCAATAAAAAAGGGGAGATGCCTAATAGTAATTAAATCTTGTAATTCCTGGAAAAATGGGGTGGCATTGGTAGAGGGTTTAATAAAGGGCACAGTTTCCAGTAAAGAAACCAAAAAAGCAACATATGCACTATCAGTATATAAATTAAAAGCATCATTAGGTAATTTTTTAAACACTTATACAATGGCAAATAATTCCACCAGTTGGGCAGACTTATATGGCGTTTTAAAGGTAAAGGTTTGGTTATCTATAACAAGGGCAGCTGTGCCAGTGGAGGAACCATCACTAAAAACCAAAAGAGCATCCTGAAGGTGTTTTGAATGCATTCCAACAGGAAAAACAAAGAGGTGAATTTTAGCAAACTGTACGTTTTTTTGCAGGATAGTGATTATCTATTTCTCCTCTAAAAGAAGTGCAAACAATCGGCCAATCATTAGTGATTTGCATCAACCAATCTATTTGTCTCTTTGTAAAGGGAACAGTTAGTTTTTCAGGATCCTTGACAAAATATTGGCAGTTCTGTTCTCTACCCAATCCAATAAGGGAAGCAACCAAACATGGAAAAGGGGTTAAAACACGGGAGGGTGAAAGAGGGAGATGAACCCATAGGGGAGGCCTCTGTGACTGTCATAATACCCCTGTGGTTGAAAAGCATGTAGCACAAATTATAAACAACAAGGGCTGTTAATAATCAATAAAGGAAACACCTCATTGCTGAATAGCCGAATTTACTAGTTCTAGGGCCTCCTTGGCCAGAGATGTTAAAGTTCGAGAAGTTGGGTCAGTATCACCCTAAGGATGTAAAATAAAGGCTTAAGATCTCTAGTGGTCGGGGCGGCTGCGGCGGCGGCGGCGGCGGCGGCAGCAGCAGCAGCAGTGGCTGCTCCAGCTGAAGGGCCATCAGCAGTGGAACCAAGGCGTCACAGGGACCAGTTAGGCCCTGCGCCCACGACCACTGACCTTCGCTGACCAGCCGGACAGCAAGCAGCTGCAGTTGTGCGGCGCCTTTCCTGCACGGAGGCCACTTCAGAACTCGGCCTCCCACCAGTCAGGAGAGGAGGATCCATCTTGGTTCCGTACTCCAGGAATCGGACAGACTGAGGTACACAAACATAATCCGAGGCCAACATCGCGGTGGTCTGAGCCCGACGGGCGTTGGCCTGCACCCAGGCCCTGGGCGGGTCGGGGGGCCATCGGGGTGCCAACCCAACCAGGAGGTTTTTTGCCCAGGCCTGCGAGCGCGCCGCCGCCATTTTGCCTGCAGGACGACAGAGAGCTCAGGCGGGCAGACCTGTAACAGGCATAGCCTAAGGCTAACAAAGCGGGGGTCCAGGCCCCAAAAGGCACAGGACTGACCCCAAGAACTGGGCGGCTTGGTGGGCCATCTGTGAGTCAACCCGCCCAGGTGATTGTTAGCAAAGCAGACTCTCCCGGCGCTTTCAGGGAGCGCGGGTGCACACGCCCGCCATCCTAGTCACCTGGCAAACCCAATTAACAGTCAAAGCCGTAGGGGAACTTTGCTCGGACCTTGGCCTCCCAGGCTTTTGCCTGGACTCAGGGACTGGGCGGCCAGGCTAACCTTGTGTGCGATAGCCCGGTTGGCAGATCGGCTGCCCAGCGGAGTGAGTGGAACTCAGGGGAGGTCACAGTAGCATACACCGTCGGCACTCCCTGGGAGTGCACACGGGCTCCATCTGCTCCACAGACACAATCTGGGGCAAGGCCTCAGGCAGAAGCCCTTAGCTCTACTCTCTCCGCTTCCGGATCCAGATCAGTCTGGGCTGCAGCATTACATCTCCAAGTCCTGCAAGTGGCTAGCTGGGCTTCCGGGCGGCCAGCTGGGAGAAGTCAGTGTGCTCCAGTGAATCCAGCGGGCTCCAGCGGGAGCCTTCGGGTGCCTGCTTTGGGATCTGAACAGCCTGGGCAGCAGCACACTGTCTACAAGCAGTGCAGGAGGTAAGCTGTGCACCAGAGGCCAACTGGGAAGGGGCAGCTTGCACTGGTGAGTCCAGCACTGACAAGATAAACTAACACCAGTGAGATCTAGATGGCAAAAGGCAAACGCAGGAACGTCACTAACAGAAATCAAGGCAATATGGCAACATCTGAACCCAATTCTCCTCTACCAACATGTCCTGGATACCCCAGCACACCAGTAAAACAAGATTTGGATTTAAAATCACTGGTCATGATGCTGGTACAGGAACACATGAAGGTCATACATAAAGAAATTCAGGAGACAATGGATCAAAAGGTAGAAGCCCTTGCAAGGGAAACACAAAAATCATTGAAAGAAATCCAGGAGAATACAAAAGCCAACAAGGAGGAAATGCAAAAAACACTTAAAGAAATACAGGAGAACTTTGCTCAACAGGCTGAGGTCATGAAAGACGAAACACAAAAATCTCTTAAAGAAATACAGGAGAACTTTGGTCAACAGGCTGAGCTCATGAAAGAGAAAACACAAAAATCTCTTAAAGAATTACAGGAAAACACAAACATGCAAGTGAAGGAGCTAAGCAAAACCATCCAGGATCTAAAATCAGAAGTAGAAACAACTAAGAAAACTCAAAGGGAGACAACTTTGGAGATAGAAAGCCTTGGGAAGAAATCAGGGGACAGAGATACAAATATCAACAACAGAATACAAGAGATAGAAGAAAGAATCTCAGATGCTGAAGATTCCATAGAAACCATGGACTCAACAGTTAAAGAAAATGCAAAATGCAAAAAGCTTGTAACCCAAAATATCCAGGAAATCCAGGACACAATGAGAAGACCAAACCTAAGGATTATAGGCATAGAGGAGAGTGAAGATTTACAACTTAAAGGGCCAGCAAATATCTTCAATAAAATTATGGAAGAAAACTTCCCTAACCTAAAGAGAGAGATGCCCATGAATATACAAGAAGCCTACAGAACTCCAAACAGACTGGACCAGAACAGAAATACTTCCCGTCACATAATAATCAAAACACCAAATGTTCTAAACAAAGAAAGAATACTAAAGGCAGTAAGAGAAAAAGGCCAAGTAACATATAAAGGAAGACCTATCAGAATCACAGCAGACTTTTCACCTGAGACTATGAAGGCTAGAAGGTCCTGGGCAGATCTCATGCAGACTCTAAGAGAACACAAATGCCAACCAAAACTACTATATCCAGCAAAACTCTCAATCACCATAGATGGAGAAACTAAGATATTTCATGACAAAACCAAGTTTACCCAATATCTATCCACAAACCCGGCCCTAAAAAGGATAATAGGAGGACAACACCAATACAAGGAGGGAAACTTCACCCTGGAAAAAGCAAGATAGTAACCTTTCATCAAACCCAAAAGAAGTTAAGCATTCAAATTTAAAAAATAACGTCAAAAATGATAGGAAGTAACAATCACTATTCCTTAATATCTCTTAACATCAATGGACTTAATGCCCCAATAAAAAGACACAGACTAACTGAATGGATACGTAAACAGGACCCTACATTTTGCTGCTTACAGGAAACACACCTCAGGGTCAAAGACAAACACTACCTTAGAGTAAAAGGCTGGAAGACAATTTTACAAGCAAATGGTCTCAGGAAACAAGCTGGAGTAGCCATTTTAATATCAGATAAAATTGACTTTCAACCCAAAGTCATCAAAAGAGACCCTGAGGGACACTTCTTGCTGGTCAAAGGAAAAATACAAAAAGAAGAACTGACAATCCTGAACATCTATGCCCCAAATGTAAGGGCACCCTCTTTTGTAAAAGAAACTTTATTAAAACTAAAAGCACACATTGCACCTAACACAATAATTGTGGGTGACTTCAACACTGCACTTTCCTCAATGGACCGATCAGGAAAACAGAAACTAAACAGGGACACAATGAAACTAATTGAAGCTTTGGACCAATTAGATTTAACAGATATATATAGAACATTCTATCCTAAAACAAAAGAATATACCTTTTTCTCAGCACCTCATGGTACCTTCTCCAAAATCGACCATATAATTGGTCACAAGACAGACCTCAACAAATATAAGAAGATCGAACTAATCCCATGCCTCCTATCTGATCACTATGGAGTAAAAGTGGTCTTCAATAGCAACAGAAACAACAGAAAGCCCACATACACGTGGAAACTGAACAATACTCTACTCAATGATACCTTGGTCAAGGAAGAAATAAAGAAAGAAATTAAAGACTTTTTAGAACACAATGAAAATGAAAACACAACATACCCAAATCTATGGGACACAATGAAAGCAGTGCTAAGAGGAAAACTCATAGCCCTGAGTGCCTCCAAAAAGAAAATGGAGAGAGCATACATTACCAGCTTAATGACACACCTGAAAGCCCTGGAACAAAAAGAAGCTATTTCGCCCAGGAGGAGTAGAAGGCAGGAAATCATCAAACTCAGGGCCGAAATCAATCAAGTAGAAACAAAGAGAACCATACAAAAAATCAACAATACCAGGAGCTGGTTCTTTGAGAAAATCAACAAGATAGATAAACCCTTAGCCAGAATGACCAAAGGGCACAGAGAAAGTATCCAAATTAACAAACTTAGAAATGAAAAGGGAGATATAACAACGGAAACTGAGGAAATCCAAAAAATCATCAGATCCTACTACAAGAGCCTATACTCAACACAACTGGAGAATCTGGAGGAAATGGACAATTTCCTTGACAGATACCAAATACCAAAATTAAATCAGGACCAACTAGACCATCTAAACAGTCCCATAATGCCTAAAGAAATAGAAGGAGTCATAGAAAGTCTTCCAACCAAAAAAAGCACAGGACCAGATGGCTTCAGTGCAGAATTCTACCAGACCTTCAAAGAAGAGTTAACACCAATACTCTTCAAACTATTCCACAAAATAGAAACAGAAGGAACACTACCCAATTCCTTCTACGAAGCCACAATTACACTGATACCAAAGCCACACAAAGATCCAACAAAGAAAGAGAACTTCAGACCAATTTCCCTTATGAACATCGATGCAAAAATACTCAATAAAATTCTTGCCAACCGAATCCAAGAACACATCAAAACGATCATCCACCATGATCAAGTAGGCTTTATCCCAGGAATGCAGGGTTGGTTCAATATACGGAAATCCATCAATACAATCCACTACATAAACAAACTCAAAGAACAAAACCACATGGTCATTTCATTGGATGCTGAAAAAGCATTTGACAAAATTCAGCATCCCTTCATGCTTAACGTCTTAGAGAGAACAGGAATTCAAGGCCCATACCAAAACATAGTAAAAGCAATATACAGCAAACCGGTAGCCAGCATGAAACTAAATGGAGAGAAACTTGAAGCAATCCCACTGAAATCAGGGACCAGACAAGGCTGCCCCCTTTCTTCTTATCTTTTCAATATTGTACTTGAGGTACTAGCTCGGGCAATTCGACAACATAAGGAGATCAAAGGGATACAAATTGGAAAGGAAGAAGTCAAACTATCATTATTTGCAGACGACATGATCGTCTACCTAAGTGACCCAAAGAACTCCACTAGAGAGCTCCTACAGCTGATAAACAACTTCAGCAAAGTGGCAGGTTATAAAATCAACTCAAGCAAATCAGTGGCCTTCCTATACTCAAAGGATAAGCAGGCTGAGAAAGAAATTAGGGAAATGACCCCCTTCACAATAGCCACAAACAGTATAAAGTATCTTGGGGTGACTCTTACCAAACATGTGAAAGATCTGTATGACAAGAACTTCAAGACTCTGAAGAAGGAAATGGAAGAAGACCTCAAAAAATGGGAAAACCTCCCATGCTCCTGGATTGGTAGAATCAATATAGTTAAAATGGCCATTTTGCCTAAAGCACTATACTGATTCAATGCAATACCCATCAAAATCCCAACTCAATTCTTCACAGAGTTAGAAAGAGCAATTATCAAATTCATCTGGAACAACAAAAAACCCAGGATAGCTAAAACTATTCTCAGCAACAAAAGAAAATCTGGGGGAATCAGTATCCCTGACCTCAAGCAATACTACAGAGCAATAGTGTTAAAAACTGCATGGTATTGGTACAGTGACAGGCAGGAGGATCAATGGAACAGGATTGAAGATCCAGAAATGAACCCACACACCTATGGCCACTTGATCCTCGACAAAGAGGCTGAAAACATCCAATGGAAAAAAGATAGCCTTTTCAACAAATGGTGCTGGTTCAACTGGAGGTCAGCATGCAGAAGAATGCGAATTAATCCATCCTTGTCTCCTTGTACTAAGCTCAAATCCAAATGGATCAAGGACCTCCACATAAAGCCAGACACTCTGAAGCTAATAGAAAAGAAATTGGGGAAGACCCTTGAGGACATCGGTACAGGGAGAAAGTTTCTGAACAGAACACCAATAGCGTATGCTCTAAGAGCAAGAATTGACAAATGGGACCTCATAAAATTACAAAGTTTCTGTAAGGCAAAGGACACCATCAAGAGGACAAATCGGCAACCAACAAATTGGGAAAAGATCTTCACCAATCCTACATCAGATAGAGGGCTAATATCCAATATATATAAAGAACTCAAGAAGTTAGACTCCAGAAAACCAAACAACCCTATTAAAAAATGGGGTACAGAGTTAAACAAATAATTCTCACCTGAAGAACTTCGGATAGCGGAGAAATATCTTAAAAAATGCTCAACTTCATTAGTCATTAGGGAAATGCAAATCAAAACAACCCTAAGATTTCATCTTACACCAGTCAGAATGGCTAAGATTAAAAATTCAGGAGACAGCAGGTGTTGGAGAGGGTGTGGAGAAAGAGGAACACTCCTCCACTGCTGGTGGGGTTGCAAATTGGTACAACCATTCTGGAAAGCAGTCTGGCGGTTCCTCCGAAAACTGGGCACCTTACTTCCAGAAGATCCTGCTATACCACTCCTGGGCATATACCCAGAAGACTCCCCACCATGTAATAAGGATACATGTTCTACTATGTTCATAGCAGCCCTATTTGTAATTGCCAGATGCTGGAAAGAACCCAGGTATCCCTCAACAGAAGAGTGGATGCAAAAAATGTGGTATATCTACACAATGGAGTACTATTCAGCCATTAGAAACAATGAATTTATGAAATTCTTAGGCAAATGGATGGAGCTAGAGAATATCATACTAAGTGAGATAACCCAGACTCAAAAGGTGAATCATGGTATGCACTCACTAATAAGTGGATATTAACCTAGAAAACTGGAATACCCAAAACATAATCCACACATCAAATGAGGTACAAGAAGAAAGGAGGAGTGGCCCCTGGTTCTGGAAAGATTCAGTGAAACAGTATTCAGCAAAACCAGAACGGGGAAGTGGGAAGGTGTGGGTGGGAGGACAGGGGAAGAGAAGGGGGTTTGCGGGACTTTCGGGGAGTGGGGGGGCTAGAAATGGGGAAATCATTTGAAATGTAAATAAATTATATCGAATAAAAAAAAAAGAAAAAAAAGACATAGTTAATTCATTTCAGAGATGACTCTATCCTTTAGAATCAAATTAATCCATTTGACTTATTATGAAGAACAGTACAGCTATACAAACAAGGAAGAAGATGATGACTACTCTTAAAACAGAGTGTTCTTGTTACAAATTTGTTTCTTTTTGGAATGGAAAGACACAATGCAATTTCAGCCAATCCAATTATTGTTGATTCAGAGATTAAAATAAAAGAATATAGCTTTGTCGCCTGATAGAGAGGGTATGTCAGAAAGATAGTTTGATACTTGCAAAGAGGAAGAACTCTTGTCCAAAACTATGGGGTAGTCAGTGGAAAGAAAACTGTGGGATGCCAGTGATTATGGTTGGCATTTTAAAATAGGATTAAAGAAAACAGGACTATTTATACAATGACCCATCACACTCTTGATCTGGAATGGTATGTTTTGAGCATGTGCTTATTGAGAAGAGTCTTGCAGTAATCATGTTGATAGATGCACATGGATATTTTGGACAATGCTCTTATTTGGGATTAAGACAAAGATCAGCAAAGATGCCATAAATGTAGATACTCAGTAGAATGTGCAAAATAATTTGTTTTACTCCACGGAATTTGGCAATTATAAGTCTTAAAGATACTGGCATTTAATATATATCTTAAGAAGGTTTTAAAATAAATTTGGGTTTCATTGCAAAAAATATTCAGAATTTTTACAACAATGCTTGTTTTTTGAAAATACAAAGCACACAAATCATCACTTAGAATTTTAATGTAGGTTTAGACAAAGGCATATGTAAAATGCACCTGTATAGTCATCTAAATGTGCCATGTTGTATGACAACCATAACTTCATTGCCATCCCACTTTTCTTTCCACTGACTACCCCATAGTTTTGGGCAAGAGTTATTCCACTGTAAAACTTGAAGTAAAGTAAGGCTTTTTGATTCAAAATTAATTGTAGAATGAGTCATATGTGCTATTTCTCAAATTACAAATTAGTATATTTGACTGTCAATTTATTTAATAGAAAAACAAAGATATAATTTTGGAGTCACACTTCTCTTGATTTTCATATGTTTGAAAGTCTGAAATTTTATTTTTATTCACATTTGTACATAATTATTGATTCAGCATTATATTTGATTTCTATTAGATTTCCCATTAATTTAAAGTGATACATATTTAATATATATTTAATCAAATATCTATGAAACAACTTAAGTTGATGAGTACATTAATATTGAAGAATAACTTCACTAAGATATAGCCTAGACTAGAAAAGGGGAAATCATTTGAAATGTAAATAAATTATATCGAATAAAAAAAATTAAAAATAAAAAAGATATAGCCTAGAGATTAGTAGATCACTCATCTGTGTCTGTATTTTTAATTTTCAAAACAGAATTTGCTTCTGGAGCATAAGTCATGAAGAATGACCCAGTTATATATATATGGGTTTTTTTTTGTCAACAATATCAGAATTTATTGAATGGAAACAAATTACCCAACCAAATGGCAAGCAGTCTCACTTTTATCCATAAACAGAATCTGATTTAGAGCTTTTGTTGGTGTGGTGTATCTCCCTGGGGCCACAATCAAATTAGTCAGGAAAGGTTTAATTTGATTATACTACCATTAACTTTATCATCAAAGGAAGGCCAGACTCGAAATCAAACCGTGAAGGAACCTGAAGGAAAAAGCTGTGGCACAGTCATGGAGTGATGCTCTGACATGCTTCACCTGTCTTTCTCAGCCTAATTTTTTATGCAACTTAAGATGTCTATTCTGAACAATAGACTAATACTTATAACATCAGTCAGTAAATAAGAAAACATTTTGCAGATGGATATTTTCAAGGCATTTTCTCAAGTGAGGTTTCATAATTTCAGACAACTAAACATGTGCAACCATTTTGGAAATAGATGTGTTGATTTCTTAGAATATTGGGAACCTATCTACCTCAAGATCCTGATCTATCACTTTTGGGAATTAGACTTAAAGTAATCTTCACCATCATAGTAGGATAGTTGGTCAATAATTTTTGTGGAGTCTTTATTGGTAATAACCAGAAACCGGAAACATTACACATCTACCTTAACTGAAAAATATAAGTAGAGAAAATATGGTACACTTACACAGTGAATTCGTTCTCAGTTACCAAAACAAAATTATGATGAAATTTGCCTGCATGTGTATAGAACTAGGAACAACCATCTTGAGCGTTTTGAGTGTGGTAGCTACACAAACTCAGAAAATCAAACATGGTATATGCTCATTGATAACTGTATATTCACATTAAGGAAAGGATAAAAACCCAACTATTCACACATCCAAAGAAACTAAGCAATATGTAGGCTCCAAGTGAGGGACATGTAAATCTCATTTAAAGTGGAAATTAGGGCTGATAATCACATGAACTCAGAGTGATTGTATCTGCTTGAACATGGGTTGCAGGTTCTAAGTATGCGGACTTCCCATTAGTGTGCTGGTAATTTAGCACACGCATCAGTCTCTAACCAATTGATAACATGCCAAAATGAAGACATTCCAAGTGTCTCACAGGATATACAAACCACAGTTAAGGGATCTGGGATTTAGCTTACTGGTAGAGCACTTGCCTAGCAAGCACAAGGCCCTGAAGCCCTGAAAGTTAGGTCCTCATCTCTGAAAAACAAAACAAAGTAAAAGACAAAATATCAAACCACAGTTAAAAACAGACTGATGTATATAGAAGCTGTAAGCATAACAACATTGAAATGAACAAGGGTTCCACAATGGAGAACATAAAGAAATGCCTGAAGGAGCTGAAGGGGTTTGTATCCCAATAGAATGAACAACAATAGCAACCACCCAGAGCTCCCAGGGACTAAACCACCAACCAAGGAGTAAATATGGAGGGACCCATGTATCCAGCCCTATATGTAGCAGAGGATGGCCTTGTTGGGCATTAATAGGAGAAGAGGCCCTTAGTCCCATGAATGCTCAATACCCAAGTATAGGTTTGTGTGAGGGCAGAGAGGTGCAAGTGGGTGGGATCCTGTGGTTACAAACTCACAAAAGCAAGAGAAAGGGGAGTGTGATAGGGGGCTTCTATCTGGATGAATAGGAAAGGTAGTAATTTGAAATGTAAATAAATACAATATCCAAATAAAAACAACAATAACAAACAAAAAACAAAAACCAGACACCAGGCCTAAAAGTGGATGGCTAACATGATTGAACTCAATAATATGTTGGAGGTTCATTTTATCTAAAACACTTTCTCTGTTCAATTTTTAAAGTAATATTTTTTGTTTATATTGTATTTCACATTCTTGATGTCTATGGGATTTCCATTCTTCCTGTCTATGAATGAGTATCTTTCTGTCTGTATTACCTTCTTTTAATTTTACTCTTCGATTTTGAACCATATTTTTGTTGCTGTTGTTCATATGATCGTTTTATTTTTTAAGCATGTTTTACTTAATATAGCTTTATCTTACATTATTCATCTTATGTCCTTTTCTTTTTGATATGGATGTATTTTCTAATGAAAGAAATCACAAGAATGTGGACTTGAGAGATGGGATATGAAAAGTATCAGGGGAAGAATAACTAAACAATATATAGTCTATTAAAAAATCTATACTAACTTAAATTTCTATAAAAAGAAAAATATATATCTTTGCCTTAAAAATACTTCATTTTTGTATGCTTCTTTGACAATGCACAATTATTTTAGTTATGCATATGTAACAGAAATGTTTAAGAATAGGGATTGCTACAACAGAAATATTTGTATTAAAGAGTTGCACTATTAGGAATGTTGAAAAGTACTAAATTAAAGGGAAGAATATTTTATACCATAATGGACTTGACCCATGAATTTGTCATTTTAATACTCCTGTTTTCATTAACACACCACTAGTCAAAGAATTTTAACTATCCTATGTCTGCCACTCAGTTTGTTCTTTTGTGATTGGGTCACCTCACCCAGGATGACATTTTCCAGTTCCACAGTTTTTAATAGCTGAGTAGTAAACAATATTCCATAGTGTAAATATACCACATTTTCTGTATCCACTCCTCCTTTGAGGGACATCTGTTTTTTTCCAGCTTCTGGTTATTATAAATAGGGCTGCTATAAATAAAGTGGAGCATGTGTCCTTATTGCATGCTGGGGAATACTCTGGGTATATGCTCAGGAGTGGGAGTGGTACAGCGGTGTCCTCCAGTAGTATTATGCTGAGTTTTCTGAGGAACCACCAGACTGATTTCCAGCATGGTTGTACCAGCTTGCAACTCCATCAGCAGTGGAGGAGTTTTCCTCTTTCTCTACATCCTCGCCAACATCTGCTTTCTCCTCAGTTTTTGATCTTAGCCATTCTGACTGCTGTGAGGTGAAATCTCAGTGTTGTTTTATTTGCATTTCCCTGATGATTAAGGATGTTGAACATTTCTTTAGGTGCTTCTCTGCCATTTGATATTCCTCAGATGAAAATTCTTTATCTCGGTACCCCATTTTTAATAGGGTTATTTGGCTCTCTGGAGTCTAACTTCTTGAGTTATTTGAATGTCTTGGATATTAGCCGTCTGTCAGATATAGGGTTGGTAAAGATCGTTTCCAAATTTGTTGGTTTGCATTTTGAACCTTCCTATAATCAAAGATAAAAAGCTGAGAAAGAAATTAGGGAAATGACACCTTTCACAATAGCCACAAGCAGTATCAAATATTTTGTTGTGACTTTAACCAAATAAGTGAAAGTTCTGTATGACAGGAACTTCAAGTCTTTGAAGAAAGAACTCGAAGAAGACCTCAGAAGATGGAAAAATCTTTCATGCTCTTGCATTAGCAGGAGTAATATAGTAAAAATGCCCATCTTGTCAAAAGCAACATACAGATCCAATGCAATCCCCATCAAAATCCCAACTCATTTCTTCATAGAGTTAGAAAGAGCAATTCTCAAATTCATCTGAAATAACAAAAAACCCAGTATAGCTAAAACTATTCTCAACAGTATTAAAAAACTGGGCGAATCAGTATCTCTGACTTCAAGCAGTACTTTAGAGCAATAGTGTCAAAAACTTTGTGGTATTGGTGTAGTGACAGGCAGGTAGATCAATGGAATAGAATTGAAGATCCAGAATGGTCACTTGCTCTTTGACAAAGGAGCTACAACCATCTAGTGGTGTAGCTGCCAGCAGCCACATGTAAACCGGGTTACCTGTTGAGAGAATTTTGAGGTTACAGGGACAAAGGAGGCGACAAGAGACGTGAGTCAAGGCGGGAAATTCCGGTCAAGACTGGTTTTAATAACTTTAAGACAGGTTATATAGTCTTTTGGGGGATCGACCAACCCCCCAGAAGTCAGTGGCTTCAAAGGCAGTCCTGTGAATTCTCTGGCTCCAGGTCTCAGCGGATCGTCTGCCTTCAGCCTGGCGACTCAGGTAAACACCGGCTTGGGGGCGGTGTCAATAGTCGAGGTGCAGAGCCTATTGTTCACAGAACAAAGGCCGGAGGTAGCCATCGGAAGAGTTGGGTGGCTTGCCATTCAGCTTAGTTGCGGGGGGAGGAGACAATTCCCCCTTAACTATTAATTTTAAACAACTCAGTGGAAATAAATAAGTTCATCCAATGGATGACGGGCATTTATCAGTGAGTGAAAGCAGAGGCCCTAGCCCCCTTAAGCATTACGGACATCTTTTTCGGGGGGGGGGGGGGGTAGACCACCTTTTTTTTTCCAGGACAGTCTTTCGATGTCAAACCCCCATGCAGCTGGGCGTGCTTTTCAGGGAAACTCGGAGCCAGGATTTTTTTCCCTTTCCCTTGCAGTGCCTCGCCTCGCACCTCAACTGATGCCCATGTTTGTTGTAATAACAAACACGCATGATTCCGAGTATCATGTAGCCTCATCTCCGAGGAATTCTACTGGCAGAGTAAATTTTCTGTGGATAAGCGCTGGCTGGCTGTAAAGGCTACCCATCCTCAATCTAGGGCCATCGCTGAAGGAATTTCGTCTTCTGAGTGTTATCTGCTTGAAATATAAAAGGAGATTAAGAGAACAACCTGTCTGGTTAGTCTTGGGAGCTCAAACCGGTTTTTGTTTAATTGAAATTCAGTGGTCTCAGGCAAGAGGCCTGGCTTGCAACTTAATTTGCAAGAACACAAAGGAACTATACCTCCCCAAGTAAATGGGAGGCGGCTTGAAAACAGCCTTTTGAATTAATTATACTTACCAACAGTTTTGGGGGTGGAATTCACTTGTCTTACCAATCTCTCTGGCAACCAACGCGCTCCGTCTTCCTCCTGGGAGAAAACGCAAACCGAACCTCTTCCCCATATTAAAACGGGGTCTGGGCCTTTCTATGAATTATTTAAAGGATCCCGCCACTTAACCATGGCGTAGGAATTGGAAGTAGCTGGATGCCAGTGTCTGTCTGCAGCGGACTGACCTTTAGCATCCATTTGGAGAAAATTTAAAACGAATAAAACAAAGGCAAGATGTGATTTTGGAGACCGAGGAGGATATAAATTCCCCTTCTTAGTTTTAATAAGCCAATTTTTAAGTGTGCGATGGGCACGCTCCACGATTCCTTGCCCCATTGGATTATAAGGAATTCCAGTTTTAAGTTTTATATTAAATTCTTTACAGAATGAGATAAAGTTCTTACCAGTGTAGGCTGGTCCATTGTCTGTCTTAATGACCTTAGGTACCCCCATGGTATTAAAGGCTTGTAAACAATGATCAATTACATTTCTAGAGGCTTCTCCCGTATGCAGGGAAGCAAAAATAAGTCCTGAGCACGTATCAATGCAAACATGTATAAATTTTAATTTCCCAAATTCTGTATAGTGAGTTACATCCATTTGCCAAATTTGATTGGGCACAAGGCCACGTGGGTTAACCCCTAAATGGGGCACTGGTGCTAAAGTGAGACAATTAGGGCATTGCTTTACGATCATTCTAGCTTGCTCCTTTGTGATCTTATGACGGAGTCTCAACGTATGACTAGAAAGATGAAATTCATCATGATCACGTTTTGCCAATTCTATGGGTGTGAGTGCCAAGGCTTGACCTATTAGCGCCTTGTCAAGCGCTCATTACCCTGAGCCAGAGGTCCAGGGGGACCCGAGTGGGATCTGATGTGTCCTATATAAAAAGGATTTTTTCTAGCAAGAATGATACCTTGCAATTGTGAAAACAAGGATCCAGCTGGCGTATTAAAATTAAACGTGCCACAGGTTTCTAATTGCGGTATAGAAAATGCAACATAAGCACTGTCAGTAAAGAGATTAAACGTACTATTTACAGTTTGAAAAGCACACAGCACTGCTGTAAGCCTTGATAACTGAGCGGATAACCCAGGCGTTTCTATGACCACCTGCTGATTGTTAACACGATATCCGGCTTTTCCTTTTGACGAGCCATCTGTGAAAATTAGGAGTGCGTTCTGCAATGGCCGTAGAGATGTCATTTTAGGAAATACAAGCTCATGCATATTTAAAAACTTTATTAACTTGTCTTGAGGATAATGATTGTCTATACACCCTTTAAAACCAATCTGAGCTAGCAGCCAATCTGTGCTATGTTGTTTTAGCCATTCATCCTGATTTACACTGTAAGGCTTTCACTCACTGATAAATGCCCGTCATCCATTGGATGAACTTATTTATTTCCACTGAGTTGTTTAAAATTAATAATTAAGGGGGATTGTCTCCTCCCTCCGCAACTAAGCTGGCTGGCAAGCCGCCCAACTCTTCTGATGGCTACCTCCGGCCTTTGTTCTGTGAACAATAGGCTCTGCACCTCGACTATTGACACTGCCCCCAAGCCGGTGTTTACCTGAGTCGCCAGGCTGAAGGCAGACAACCCGCTGAGACCTGGAGCCAGAGAATTCACAGGACCGCCTTTGAAGCCACCGACTTCTGGGGGGTTGGTCGATCCCCCAAAAGACTATATAACCTGTCTTAAAGTTATTAAAACCAGTCTTGACCGGAATTTCCCGCCTTGACTCACGTCTCTTGTCGCCTCCTCTATCCCTGTAACCTCAAAATTCTCTCAACAGGTAACCCGGTTTACATGTGGCTGCTGGCAGCTACATAATGGGAAAAAAATAACCTTTTCAACAAATGGTGCGGGTTCAACTGGAGGTCAGCATGCAGAAGAATGCAAACTGATGCATTCTTATCTCTTTGTACTAAGCTCAAGTCCAAGTGGATCAGGGACCTCCACATAAAATCAAACACACTGAAACTAATAGAAAAGAAACTTGGGAAGAGCCTTAAGCACATGGGCACAGGGGAAAATTTCCTGAACAGAACACCAATAGCTTATGCTCTAAGATCAAGAATTGACAAATGGGACCTCATAAAATTACAAAGTTCTGTATGGCTGCCACTGTATGTACACTCCACTAAAGCTGTATCCTGAGGACAGTTCTGACAATGCCTTGTGACTTGGTTTTCCGGTGTAACAGCTGAATGAAATAACTAATCTAAATATCACAGTGATTCTTAGTCATTTCATCAGATATAATCATAAAAGATATAAGCCTCTTTGAACATCTTCTTCCTTGACATTTTCACAGCCAGTGGATAAACTACTTAAGCAACATCTATTTATATAGGAAAGACAGAAATCGATGTGTCATTGGTAATGTCCTATTTAGAATCTGAGTTAGTAACTAAAGTTCAAATAGACATCTGTGTTTACCAGTGGTCACCTATTCTAACATTACATACCCACCAGGTTTATATGAATATAGGAAAACTCATTTGATAAAATGATTGCCAGTAATCTATCTGTAACTAATTTTCTTAATTAATAATTAGTGAAAAGTGCCCAAGCCCATTGTGTGTGGTTTCCTCCCTGGGCTGTTGTTTCTCAATTCTATTTTAGCAAGTCAAGTGAAATAAGTCACCCTTGGCTTCTGCATCAGCCTGCCAGCAGGATCCTGCCATGGTTTGGATCTGTCCTCACTTCCTTAGATGATGGGCAGTGATTTAGATTTGTAGACCAAATAAATGTTATCTCTGTAACTATTTGTACAATATTTTTTTTTTCATTGCAACAAGAGAAACTAAAAGAAGTTGGTACTAGGATTTTAGATTATTGCTGGGAGAGAAGAAACTGTCATGTAGGAAAGATTGTGGAATCATTTTGAAATTTTTTGCTAGAAATTAATTGTATGTTGAGTGCTCAGTGTGGGTTCTGCACTAATTTGAAATATCTGCATGTTAACAATATTACAGAACATAGAAGTTTGCCTTATAAAATTCTAAAGGGAATTTAAAGTCACTGTATGGCATATATTTGGAAAGAAAATATTATATATATTTAATATAATATAATAAATAATTATATTATAACAATGGAAATTATATATAAAATGTATAATATAACAAAATATATAATATAAATACAAAGTATTATATATTTCATATAATAAATGTCTATGCAATATATTATAAGTTATATATAATAGCATATATTATAATAATTAGATATGTTAATTTACTTTATATATATTAACATATATGTTTAATTATCGTACAATATACTAAGTGTTCATAGGCTTATTTAGCAGTGTTTAGATCCTTAGTTTACTTACTTATACATCGACCTCACCTTTTCTCCATATTGAAACAGACCTTTTTTAAATAATTAATCCCTGTGAGACTGTATTATTTCATACCATATGTGTTCTAAAACTACTTTTTTTTTGCTTTTACTGAAAGCAAGGTTTTAGGATTCCATTTCATTTTCATCTACTCTGCATTTATATTGCCTTTCTCTTCTTCCTTTTTCTTGCTGCATTTTTTTTCCTTCTGTAGTTTTTTTCCTCTGATATGGCCTTCTGAAAATTCATTTTAAACACATTCTAGTATCCCACCTGTATCAATAAATACTCTCCCAACATAACATTTGTAGTAAATTTTCTTTCTGCATATTTGCTCTAATTTAAAAGCACATAGTACATGAATTTATCAGTATATATGAGAGAGAAAAATTTGTGTTTCTGTGTCTATGCCTGGGAAACCTTATTCAGGACAATTAATTCAAATTCATTCCTACTTCTGTTATTCTTATCCTAGCCCCTCATCATCTTCCCCTGCAAATTTATGTATATACATTCTTTCACTTCTAAAATTGCTGAATTTACTTAGTGATCATGTATGCATGTGGGCATAGGATACAGGCAACATTTATCCTCTATATTATTTATTTAATTTGTAGAATTTTACTCCATTTTTACTTAAGTCTTCTGAGCGTCAATCCCCACAAGAAACAGATGTGAAGAAATGGGAACAAACTTAGTTTGTTTCTGACTGATTAGCAATATCTAACTTCATCTTGTATAATAATTTAAATATAATTTGAAAATGATTTTTGCTGTGTACTAAAACACTGAAGATTAGTAAGTATGTTTTTCTTGGGGTGAAAATGTAGCATAAAATATACATATGAGAGTGTAATAAGAGTATATGAGTTCATGACAGTATTGAGTAAAACTAAAACTGAGAATAAAATAACATACGAGATGCAGAAGCCCAAGTAAGAAAATTAACCTGTACCTTGTACCCCTTAAGGAGCAGACATTATCGTCGAGGTTGTGATCACTTTAAATATCTCATATCAAATATCCTGAATAAAAGATATATACATAAGAATTCATAATATTGCAAAAGTGTACTTGACATTTTATAATGGAAAATTTAAGGACAGGAGGTTATCACAACATGAGGATTTTAATTAAAGGATTGCAACTTTGGGAATATGGAGTACTACTCACTTAACTGGAGAAATATTTTACACTATAAAAACTGTGGTTTTGTGAATCTGTCATTTAAATACTTGTGTATTCATTAGCATACCGAGAGGAAAAGAACCATAAATCTCCTACTGCTGCCTATCAGTTTATACTTACTCTTGATCTTAAGGATGGATTGTATGGCTAAAGATTCTCCCAAGCACTTCTCTATAGGCATGCTTCTAACACCTCCTTACTATGGTTGCCAGGATCTGTGTCTTACCCTGAAGCTGATACAATCATAAGGCCAGATTACAAACAAGGTCCTTGTGACTTGGCCCTTAAGTGAAGAAGCTGAGGCAAATAATACCTAAAATAAATATCACAGTGACATTATTTTGTTTGTGTCAAATATTAACTTATTTTAAGCTAATTAAATATTAAGCAAAAACATAAGCCTATTTGAGCTTTTTGTTCTCCCTAACCCCTTGGTAGCTATAATACAATCAAAATATGCAATATACATTTCCATAGGAAAGAAAGCATTTGATGTGTAATTTGGAGTGTCTTGTCTGGAAGCTAAGTTATAACTGAACATCAAATAAAAACCATGTGTTTGTCAGTAATCTCTTATGCCATTTTACACAAACACCTGGATTATCATAAAATAGGAACCTGTAGGTGAGAAAATAACTTGCAAATATCTGCCAGTAATTTTTTTTTATTACCTTTAGTAGAAAAAATCCAAGACCATTATAGGTGGCTTCCTCCCTGGGCTTGTGTTCTTGAATTCTGTAAAACTTCTGGTTCAGCAAGTCAAGATAAAGGAGTCAGTAAGGAGCAACTCGCCATGGATTCTGCATCAGCTCCTTCGTGCAGGGTCTTATAATATAGGTTTTATTGTGACCTTCTTAGACTATGGTCAGCAATATAGAAATGTAAACCAAATAAACCCTTTAATCTACAAATCTACAACTTGGGATTTTTTTTTTTATTGAGTATCTTCTTCATTTACATTGCCAATGGTAAGACCTTTCCCAATTTCCCCCCTCCCAAAAGCCCCCCTTCCCAACGCTTCCCTGCGACTCCTTCCACCCCCTGCCACCATGTATATTCTCCTCTACCCGACACAGTCCCACCTCCGCCACAACTTCCTCGCCCCCACGTCCGTTTCCCTTTGTTGGTGCCTCTATTGCACCTTTACCTGACCAAAGACCAATCCTACCACTGATGCCCAACAAGGCATTCCTCTGCCACATTTTTGGCTGGAACCATGTATACCCCTTGGTTGATGGTTCAGTCCCTGGGAGTCTTGGGGTGTCTGGGTATCCAAAGTCATTGTTCTTCCCATGGGGCTATATACCCCTTCAGCTACTCCAGACCACCCTCCAGATCCTCCGTTGGGGGGGCCCTAAACTCAGTCCAAAAGTTGGTTGCTAGTTTCTACCTCTGTATTTGTAAGGCTCTGGCAGAGCCCCTCTGGAGACAGCTATGGCATGCTCATTTTGGTACAAGTTTCTCGTTTTAGTGTCTGGGTGTGGTGACTGTTTATAGGATGAATCCCCATAGGGCACTCACTGGGTGGTCTTTATTTCAGACTCTGCTCCACACATTGCCTCCCTTCTTGCTCCTGTGAGTATTTTGTTCCCTTTCTCAGAGGAATCATAGCACCCTCACTTAAGTCCTCCTTCTTCTTAAGCTTCCTGTGCTGGCTGAATTGTAGCTTCTTTATTATGAGCTTTGGACTAGCATCTGCTTATTAGTGAGTGCATACCATGTGCATTCTTTTTTGACTGGGTTACCTCGGTCAGGATGACACTTTCTAGTTCCATCCATTTGCCTAAGAATTTCATGAATTCATTGTTTTTAATAGCGGAATAGTACTCAGTTGTGTATATATACCACAGTGTCTGTATCCATTCCTCTGTTGAGGGACATCTGGGTTCTCTCGAGCTTCTGATTATTATAAATAAGGTAGCTATGGACATAGTGGAGAATGTGTCCTTATTACATTTAGGAGCTTTCTGGGTATATGCCCAGGAGTAGTATAGCTGGATCATACTATGTCTAATTTTCTGAGGAATCGCCAAACTGATTTCCAGAGTGGGTTTACCAGCTTCCAATCCCACTAGCAATGGAGAAGTGATCCTTTTTCCCCACATCCCCTCCAGCAAGCATCCCTTGAGTTTTTCATCTTAGCCATTCTGACTGGTGTGAGATGGAATCTCAGTGTTGTTTTGTGTTGCATTTTCCTGATAACTAAGGATGCTGAACATTTCTTTAGGTGCTTTAGAGCCATTTGAGTTTCCTCGGTTGAGAATTCCCTGTTTAGCTCTGTACCCCATTTTTTAATAGGGATATTTGATTCTTTGGAGACTAACTTCTTGAGTTCTTTGTATACATTGGATATTAGCCTTCTATCAGATTAGTAAAGATCTTTTCCCAATTTGTTGGTTGCCGTTTTGTCTGATTGACTATGTCATTTGCCTTATAGAAGCTTTGCAGTTTTATGAGGTCTCATTTGTTGATTTTTTTTGATGTCATGCTTTTTATTCTTTATTTTTAATTTTTTTTTTGCAGTTTTCAGTATTCTTTATTTTGTAGACTTAACAAATCCTGTGATGTGTTTCTGGTCATGCTTATTTGGGGTTCTAACTGCCTCTTATTGGCTTCCCATACTTCCTCCAAAAGTAAAAACAGCAATAATAGCAGCAGCAACAGCAGCAGCAGCAGAAACAACAACAAAAAACGACAACAACAACAGCAACAAACTTTCTGCAAGCATTTCATTGATTACGTTTAATGAACTTCCAATTTGCATCTCAGTTCATTCTACTCAAATGAAAGAAAACCAGGTTTTTCTTACATTACATACTATTTTTTTTAATATTTTTATTTTCTATATTTTTGTTTACATTCCAAATGATTTCCCGATTCCCGGATCCCCCATCCCCATATATCCCATAAACCTCCTCTCCATCCATTCTCCAATCACCTCCCTCCTTTTTTTCTCTGTCCTTATATTCCCCTCCAATGCTAGATGAATCCTTTCCAGGATCAGGACCTTCTCCATACTTCTTCATGGGAGTCATTTGTTATGCGATTTGTGCCTTGGGTATTCAGGACTTCTGGAATAATTAATATCCACTTATAAAAGATTGCATTCCATATGTATTCTTTTGTGACTGGGTTACATCACTTACAATGATATTTTCCAGATCAAACCATTTGCCTAAAACTTTTGTGAATTCATTGTTTCTAATTGCACTGAACATAATGGAGCATGTGTCTTTATTGCATGTTGGGGAATCCTTTGGGTATATGCCCAGGAGAGGTGTAACAGCGTCCTCCAGAAGTGTCATGTCCAGTTTTCTGAGGAACCGCCAGACTAATTTCCAAAGTGGTTGTACCATCTTATAGCCCCACCAGCAGTGAGGAGTGTTCCTCTTTCTCCACATCCTCAACAACACCTGCTGTCTCCTGAGTTTTTGACCTTAGCCATTCTGACTGGTGTAAAGTGAAAACTCAGGGTTGTTTTGATTTGCATTTCTCTAATGACTGATGATGTTGAGCACTTCTTAAGGTGGCTCTCGGCCATCTGAATTTCTTCAGGTGAAAATTCTTTGTTTAGATCTATACCCCATTTTTAATAGGGTAATTTCGTTCCCTGGAGTCTAACTTGTGTTCTTTGTATATATTGAATATTAGCTCTCTATCAGATGTAGGGTTGGTGAATATCCTTTCCCAATTTGATGATTGCCATTTTGTGCTTTTAACAGTGTCCTTTGCCTTACAGAAACGTTGTAATATTATTAGGTCCTATTTGTCAATTCTTGATCTTAGAGCATAAGCTATTGGTGATCTGTTCAGGAACTTTTCTCCTGTGCCCATGTCTTCTAGGGTCTGCCCCAGTTTCTTTTCTATTAGTTTCAGTGTGTCTGGTTTTACATGGAGGTCCTTGATCCACTTGGAGTGAAGTTTAGTACATGGAGATAAGAATGAAACAATTCACATTCTTCTGCATGCTGACCTCCAATGGAACCAGCACCATTTGTTGAAAAGGATATCTGTTTTCCACTGGATGTTTTTGGCTCCTTTGTTGAAGATCAAGTGACCGTAGGTGTGTGGGTTCATTTCTGGATCTTCAGTTCTATTCCATTGGTCCACTTGTCTGTCACTGTGCCAATCAATACCATGCAGTTTTTAATACTATTGCTCTGTAGTATTGCTTGAAGTCAGGGATACCGATTCCCCCAGAATTTCTTTTGTTGTTGAGAATAATTTTAGCTATCCTGGGTTTTTTGTTATTCCAGATGAATTTGAGAATTGCTTTTTCTAACTCTATGAAGAACTGAGTTAGGATTTTGATGGGGATTGCATTGAATTTGTAGATTGCTTTTGGCAAGATGGCTATTTTAACTATATTAATCCTGCTGATCCACGAGCATGACAGATTTTTCCATTTTCTGAGGTCTTCAATTTCCTTCTTCAGAGACCTGAAGTTCTTGTCATATAGATCTTCCACTTGTTTGGTTAGAGTCACACCAAGATACTTTATATTGTTTTTGGCTATTGTGAAGGGTGTTATTTCCCTTACTTCTTTCTCGGCCTGCTTATCCTTTGAGTATAGGAAGGCAACTGATTTGCTTGAGTTGTTTTTTTCTATATTCTTTGTTTACATTCCAAATGATTTCCCCTTTCCCGGATCTCCCCTCCCCATATGTCCCATCAACCTTCTTCTCTCCATCCATTCTCCAATCACCTCCCTCCTTTTTTTTCTCTGTCCTTATATTCCCCTCCAATGTTAGATCAATCCTTTCCAGGATCAGGACCTTCTCCATATTTCTTCATGGGAGTTATTTGCTATGCGAGCCCCTCAAAGGAGGAATGGATACAGAAAATGTGGTATATTTACACAATGGAATACTACTCATTTGTTGATTCTTATTCTTAGAGCATAAGCCATTGGTGTTCTGTTCAGAAACTTTTCCCCTGTGCCCATGTGTTCAATGGTTGCCCCCCACTTTCTCCTCTATAAGTGCCAGTGTGTCTGATTTTATGTGCATATCTTTGATCCATTGGACTTGAGATTTGTACAAGGAGATAAGCATGGGTTGATTTTCATTTTTCTGCATGCAGACGTCCAATTGATCCAGCACCATTTGTTAAAAATGCTGTCTTTTTTCCACTGGACTTTTTTTTTTTAGCTCTGTTGTCAAATATCAAGTGACCGTACATATGTGGGTTCTTTTCTAGGTCTTCAATTCTATTCCATTGATATTCCTGTCTGTCTGCATACCAATACCAAGCAGTTTTTATCACTATCGCTTTGTAGTACAGCTTGAGATCAGGGATGATGATTCCCCCAGAATATCTTTTGTTGTTGAGAATAGTTTTTTCTATCCTTGGTTTTTTGTTATTCCGGATGAATTTCAGAATTGCTCTTTCTAGATCTATGAAGAATTAATTTGGAATTTTGATGGGGATTGCATTGAAGCTGTAGATTGCTTTCGGCAAGATGGCCATTTTTTTACTATATTGATCCTGCCAATCCATGAACATGGGAGATCTTTCCATCTTCTGAGACTTTCTTCAATTTCTTTCTTAAAGAGGTTTAAAGTTCTTGTCATATAGACCCTTCACTTGCTTTGTCAGGGTCACATCTAGGTATGAGATATTATTTGGGACTATTGTGAAGGGTGATTTCCCTAATTTCTTTCTCATCTTGTTTATCCTTTGAGTACAGGAAGGCTACTGATTTTCTTGAATTAAATTTATATCCAGTCACTTTGCTGAAGTTGTTTATCAGCTTTAGGAGTTCTTTGGTGGAAGTCTTGGGGTCGCTTAAGTATACTATCATATAATCTGTAAATAGTGATAGTTTGACTTCTTCCTTTCCAATTTGTACTCCTTTGACCTCTTTTTGCTGCCTGATTGCTCTGGCTAGGACTTCAAGTACTATATTGAATAGACAGAGAGAGAGTGGACAGCCTTGTCTGGACCCTTGTCTGGTCTAGTGGGATTGTCTCAAGTTTCTCTCCATTTAGTTTGATGCTGGCTACAGGTTTGTAGTATATTGCTTTCACTATGTTTAGGTATGGGCCTTGGATTCCGGATATCTCCAAGACTTTTATCATGAAGGAATGCTGAATTTTGTCAAAAGCCTTTTCAGCATCTAATGAAATGACCATGTGTTTTTTTTTCCTTTAGTTTGTTTATATAGTGAATTACATTGACAGATTTATGTATATTCAACCATCCCTGCACCCCTGGGATGAAGCTTACCTGATTGTGGTGAGTAATACTTCTGATGCATTCTTGGATTCAGCTGGCCAGGATTTTGTTCAGTATTTTTGCATCAATGTACTTGAGGGAGATTTGTCTAAAGCTCTCCTTCCTTGTTTGGTCTTTGTTTGTTTTAGGTATAAGCGTGATTTTGGCTTCATAGAATGAGTTGGGTAGTGTTCCTTGAGTTTCTATTTCGTGGAAAAGTTTGAAGAGTATAGGTATTAACTCTTCTTTGAAGATCTGATAGAATTCTCTGCTAAACCCATCTCTGGTCCTGAGCGTTTTTTTTTTTTTTTTTTTTGGGGGGGGGGAGGGAGACTATTAATGACTGCTTCTATTTCCTTGGGGCTTATGGGACTATTTAGATGGTTTATCTGATCCTGTTTTAACATTGGCACCTGGTACGTATCTAGAAAATTATCCATTTAATCCAGGTTTTCAAACTTTGTTGAGTATAAACTCTTGTAGTAGAATCTGATGATTTTTTTGAATTTCCACAGTTTCTGTTGTTATGTCTCTCTTTTCATTTCTGATTTTATTAACTTGGATACTGTCTCTGTGCCACCTGGTTTGTCTGGCTAAGGGTTTATCTGTCTTGTTGATTTTTTTCAAAGAACCAGCTGCTTGCTTTGTTGATTCTTTGTATAGCTCTTTTTGTTTCTGCTTGGTTGATTTTGGCTCTAAGTTTGATTATTTCCTGCCATCTACTCCTCTTGGGGGTATTTGCTTCATTTTGTTCGAGAGCCTTCAAGTGCACTGTCAAGCTATTACTGTAGGCTTTCTCCATTCTCTTTTTAGAGGCACACAGAGCTATGAGTTTTCCTTTTAGCACTGCTTTCATTGTGTCCCATAAATTTTGCTATGATGTATCTTCATTTTCATTAAATTCTAAAAAAGTCTTTAATTTTTTCTTTATTTCTTCCTTGATCAAGCTATCATTGAGAAGAGCATTGTTCAAAGTCCATGTGTATGTGTGTTTTCCATTGCTTTTGTTTGAGCTTAAGACCAGCCTTAGGCTGTGGTGATCTGATAAGATACATGGAATAATTTTAATATTTCTATATCTGTTGAGGCCTGTTTTGTGACCAATAATATGGTCAGTTTTGGAGAAGGTACCATGAGGTGCTGAGAAGAAGGTATATTCTTTTTCTTTAGGGTGGAATGTTCTATAAATATCTGTTAGATCCAATTGGTCCATAACTTCAGTTAGTTTCACTGTATCTCTGTTTAGTTTCTGGTTCCATGACTTGTCCATTTTTGACAGTGGGGTGTTGAAGTCTCCCACTATTATTGTGTGGGGTGCAATGTGTGCATTGAGCTTTAGTAAAGTTTCTTTTATGTATGTGGGTGCCCTTGCCTTCGGAGTATAGATGTTCAGAATTGAGAGTTCATCTTGGTAGACTTTTCCTTTGACCAGTATGAAGTGCCCCTCCTTATCTTTTTTGACAGCTTTTGGTTGAAAGTCAATTTTATCCAATATAAGAATGGCCACTCCAGCTTATTTCTTGGGACCATTTGCTTGGAAAATTGTTTTCCATTCATTGACTCTTAAATAGTGCCTGTCTTTGTCACTGAGGTGAGTTTCTTGTATGCAGCAAAACTTTGGGTCCTGTTTACATATCCAGTCCATTAGTCTATGTCTTTTTATGGGGAATAAAAGGCCCATTGATTGAGACCACTGATATTAAGAGATAATAAAGAAAGGTGATTGTTGCTTACTGTTATCTTCTTAGTTAAAGGTGACATTCTGGTTGTGTAGCTATCTTCTATTGGGTTTGATGAAAGATTACCTTATTGATTTTTCTACAGTATGGTTCGCTGTCTTGTGTTGGTATTTTCCATCCATTATCCTTTGCAGAGCTGGTTTTGTGGAAAGATACTGTGTAAATTTGCTTTTGTCATGGAATGTCTTGTTTTCACCATCTATGGTAATTGAAAGTTTTGCTGGGCATAGTAGACTGGGCTGGCATTTATGTTCTCTTAGGATCTGTATGATATCTGTCCAGGCTCTTCTGGATTTCATAGTCTCTGGTGAGAAGTCTGGTGTAATTCTGATAGGTCTGCCTCTATATGTTACTTGACCTTTTTCTTTCACTGCTTTCAATATTCTTTCTTTGTTTAGTGTATTTGGTGTTTTGATTATTATATGATGGGAGGAGTTTCTTCTCTGGTACAATCTGTTTGCAGTTCTGTAGTCTTCCTGTATGTTCCTGGGCATCTCTTTTTTTAGGTTAGTGAAGTTTTTTAGGTTTTCTTCTATAATTTTGTTGAAGAAATTTATTCGGCCTTTAAGATTTAGATCCTTGCTTTCTTCTATTCCTATAATCCTTAGATTTGGTCTTCTCACTGTGTCCTGGAGTTCCTGAATGTGTTGGGTTACAAGCTTTTTGCATTTTGTATTTTCTTTGACTGTTGAGTCAATGATTTCTATGGAATCTTCAGCATCCAAGATTCTTTCTTCTATCTCTTGTATTCTGTTGCTGATGTTTACATCTATGACTCCTGAATTCTTTCCAAGGTTTTCTATTTTCAGAGATGTCTCACTTTGTGATTTCTTTGTTGATTCTATTTCCAGGTTTAGATCCTGGATAGTTTTGTTCAGTTCCTCCACTTGTTTGTTTTTTCCTGAAATTCTTTAAGGAATTTTTGTGTTGCCTCTTTAAGGGCTTCTACCTGTTGATCCATGTTCTCCTGTGTTTCTTTCAGGGAATTTTGTGATTCCTCTTTATGGGTTTCTGCATGTTGACCCATGTTCTCCCATAATTCCCTATGAGATTTTTGTATTGCCTCTTTAAGGGCTTCAACCTGTTGACACATATTCTCCCGTATTTCTTTAAGAGATATTTTTTGGTTCCTCTTTAAGGGCTTCTACCTTTTGATCCATATTAGCTTTTATATATTTAAGGGATTTTTGTGCTTCTACCTGTTGACCATGTTCTCTTATATTTCTTTAAGGGAGTATTTATGTCCTTCTTGAAGTCCTCCACCAGTGATATGAGATGTGATTTCAAATCTGGTTCTTACTTTTCTGTTGTGATGGAGTATGCAAAATTTGCTGTTATGGGAGAGCTGAGTTCTGATGGTGCCATGTTGCCTTAGTTTCTGGTGGTAATGATCTTGCATTTGCCTTTGGCCATCTCGTTATCTCTGGTGTTAGCTGGTCTTGATGACACTATCTTCTCTATCCTGCCATCCTGTGTTTCTATACTCCTGGGATTTTCTTTCTGTCCAATGCCCTGCAAACAGCTGATTCTCCAGAAGTATCAGGCGATGTGATCTCCCCTAAGGCAGACTTGACAAGGGTAGAATGCCCTGCTCCTGCCAATTCTCGAATGCCCTGCTCCTGTAGGTTCTCTAATACCCTGCTCCTGTCGATTCTCTAGAGAGTATCAGGAAGTGGTGTCCTCTTGGTGCCAGATGTGGTGCAGGTCTCCCATCCCTGACAGCAACGGGTGGTGACAAGGGAGAAGGAAGGGGTAGAAGGGGCGGAAGGAGATAGGCAAACTAATACCTTGCTTCTGTCAGTTCTCTAAAGAGCATCAGGAAGTGGTGTCCTCTCTGTGCCAGATGTGGTGCAGGTCTTCAACATCTGATGGAAAGGGGCGGTGACAGGGGAGGAGTGAGTGGTAGAAGGGGCAGAAGGGGATAATCAAGCTAATACCCTTCTCCTGTAGGTTCTCTAGAGAGTATCAGGAAGTGGTGCCCTCTCTGTGTCATATGTGGTGCAGGACTCCCACATCTGAAGGCAAGGGGTGGTGACAGGGCCCAACTTGGGTTTTTTTATTTGTCATTTTTCATTGTAGAAAGAGAAATTCTAAATAAAGTAAGTAGGTATGAAAAGTTTAGAGTATTGTTCTGACAGAACAGACTGTTATAGGAAAGATTTGGAATGCAGGAGATAGAAAGTAATTGAGTTTTAAGAGCTTAATTGTAGTTTCTGCTTGAGTTTGAAAGATAATCACGAGTTCCAGTGTTGCATTGCCAGTTTGGCAATCCCACTAACAATGGAGGAGTGTCCCTCTTTTGCCACATCCTCAAGAGAAACTGCTGTAAAATGAGTTTTTGATCATACCATTCTAACTGGTGTGAGGTGGAATCTCAGAGTTGTTTTGGCTTGTATTTCTCTGATGACTAAGGATGTTGAACATTTCTTTAGGTGCTTCTCAGTCATTTGAAATTCTTCAGGTGAAAATTCTTTGTTCAACTGTGTAACCCATTTTTAATAGGGTTGTTTGGCTCTCTGGAGGCTAACTTCTTGAGTTCTTTATATATATATATTGGGTATTAGCTGTCTGTGTGATGTAGGGTTGGTGAATATCTATTCCCAATTTGTTGGTTGCCATTTTGTCTATTTGACAGTGTCCTTTGCCTTACAGAAACTTTGTAATTTTATGAGGTCCTATTTCTCAATTCTTGATCTTAGAGCATAAGCTATTGGTGTTCTATTCAGGAACTTTTCCCCTGTGCCCATGTCCTCAAGGGTCTTCCCTAGTTTCTTTTCTACTAGTTTCAATGTGTCTGGTTTTATGTGGAGGTCCTTGATCTACATGGAGTTGAGCTTAGTACAAGGAGATAAGAATGGATCCATTTGCATTCTTCTGCATGCAGATCTCCAGTTGAACCAGCACCAATTGTTGAAAAAGCTGTCTTTTTTCCACCGGATGGTTTTAGCTCCTTTGTCAAAGATCAAGTGACTATAGGTGTGTGGGTTCATTTCTGGGTGTTCAGCTCTATTCCATTGATCTATGTGCCGGTCACTGTACCAATACCATGCAGTTTTTAACACTATTGCTCTGTAGTACTGCTTGAGGTCCAGGATACTGATTCCTCTAGAAGTTCTTTTACTGTTGAGACTAGTTTTAGCTACCCTGGGTTTTTTGTTATTCTAGATGAATTTGAGAATTGCTCTTTCTACCTCTATGAAGAATTGAGTTGGGATTTTGACTGGGATTGCATTAAATCTGTATATTGCTTTTGGTGAGATGGACATTTTACTATATTCATCCTGCCAATCCACGAGCATGGAAGATTTTTCCATTTTCTGTGATTCCTGGCATACTGGAGCATAAAGACACATGCTCCAGTATGTTCATAGAAGCCTTATTTATAATAAGCAGAAGCTAGAAAGAACCCAGATATCCCTCAATGGAGAAGTGGATACATGAAATGTGTTATGTTTACAGGATGGAATACTACTCAGCAATTAAAAACAATGAATTCATAAAATTCTTAGGCAAATGCTTGGAACTGGAAAATATAAACCTAAGTGAGGTAACCCAGTCACAAAAGAACACACACAGAATGCAGTCACTGATAAGTGGATATTAGCACAGAAGCTCTGAATATCCAAAACACAATTCACATACCAAATCATTCTCATGAAGAAGGAAGGAGAGGGCCCTGGTCCTAGAAAGGCTTGATGCAGCATTGTAGGAGATTACCAGGACAGAAAAGTGTGAGGGGTTTGATTGGGGAATGGGTGGAGGGAAGAGGGCTTATGTAACTCATGGGCAGGGGGGAACCAGGAAAGGGAAAATCACATGGAATATAAACAAAAAAATAATAATAAAATGAAATATTGGGATAAAGCTTTATCACTTTCAATTAGCTCTGGAATTATTATATTAGAATCATGTAATTCTGTCTATAATAAACATTAATCAAATTGTCTAAATAACTAAGATTTAGAGTGGTGCATCTACTGGCTTACTGTATATTGTGTTATCTAACTGGAAGGATGGCAGCTCTAGTTCATTACTAGCATATGGGACCTCCAGTTAGAGGGAATTGTGACAGAGAGTGAAATAGTGATTCTTGGTACAAGCTAGTATGATGTTGTAGGAGGCTAGCTCCAGAAGTGGCCAAAACCATTCCAGAGAATCTGTGCAGTGGCAGGAGTGCAGGACCATGGTCTAGCAACACAGTAGAAATTTGGGGGGATATCTTTTTTGAATATTTCCTGTAACAATTAGTTGGTCACTTTAAAAATTTCAGTACCACCTACAACCAAGCATATCTTGTGGGCATAAGAAGTTGTAGGTCAGAGATTTTAGGCCTGGGTTTGTGTCCAAATCTCTCTGCTACATGTCTTACCTGCTTAGTTACAGGATATATCCAGTTCAAATTCCATAACACCTGCAGCTACAAAATCTAGCTATGGTCACCCCTACTGATTTCTGGATGCTTCCATTGCCCAAGGTTTTTATCTCTTCATAGATTTGGCATCCAGATTCTAGTTGTATTCCCTAGTACTCTCACCCTCCATCATTCACAACACCAGATCCTTTCTTGCTATTCCCACTCTCCATATTCGAGCATGATGTCTTGTCTGTTTTCCTTTCAAAGTGAGATTTAATGTTCTCTACTTGTGCACCCCTTGTTCTTAGCTTCTTTTTATCTGTAGATAATGTCATGGTTATCTTTAAATTTACTGATATTATCCAAGTATAAATGGGTGCATACCATGTCTGTATTTCACCTTCCTTCCAATTTCTATCCCTTTGTGAGAAATTTTCTTTTTTACCCATTCTTCAGTTGATATATATACTACGCACACACACACACACACACACACACACACGTGTGTGTGTGTGTGTGCGTAATTTTGAGTTCCTGCTAATGTGTATAAAAGTCCTATGAACATAGTTTAAAAAGTATCTTGAGGTATGACAAAATGACATCTAGTTATGTGCCCAGAAGTTGTAAAGGTTTGTCTTGAGTATGGTAGATCCCAATTTTCTCACTTTTTTGTTTTGTGTGTGTGTGTGTTTTCATTTTTACAGGTTATTTTTATTCAAATTTAAATAATTAACTTTGTTCACAATTTCTGCTCCATAAATTCCTATCCGGTCCTCCTTCTCTCTGCTTCTATGAGGGTACTCCTCTACCTGTACACCCACTCCTGCCTCAGTACCCTAGCATTACCCTACTTTGCATCATTGAGCCTCCACAGGACCAAGGTGCTCCCCTCTCATTGATGCCAGATAAGGTAATCTTCTGCTATATATCCAGCTGGACCCTTTGGTTCTCCACAGTGTACTATTATGTTGGTGGTTTAGACTCTAGGAACATTGGGGTGTCTGTTTGTTTGATGTTGTGCTTTCTATGGAGTTGCAAACCCTAAGCTCTTTCAGTCCTTGCCCGAAACTCTCCATTGGGGTTATCCAGGCTCAGATAATGTTTGGCAGCTTTGATCTGCATCTGTATCACTTAGGCTCTTGCAGAGCCTTGCAGGGTACAGCTATACCAGGCTCCTGTCAGTTAGAGATTTCTAGCATTAGAAAGGCTGTCTGGGTTTTGTGTCTGCAGATGGGATGCATACCTAAATGGGATAGTCTCTGAATGGCTTTTCTTTCGGTCTCTGCTCCACTCTTTGACCCTGTATTTCCTTTTATCAGAATAAATTCTGGATGATATTATTGAGGTGGGTGGTTAACATAGGACACATGGGATTATTTCAATATTCTTGTATTCTTGGAGGCTTATTTTCTGTGTGATTATATGGTCAATTTTGGAGAAGGTCCTTGAGGTAGTGAAAAGATGGTAGATTTTTTGGAAGATATGTTCTATTGACATCTATTAAATCCATTTGTTTATAACATGTTAGTTTCACTGTGCCTCTGTTTAGTTTCTCTTTCCATGGTCTGTCCACTGGTAAGAGTGGGGTATAAAAGTCTTCTAGTATTATTGGGTGAGGTTCAATGTGTGCTTTGATCTTCAGTAATGTTTCTTTTGCAAATGAGGGTACTCTTTTATTTGGGTCATAGATATTCAAAATTGAGAGCTCATCAGTGTAGATTTTCCATTTGATGAATCTGTAAAATCTTTTGTGATAACCTTTGGTTGAAAATCTTTCTTATTTGACATTAGACTTGTATTCTAGCTTTTGGTTTCTCAGAATAAAATGCTTATAAATTTTTTTCCACCCCTTTACTTTGAGGTAGTGTCTGTCTTTGTAACTGAGTTTTGTTTCCTGTATGCAAAATAATGGATCCCGTTTACATATTCAGCTTGTTATTCTATATCATTTTATTGGGGAATGGAGTCCACTGAGATTAATACATATTAAGCACAAGTGATTTTTGCTTCCTATTATTTTTGTTGTTAGAAGTGGAATTATGCTTATATTATTCTGTAATTTTGGGTTTCTTATGAGAGGGTAAGTTTCATGTTTTTTTCTTGGCTGTAGTTTCATTTCTTCTGTTGGAGTTTTCCTTATATAATTCTCTGTAGGGCTGTATTTGTAGAAATATATTCTGTAAATTTGTTCTTGTCATGGAATACCTTAGTTTCTCCCTCTATGGTAATTGAGAATATAACTTTGTATAGAAGCCTAGGTTGCTTTTGTGTTCTTTTACGGTATGGTATCTGTCCAAGATCTTCTGTCTTTTAGAGTCTTCTGTAGTTATGATAGATCTGCCTTTGTATGTTACTTGACTGTGGCTGCACTGTTTTCTGTAGGAAGTCATAAGGAATAATTTTTCTTCTTAAAGGACAACACCATTTTGGAATTGAAAATACTATGGCCTAAGAAGGTTTCAAATCTTTCCTTATTGGTCAATTAACTCCTCACTCCAACTTCCATATTCTTCAAAATCCATTCTGTATTAACCTTACAGTGGCATCAGAGATTATAGTATGACATATTATAACATACCAGGTTGTCACATGAATAAAATATAAAAATAAAGAAGGAATCCTCTTTCCTTATGACAAATGCATCTGTCCTGTGGTATCTTAAAAGGATGATTCCTACCCTATAAATTATAACAGCCTTCCTGGTATTCTTGCTCTTTGAAACTTTCTGCTCCTCTATATCACAATATAATGTTCCCTAGGAAAGGGAGCAGGATCAATGTTGAAAATCTATGTGTTGGGCGTAGATCCTCTAAATATCTTGATTCCTTATGTTACCAGTTTTGGTGACATGGAAATGGTAACATCTCTGACTATGATTGATGCTTACACTTATCAATTATTGTAAAAATAAGGCCAACACTCAGTTAGTATTGTAATGTCCAAAACAAGACAACCCCTGTTTTTTAGGTTTCTAATACCATAAATGAAAACTAGATGTAAAATCATTAAAATAGGTTAGAACCTTATGAGCATATGACAATATTCAAAAATGTCAGGAAAAGAAAGCTAAATTCTTCAATCTAAGAAGAACAGTGCAACCTTGCCAGAACTCTATAAAGAGAAGACACTGCATTGAGATGTGGGTGTCCCTCAGTCCATGTGTCTGTAAACCTACAGGCATGCAGATATTGCTTATTATCCCAGCAACTCTAGTTCACATTAGTCTCGGAAGAGGAGTGTTTGTAAAAGCAAATGCAGATGCAACCAATGAACAAAGGATTTCTAGAATCTAAAGGAGTGACGCACATATGAAAAACAGAATGAATATAGTAGCATGCACATAGGGTGCAAAATTGTAAGGCAAGTGGCTTCCCAGTGCTGAGCATGGAAGGGAACACATTCAGTTTCGCGACCACCCTCGCCGGCAAGGAATGATGCAACACAGGAAGATCTTCTTCAAGCAGTTTACTCAGGATCCCTGTACTTCTTCTTCTCCCCCCCCCCCCGCCCCCCGAGAGAATCAGCCCAGCCTTTAAATACTAATAGCCAGCCAATCAGCCTTAGCCACGTGGGCATTGCTGATAGGCTGTATCCATGCGGAAGGTGCAAGACTTAACAGGCTCCACCCAAATAAGGACTTTTTAACTGTTAACGACAGGGAGCCCGCCAGCAGGAAGGCGGAAGCGCAAACCCGTGCCGTTTTAAGGGCGCGTGAGCAAGCAGCTCCCTACAGTTCCTCCTTTTTCTTTTTAAACACACATTCAGGCGAGAGTAGAGGTTTGACCTCTGATATATCATTTGCCCATTGGGTGGACTCATGGACCTTGTTTAGACGCCCTTCTGAGTCATCAGCCCAGTGGATTTCGTCAAACATGTCCGGTACCTTTTGCTCAGAAACGGGTTCTGGGGTACCAACCTGTGTGCAGTCAAACATGCTCCCCTCAAGGGCTCTCCAATCATGGGCCCTTGAGTGCAGTGCTTAGCCTCACATCCAGAGTGTGGAAAGCATCTTATTAGGCCTTCATGGCTGCCAGCCAGGCCTGGGAGGACTGTCCAGCTTCAATGGCTGTGAATGCCTGTACCATCATTGCAACCTGTCTTTGTTGGATAAACCTCATTCTGCAGATGCACCACAGGGAAACAATTGAAAGTACTATCAAAAGGATGGCAAGGGCATAGTTTTCATTTACACTTCCCTCCTCTTTATCTAAAGGTGAATAAGGTATATCAAGAGATTTGTTAGAACTAAAAAAACAAGGAAACAGCTTAGCATCATGGCATATCGGCATGGGTCTTGGGAACACCAACAAGATCACCCATCTTGGCTCCATCTACACCAGCATCAAAGTCTTGCCGAGAATCAGTAACAGCAGGAGGATCTTCATTTTTATTGTAGCGTCTGGTCAGCCGCTCAGGCACCCACAGTGGATCTTGTTGAGTCTGAGGAAACACACAAACAGAACCTCTCGCCCACGCCAACACTGGATCAGGGCCATGCCATAATCCAGTAAGCACATCCTTCCATTTAACATAACCCTTCAAGGTATTATTAGGGCATTGGTGCCGATCAGCTGCAGCCAAACCATCATTATCCAGATTCAAAAAAATTTAAAGTAAATAATGCCAATGAAAGTCGTTCTTTGGGTGTTCTACCATACCCAATTCCCTCTTTTTGTTTTTTTAAACATTCCTTAAGGGTACAATGAGCACGTTCAACAATGCCTTGGCCCTAAGGATTATAGGGTAGACCATGATTCAAGATTATATTCATTTGCTTGAAAAGACTGAGCTGTATAGGCAGGGCCATTGTCTGTCTTAAGCTGTTGAGGTTGCCCCCAAGCCTCCCATGCTTCAAGACAATGTGTAATAACGTTACGTGTCTTCTCTTCACTCAAGGCTTTAGCATGAATGATGCCAGAACAAGTATCCACAGAAAGATGAACATATTTTAAAGTTCCAAATTCAGAAATATGAGTAACATCCATTTGCCAAATTTTTAAAGGTAGCAAACCTCTTGGATTAATTCCTAAACTAGGGGGATGATTATAACCAGCACATTGTTGACATTCGAGCACAATTTGTCTGGCATCTGCTTGGGATAATCCAAACCTTCGTTGCAAGGTCTTTGAAGGAACATGAAATTGCTTATGAAAAATTCGGACATTTTCCAAAACAGAACTCAAAAAGGCATATTCCGTTCTAGTGCAATGATCAACCAGATCATTTCCTTCACTTAATGGGCCAGGCAAGCCTGTATGAGTTCAAATATGTTGTATAAAAAATTTTGACTCTCTCAGCCAAATTATCTTTTGTAACTCTCTCAGTAATTGACAAACAGTACTGCTTTGTTTTATAGGTCCAGCCACCTCTAGAATTTTTATAGCATTTACCACATATGCCGAATCGTAAAGCAAATTGAAGGGAAAAAGGCATTTTTTAAAGACTTCCAAGACAATTTGTAACTCAACCACCTGTGGAGAATTTGGCTGGAATTGATACAGGACTGGTTTCTGATGTTCTACCATATATACCCCACATCCAGTTTTTGATCCATCTGTAAATATATTGGGAGCATCTGGCAAAGGATTTTGTGCAGTTACTTTTGGAAACACAACAGGATGTTCTTTAAAAAAGAAAAGCAAAGGATGCTTGGGATAATGATTATCTATAATACCATGGAAACTACAGCGCAATATGGCCCAGTCATCAATTGCTCCACATAATATTTGCACTTGAAAAGCAGTATATGGAATAATCAGGGAGGTTGGATATCTCCCAAAAAACTGCACACACTGTTGTATTCCATTAAGGGCCAATTTTATCTTGACTATTCCTTTGAAATCTGGATCAATAATCCCTGGGTGCGCTATTAAGCCTCTCAAAGTAGTGGATGATCTACCAATGAGTAGGCCCATGGTATCAGGGTCAAGGCGTCCTTTAAAATCAGATTCAATTATTTGGACTCTCATTTGATGAGTTAATACGAGCCTGAAGGTGGAGCAGAGGTCCAATCCTGCAGAACCCACAGTGGCTCTCCGCGGTCCCTTGGATGGCGAAGAGACGGCCATCTCTCCGATGTGGGACTGGTGGTTTGTTCCTCTATGGCCCCATATATTTGTGGGCCCTGGGGACGAGGGCCCCGCTGGCCGTTTTTTGGCCGAGCACCTCCATAGCCAGACGGAAGGAGCTGTCCATGTATGTCCTTAATGGACCTACACTCATTAGCCCAATGATTTACCTTTTTGCACTTGGGACACAAACCAGGTTGTCTAGGGCGTGGAATTCCACCTGTGCCTGTGCTTCCTCTTTCTGGACATTGTTTTTTAAGATGGCCCAGCTTTCCACACCTGAAGCAAGCTCCTGACTGTGACTTCCTATTCTGTGTTATTTGCACCACAGCCGCAGCAAGACCTGCATTAGTCAGCGGCCCTCCTAACTCTCTGCACGCTTTCATCCATTCCTCTATCCCCTTGTTTTTGAACGGGGTTATAGCCGCACGGCACTCCTTTGTGCATTGTTCAAAAGCAAGCTGCTTTATTGGGGGCCCTGCAAAATCCACATTGCCAAAAATTCTGGTGGCAGTCTTGAGGAGTCGAGCAACAAAATCAGAGAAAGGCTCCATAGGCCCTTGAATAACCTTAGTAAGATTTATTGTTACCTCCCCTTTATTGGGGAGGGACTTCCAAGCTTTTATGGAAATATCATTGACTTGATTGTATACTTGCACTGGATAACCACTCTGTTGGTAGGCGTACCTTCCTTGACCCAGGAGCATATCCCTATCCCATCGTGGGTTGCCCGCCGCTATGTTAGCAGCTTCCTGCTCAGTTGCAAATTCTATAAGGAATGCTCTCCAATCAAGGTATTGTCCTGGGCTTAGGCAGGCACAAGCCAATGAACTCCAATCCCCAGGAGTCATACAGTGCCTAGTGAGAACCTCAACTTGAGCCACCGTGAAGGCAGCGGATGTTCCATAATTTCGAACTGATTCGGCCAGAGATTTGATAACTTTAAAGTCTAAAGGCTCATGACTCCTTTGCCCTTGTGGATCCTGAAACACTGGATAAGCTAAAGAGAGCTCGGTGACTTGTGGACAAAAGGAACTCCCTGTATACTGGGTAGTCTCTAGATTAGGTGTAGGAGTCGAAGGTGGCCACACCCATTGATGGCGCTGCCACCCCTGACTTATCTCTAAGTTTCTTCCTTTGTTTTAGCCTCGCTCCTTCCAACTGTTCAACCAGAGCATGTATCTCCTCCTCCTCAAGATCAGAATCTTCCGAACTGAAATCTCCTAGTCCTTCTGAGGCAGGGTAGAGAGACTTTGCTCCTTTTTCTTTAACACTCTCTGCCTTTTCTGACCTTTCCTCTTGTAAGATTTCTAAAGCAGTTTGTCCATCCTCTATGGCCTTACAGCATTTTTTATCTTCTAAACAGCCCCTAACAAGCTTCCAAATAGGTCTTACTCCTCCTTTGTGTGCGCCCCGATCCCAGGCTAAGTCCAGATCCTTCCCTAACCTATCCCAGCAGGCGACCATTAGGCTGCCATAAACAGCGAACCAGGATGCCATGGTATCACATTCATTAAGAAATCTCTCTAAGGTCGATTTCTTGATCTTTAAATTCTTTGATAAAAGCAGCTCCTGAAGAGCCAGAAAAATTGGATGAGACTGTGAGGTCCCCATTTTAAAAAATTAAGGCTCTAAGTCCTTTTACTTGTGATCACTGGGGGTACACATCGGTCAGCAAAACCAGAACATGACTCCCAAAAAAAGAACGCAGGGAAAAATGTAGGACACTGCTATCAGAGCAGGGTCCATAAATTGTAACTCTTTAATTTTCACTAGGTTGCTAATCTGCGAACTTAAACCTCCGCGGACTTTACTTCCACTTTTGGTTTGCTTTCCACAAACTTTTCACTCCCTCTTTGTCTACAGAGAGGAGCAGACTTCGGTCTGCAAGACCGTGGACTTTACTTTTACTTTCGGTTTGCTTTCCGCAAACATTTCTGCTCCCCCTTTGTCTACAGAGAGGAGCAGGCTACCCGTTTTTAACAGTCCCTTATGTCCCAACTTACCTTGGGAACTTACCAGTGCACTACCCTGACTGCGAGAAGTTCTGATCTTCAACCCCCACCCCCCCTACAAGGAGAGTTTCCGGGTTTCGGCACCAGTTGTCGCGACCACCCTCGCCAGCAAGGAATGACGCAACACAGGAAGATCTTCTTTAAGCAGTTTACTCAGGATCCCTGTACTTCTTCTTCTCCCCCCCCCCCCACACACACACCAGAGAATCAGCCCAGCCCTTAAATACTAATAGCCAGCCAATCAGGCTTAGCCACGTGGGCATTGCTGATAGGCTGTATCCACGTGGAAGGCGCAAGACTCAACAGGCTCCACCCAAATAAGGACTTTTTAACTGTTAACGACAGGGAGCCCACCAGCGGGAAGGCAAAAAGTGGAAACCCGCACCATTTTAAGGGTGCAGGAGCAAGCAGCTCCCTACAATTCAGCAATTCCGAACAGAAGTTATCTCCAATCGATAAGAAATCCATAATGAAGAATTTCTGCAAGAGTCTAACATGCTATAAAACTATGATTAAGAAAAGGTTCCATGCCCAGCAACAGATGGCTAATACAAGTAATTTCAGTGATGGTTTTGGAGGTTAATTTTGTCCTATAACATTCTCTGGGAATTTAAAAGGTTCCTTGCTCAATCCCCATTTTGTGTGTGCATTGGAGTTCCTTAGGCATAGATGTGTCACTTGGTCTGTATGAGCTTCTTGTATGCTGCCTCTTACTTTTTTGTGTGGATTTGCTTGTTTTGTCTTATTCAGGCTTGTTTTATTTAATTTAATTTATATTACCTCATAATACTTCTTTCCTTTTCTTTTTAGATTACTATATACTTTCTAGTGATCATGATGTAAACTGAGGATGTATTTGGGTAGTGTGATGTGAATAGGATTTAGAAAGAGTTTTAGGACATGTAGAAATAATCAATACATAGACAATGAAAACAATCTTTTCACAATTTAAATGTTCTAAAAAGAAAAAAACATGTATGTTTATTTAAATTTCTTAAATACTACAATCTTATAGGTTTATTTGCCAATTCTAAGTTTACCAACCTCTACCACACCCTTCTGTCAACTTCTTGCACCAAACACTGGTTAAATTATTAATCCTAGTCATAACTGCTTGTATTTCATATCATATCTATTTAATGGTATTGCTTGATGGCTGCAAGCTTTTAATATTGCATATCATGTTGATATACACCTGAGTCTTTTCCTTCTATTTTTTCTTTTGTTTTATTGGGACCATTAATTGAATACAAATGTAGTAATAATTATATATTGCCTATCACATATAATACAGACATTATGAAAACTTCAGAATTAGAATTAGGAAAGACATGCAATCCAGCCATTGCACTAGGCATATTTATTTTACTGAATATCATCTTGATTTACATTGCCAATGGTAAAACCGTTCCCAATTTTCCCGCTTCCCCAAAGAGCCCCAACCCCTCCTCCCACCCCGTGCCTCCACCATTATGCCCCTCCCCCAGACACACTCCAATCTCCTCTCTTCAATTTCCCTTTGTTGGGACCTCTACTGAGCCTTTAGCTGACCAAGGACCACTCCTCCCACTGATGCCCAACAAGGCATTCCTCTGCCACATTTTTGTCTGGAACCATTTGTACCCCTTGGTTGAAGGTTTAGTCCCTGGGAGTCCTGGGGCTTCTGAGTGGCCGAAATCATTGTTCTTCCCATGGGGCTATAAACCCTTTCAGCTCCTCTGGACCACCCTCAAGCTCCTCCATTGGGGACCTCATGCCCAGTCCAATAGTTGCCTCTGTATTTGTAAGGCTCTGGCAGAGGCCCTCCTGAGACAACCATGTCATGTTCCTTTTGGTATACACTTCTTGTAGTCCATAGTAGTATTGGGGCTTTGTAACTGTTTATAGGATGTATCCCCAGGTAGGGCAGTCTCTGGTTGGCCTTTACTTCAGTTGGCACTTTTTCTCCCTTATTGCTCCTGTGAGCATTTTGTTTCCTTTCTCAGAGGAAACAAAGCACTCTCACTTAAGTCCTCCTTCTTGAGCTTCCTGTGCTCTGAGCATTGTAACTTGTTTATTTTGAGCTTTTGGGCTAACATCTGCTTATTAGTGAGTGCATACCATGTGTGTTCTTTTGTGATTGGGTTACCTCACTCAGGAAGACACTTTCTAGTTCCATCCATTGGCCTAACAATTTCATGAAATCATTTTTAGTAGCCGAATAGTACATCATTGTGTATATATACCACAGTATCTGTATCCATTCCTGTTGAAGGACATCTGGGTTCATTATGCAGACAGGCAGGAAGATCAATGGAATAGAATTGAAGACCCCAAAAAGAACCCACACACATATGGTCACTTGATATTTGACAAAGGAGCTAAAACATTTCAGTGGAAAAAAGACAGTATGTTTGACAAATGGTGCTGGATCAACTGAAGGTCTGAATGCAGAAAAATGCAACTCGACCGATTCTTATCTCCTTGTACAAAGCTCAAGTTCACGTGGATCTAGGATCTACACATAAAACCAGACATACTGAAGCTTATAGAGGAAAAAGTAGAGATGAATCTTAAACACGTGGGCACAGGGGGAAAGCTCCTGAACAGAACAACAATGGCTTATGCTCTAAGAACAAGGATCAACAAATGTTACCTCATAAAACTGCAAAGCTTCTGTAAGGCAAAGGACACAGTCAATAGGACAAGTTGACAACCAGCAAATTGGGAAAAGATCGTTACTAACCCTACATCAGATAGAGGGCTAATATCCAGTATATACAAAGAACTCAAGAGAATCAAATAACTCTATTACAAAGGAGGTACAGAGCTAAACAGAGAATTCTCAGCTCAGGAAACTGGAATGGCTCTAAAGCACCTAAAGAAATGTTCACCATCCTTAGTTATCAAGGAAATGCAAATCAAAACTCTACTGAGATTCCACCTCACACCAGTCAGAATGGCTAAGATGAAAATCAGAGGGGAAAGGAGATGTTGGAGAGTATGTGGGGGAAAAGGAACACTTCTTCATTGTTGGTGGGATTGCAAGCTGGTAAAAACCACCCTGGAAATCAGTTTGGTGATTCCTCAGAAAATTAGACATAGTACTACCTGAGGACCCAGCTATGCTACTCCTGGCCATATACCCAGATGATGCTTCTACATGTAAATAGGACAAATGCTCCACTATGTTGATAGCTGCCTTATTTATAATAGCCACTAGGCATTTTATAAGTCAAATAAAATCAGCATTTACTTCTTTCCATACATAATTGCAGCAATATTTACAATATGATACATATCAACATAATTCAAATATATAAGAAATTTTCAAATTTATACATGTGTTCTGTTTTCAATAGGCATGCTTCTTATCCATTGAGTGAAGAGAAGCTTATATTAGTTACAGCATACATTAATTGAATGTGGAGTAATATGTTTTACTTCAATTATTTGATTTATTCAATTTACATCACACTCACTGTATCCATCAAACATGCTTTTCCCCCATACACCCTGTTCTCATCAGAGCAGGTAGGACCCACTGGCTACCTCTGCCCTGACAATCCAGTCCCTGCAAGGCTAGGCTCATCCTCTCCCACTGAGGACTAACAGTGTAGATCAAGTAGAATTATACACTAAATCATAATTGAATTGTTTTGTATCTAACTTATTGAGTTCTTACAAATTTTGGATAATAGCCCTCTAACTTTGCCAAACTCTTGGTTGCCATTTTGTCCTCTTGACAGTGTCCTTTGTTTTACAGAAGTTTGCAGTTTTATGAGATCACATTTATCAAGTTTTGATGTTAGAGCCTGAGCCAATGGTGTTATGTCCAGAAAACTGTCTCCTGTGTGAATGCCCTTAAAGTTGTTTCTCACTTTCTCTACAGTGAGATTTTGGATATCTGGTTTTATGTTTAGGTCTTTCATCCACTTGAACTTCTGTTTTGTGCAAGGTGATAGATATATCTAAAAGATCTATTCTTTTAGATATAGACATCCATGTAGAAATTGAGAACCATTTTTTGAAGATGATTTCTTCTCTCCATTGTAAGGGTTTTGTTTAGGGAGTGGGTGGATTGGTGAGTAGAGGGGTGTGGGGTAGTAAGGGGTTTGCATAGATGGAGAACCAGGAAAAGTGACAATATATGAAATGTAAATAAAAAATTCAACTAATAAATAAAAGTGCACAAAGTTCCAGGGGAGAGAGGTGCAGATGGTTCTGGGAGGATCTACAAAGGAACGGCATATCCATTAGTACATTATATGAAATTGTAAAATAGCTAATAAAAATGTTACAGTTATTTAATTATAAAAGGAAGCTGCACTCTGTAGGTCATAGCCTTTTGGTTCTCTCTTGCCTGCTCCTTTTTACATTTAGCTCTTCATTTGCATTTTGCTAGCCCATTTGTTTTCAGCATTTCCTCCTAGAAACTCAAACTCCATTCCCCCAGATGTCAGGGAAGTATTTGTGTATGATTAATAGTTGAGTTTCAGTACACATTGAATAAGCATGTTGCTGCATTCTAGGAGATTAGAAAAAAATTCAGGTGTCCATAGGTGTGTGGGTTTATTTCTGGGCCTCATTTGTATTCTATTGAGCAGTATATCTGTTTCTGTATCAACTCCAGGAAGTTTTTTTTTTTTTTAATATCAAATGTCTTTTTTTTTATTCGATATAATTTTTTATTTACATTTCAAATGATTTCCCCTTTTCTAGCCACCCACTCCCCAAAAGTCACATAAGCCCCCTTCTCTCCCCCTGTTCTCCCACCCACCCCTTCCCACTTCCCCATTCTGGTTTTGCTGAATACTGTTTCACTGAGTCTTTCCAGAACAAGGGGCCACTCCTCCTTTCTTCTTGTACCTCATTTGATGTGTGGATTATGTTTTGGGTATTCCAGTTTTCTAGGTTAATATCCACTTATTAGTGAGTGCATACCATTATTCACCTTTTGAGTCTAACTCCAGGAAGTTTTATCATGGTGGTTCTGTAGCACAGAGTGAGACTAGGGTGCATATTTTTTTTAGAAGTTCTTGTATTGTCAGGTTTGTTTTGCTATCCTGGGAGTTTAGTTTTTTCATAAGATGTTGAGAATTGCAATTTCAAGGAGAATAAAAATTGTGATGGAATTGTGAAAGGGATTGCATTGAATCTGTAAATTGCTTTTGGTAAGAAGGCCATTTTTACTACGTTAATCCTACTTACCCATGATTGTGGTAGATATTTCCATCTTCTAATATCTTCTTTACTTTCTCTTATCAGATACTTAAGTTCTTGTCATTTATAACTTTCACATGCTTTGTTGGAGTTACACCAAGGTATTTGAACTTATCCATAGCTGTTGTAAGGAGTCTTGGTTCACTAATTTCTTGGGCTACTTATCAATTGTGTAAAAGAGGTCTAGTGATTTAATTGTGTTAATTTTGTATCCAGTCACTTTAATGATGGGGTTTTTCAGATAGAGAAGGTCTCTGAAAATATTTTAGGGAATGCTCCTATATACAATCTTATCATTTGCATATTGTGATACTTCTATATTTCTTATATGAGTCATCTTGAACTTTTTTTTATTCTCTTATTGCTTTTCTGAGAACTTCAAGTAGTATATTGAACAGACAGGGAGCACAGCAAAATGCCTTGTTTAGTCACTGATTCTAGTGGAATTGGTTGAGGATTCTCTACATTTTTTTTTTTTGATGTTGGATATTTGCTTGTTGCATATTGCTCTGATTGTGCTTAGGTATGTGCCCTGTATCCCTGCTTTTTCTAATATATTTGATGTGAATGGGTGTTGGATTTTATCAAAGACTTTTTAACAGTCTAGTGATAGAATCACATGAATTTTTTTCAATGTTGATGCATTTTGGGGTTGTTTTTTGAAATATTTCCTTTTTGATCCTGATGGATGATATATTTGTTGTATTTCTGCACCTAGATTGTAAGTATTTATTGACTGTTTTTCAACAATTTTCAAAAGAGCAATTAGTCTGTATTTTTCTTTCTTTATGGATTTGTGGTATAGATTATGTATCAGGGTGATGGCCACCTCATAGAATGAGTTTTGTTTATTCTATTTTTTTTGTAATAGGTTGAGAAGTATTCATATTATTTGTATCAAAAAGTTTGTTAGAATTCTGCTCCAAAAACTTCTGGCCATGGGATTTTGTTATATGTAAGAATTTTAATGAAAGTTTATATTTCTTAAGGGAACACAGGCCTGTTTAAATAGATATGCTGATCTTAAATTAACTTTCATAAGTGGTATCTGTTTAGAAAATTAATCATTTCCTTGAGGTTTTTAACAATTTTGTGAAGTACCGATTTGAGGTAAGACCAAAAGATTCTTTGAATTTCCTCCATGTCAGTTTTTATGGATCCCTTTTCATTACTGATTTCATTATTGGGATACTGTCTCTGTCTCTTCCTTAGTTTAACTAAGTGTTTGTCTATCTTGTTGCTTTTCTCGTAGAACCAGATTTTTGTTGATTCTTTGTACTTTTTGTTTTATTTCAAAATGATTGATATCAGCCCTGATTTTGATTACATCCTTCCTTCCTTGCTTGTTTCTGTTTTCTATAGTTTACAGGGGGACTTGTAAAGTGCTTCTATCAGAAGATTTTTACTTGTTTTTTTCAGAAACTAAGGGATGCTTACCTTTCTCTTAGCACTATTTTCACTGTGTATCATAATTTTGGGTATGCTGTGCATTCATTTCCATTGAATTCTAGATAGTTTTAATTTTTTCCTATTTCCCTTTCCCAGAGATCATCAAATACAATATTCATTTTCTATGGGTGATTATACTTTCTGTTATTTTTGTTGTTGTTGGAGTTCAGCTTTAATCCATGGTCATCTGATACATTCCAAGTGTTATTTCAATTTCCTTGCATTTGTTTAGGCTAGCTTTGTGACCAACTATTTGTTCAGCTTTGTATAAGGATACATGATGTGATGAAGGGAAGATATATTCCTTTTTATTTGAGTGAAATATTCTATACATGTCTGTTAGGTTTATTTGAGTCTATTGTCTCTTATTTTCAATAATTCTCTATTAAGTTTTTGTCTGGATGACACTGTAAGAGCATGGTGTTGAAATACTCCACAATTAATGTGTGAGTTTCAATCTGAGAGTTAAGATTTAGCAATATTTCTTTTATAAATATGTGTGGCCTTGTGTTTGAGGCATAGATGTTAAGAAGTGAGGTATCATCTCAGTAGATTAATCCTTTGTTGAGTTTGATGTGCCATTATCTGTCTCTTTTGGTTAATTACTTTGTTGAAAGTCTGTATTTTAGCTATTTGAATGGCTACTCCAGTTTGCTTATTAGATCCATTAACTTGGAAAATGTATTCCATCCCTTAACTCTAAAGTCATATATATCTGTGTTGCTGAGGTGTGTTTATTATATGCAACTGAATGCTGGATCCTGTTTTCAAATCCATTGTGGTTAGCCTGTTTCATTCTATTGCATAATTGAGTACATTGACTTTGAGATATGTTAATGGTCAGAAATTGTTATTTCCTTTTATTTTATTGCTCTCTCTCTCTCTCTCTCTCTCTCTCTCTCTCTCTCTCTCTCTCTCTCTGTGTGTGTGTGTGTGTGTGTGTGATTTTTTTGTTAGTTTGTTTCTCTGTGATTATATTTTGGGGAATTTTTGCTTTGGGGGTTTTTTGCTTTTGTTTTTTTGTTTGTTTGTTTGTTTGTTTTTTGTTCTCTTGTTTTGTTGTTGTTGTTGCTGCTGGAATAGTATTTCTTTTTCCAGAGGTTTCTTGGATGTAGTCATTGTACTTGGGGTAATATTTTCCTTCTAGTATTTCTGTATGGCTCAATTTATGGATAGATATATTTGAATTTGGATTTCTATTGTTTTCTACATCTATGATAATTGAGAGTTTTGATGGATTTAGTACTGTAGGTTTGTACTAACTACTTTCTATTTATGTTAGAGATATTACTTCTATGACTGCCAAAAATGTTATCTAGACTTTGAGATCGGATTCTTCTGCTTTTATTTCTAGAAAAACTCCACAGATTTGTGAGTCGGGAAATGGAGCACAGGAGGATAGGATTATTGGTTTTAGTCCAATATTTACATTTCTTTAAGGAATGAACAGGAGTCACTAGCATGATGTTAGCTGGTGTAACATAGAGAAATATATTCATCCAGCAAAGGCACCATCGACAGACTACTCACCTACTACCTTCCTCATCTAACTTGCTGAACCAATGACTTTATTTCTGTTTTTTTTCAGAAGTGAAGTAGAAATTATATATTATGGGTTGCTCAGGCATCTTCATCATAGAAAGCCTCATCTTATCATGGCTGACAACTCTAAAACACCATTCAGATTTTCCCAGACTCATTCATCTTCCTATAAAAATTGTAGGCCATTTCTAAAATGAAGTTTTCTGCAGAACTAGTAGATCCTATACATTTGTGAGTACATGATCCATGGACGATTCAAAGAATTTCTCTTCCTACTGAGCTTCTGCCTTGTATGAAGGAGAAACTGTACAATTTTAGGACAGACCAGCATAATACAAATTCATAAAAAAACCACGTCAAAAGCTTTATTTCACATTATACTAAAGGAAGTATTTATTTAAAAACAATTCTTTTGCATGCAACTGAAATCTTACTTTAAAAAAAGAACTATTAGTTATATTCTCCTCAATAAGAAAATATAAGTTAAAAAAGACACATATTATTTAATAACAATATTTTAAGGTGTCTAGCTAATAAAATTTTAATGAAAAATATCAATTAATAGTTCCATAAAAGTGAGTAAATTGAAGTATATATCATTATCTTTATTAAAATTTATAGAAAATTTAGCAAGAAAATTCAATAAGTAAAAGCATTGCGTTTGGAGAGATAATTCAATAGAGTAATTGACTGTCATGCAAGCATGGATCTGTTTTTGGAAAAGTAGTAACCATGTAAGAAGAAAATTATTTTGCTGCGAATACTTTCTCAAAATTTGAAGGATGACAAACAAAAATCCAGCAAATTTTAAGCCACCAAACTCACCATCAACAAGGTTTATTTTCAATGAAAGACCCTATCTCAACATGTAAGAAAGAGTAATTTTTTCCTTCAGAAAAAGAAAGAGATGATTATAATTGTAAAAGAAGCTTATAAAACAGTAGACTGGAGACTAAAAAAATCTTCTTCACAGATAATCAAAATGATAAATATATAGTATAAAGAAACAATTTTAAAAGTTGCTAAGAAAAATGTCCAAGTAACATAATGTCAGAGACATCAAAATTACACACAACTTTTCAGTAGACTTTAAAAGGTAGAAGGGTCTGTGCTAATGTCTTACAGACTCAGATACATCACAGATATCATCCCAGACTACTGTATCCAGAAAAAGTTTCAATCAGCATAGATAATGTCATATCTTATATGACAATGTAATCTAGTATCAGGAGAATGCTAGAAGGCAAACACCAGCAGAATTAAGCTACCTATGGTTAAGAAAGTATAAGAAATAATTTTACACTATTCACATCAATAAAACTAGAAGCCTTGCAGAGTTACAAACATACACACACAATTCCACCACCAAAATCAAAGTAAAATTAATTAACTACCCTAGGACATTAGTAGCTGTCCACATTAATGGAATCAAGTCCTCAATAAAAAGACACAGATGAACAGAATGAATGCATAAATAGATTCCTTAATTGTGCTACATACAAGAGAGATAAGGGGTACAAGGTACATAGCTAAATATAATACAGGCAATATGTGACAAGCCAATAGCTAACATAAAATTAAATGAATAAAAACCAAAACCAATTCCACTGAATCAGGAAAAAAAACATGGCTCCCCACTCTCTTAGTATCTCTTCAATAGAGTCCTTGAAGTTATTGATAGAACAACAAGAGAATAAAAACCGATCAATGGGATAAATGTTGTAAATAAAGAAGTAAAAATATTGCTTTTGGCAGATGATATGACACTATACACATATGTAACTACTTGATTTCTACTTGAGAATCCCTAAAGCAGGTAAACAACTTCAGTAAAGTGGTTGGCTTCAAACTTAACTCAAATATATTTATTAGATCTGCAATATATAAATAGCAAACAAGATGAAAAAGAATTTTGAGAAACAATACCCTTTACAACTGGTATTTTTCTGTAACTCTAACAAATCATGAGAGAAAGACCAGTAAGATCCAAGACTATTAAGAAAGAAATTGAGTAAAATATCAGAAAATGAAAAGAACTCCCATATTCATGGCTAGGTAGGATTAATATTGTTAATTTGGCCATCTTTCCAATAGCAATATTCAGACTCTATGGAAAATATGGATGCTTCAATCCTACATAAAATATGGAGCAAAATAATCATGGAATGTTAAATGTGGGAGGGACATGGGGGAAAGAGAGGAATGGGAGGGGAAATGAGGGGCTGGGGCAGGCTGAGGAGGAGACTGGGGAAATGTACAGAGTGTCAGGCAATTGAACAGTGATGTGTAGCAGTAGGAGATGGGAGAAAAGACTGAAGAAACGTCCATCCAGAGACTTCTTCCATATGTAGTCACCAAAACAAGATTCTGTTGCTGATGCCAAGAAGTGCTTGCTGACACGAATCTGATATAGCTGCATCATGAGAGTCTATCCCAGAGACTGGCAAAGATGTGGATGCTTACATCCAACCATTGGACTGAGCACGGGGACCCCAATGGATGAATTAGTGGAAGGAATGAAGGTGCTGAAGGGATTTGCAACCCCATAGGAAGAACAACAGTATTTACCAACAAGACTCCCCAGAGTTCCCAGGTATTAAAACAACTAACACAAAGATACATATGCATCGACCCATGACTCCATTAGCATATGTAGCACAGGATGGCCTTATCTTGGAGAGGAGGCCCTTGGTCCTGTGAAGGCTTGATGTCCAGCACTGGGGAATGTTATAGTGATGAGGTGGGAGTGGAGGTGTGGGTGTGGGAGCACCCTCATAGAAGCAGTGTGGGAGGGATATTATATGGGTTTTATGGAGGGGAAAGCAGGATAACATTTGTAATATAAAAAATAATATAACCAGATAAAATAGTTTTTGAATGAGAGGGTAATGTTTTGTTACTGTTGCCCAAAATAAGTACCTTGATTGTGCCAATCTAATGAATCTCACTGTATCCATTACTGGGGGTAAAAACAATTATTGGACATTCAGTGCAATCCATATGTTCTGCAAGCATTGAATATCATCAGGTAGGATTTAAAACCCTATATCTTTTTAGTTGGAGTCAAATAATATCTTCTCAACATATTGTAAATAATGTCTTATATTCTGGTGTCAGGTTCCATCATAAGACAAGCTGATAAGTACCAGGTGAACTTCCTGAGATGTTCTGCTTTAGATTATAGCAGGGAACAGATTTGCACCAGAGATAAGGCCTAGGTAAAATTCAATTTATAAAAGATACCTGTTTTTAATAGTCTCTCTCTAATAGGGCTATATAGCCTATCCCTAGTCCAGTCTCTCTCTCTCTCTCTCTCTCTATATATATATATATATATATATATATATATTTCCTGCACAAATATCATGACCAAGAAGCAAGTTGGGGACGAGAGGGTTTATTGAGCTTACACTTCCATGCTGCTGTTCATCACTAAATGATGTCAGAATTGGATTTCAAGCAGGTCAGGAAGCAGGAGCTGCTGCAGAAGACATAGGGGGTGTTATTTACTGGCTTGCTTCCCCTGGTTTGCTCAGCCTGCTCTCTTATAAAACCCAAGAATACCAGCCCAGATGGTACTACCCACAAGGGGCTCTCCCACCTTGATCACTAACTGAGAAAATGCCCTAAAGCTGGATCTCATGTAGGCACTTCCCCAACTGAAGCTCCTTTCTTTATCATAACTCCAGCCTGTGTCAAGTTGACACACAAAACCAGCCAGTACATATACCATTATTAAGTATTACCCCACTTTTAAAAGCGGATCTATTCAGATTACAAAGATGTACTATCTTTTTATATTATATAGACAAATAGATGACTTCTTAATTATTAATGATAATCCAATAAGAATTCCTAAAATTATTTCAGTGATTACTAAGCTCTATCATGGGGCAGCTATTACATCCTTTCCTGATAGTCGAAACTACAATGAGAACTCTGCCAGTCTCCCATGTGTCACCAGCTAATTGCTTCTAGATACTAGTAAGACTTTCTACTACTCAGAGCACATTACAAAAGGTAATAAAACAATTAACCAAAAGTCTAAAAGGGGAACTAATGATTTATTGTAAGTGCTAGAAGAGAAGATAAAATATTGACTGGGTTAATCTATGCAAAACTTCACTAATAACACAGTTTTGGTTTTTCAACTTTCAATGAAGCTGTGACACATGGTGGATGTTTAGCCAGATAACTACTCCTTTTTCATTAGATATATTTTTTATTTACATTTTACATTTCAGATGTCCCCGTTCCTATTTGCCCCCCCCCCCATCAAATTATCCCAGAAGCCATCTCCACAATCAACCCCCTCCCACTTCCCTGTCCTGGTATTCATCTACACTACAGCAGAAAGCCTTTCCAGGAACAAGTTCCTCTCTTCCCTTTGATGTCTAACAAGGCCATCCTCTGCTGCCTGTGCATCTAGAGCCATGGGTAACTGCAAGTGTACTCATTGGTCAATCATTTTGTCCCTGGGAGCTTTGGGATTACTGGGTGACTCATATTGTTGTTCCTCCTATGGCACTGCCAACCTCTTCAGCTCCTTCAGTCATTTCTCTAGCTCCTCCATTGGGGACCCTGTACTCAGTTCAATGGCTAGATGAGTATGTCCCCCTCTGTATTTGTCATGCACAGATAATTACTCCTAATGCATATGCATATACACATTCTCTGTTACAAACTTCTATTTCAATTTATGATTTAAATTTTATATGTGATCTTATGATGAATGTTTTACCCCATGATCATGTATTCTGAAAGGCTGTTTAAATTTAGAAGAAAAAGCAGAAATATGTGGGAACTGAGCTGAAGAGAAGTTTTTAGACAACACTTTTTAGTCAGAAATGGAACTCAAGAATAACTTAGAAGAATAGTGGGGAGAAAAGGCATTGAGAGTAAAAAATTCTTGTGACATTAGAACAGGAAAAATCAAAATTAGAAGGTAAATGAAGAGCAGAATAATATAGAAACTATAGGTGACATAAAAAAATTAAAACTAAGAGAAGAATGGGCAGAATAAAGAGGGAAGGGGGGACAAAGAAGAAGCTACAGAGAACAGAAGGAGCAGGCAGGCTTCTAATTAACATGGGACAGAACAGATCTTTCCTTAATAAAAAAGCAGACTTAATCTTATTAAAAGTACAAAGTTTTCTACCTAAAAACTTGGGTTTAATTCCTTTAGCATTGAAAGGATAGAAGCTTTTTCTTTGGCTATTCAATAAAGATTAGAGCTTCTTTCTGCACTGATGCTTTACCTTTTGCTCCATATGCATATGTAAGTAAGGAAAAGTAAGGATGTGTAAGGTATGTGGGTAAGCAAGTAATTGTGAGAATGCATGTAAGCTTACCCGAACTACTCTGAATGGAAATGTATAAATATGCATGTGTGAATCTGTATATGAACTCATGTGTATTTATTATTACTTGCTTAAGTAAAATTTTTCCCTCTGCAATCATTATTCTCTTTTCCTGGTTTAATATAAGGTTATTGCTCCAACTTCTCCATAGCCTGACAAGCAAGAGTCATCTGTGCAAAAAGTAATAAGGTTCTAGTAATTAATCCTTTACTTAATTTACTGTTGTTTTAGCATGAGGTGCTAAGTGCTAGAGACTATAGTTTCTTGCCTCAGAGAATCACAGAAAAAAGGCCAGCTAGCAACGTAACTTTGACTTAGATAAGTAACCGTTTTATTGTTATACAGCAACCATAAGTATCTCCTAAGATAAAATCTTACTCCCATATCTCCAAATAATAAGTCTTACCAGTCACCAATGCATTTCCACTTCCCCTTTGTGGAGATGATCTGACAATGAAGAAGACCGATCTCGTCCCTATCATTAGGACAACCAATCCATATAAGTAACTGATCAGCAGATATGTTTGGGTCTTCCTGAGTTTGTTTCAGAACCTGAGGTAGGGAAAAATTATTTTAAGAAGATTTAGAGTAAAAAACATAGAACATATCTAATTTTATTTGTACAAGGCAAAATAGGATGAAAAGAGGCTGTGAGCTCAACACTAATTTTATTCCTCCAAGTTTCACTCATCTCATGAGACCCAAAGTCAATAGAGGTTTGACTCAACTAATAACTCCAAAGGAAAGTCCTCACTCAGGACTTTAATGGGACTATTTCACATATGTGAAGCAAATTTTCCAGAGATTCTCAACATGCAACTTTCTGATGATAACACAAAAATACATTTAGTCTATTGAAGAAAAGCAAATTGATGTAGTGAAGTGACTGCATTTGTTTTGTTTGCATTAGTGATAGTAACATTGTTGATAAGCAAGTAGCACTGCTACAAATTTATACATTATTTGTAGAATTATGGATGTGGGATTGTTTTCTGGTATAGAACATTGCTTGGAAATTGTCAGGAGACAATCTAAGTTTGAATTTCAGCAATGCTTTCAAGGCAAATGAGTAAGAGGATATCTAAACTCTTGTCAAAAAAAAAACATGGTGCCATTATACATTTTTTGATATTTCAGGTTGAATTATTCACTTGAACATGGACAAAGATTAATTGTGTTAAATTTATAGAACTGTTTTCATATATCTCTATATATTGTATGGTCATATAAGTCTATATTTCTCATCAATTTTACATTCCCTAGAAAAGAATTATAAGAATGATTGTATAAATAAACCCAACTCACTTACCAATTAAGTGTACAAAGGACATGCTACATATATGAAATAGTCATTTCTTTTTATCTAAGCCATCAATGCCATCCCTATTCTATTGCTATTAAACTGAAAACAAAATATAAAAAACATTCTTTCAACCTTCAAATCAGTCTTCATAGGAGTAAAGGCTAACACTAATTTTTTTTCTTATACCACTTCCTTGGTAGGTAAAATTTCTTCTTAAACATTTAAATATTTATAATGAGAATCAGTAGAGGCTTTATTGGGAGGAAAAATTTAAAGAATTACTGAGAATAATTCCTAAAATATGCTATTTTAAAAGAGCTCATATTTAGTTGTCATTACACCACCAGCAATCTAGCTTAAAACTCTATATACCTTGAGATTGAAGCAGATTTCTTATGCTAAATAAGTTAATTGATAATTTGGCTGATGGACCTCACAATCAGCTTTACTTAAAATGAAATTATTGGTACATTACTGGATTTTACTGTCCCAACCTCACATTTCACATTGAAAAATTCCAAAATAAGACATGCTTCATATCTGAACTCAACACTTCATTCTTTATAAGTGACATGCATCACAGCCCGCTTGGTATCTAAATGGAGGTGTGGTAAGGCAAGTACAGTACATTTTTAAAGCATCTCCATTGACATGTGTCCTGTTGCCACCTCTCAAGGGTGAACCTTATACCTGTCAGTGTTGGAGAGTGCAAACTTAGTCTCATCACCACAGCCCCCACCCTTTTTTGAAATTTTCTATATTCGTTGTTTACATTCCAAATAAGTTTTCCTTTCCTAGTTCTCCCTTCCCCTTAAGTCCCATAAGCCCTCTTTCCTCTGCCCATTCCCCAGTTGACCCCCTCCCACTACTCTGTCCTGGTAATTCCCTAAATTGCTGCATCAAGCCGTTCCAGGACCAGGGCCCTCTCCTTGCTTCTTCTTGAGAATCATTTGATATGTGAATTGTGTCTTGACTATTCAGAGCTTCTGTGCTAATATCCACTTATCAGTGACTGCATTCCATGTGTGTTCTTTTGCGATTGGGTTACCTCACTTAGGATGATATTTTCCAGTTCCAATCATTTGCTAAGAATTTCATGAATTCATTGCTTTTAATTGCTGAGTAGTATTCCACTCCACCACTGCTGGTGGGATTGCAAACTGGTACAACCACTCTGGACATCAGTTTGGCAGTTTCTCAGAAAACTGAGCATGACACTTCTGGAGGACCCTGTTATACCACTGCTCGCCATATACCCAGAGGATTCCCTGGCATGTAATAAGCACACATGCTCCACTATGTTCATAGCAGCCTTATTTATAAATAGCCAGAAGCTGGGAAGAAATCAGATGTCCCACAAGGAGGAATGGATACAGAAAATGTGGTATATTTAAACCATAGCCCTTTTAAGCACTCCAAAACTCCTTCAAAATGCTGTCCCTTATCAGACCTTTTAGAGATTACTACTCTTGAGATGTACACAATTTCACAAAATTCTTAGGTATATTTGAGATGATTATCCATTTTAAACTTACCATTCCTTCAGTGATCATTGATGGTAACAGCAGAATAATGAAAAAAAAATCACTGTGAATGAAGCCTTGGCTGAAAGTAATCACAGCAGATATTAGAGTTAAAGCTAGCGGTGTATGAGACATAGAAGGAAACTAAAATATTGATAGGAATTATGTCCAAGTATCTTAAATACTTTAACAATATAACAAAGGAAGAGATAATAAGTAGTGTGTCTGTAAAACAGCTTTACTGAGGCCTCATGTGTATTTGCTAAAGGACAGTAATTCCTAGTTTCTTTCTGAATATTTCCATTAATCTGTTATCAAAATGGAAATTTGAGGGAAAATTACAAATTTTTGAATGTTGCTTGCTACCAAAAGATACTGTGTATCTTTTATTATGTTTGAAAACTCTGTTTTTTGCTTTATAAACTATACATGAGTAAATGTGTCAGGGTTGTGATAATGCAGGTCAAAACATACAAACAACGTAGAAATACATTGTGTGAATCACAATTGCAAATTATGATAGTTATTACTGCCAACAAATTTCACTTTGCTCCTTCAGTAGAAAATGTAAACATACTCAATTAATTGTAAATTTATTTGATTTTATGTCATTCGATCCATGCTCTGAAGATTGGAGATTTCATGATTTTGTTAAGATTCAATCTCATACTGTTCAAGCTCAGTACTTCCCAAATTCTAAATCCTTTATAATCTGGTAAATGTTTCTTAGTGTGGATATTTTAGCCTTCCTGATTAAACTTATAGAAATAATTTATCTTGTAACTTGAACTGGTAGAACCTTATTGTGTATTCTCTAGGTATATTCTGCAACTTTAAATTATTTTTCAAAATAATGTTATTTGCTTCAAATAGTAATCTAGCTCAAATAATATGCAGAGTCATTATCAACAAGTATCTATTAAAATTTGTATTTTGAATATCATTTACCTTTTTTTCTCTATACAAACACTTCCATAGTCTCCATTATACTTCCTTTTAATTTGTTGCCTATTTTTCCCTTGGAATTTATGCCTAAAATATGAGTCAGAACATCTCCATACATATCTGTAACATTATTCTCTCCATTGTACTTCAAACATGCAAATAACCACAAAATATTCTTGCCAACACTAAATAATCATACACTGATTGCAGATTAGCTTGCAGATTAATGACATCCACTCCTCTACCTGGTGGACCAATAAACAGGGAAGTGCACGTAGGGCAGGTGTTTCTTCATATGCTAAATGAAACTTTTGTTTTGCTATCATTATTTTCAAATGAATAAATGCATTGAAATTGAGTTTTCTAGCCATCAGTGTGATGTGTTGCTGTATATTACTTCCTACTTGACCAGGTTTATTTGTGAATATTTCTGGGTAGTCACATAACTTCCATGTAAATTTCCAAGTCTGAGGTTCTGAAGTGTCTTTAGCTACAGTATTCTTAGAATTGTAAATAATTTTATCATCTTTTTTTAATTTATATTTTTTATTGAATATCGTCTTCATTTACATTGCCAATGGTAAAGCTTTTCTTGATATCCTCCCTCCCCTAAGACCCTTAACCCCTCCCATTCCTCCTCCCGCTGCCTCCATGTATATGTCTCTCCATCCAACATACTCCCTCCTCCCCACCCCTCAGTTTCCTTTTGTTCTGACCTCTCTTGAGCCTTTACTTGACCAAGGACCATTCCTCCCACTGATGCCCAACAAGGCCTTCCTCTGCCACATTTTTGGCTGGGAACATGTGTTCCCCTTGATTGATGGTTCAGTCCCTGGGAGTCTTGGGGCGTCTAGGTGGCCAAAATCATTGTTCTTCCCATGGAGCTGTAAACCCCTTCAACTCCCCTGGACCATCCTCCAGCTTTATCATCTTTGCTTGAAACATACTTTCAAGTTCTACAGTCTTACCTCAAATTGCTTGTTTCATAGGCTTACAGTTCAGAACAGCTCCTGTTTAAGGCTCCTCCACTTCTCTCGTTTTCAGGGTTTCCTCCTTTCCCTATAAAGAAGTATATTGTAGAGATTTGAACTCAGCTGTGGCTGTGCTGTATTTGCTGCTCTTCCAAGCAAAGTGGTTCGATGGAAAAGTTTCTCGTGGGTTCTGTTTTCTGAGTATCCGACTATTTAAGATAGTGACCTTGGATAGCAGCCCTAAGTACTTTTCTTCCATGTGACCATTGGGTCAACAATCTATTGTTTGTCTTTACTCGTGGAGATTTCCCTACATTCCTTTCTCAAGCAAAAATGAGGAAGGGGAGACTCACACCTATATTCATTACCCTAATTATTAAAAATTGTCTGTATTTATCCACTCTCCCATTTCTTTCTATGTTGTCTTCTGTTACTCTTGGATTATATATATATATTATATTCACTTTACATTTCAATTAAAGCCCTCCTCCCTCCTTTTGTCAAAATCTCCTCTTTCAATTCAGTCTCCTTTTCTCCCTTGCCTGCTTCTCAGAGAAGAAGAGGAAAACTTTGGTTGTCATCACAGACCAGAGCTTCTATTTGCAGAAGGAATATACACATTCTCTCCCAGTGAGGCTGACTCATGGAGTCTAGGGTAGGGTAAAGGGTTTGACAAGCAGGGAACATAGACCTAGTTAACCCCACTCTGCTTGTTAGGGTTTCCATATGATAGCCAATAGAATGCTTACTACTAGTATTTAGGGTATAGGGTTCCAGCCCCTGCACGATCATTGCCTGTTTGCCAATCTCCGTGAGTCCCCATGGACACAGGCTAGTTGACACTATGTCATCTTGTGTGTCTTTGGAACTTAAGACTTGCTCAGCACTATATCCATCTCTTTTACAAGACTCTCTAACTTCTGCTTGATGCTTGTCAGTGTATATCTACCTCCATTCTCTGCTGGACAACATCGCTGAAAAGAAAGTTATGTCCTGCTTTTGGATGCAAGAAAGCTGAGTATCATTTATGTCAGAGGTTGTTTATATTACATGTGATAGGTCTCAGGATGCAACCGTCATTAGTGGACTGTTGCTACAGTCTCTACCCTATCTTTATCATTCACAATATTAGGCAGAAAAATTTGGGGTCATAGGATTTGTGTGTATATTGATATCCCCAATCCTCATCTGGAAGTCTTGCCTGGCTAACGTGCTAGCCACATCAGTCTCTATTCCCCCTCTTACAGGACTCCCAACTAGGCTAATCCACATAGATTCCCTGTATTCTCAACAGTCCCAGGCCTCCTGGTAAAACATGAAGTGCTTCTCATTGGGTTCCATTTGACTGCCAGCCTTCTCTGGACACTGGTCCCCAGACATAAACACCATTTCCTCCCTTCTCACTCACCCTCATAACCAGTTCTCTTTTTCTATCAAACTCTGATGATCATTAACTTTCCCATTCTTAGATTCCAGTATGCTCATTTTCATAGCCTTCCCTTTACTAACTTGTTTCTTTGTATCTCTGGATAGGAGCATGATTATCCTTCTATTTATGGCTAATCTCCTCTTATCAGTGAGTACATACAATATCTGTATTTCTATCTCTGTGTTACCACACTAAGGATGGTATTATTAAATTCCATCCATTTGCCTGTAAAATCTTGATTCGTTTGTTTTTAAAAGCTGAATATTGTTCCATTGAGCGGAAGTACCACATTTTATTTATCCATTCTTCAGATATATGACATTTAGGTTGTTTGAAATTTCTTGTATACTGCAAATAAAGATTTTTTTGCACAACTTTTATACAAGTGTTCTATTTGTATAATTGGACATCTTGTCTTATGTGTATATGCCCAGGAGTGGTAGTCTAATTATGTCTTATGGTAAAACAGTTCAAAGTTTAGTGAGAAACTGCACAAGTTTTCACTGCCAGTAAAAGTGGAGTGGTGCTTCTATGGTCTAAATCTTGTCCATCATGTGTGGTCCTAGGAGTATTTTATCTTAGCCACTCTGAGAGTTATAGATGGTATCATTTTATTTGCCTTTTCTTGAGTACTAAACAAATGGAACATTTCTATAAATGCTTTTTGATCATTAGTGATTCCTCTCTTGAGAATTATCTGCTTAGTTCTGTTTCCCCTTTTTAAATTGGGCTATTTGTTTTGCTGGTTTCTACTTTCATGATTAATCCATTTATTTTTTATATTATCTTTTATCAGAAGTGAGGTTAGTGAAGATATTTTTCCAATGCTTAGAATAGGCTTTGTCCCATTTACAAAGTCATTTGCCTTAAAGAAGTTTTTCATTTTCATGAGGTTTTATTTGAGAGTTGTCAATTATAGAGCATGAACCATTGGAATTCTGTTCAGGAAATTATTTTCTGTACCAATTAATTCAAGTCTTTTTCCAGTCTTCTATTTGATTCAGAAAATTGTGCTGGAATTATTTATCAGAATTGTGGTAAATCTGCAGATTGCCTTTGCTAAAATGGCCATTTTTACTGTCTTATTCATACTGATCCATCAAAATGGGAGATAGTTCCATGTTCTGATAACTGGTGTATGTCTTCTTTTAGACACTTTAACTATTTGTCACACAGATGACTCTGGCTTTGTTAGAGTTACACCAACATATTTTATAGAATGTATGGTTATTGTAAAGTGTCTTGTCTTATGATTTTCTTTCTTACAGCATTTATTACTTGTATAGAGGAGGTGCCTGAGGTCTTTTAGTTCATTTTATATCCAGCCACTTTGCTGAAGCTGTTTATGCCCTGTGGGAATTGTCTGGTACAATTTTTGGGGTCATTTACATATACAAGTTTATCAATAGCAAATAGTGATACCATAACTCCTTCCTTGATAATTTGTATTGAATTGATCTACTTTACTTGTCTTACTGATCAAACTACAAGATCAAGCACTATTTTAAAAAGACAGGGAGAGAATATGCTTTGTTTTATCTCTGATTTAGTGATATTACTCTATGCTTTTTCTCCATTTAAGTGAATGTTGGAAATTGACTTGATGTATATAGCTTTTATTATGTTTAGGTATGTACCTTGTGTCACTATTTGAAGACTTTAATGTGAAAGGGTATTAGAAAGCCTCCAAGTTTCTTTCAATATCTAATGATTTAATTCTGTGATTTTTTTCATTCAGTTTTTTTTAGGTGATGGATTATATTGATGACATTTTTGTATATTAAATCATCCATTCAATCCTGTAGTGAAGCCTTTTTTTTTATCATGATGGATAATGATTTAATGTGCTCTTGGATTTGGTTTATAAGGTTTTTTAATTGAGTATTTTTACATCTATGTTCATAGGGGATACTGGTCTGAAATGCTCTTTCTTTGGCTGAGGTCAAACACCAGCTGATATGAGGTCCCAACACACACATAGCAGAGGACTGCTGGGTCTGTGTCCATGAAGAGATAATAAAAGGCAACCCTGGAGGCTCAAGGGAGTTTAGAGTTCAGGTGGAGTGCAGATGGTGACATCCATGTGGATACAGGGGGGTGAGGATGAGGTATGAGATATGGGATAGTCAAGGTGGAGAGGGGCAGGAATAAAATATGGGGTGTAATATAAATAAATACATAAATACATAATCAAACCAATATTATTAAAAAAAGAGTAAGTGGTAATTGGAAAATAAAAGATAATTAAAAGAAATTTAAATATGAGGTCAATAAGGGAGGAACAATCTGAGGATGTAGGGTGTCTATGGATATATATATGTTGAATAATTAATAAAAATAAAACATGCATAAATAAGAAGTTGACTCCTATAGTTATTTTTACTTTTTACACACTGAACTACATGGGATAACAGCATATACATACTTTAAAGTCTGATGCAAGTATGTAGTTAAGAGAAAATGGCTTTACATGAATGAGTACTTGAAGTACATGAAGATTCAATAATTAGTTACATGAACAGTAAGGAAATGCTTGACTTCTCCTGAGGTATAGTTAATTAATTTCACAGATGCTTCTATCATTTAAAAGGAAATTATTCCATTTGACTTGTTATGAAGAGCAGCTCAACTTTAAAAACAAGGAAGAAGATGATGACTGCTCTTAATACAGCGTGTCCTTGTTGAGGATTTGTTTCGATTGCATGGTCAGATATGCAATTTAAGCCACCAAAATTATTGTTGACTCAGAGAGATTAAAATACAGGAATATAACCTTATAGCCCAATAAAGAATGTGTGCCAAGAAGATAGATTGATAATTGTAATGGGGAAGAAATCTTCTCCAAAACTCTGGGAGAGTTAGTGGAAAGAAAACTGTGGGATGTCAGCAAAGTGATGGTTGGCATTTTAAAATAGGAGTAAAGATAAGAGGATTATTAATAATAAAATACATTACAACCTTGGTCTGGCATGGGATGTTGTGAGCATTTACTCTTTCAAAACAGTCTTCCTATAATCGTGCTGAGAGGGGCACATGGCTATTTGTGGATACTGCTGTCATTTGGGGCTAAGACAAAGTTAAGCAAACATGCTATAAATGTGCTCCATAAGTATAATGTGCAACAGAATTCTGTTTTATTACACAGAATTTGGCAATTATAACTGTTAAAGATACTGGTAATTTAAAATATATGTTAAGATGGTTTATAAAAAATTTGGGTTTCATGACAAAATATTCAGAATATTTACAACAATTCTTGATTTGTGGAAATACTAGGCCTAGTGTGTGCATAAAAATCCTCACTTGGAAAAAAATTATAATGTAGGTTTAACAAAAAAGAATATGTAAAATATAACTAAATAGTTATCTACATTGTGCCATAAGGTATGATCATTATAGACATTGTAAAACACAAAATAAAGTAAGACTTTTAGATTCAAATTCAATATTAGAACATGAGTCAACTTTACCATTTCTCAAATAAATGCAAATTTTTGGGATATTTGTTAATTAATTATTTTTTAAAAAACACAAGCATACTATTTGGGAGTAACTGTTCTCTTGATTTTTGTATGTTTTGAAAGTCTGAAATTTTATTTTCATTCATACTTTGTCTATAATCTTTGATTCATCATTATTTTATGTCTTTTAGACTTTCTCATTTATGTAAAGTGATATATTTAATATATATTTAATAATGTATATAAATAATACATATAAAACAATTTAAACTGATGAGTACATTTGTTGGGAGGAATGACTTCATTAAGATACATCCTAGAGATGAGCAGATCATTCATCTGTTTCTATATATTTCACAAAAAATAGCTTCTGGAGGTTAAGATATGAGAATAACCCAGTTTATATGTATATTTATCAAGTAAAATCAGTGGATAAATCTTTTTCTATTAACATTATCAGAATTTATTGATTGGCAACAAATTACCAAACTGAAATATTTCCTAGGCCACAGGGACAAGCAGTCTCAATTTGAATCATAAACAGAATCTGATTTAGAGCTTCTGTTGCATCATGAAAGTTCTTGGGCCCAAAATCAAACCATGCAGGAAATGGTAATGTGTTTATACTTCCATTAGCTATATCATCCAAGAACAGACAGACTGGAAATCAGAGAAGTCACCTGAAGGAAATAGAAGGTTCAGAGGCATGGAGTGATACTGATTTTTGGCCAGCTTCACCTGGCTTTCTCAACCTGATTTTTTTTGCAGCTTATGATGCCTATTCCACACAATAGACCAATGCCTCTCACACCAGTCAGTAAATAAAAGAAAGTTTTATAGATGGATATTTTTGAGGTATTTTCTCAAGTGAAGTTCCTTCATTTCAGACAACTAAAGAAGTCTAACCATTTTGGAAATAGATATGGTGATTTCTCAGAAAATTGGAAATCTATCTATCTCAAGACCAAGCTATACCACCTCTGGGAATAGACACAAAGGAATCTTCACCTTAGTAATATGGTAGCTGGTCAATTATTCTGTAGTGTCTTTATTGGTAATATACAGAAACTGGAAACATGCTATATTTACATTAAAAAATGGATAGAGAAAATGTGGGACATTTACACAGTGAATCCTTTATCAGTTACTAAAATGAATAACATGATATAATTTGCCAGCATGTGACTGGAACTAGAAAACAAGCATTTTGAGTAAGCAAACACAGACTCAGAAAATCAAACATGGTGAATACTCACTTATAGTTGAATATTAGCAGTAAAGTCAAGGATAAACATCTAACTATCCAACCATCCAAAGAAGCTAATCAACAAGCAGACTTCAAATGAGGGACATGCAAATCTAAATTAAAGGGGAAACTAAATTTTCGGTGGTGTGTGAAAAAGGGAACAAAGATAATTATGTATGGAGGTGATACAGGAAGAGACTACTGGGGAACAAAATTGGAATTTAATTGCATCTCTTAGAAGAGTTAGAAATTAGGTCAAATGAACACACAGAATTTTATGAGGGTTAAAAGAGCTAATAATCTTATCTTTGGAGGCTATGGAGTCTGCATTCTCCATTTCCTGTAACCATGCAAGATATTTGGTGGAGGGTTTAGAAGACCAACCCAGGTGACCCAGGTGAAAAGATTTGACTTACAATTTGCTATGCTTATAAGATGTGCTTGGATATATGTGGGAAATAAATTTTAGGAGTGACCAAGCAATGACTGGTTCATCTTGAGAACCCTTGCATGTCTGGGAGACCACCCCTAACACTGTTCAGAACAAGAGTCTGAATATCCCAAAGAACAAATATAGAAACAAATATGAATGACTAAATATGTCAATGAAATGATTACCAATGTTTTACTATACTCACAGTATGGTGCACAACCTAATTGTCATCAGAGAGACTTCACCCAGCAACTGATAAAAGAAATGCACAGAGGGTAAACCAATGTAGACAGCTAAAATTTCAGTAGGACTTGTAGAAACTGCACTAAAAAAAATAAACTTAAACACCAAATGAAATATCTACAGCCAGGACTATGCTACATTTACGTAAGTTGTTTGCCAAATAGAGTCCATGAAAATTACTGCCAATCTAGAATATTTTTAAATAGTTTCTCCCAAAATGATGGTAAATCCTTATTTCTATATTCAACATGTTCATATTGAATAAACCTGGAGAATTTAAGTTGGTGACTATCTAGAGTTTCACCACTACTATCTTATGTTCATGGCACTCTATGGTATTCCATATTCTGTTGGAAGAGAAAGAAATTCCAACACATCTACAAATTCTTAGATCTATAACAAGTAGACAGACTCAAAGATATTCTGGTGCAATAAAGTTAAAGACTTGGTAAGAGGAACCACAACTATTTCATTGGATATAAGGCACACTAAATGAGATAGAATCTATGATTAACATCAGATAGATAGCTAAGTATTTGAGACTAGAACTGTCATGGGACTTTGAGGAAAACCATATACAATTTTTCTGCTATAAGAGAATATCAACAAAGTATCGCCTAATGAGATATAGTAGTAGAATTGTGTTTTTCTCAATACTCATTAAAGCAGTATCATCATATAGTAGATTGAAACAAAGAGAGAGACCAACAGTTGGAACAAGGACTAATAGTGGAACCCTTGGAACACTCTTATCAATGGAAACTCTCCATCAAATCCCTATCCTCATTTCTCAAAAAATGGTGGCAGAGGTAGGTGAAATTGTATGAGATGCAATAGGAATGTTACAATAGAAACTCGGCTTCCTAGGCAGTACAGTGCTGATACAGATATGAACTTAGAGTGATTGTATCTGCCTGAACATTGACTGCAAGTTCTATGCCTGAAGACTTCCCATTAGTCAGATGGGAATTTAGCATAGTCATCAATCCCTAACCTATAACATAGTTCTGATTGATAACCATGCCAAAACAAAGAAATCTCTAGTGTTTTACAAAGTATACAAAATGCAGTTTGTACAGATGTACCCACAAGGGATTGAGGATTTATCTCAGTGGTGGAGCACTTGCCTAGAAAGCCCAAGGCCCTGGGTTCTGTCCCCAGCTCTGAAAATCATCAGACAAAATAACAAATTGCATTTTACACCAGACTGACTTATACCAAAGTTGTAAATAGAGAACCATTGAACTGATTAGAGGGTCCACAATGGAAGAGTTAGAGAAAGGACTGAAAAAGCTGAAGGGGTTTGCAAACATATAGGAAGAACAATATCAACCAACCAACCAGAGCTCCCAGGGACTAAACCACCAACCAAGGAGTCCAAATGGAGGAACCCATGGATCAAGCCATATATGTAGCTGAAGATGGGCTTCTCAGGTACCAATGGGAGAAGAGGCCCTTGGTTTCATGAAGACTCAATGCCTAAGTGTAGGGGAATGTGAGGGCAGGGAGGTGGGATTGGGTAGGTGGCTGTGGGAGCAACCTCATAAAAACAGGAGAAACAGGATGTGATAAGGGGCTACTGTTGGTGGGGATCAGGAAAAGTAGTAACATTTGAAATATAAATAAAAAATATCTAATTAAAAAAACCAACAACAAGCAAAAATCAAAAACTTCAGAAATGGATATTTCATAAGTTGGTTCTGTAATACCTACCAAGGGGTTAGGAAGGACAAGAAGCTCAAAGAAGATTAGGTTCTTGAGTATATTATTTGACACAAAAATAAAATAAATGTCACTGTGATATTTATTTTAGGTATTATTTCACTCAGCTTCTCCACTTAAGAGCCAAATCAGAAGGACTATGTCTATAATCTGGCTTCATGATTGTATCAGCTTCAGCTTCAGGGGAAGACACATTCTGACAGTCATAGTGAGGAGGTGTTAGAAGCATGCCTATTCAAATGAGTGGAACTGGAAAATATCATCCTAAGTGAGGCAACCCAAATACAGAAGAACAAAAATGGTTTGCACTCACTGACGAGTGGATGTTAGTCCAGAAATTTGGAATAACCAAGACATAATTCACATATTAAATGATGCCCAAGTAGAAGGAAGAACAAAGTATGGATACTCTGGTCCTTCTTAGAATGGGGAACAAAATCCCACAGAAGAAGATAAAGAGACAAATGTCTGATAAAGAGCAGAGTCTGAGGGAAATACCAGCCAGAGATCTACTGATCCATTCTCATATACAGTTACAAAACCCAGACAATATTATAGATGTCCACAGGTACTTGCTGACTGTAGCCAGATATAGCTGTCACCTGGGAGGCTTTGCTAACCATTGACCTGAGCACAGCATCCCCAATGGGAAAGCTGAAGAAAGTTTCCAGGGAGCTGAAGAGGTTTGTAGCATCCTAAGAGGAACAACAATATGAGCAACCCAGTATTCCCAGAGCTCCCAGTTACAAAAACATCAACTAGATAGTACACATATTGTTACTCATGACTCCAGAGGCATAGGCTGCAGAGGATGGCCTTGTTGGTCATCAAAGGGAGGAGAGGCCCCTGCTTCTGGAAAGGCTTGATGTAGCACTGTAGGGGAATACCAAGACTGAGAATAAGAAACTAAAAAATATCATCCCATGTGAGGTAACCTAATAACAAAGAACACACATTATAAGTAGATAATTGCTCCCAAACACAGAGTACCTACAGATACAATTCACAGACTACATGAAGCTCAAGAAGAAGGAAGACTAAAGTGTGGGTACTTTGGTCCTTCTTAGAAGGGGTAATTGAATACTTACAGAAGGAAATATGGAGACAAATTGTGAAGCACATATTGGATAAAAGGCCATTAAGAGACTAACCCATCTGTGGATCCATCCCATATACATAAAACACAAAAAACTATTGTAGATGCCCTTAAGAAGGTGAAAGGAAGAGGGCTTATAAGACCAATGGGGAGGGGGGAACCGTGAAAGGGGAAAGCATTTGGAATGTAAACAAAGAATATAGAAAATAAAAAATAAATAAATAAAAAGTAATTTTGGTCTTGCAAACTACAAAGAAAAAAAGAGATATTGAGGGACATTTGCACACATTTGGTGGTTTACACAAACATTGTACCGATTTACAAGTTACTTTCTGACAGAGGAGAATAAAGACTATATAGAAGGGCTAAAAAATTGTGCATGCTTTGAATATTTTGTTCTGCTTGTTGGAAGAATTGAATCACCCACATTTTTGTCATTCTTCTTTAGCTTCATGTGGTGTGTGACTTGTATCTTGGGTATTCGGAGCTTTGGGATTAATATCCACTTATCAGTGAGTGCATACCATGTGTGTTCTTTTGTGATAGGGTTACCTCACTCAGAATGATATGTTTTAGTTACATCCATTTGCCTAAAGATTTCATGAATTCATTGTTCTTAATGCTGAATAGTACTCCATTGTGTAAATATAGCACATTTTATATATGAAGTCCTCTGTTGAAGGACATCTGGGTTCTTTCCAGTTTCTGGCTAGGAGCAAATATGTAGATAAAATGTAGAGCAGAGACTGAAGAAAAGGCCATCCAGAGACTGTACCACCTGGAATTCTTCCCATATACAGTCACCAAAGCACAACACTATTGTGGATGCCAACAAATGCTTGCTGAAGGAAGCCTGATATGTCTGTCTCCTGAGAGGCCTTTCCAGAACCTTACAAATATAGAAGCAAATTCTCACAGACAACCATTGGATTGAGCACAGGGTTCCCAATGGAAGAGTTAGGGAAAGGACTATAGGAGCTGAAGGGGTTTGCAACCTCATAGGAAGAACAACAATACCAACCAACCAGATCCCCCAGAGTTCCCAGGGACTATGCCATCAACGAAAGGGTACACATGGCTCTAGCTTTATATGTACCAAAAAATTACCTTGTCAGGCATCAATGGGAGGAGAGGTCCTTGTCCCTATGAAGGCTTGATAGATACCCCAATATAGGGGAATCAAAGGCAGGGAGGTGGGAGTGATGTGGGTAGAGGAGAACCCTCAGAGAAGTAGGGAGATGGAGCATTGAATCGGGAATATCTGGTATTGGGGGGCTTGGGGGAATGGGAAAGGGGATAAAATTTGAAATGTAAATTAAGATTATTTCCAATAAAAACAAAATAACAAAAGTGTATACTAAAAGGTGCTTGATTTAAATGTCATCTGAGAAGCTTAGCCAGAACCTGACAAATACCAAGGAAGATGCTCACAGCCAATCATTGGCCTGAGTATGGTGTCCCCAATGACGTAGTTAAACTAAGGACTAAAGGAGCTGATGGGGTTTACAACCCCATAGGAAGAACAAAAATATCCACCAACAATCAGCCCAAGAGCTCCCAAGGACTAAACCACTAACCAAGGAGTACACATGGAGGTACCCATAGTTCCAGCTGCATATGTAGTAGAGGATGGCCTTGTTGAGCATCAATGAGAGGAGAGACCCTTGATCCTGTGAAGGCTTGATTTCCCCAGTGTAGGGGAATACGACGTCTGAGAGGTAGGAGTGGTAACTGTTTGGTGGAACATCCTCATAGAAGCAAGAAAAGGGGGTAGAATAAGGAGTTTCTGGGAAGAAGGGAGGACCAGGAAAGGGGATAGCATTTGAAATGTAAATAAAGAAAATATTCAATTAAAAAATCAAGATAATTATGATTTACTGCAGGCTTATGGATGAAGGCCTGGATTATAGTTTCAGTCTGTAGTTTAAAGGCTCTAGGAAGCCATTACTTATTTTGATTTAAGATGCATGTAATCCCCCAGTGACTGGAGGACTCAGTGCGTTTAGAGGTCTGATGGGGTACTGGTGAGGGTTAAGGTTATCTTCATGGAGCCAAAGGGGGCAGGGAAGAGATAACCACCTATACCCAAGCGTATCTTGTGAGCATGAAAAGCTGTAGGTCAAAGATTTTATGCCTGTGTTTGTGTCCAAATCTCCCTATTACCAGTCTTACCTGCTTATTTACAGGAGATGTTGAGTTCAGATTTCAGAACACCTGTGATAAGGAAACCTAGCTATCTCACCCATGTTAATTTTTGGGTTTTTGATTGCCTTATGTTTTTAGCTCTTCCCAGAGATAGCATTCAAATTCCAGTTGTCTTCCCCACTACTCTAGCCCTCCATCATGTTCAACACCATATCCTTCTCTTTCCATCCCCACTCTCCACATTACTGCATTTCCCTCTCCCCATTCATGCATTATGTCTAGTATGTTTCCCATTTAAGAGAGATTTAATATTCTCTACTTGTGCAAGACTTGTTCTTAGTTTTTTATCTGTAGATAGCATCATACTTATCCTTAATTTTACTAATATTATCCACTAATAAGTGGGTGCATACCATGTCTGACTTTCTAGGTAGGGTAATCTGTCAGGAACCTCTTTCCTACTTCCATCCCTTTATTAGAAAGTTTCATAATGTTCTTGTTAATAATGCCTTAGTGATACTCCTTTCTTTACCCATTCTTCAGTTGATATATATCTACATCTGTATCTGTATCCATATGTCTCTGTCTCTGTATCTGTATCTGTATAAAAAGGTTGTTTTGAATTTTTGCTAAAATGCATAAAGGTCCTGTGACAGTTTAGAAAATACACTGAGGTATGGCAAAGTGTCTTCTATATATGTGCACAGGATTTGTATAGGGAAGTCTTGAGAAAGGTAATTCCGAATATTTGCTTTCTTTTGTGTTTTTTTTCATTTTTATTGGTTGTTTTATTTTTTTAAATTTCAATAGTTATCTTCCTTCCCAGTTTCCCCACCACAAATTTTCTATCCAGTCCTCCTTCTTCCTGTCTCTAAGAGGGAACTCACCCACCTGCCTCAGAGCTCTATCATTTCCCTACTTTGGGTCATTGAGCCTTCAAAGGACAAAGGGGCTTACCTCCAATAAGTTAATCTTCTGCTACATATCCAACTGGAGGCATGGGTTTCCCTAAGTAGACAATTTTGTTGCTGGTTTAGTCACTGGGAACTTTGGAGTCTATGGTTGTTTGATGTTGTTCTTTTCAAAGGGTTGTAAACATTTAAGCTCCTTCAGTCCTTGCACTCAATTATCCATTGGAATCCCCTGGTGCTCAAAACTACTTTGGATGCATGCATCTGTATCTGTATCACTCAGGCGCTGGCAGAGCCTCTCAGGGTACAGCTAGTCCAGGCTCTGGTCAGCTAGAGCTTTTAGGCATTAAGAAAGCTGTCTGGGTTTGGTGTCTGCAAATGACATATATCCCTAAGTGGGGTAATCTCTGAATGACTTTTCTTTCAATCTCTGCTCTTTGTCCCTGTATTTCATTTTGACAAGATGAATTCTGGATTAATATTATTGAGGTGGGTGGTTGACACCATCCCTCAAACAGGAGCAGTGCATATTGACTGGATATTGTCTCTACAGGAGCTATCTACACTTTGTTGGGTATTTTGGTTAATGTCCCACTTTTTGGATCCTGGGAAACTCTTGGGTCCCTGACAACAGGGACTTTCAAGTGGCTCCCACCAGTGCCCTCTCCCCTACAGCTACACAACCCCCTTTCAAATTCCCAACCATTTTTACTTCTCCCCATGTCCTCCCCTATTTGAACCAACATTCTGTTGTTATGTCTCTCTTTTCATTTCTGATTTGGTTACTGTTTCTGTTTCCTCTACTTAGTCTGGCTAAGGGTATATCTATATTGTTGATTTTTCCCCAAGAACCAACTCCTGGTTTTGTTGATTCACTTGGTTGATTTCAGCAAAGAGTTTGATTATTTCCTGCCATGTACTCCTCTTGGGTTTGTCTTTACATTCTAGGGTTTTTAGATGTGCTGTTAAGCTCTTAGCATATGCTCTCTCCAATTTCTTTATGTGTTACTCAGAGCTATGAGTTTTCCTCTTAGCACTGCTTTCATAGTATCACATAAGTTCAGGATTGTTCTGCCTTCATTTTTGTTAAATTCTAAAAAGTTTTAATTTCTGTTTTTATTTTTCCCCAACCAAGTTATCATTTTGTATAGAGTTGTTCAACTCCCATGTGTATATGGGTTTTTTTTTTTGTTGTTTTTTTTTTTTTTGTTGTTGTTGTTGTTCCTGAAGACCAGTCTTAGTCAATGATTATTTGATAGGATGCATGGGATTATTTCAATATTCTTGTATTTTTGTAGGCTTGCTTTTAGTCTGATTATATGGTCAATTTTGGAGAGGGTGCTTGAGGTACTGAGAAGAAGGTAGACTTTTTTTCTGGAAGAAATGTTCTGATAATACCTATTAAATCCATATGGTTTATAACATCTCTTAGTTTCTCTGTGTCTCTGTTTAGATTCTGTTTCCATGAACTGTCCACTGGTGAGAGTGGCATGATAGTCTTCTACTATTATAGTATAGTACACAAAGCTCACAAAGCACACAAATCTCAATGTGTGCTTTGATCTTCAATAATATTCCTTTTGCCAGTGTGGGTGCTCTTGTATTTGGGTCATAGATGTTCAAAATTGAGAGTTCATCTTGCTAGATTTTCCATTTGATGAGTATGTAGTTTCCTTTGCCATCCTTTTTTTAAAAATGACTTTTGGTTGAAAGTCTATTTAATTGGATACTAGAATTGCTACTTCTGGTTTTGGTTTATGGGGAATATTTGCTTGGAAATGTTTTTCCACCTCTTTACTTTAAGGTAATGTCTGTCTTTGTCACTGAGGTATGTTTCTTGTATGCAACAAAATGATGAGTCCTGTTTACATATCCAGCTTTTTAGTCTATATCTTTTTATTGGGAAATTGAGTCCACTGAGACTGCGCAATATTTAACACCAGAGTATGTTGCTTCCTGTTATTTTGTTGATAGAGGTGGAATTATGATTATGTGCTTCTGTTCTTTTGAGTTTGTTATGACAAGACAAGTTTCTTGTTTTTTCTTGGATGTAGTTTGCCTCCTTGTGTTGGAACTTTCCTTTTATTATCCTCTGTAGGGCTGGATTTGTAGAAAGTTATTGTATAAATTTGGTCTTGTTATAGAATATCTTGGTTTCTCCTTCTATGGTAATTGAGAGTTTTGCTGGGTATAGTAGCCTAGGCTGGTGTTGTATTCTTTTAGGGTCTGTATTATATCTTTCCAAGATCTTCTGGCATTTAGATTCTTCATTGAGAAATCTGCTATAGTTTTGGTAGGTCTGCCTTTTTATGTTACTTGACTGTGGCTGCACTGTTTTCTGTAACAAGTCATAAGGAATAATTTTCTTCTTAAAGGACTGCATCATTTGGGAATTGAAATGACTACTTCCTAAGAGGCCTTCAAACCTTTCATTATAGGTCATTTTATTCCTCACTCAAACTTCCACGTTCTTCAAAGCCCATTCTGTATTAATGTCACATTGGCATCAGAGATTATCATTTATATATAGGTTGCTATATAGGTTAATGGATAATTTTGCTGGTGGACCTCATGATCAGCTTTACTTAAAATGAAATTATTGGTACACTTGGATTTTAATGTACCAACCTCACATTTCACATTGAAAAATTCCAAAACAACTCATGATTCTTACCTGAATTCAACATTTCATTCATTGCCACTGACATGCATCAGCACTCCCTTAGTATTTAAATGGTCATCTGGCAAGTACAGTATATTTTTAGTGCATCTCCTTTGTCATTTGTCATATTGACACCTCTCAATTGTGAGTCTTATACCTGCCAGTGGTGGAGAGTGCAAACTTACTCTCTTATCACCACAGCCATTTTAAGTGCTCCAAAACTCCCTCAAAATGCTGTCCCATATTAGACTTATTAGAGATTACTACTCTTGAGATGTGTGCAATTTCACGGATTCTGGATCATCATGGAAATGAAAATCCATTCTAAACATACCAATCCCTCAGTGAGCATTGATGGTAATAGTAGAATAATGAAAACATACATCACTGTGAATGAAGCCATGGCTGAAAGTAGTCACAGAAGGTATCAGAGATAAAGCTAGCAGTGTATGATACATGGAAGGAAATTAAAGTATTGGTCGAAGTTATCCCCAAGAATATTAAATACATTAGCAATATAACAAAGGAAGGAGATAATAAATAGGAACTCTGTAAAACAGCTTTACTGATATCTCATGTGTATTTTTAAAAGACCAGAATTCCTAGTTTCGTTCTTAATATTTCCATTACTCTCTTATTAAAATGGAAATTTGAGGAAAAATTACAAATATTTGAGCATTGCTTGCTACTAAAATATACTGTGTATCTTTTATTATATTTGAAAACACTGTTTTTTAGCTTTATATAACATACATGAATGGTTAGTGTCAGGGTTGTAATAATGCAGATAGAAACATGCAAACAACTTAGAAATACACTGTGTGAATCACAATTGTAAAGTCTGATATTGTTTTTATTATAGAAAACAAATTTCACTTTGCTCCTTCAGTAGAAAATGTAAACACACTTAATTAATTATACATTTATTAACTTTGATGTCATTCGATCCGTGCTTTGAAGATTGGATATTTCAAGTTTTTGTTAAGATTAAAATACACATATTCAATCTCCTAGTGTTCAAACACAGGAGATTTTACTCTAAATTTTTCTTAGTGTGGATACTTTAGCCTTCCTGCTGTAACTCATAGGAATAATTTATTTTGTAAATTGAACTGGTAGTACATTATTGTGTATACTCTACCTATATTGTGCAACTTCAAATTATTTTTCAAAATGATGCTATTTGCTTCAAATCATGATCTGGCTCAAAGATAATACAGAATCATTATTACCAAGTATCTATTAAACTTTGCATTTCATATATCATTTACCCTTTTTTTCTATTTAAACACTTCCATATTGTCCATAATACTTCCTTTAAATTTGTTACCTATTTTTTCCTTGGAATTTATGAATAAAATATGAGTCAGAACCTCCCCATACATATGTGTAACATTATTTTTCCCTTGTACTTCATACATGCAAATAACTACAAATGACCCATAAAACATTCTTGCCAATATTGAATCATCATACACTGATTGCCTATAACTTGCAGATTAATGACATTCACTTGTCTACCTGGTGGACCAATAAACCAGGTAGTGCACACAGAGCAGGTGTTTCTTCAGATGCTTAATGAAACCCTTGTTTTGCTATTATAATTTACAAATAAAGAAACACATGCAGTTGAGTTTTCTAGCCATCACTCTGGTGTGTTGCTGTGTATTAACTCCTAATTGACCAGGTTTATTTGCGAATATTTCTGGGTAGTCACATAACTTCCATGTATATTTCTAAGTCTGAGGCTCTGAGGTGTCTTTAGTCATGGTATTCTTAGCATTGTAAAGACCTTGATCATCTTATCTTGAAACATAGTTTCCTGCTCTACACTGTATAAACTACATAAACAATATCAATTTATATAGGAAAGATGTAAATTGGACTGTGATTAGTTAGGTCCACTCTGAAAGCTAGGCCAGTAACTAATCTTCAAATAAACCTTTGTGTTTTCCAGTGTTCATGTATGCTACTTTACATAAACACCACATTTATATGAAAATAGGAAAACCTCATTTGAGAAAATGATCTACAATACTCAATCTGTAACTAATTTTCATAATCATTAATTAGTGAAAAGCTACAAAGCCCATTGTGTGTAGTTTTCTCCCTGGATTCGTGTTTCTGGATTATAGTTTAGCAAGTCAGGTTAAATAAGCCATCCTAGGCTTCTGCATCAGCTCCTGCCTGCAGGATCCTGCCAGGTTTTGAATCTTTACTGACTTCTTTTTATTATGGGCAGTGATTTGGAACTGTAAACCAAATAATCATTTTCTCTGCATCTATATTTTACATTAATTATGCTATGCAACAAAAGAATCTCTAAAAGAAGTTATTACTAGGATTTTAGGTTATTGCTGGGGGAGATAAAAGACTTTTTTAGGAAGAATTGTGGAATCATTTTGAAAATTTTGGCTAGAAAATTTATTGCATGTTGAGCACTAAGTGGAGGTTGTGTCCTAATTTAAAATATCTGCTTGTTAAGAGTAGTGCAGAATATAGAAATTTGGCTTATATAACTTTAAAGAGAAATTAAAGTCTCTGGAGTGTATATATTCAGAATTAAAATAATATATGTATGTAATTAATATAATATATAATATGTAGAATATAATTAATAATTATAATGAAAATGTACATATAAAATATATAATATACATCATAGCATATAATATATTATATATAAAATATAAAATATTATATAAATAAATAATACATATTAATATACTAAGTATGTGTTATATATTATGTTTTATAAACTACATATGTTAATTTCTAATATATAATATATAATATATACATATTACATGTTTCTTGTTGCTTGTTTCATGTTACATGCTACATGCTACATGCTTCATATTACATATTGTCTATTGAATATTACATATTATATATAATATGTAATGATAATATATAGTACATATTTTATACTGTATATTATTATGAAATATGTACTATGATTATATATTATAATATATATCATGTTTTATATATTATATATTAAAATTTTATTTTATATATTAATGTATATGTTTAGTTAACTTACAAAAATCGAGGTATTCATAGAGTTATTTAGCAGTCCTCAGATTTTTAGTTTGCTTAATTAAAATCAATCACACCTTTTCTCCATCTTCTTGAATCATGCAATTCTTAAATAATTAATCCCTATTGTAAACTGTATTTTTCAAACCACATGCTTTCTAAAACTGCTTTATTTTACTTTTATTGAAAGCAAGGTTTTTGGATTCCATATCATTTTCATCCACTTTGCATTTATATTGCCTTTTCTTCACTTTTTTCTTTTGTTCCATTTTTTCCTTCTGTAGTTTTCCGCACTGTTGTGGTACTCTCTAAATTCATTTTAAACATATTGTAGTATCTCACCATTATTTATAAAGGACCTCCCAACATAATATTTATAGTAAATTAGCTTTCTTCATATTTGCTTGAATTGAAAACACATGCTACATGATTTTATCACTATACATGAGATAGAAAATTTTGAATTCTTGTGTCTATGCCTGGGAAACCTCATTCAGGATAATTTATTCAAATTCATTCCATTTGCTTCTAAGTTTTATAACCTAATTTTTCTTTATCTTTTAGTAATATGACTTGCGGACTTATACCAACTTTTTTTCAACCTTTAATTATATAGCGTGAAAAGCTAGACTCATTCTCTTTCCTCATTATCATAAATACAAAAGAAATAAACATGGTTACTCATATACTGATAGACAGGGATACAATGTCTTATGTTTATTTGGCCATTAGTGATCACACTGGATAACATGGTATTTCTAGTTTGATTTTTTTGATAACCGAAGCACTGATCTCATAAACGGCTGCACATCAGCAGTCTATCAATACAGTTTAAGAGAACTGCTTCCCAGCCTTATTTATAATAGCCAGAAGCTGGAAAGAACCCAGATGCCCCTCAAGGGAGGAATGGATACAGAAAATGTGGTATATTTACACAATGGAATACTACTCAGCAATTAGAAACAATGAATTCACAAAATTTTTTGGCAAATGGTTTGATCTGGAAAATATCATCCTAAGTGAGGTAACCCAATCACAAAAGAATACACATGGAATGCAATCTCTGATAAGTGGATATTAATTAGCCCAGAATCCCTGAATACCCAAGACACAAATTGCATAACAAATGACGCCCATGAAGAAGTATGGAGAGGGTCCTGATCCTGGAAAGGATTGATCTAGCATTGGAAGGGAATATAAGGATAGAGAAAAAGGAGGGAGGTGATTGGAGAAGGGATGGAGAGAAGAAGGTTTATGGGAAAGGGGAAATCATTTGGAATGTAAACAAAGAATATAGAAAATAAAAATATTAAAAAAAGAGAACTGCCTCCAATATATCTAATTATCATGTGTAGACTTTGCTCTCATTTGAATTATTGATGATAATAATTTTGAATAAGGAACATGGAATATTTTTCTCTTTTTTTAGTGTAAAATTTTCACACACATGACACTTATTTTCCTTAATCACACCAACCTCCATTTCTACTTCTGTTATTCTTATCCTATTCCCTCATCACTCTACCCTTCAGATTTAAGTATGTACATTCTTTCACTTTTAAAATTGCTGAATCTAATTAGTAATCATGTATGCATGTGGGCATAGGATACAGGCATATATATCCACTATAAAAATCCTATAGTTTTGTCCCTATGGCCTACTTCTCAGGGAATTATATCAGTAACGTTCATCTCCTATATTATTTATTTAATTTGTATGACTTTTACTATATTTTAACCTAAGTATTCTAATTTAGTGTCTACAATGAACACTAATGAAGAAACGTGGATAAATTTGGGTTGTTTTTGACTGTTTAGCAATATGTAACTTCATACTGAATTCTAATTTAAATATAAGTTAAAAATGACTCTTGCTGTGCACTAAAATATCAAAGATTAGTAAGTACAATTTTTCTGGGGGTGGAAAATGTGGCATAAAATATAGACATCAGAGTATAATGAGAGTATATGAGTTCATGACAGTATTAAGTAAAACCTAGACTGAGAATAAAATAACTTACTACATGAACAATACAAAGTAAGATAATTAATGTTACCCTGTACTCCTAAAGGAACAGATCTTATAAATGAGGTTGTGACCATCACCAATCAAATATCCTGCATAATATATATATATATACATATTATAATTCATAACTTGGCAAAATTGTACTTAAGAAGTTATAATAGATAAGAACTTAAGAAAATTTTAGGAAAGGAGGTCACCACAACTTGAGGATTTTAATTGAAGGATTGCATCATTGGGAATGTGAACTACGACTCACATAACTGGAGAAATATTTAACACTATAAATACAATGGTTGTATGAATCTGTCATTTAAATATTTGCATATTCATTAGCATACCAAGATGCAAAGAACAATAAATCTCCTATGGCTGCTTATCAGTTAGTTTATATTCACTACTGATCTTAAGGCTGGATTGTATGGCAAATTATTCTTCCAAGCATTTCTCTTTAGGCATCTTTTAACACCTCCTTATTATAGTTGCCAGGATCTGTGTCTTTCCCTGAAGCTGATGCAATATTGAGGCCAGATTATAGATATGGTACTTGTGACTTGGCTCTTTAGTGGAGAATTTGAGTCCAATAATACCCTAAATAAATATCACTGTGACACTTTATTTATCTTTGTGTCAAACTCAAGAGCATAAGCTTAATTGAGCTTCTTGTCCTCCGTAACCCCTTGGTAGCTATTATATAAGCAACATATACAATATTCATTACTGTAGGAAAGAGAAGATTTGATGCATATTTGGAATGTCTTGTCTGGAAGCTAAGTTTGTAACCAAACATCAAATAAAACACTAGTGTTTTTCAGTGGTCACTTATGCCATTTGACACAACACCATTATTATCATAATATAGGAACCTGTGGGAGAGAAAATGACCTGCAAATTTCTGTCTGTTAAAAAAAGAAAGAAAGAAAGAAAGAAAGAAAGAAAGAAAGAAAAGAAAAGAAAAGAAAAGAAAAGAAAAGAAAAGAAAAGAAAAGAAAAGAAAAGAAAAGAAAAGAAAAGAAAAGAAAAGAAAAGAAAAAGGGGTTCTGTTGTGACTTCCTTAGATGATAGACAGCACTATAGAACTGTAAACCAAATAAATCTTTTAACCGCCAACTTGGGTTTTGTTTTGACATTTCCATTACAGAAAGAGAAATTATAAATAAAACAAGTAGGTGTAAAGAGATTAGAGTATTATAGTGACAGAACAGACTATTTTAGGAAGGATTTGGGATTTTGGAGATAGAAAGTAATTGAGTGTTGAGAGCTTAATGGTAGTTTCTGTTTGAGTTTGAAAGATAATTATGATTTCCAGAGTTGTTTTACTAGCTTGCAATCCCACCAACAATGGAGGAATGTCATTCTTTCTCCACATCTTTGCCAGAACTTGCTTTCACAGGAGTTTTTGATCATAGCCATTCTGACTGGTCTGAAGTGGAAACTCATGGCTGTTTTGATTTGAATTTCCCTGATTACTAAGGATGTTGAACATTTCTTTAGGTGTTTCTCTGCTGTTCAATATTCCTCAGTTGAAAAATTTTTGTTCAGCTCTGAATCAGCATAGTGGTTCTTCAAGAATTGGACAAAGTTCTACCTGAGGACCCAGCTATAACACTCCTGGACATATACCCAAAAGATTCTCCAACATGAAACAAAGACAACATGGTCTAGTATGTTCATAACAACCTTATTTATCATAGCCAAAAACTAAAAAGAACCGAGATGTTCTTCAACAGAAGAATGGATACAAAAAATGTGGTACATCTTCACAATGGAGTACTACTCAGCTATTAAAAACAATGAATTCATGAAAGCCTTAAGCAAATATGTGTAACTAGAAAATACCATCCTAAGTGAGGTAACCAAAAGAACACACATGGTATACACTCACTGGATATTAAGCCAAAAGCTCAGAATATGCAAGATACAATTCAGAGACCACATGAAGCTCAAGAAGAAGGAAGATCAAAGTGTGGATGCTTTGGCTTTGGTCCTTTTTAGAAGTGGGAACACAATACTCATGGAAAAAAAATACAGAGAAAAATGTGGAGCAGAGACTGATGGAAAGGCTATCCAGAGACTTCATCACATGAGAATCCATCCCATGTACAGTTACCAAACACAAACACTATTGTGAATACCCTTAAGAAGTGAATGCTGACAGGATCCTGATATAGCTGTCTTCTGATAGGATTTTCCAGAGCCCAAGAAATACAGAGTATTGGCTAGTAGCCAACCATTGAACTGAACACAGGGTCCCAAATAGAAGTGTTAGTGAAAGGACTGAAGGAACAGAAGGGTTTTACAAACCCATAGGTTGAACAACAATATCAACTCACTAGATCCCCCAGAACTCCCAGGGTCCCAATCACCAAGCAAGGAATACACATGGATAGAATCATGGCTCCCACTGCATTTGTAGTAGAGAATGGCTTTGTTGGGCATCAATGGGAAGAGAGGACCTTTGACCTTTGAAGGCTTGATGCCCCAGTGTAGGAGAATGAGAGGCCTGGGAGGCTGGAGTGGGTTGCTGGATGGGGTACACTCTCATAGAAGCAGGGAAAAGGGAGACAGAATTGGGGGTCTCAGGGTGGGGTAAACCAGAAGAGGGGGTAACATTTGAAAAGTAAAGAAAATGTCTAATTTAAAAAAAAAAAAAGATTGAGTGTACTCTCATAGATGAAGGCCTGGAAGTTTCAGTCTGAAGATTCAAGGCTTGAGGGGGCCGTTAGTTATTTTGATTTTAGAGGTACCTATCCCTCAAGAGATTAAGTTTCACAGTCTGGTGGAGTAGAGGTAGGTAGGGAGTAGGGACATTCTTGTGGAGCCTGAAGTGGGTAAGGGATGAGGAAGAGTTGAAGCGTGGACCAAGAGAAGAATAAAATCAGGAGTTTAAAATATTTTTTTCTTTTATACTTTTCTCCATTCTTTTTTTTTTAATTCGATATATTTTTTATTTACATTTCAAATTATTTCCCCTTTTCTAGACACCCACTCCCAAAAGTCCCATCAGCCCCTTTCCCTACCCCTGTTTTCCCACCCAACCCTTCCCACTTCCCCGTTCTGGTTTTGCCGAATACTGCTTCGCTGAGTCTTTCCAGAACAAGGGGCCACTCCTCCATTCTTCTTGTACCTCATTTGATGTGTGGGTTATGTTTTGGGTATTCCAGTTTTCTAGGTTAATATCCACTTATTAGTGAGTGCACACCATGATTGATCTTTTGAGTCTGGGTTACCTCACTTAGTGTGATTTTTTTTTTAAAAAGGAAAAATAGAAATACTCTGTCATTAAGTTTCTTGGTTATGATGAAACTGCTCTGGTTAACAAGATACCATAAATACAAAAAATACACCTTTTTTTTTCTAGATCACTAAATGCCAGTCAGCTGGAGCTGTAAAATAAGCCTTGATTAAGGAGAGACCAGCATCACAGACAGTATTATTCCTGAATGCATTTTAAGGTCATGATGAGCAGCTGAGGCTGGAAACTATGTAGGCTAGGAGAGAACATTTGCATAATTTTAGCATCATTCGTATTTGAAAACCCAAGACTGAAGTGTCCATGAAAAGGTGTTGAATATTTGCACCAGGAAAATAGCCTATGATGGGCTAGTATTTTCAATGTAACTCAGTTGCTTTGGAGATTCTAGTATTATGGAAAGATACCAAAACTGCAGCAACAGTGGAGTAGATCCTGGCAGAGCCTAGGAAAAATGGAATCTGCTGCAAATTGAAGAGCTTGAACAATGGGAAAAAAACTACTTGAAGAAGCAAAGAATATCAGGAATAAATCCCTGATAATTTGGCATTGAGTTATTAGGAATATTGGATCTTGGTTTTGCTCAGATTGTATTGTGAAAGTGCCACACCTGAAAGGCTTTGAACTTTTAAAACAGAATTTTGCGTTTTAGAAGCAGTATATTTTTAACATTTTATCTATTTTACATCTAGACAACGGTTTCCCCTCCCTCCTCTCCTACTAGTCCACCCCAACCTGTGTGCCCAACAGAAGTACCTCTTCTTTTCTCCTCAGAATAGGGCACCTGCGATTGGTATTAACGAGCCATGATATAGCTAAGCAAATAGAGGAAAGATATTCTTCCCATTAATCTAGTAGTTTTCAGCATTCTTAATGCTGCAACCCAAAAGCAAAATAAACTTGTGTTTTGGTGACTCCAATTTTTAAATACTGTGAGAGATATGAAAGAAATGTAACATAGACAGAGATTGTTACAGCATTTCCCATGTCCAATCATATTAGGGCAGTGGAAGGCCTTTGATTTTCCAGGAAAAGTGAGGCAGAGGAGGAGTTAAGAGGAAAGAGCTGGCAGGAAGAGTAGAGGAGAGGTTGCACATCAGAGAATCAGGATGGTTTCTGATGTTTTTCTGTGTGTTTTCATAAGGTTAGAAATATTGGGATAAAGCTTTATCACTTTTAAATAGCTCTGGAATCAATGTATTGGCATCTTGTAATTCTATCTATAATGTACATAAATCAAATTGGCTAACTAACTAAAACCAAGAGTTGTGCTTCTACTAACTTGCTATATATTGTGTTATCTAACTGGAAGAATGGCCAGTCAAGTTCATGACTAGACTGTGGGACCTCCAGTTACAGATAATGGTGATAGAGAGTGACATAGTGGCTCTTGGGACAATCTAGTCAGTTGCTGTAGGGGGCTAGCTCCAGAAATGGCCAAGACTACTCCAGAGAGTCTGGGAAGTGGTAGGAATGCAGTAACATGGCCCAGCACCACAGTGGATAGTGAGAGGCATTATTGTTTTTAATATTTCCCACAACAAGAGACAGACTCTGAACTTGTCCTTAGTTGGTCGCTCTGAAAATTTCAGTACCACCTACAGCCAAGCATATCTTGTGGGCATGAGAAGTTGTAGGTCAGAGATTTTATGCCTGGGTTTGTGTCCAAATCTGTCTACTACATGTCTTATCTGTTTAGTTAGAGGAGATGTTCAGTTCAAATTCCGTAACACCTGCAGGTACAAAATCCAACTATGGTCAACCCTATTTATTTCTGGATGTTTCTATTGCATGAGGTTTTAACTCTTCACAGAGATGGCATCCAGATTCCAGTTGTCTTCCCCAGTACTTTCACCCTACATCATCTACAACACCAGATCCTTCTCTTCCCATTCACACTCTTCATATTCAAGCATGATGTCTTGCCTGTTTCCCCTTCTAAGTGAAGTTTAATGTTTTCTACTTGGGCACTACTTGTTCTTAGCTTCTCTGTATCTGAAGACAATGTCATGGTTATCCTTAATTTTACTGATAATATCCACTTACAAGTGGGTGCATACCCTGTCTGACTTTTTAGTTAGGGTTATATGTCAGGAACCTCTTTCCAACTTCCATCCCTTTGTTAGAAGCTTTCATGATGTTATTGTTAATAATGGCTCAGTATTACACCTTTTTACCCATTCTTCAGTTGATATATATATATATATATATATATATATATATATATATATATATATATACATACATACATATACATATACACCATGTTGTTTTGAATTCCTCCTAATATGTTAAGTGACATCTGGGTATGTGTTCAGGAGTTGTATAGGTGGGTCTTGAGGAAGGTAGATCCCAATTTTCTTTGTGTGTGTGTGTGTGTTTTCATTTTTATTGGTTATTTTTTATTTAAATTTCAATAGTTATCTTTCTTCAAAATTTCCCCTCTATTAATTTCCATTCCTCTCCACCTCCCCACTGCCTCTATGAGGGTACTCCTCCACCTGCCCACATACTCTTTCCTCAGCAACCTAGCATTCCTCTACTTTGTGTCATTGATACTCCACAGGACCAAGGTCTCCCCTCCCATTGATGCCAGATAAGGTAATCTACATATTGAGCTGGAGCTATTGGTCCTCCATAATGTACTACTATGTTGGTGCTTTAGACCCTAGGTATTTTGGGGTTTCTAGTTGCCTGATGTTGCTCTTTCTATGGGGATGGAAATGCTAAGCTCCTTCAGTCCTTGCTCTATATTATCCAGTTGGGTCCTCCAGGCTCAGAACAATGTTTGGCAACTTGCAGCTGCATCTGTGTCTCTCAGGCTCTGAAAGAGCCTCTCAGGGTACAGCAAGACAAGGCTCCTGTCCACCATAGATTTCTAGCATTAGCAAGGCTGTCTTGGTTTTGTGTCTGCAGATGAGATGCATTCCTAAGTGTGGTAGTCTCTGAATGGCTTTACTTTCAGTCTCTGCTCCACTCTTTGGCCCTGTATTTCCTTTTGACAGGATGAATAATGGATTAATATTATTGCGGTGGGTGGTTGACATCATCCCTCAAAAAGGGGCAGTGCCTTTCCATGGGATATGGTCTCTACAGGATATGGTTATCCAGAGACTGCTCCCATATGCAGTCACCAAAACAAGATACAGTTGCTGATACAAAGAAGTGCTTGCTAACAGGAATCTGATGTAGCTGCTTTATGAATGTCTATCCCAGAGCCTGGCAAATAAAGACGTGGATCCTTGCAACCAACCATTGGACTGAGCACAGGGGCCCTAATGGATGAGTGAGTGGAAGGAATGAAGGTTCTGGAGGGGTTTGCAACCACATATGAAGAACAACAATATCTACAACCCAGATCCCTCAGAGTTCCCAGCTACTAAAACACTAACGCAAAGATACACATGAATGGAAACATGGCTCCATCAACACATGTAGTAGAGAATGGCATTTTCTGGGAGAGGATGTCCTTGGTCCTGTGAAGGCTTGATGCCCAGCACTGGGGAATGTTATAGTAGTGATGTGGGATTGGATAGGTCAGTGTTGGAGCACCCACATAGAAGCAGGGTGGGAAGGATGTTATATGGGTTTTGGGTTTTATTGGAGGGGAAAGCAGGATAACATATGTAATGTAAAAAAAAAAAAAATAACCAAGATAAAATAGCTTTTGAATGAGAAAGAGAAATGTTTTGTTATTGTTGCCCAAAATAAGTAACTTGATTGTGCCAAGCTAATGAAGCTCACTGTTCCATTACTTGGGGAAACAACATAATTCTTGGATATTCGATGCAATCGCTATGTTCTACAAGCATTTGACTATCATCAAGCAGAATTTAAAACAATATTTCATTTTAGGTGGTGTCAAATAATATCTCATCAACCTATTCTAAGTAATATTTTATATTCTGCTGCCTCTAGCCATCATAGGACAAGCTGATAAGTAGCAGGGTATCTTCCTGAAGTGCTCTGCTTTGGATTACAGTAAGGAGCATGTTTGCACCAGAGACAAGGCCTAGGTGGAATTCATTTTATTAAAGATTCCTGCTTTTAATAGTCCATCTGTATGTATTATATAATTAAGTATAATTAAGTATTAGCCATCTTTTTTGAGCAGATCTATGCAGATTTACAAAGATATAGTATCTTATGGTGATGTTATATAGACAAATAAATGACTTCTTAATTATTAATCATGATCCTATAAGAATACCTAAAATAATATCAGTGATTACTAAGCTCTATAGTGGGATTATTATTACATCCTTTCTTCATAGTCAAAACTACAATGAGAACTCTGCCTGTCTCCCACAAGTCACCAGTTAATTGCTTCTAGGTACTAACAAGACTTTCTCCTACAGAGAGCACATACTAAAACAATTAACCAAATGTCTAAAAGGGGAACTAATGATTTATTATAGGTGCTAGGAAAGAAGATAAGTTATTGACTGGGTTAATCTACACAAAACTTCACTATTAAGTTAGTTATGGTTTTTCAACTTTCAATAAACATGTGGAGCTGTGACAGGTGATTGATGTTTAGACAGATAATTATTCCTTTTCCTTTATTAAATATATTGTTTATTTACATTTCAAATGTTCCCTTTCCTGGTACAGCCACACAAAAAATCCCATAAGCCATCTCACCTACCCCTGTACCCCAATCAACCCTCTCAACTTCCCTGTCCTGGAATTCATCTACACTACAGCAGGGAGTCTTTCCAGAAACAAGGGCCTCTCTTCCCCTTGATGTCTAACAAGGCCATCTTCTGCTGCATATGCCTCTGTAGCCATTTGTACTCTTTGATTAATGGTTTTGTCCCTGGGAGCTCTGGGATTTCTGGGTGGCTCATATTGTTGTTCTTCCTATGGTGATGCAAACCCCTTCAACTCCTTGGGTCCTTTCTCTAGCTCCTCCATTGGAGACCCTGTGCTCACTTCAAAGGCTGTCTGAGAGTGTTCCCCTCTGTATTTATCATGCACAGATAATTACTCCTGATGGATATGCATGTAAACATTCTCTGTTGCAAATTTCTATTTCAATTTATGATTTAAATTTTATCTGTAATCTTGTGATTAATTTTTACCACATGATTATGTATTCTAAAAAGATGTGTAAGTGCCAAGAAGAAGCAGAAATTTGAGGGAATTAAGCTGAGGAGAAGATTTTAGACAACACTTTTTAGACTGAAATGATATCAAGAAGAACTTAATGAATAGCCATAGCATAGGGATAAAAGGCATTGAGAATAAGAGCATTATTGTGACATTAGAGCAGGAGAAAGCAAGATTAGAAGAAAAATGAATAGCAGAATAACATAGGAACTATAGGTAACATAAAAATACTAAGAGACCAATATGCAGAATGTAGATGGAAAGGGGAAAGAAGAAGAAGAAACTACAGCGAGCAGAAAGAGCAAGAAAGCTTCTCCTTACCATGGGACAGAACAGGTCTTTTCTAAATAAAAAAGCTGGCTTTGTCTTAATAAAGAAAAATTTTCTACCTATAAACTTGGGTTTAATTCACTTAGCATTGAAAGGGTAAAAGCTTTTACTTTTGCTATTCAATAAAGATTGCAATTCATTTTTTATCCAGAATGAGTGAATTCTTTCTACACTGGTGCTTTTTCTTTTGTTCCATATTCATATATAAGTATGGATATGTGTGGGTATGTATGCAATTGTGAGAATGGACCCAACTGTTCAGAATGGAAATGGTTAAATATGCATGCATGAACCTGTATATGAACTTATGTGAGTTTATTCATACTTGCTTATGTAAAAAATTTCTTTCTCAAAGCATAATTTTCTTTGCCCGATTCAATAGAAGTTTATTGCTCCGAACTTTCCCCTAACCAGAAAAGCAAGAGGCATCTGTAGAAAAAGTAGTAAGGCTCTAGTAATTAATTCTTTACTTAATTTACTGCTGTTTTAGGATGAGGTGCAAAATGTTAGAGACAACATTTTCTAGTCTCAGAGAATCACTGAAGGAAGGTCAGCTACAGTAGCAAAGTAACTTAGACTTAGATAAGTAATCTTTTTAAATTATTAACCAGCAACCATAAATATCTCCTAAGATAAATTCTTAGTGTCATGTAACCTAAGTCTAAATGTTATCATATACCAATGCCAATTCTCCTTCTTCAAAATGAACTGACAAGAAAAATAATCGAGCTCTTCTCCAGGATTAGAGCAATCAATCCATAGATTTGGGTGATCAACAGATATGTTTTGTTCTTTCTGAGTCCATTTCAGAACCTGAGGTAGAGAAATATTAAGAAGATTTACAGTAAGAAACATAAAACATATCTAATTTTATTTGTACAGGGCAAAATAGAATGAAGAGGGCCTGCGAGCTCAACACTAATGCTAGACCTCCAAAGTTGACTTATCTCATGGCACCCAAAGACAATGGGGGTTTGACTCAAGGAATAACTTAAAAGGAAATTCCTCACTCAGGACTTTAAGGTGACTATTTTCCATATATGAAGCAAATTTTCCAGAGATTCTTAACATCCAACTTTCTGTTATTAATACAAAAATACATTTAGTCTATTGATAATAGTAAATTGATATAGTGAAGTGATTGCATTTGCTTTGTTTGCGTTACTGATAGTAACAACTGATAAACAAGTAGCAATGCTACCTGTTTATACATTAGTTTTAGAAATATGCATGTGGGTTTGATTTCAGGTATAGAATACAGCTTGTAAATTTTCAGAAGTCAATCTAAGCTTAAATTTCAGCAATGATTTGATGGCAAATGTGTAAGAAAATACCTGAACACTTGTAAAAAAAATGGTGCCATTATATACTTTTTTGATATTTCAGGTTGAATTATTCACTTGACCATGAACAAAATTAATTGTGTTACAATTTATAGAACTGTATTCATATATCTCCACATATGGTATGGTAATATAAGTCTATATTCCTCATCTATTTTATATTCCCTAGAACAGAAAAATAAGAATGATTGTATAAATAAACCCAACTCAATTACCAATTAAGTGTAGAAAGAAAGGGTGTGCTACATATATGAAATAGTCATTTCATTTTATCTATGCCAGCAATGTTATCCCCATTTTATTGCAATGAAACTGGAAACAAAATATAAAAAACATTCTTTCGAACTCAAAATCAGTCTTCATAGGAGTAAAAGCTAACACTACTTTTCTTTTTCTTATACTACATCCTTGGTAGATAAAATTTCTTATTAAAAATTTAAATATTTATAATGAGAATCAGTAGAGGCTTTATTGGGAGGAAAAAATTAAAGAATTACTGAGAATAATTTCTAAAATATACTATTTAAAAAGAGTTCATATTTAGTGATCATTGCATCAGTAATCTACTTTAAAACTCTATATACCTTGAATTTGAAGGACATTTCTTATGCTATATAGGTTAATTGATAATTTGGCTGGTGGACCTCAAGATCATCTTTACTTAAAATGAAATCATTGGTACACTACTGGATTTTACTGTCCCAACTTCATATTTCACATTGAAAAATTCCAAAACAAGACATGCCTCATATCTTAACACTTTATTTTTTGCAACTGACATGCATCACAGCCCCCTTAGCATCTAAACGGAGGTGTAGCAATTACAGTATATTTTTAATGCATCTCCATTGTCATGTGTCTTTTTGCAATCTATCAATGGTGAATCAAATACCTGCCAGAGGTGGAAAATTCAAACTTTCTCTATCACCACAGCCCTTTTAAGTGCTCTAAAACTCCCTCAAAATGCTGTCCCCTATCAGACCTTTTAGATATTACTACTTTTCAGATGTGTGCAATTTCACAAATTTCTTTGGTAAATTTGAAAGGATTAGCCATTTTAAACTTACCAGTCCTTCAGTGGGCATTGATGGTAACAGCAGAAAGATGAAAAAAGACATCACTTTGAATGAAGCCATGGCTGAAACTAATCACAGAAGATTATCAGTGTATGAGACATAGAAGGAAACTAAAATGTTGGTAGAAATTATACCCAAGTTTCTATTTGACAAATATTTTAACAGTATAACAAAAAAAGAAATAATAAGTCAGTTCTCTGTAAAACAGCTTTGCTGATTCCTCATGTATATTTGATAAAGGACAAGTATTCTTAGTTTCTTTCTGAATATTTCTGTTACTTTTGTTCTCAAAATGGGAATTTGAGGAAAAAATTACAAATTTTTGAATATTGCTTGCTACTCTGTATCTTTTATTATGTTTTAAAACTCTGTTTTTATCTTTATATACTCTACATAAATAAATATGTCAGGATTGTGATAATGCATGTAGAAAGACATAACTTAGAAATACATTTTGTGAATCACAATTGAAAACTATGATACTGTTTTTATTACTGCCATCAAAGTCCCCCCTGTTCCTTCAGTAGAAAATATAAACATACTTAATTGTAAATGTATTCAATTTGATGTCATTGAGTCCATGCTTTGAAGATTGAAGATTTCATGTTTTTGTTAAGATTCCAACACACCTGTTCAATCTCATAGTGTTTAATCACAGGACTACCCAAATTCTACATCCTTTATACTCTGGTAAACGTTTCTTAGAGTGAATAACTTAGCATTCCCGCTGGAACTCATAAAAATAATTTATCTTGTAAATTGGTAGTACCTTATTTTGTATACTCTATGTATATTTTGCACTTTCCAATTATTCCTCAAAATTATGTAATTTGCTTTAAATCATGATCTATCTCAATGATAATGCAGAGTCACTATCATCAAGTATATATTAAATTTATCATTTTGACTATCATTTACCCTCTTTTCTCTGTTCAAACACTTCAATATTCTCCATAACACTTCCTTTCAATTTGTTACCTATTTTTCCTTTGGAAATTATAGCTAAAATATAAGTCAGAATCTCTCCATATATAACTGTAACATTTTTCTCCATTGTACTTCATACATGCAAATAACTACAAATGACCTACAAAACATTCTTGCCAATACTGAATCATCATACACTGATATCCTTTACCTTGCAGATTAATGACATTTGCCCATCTATCTGGTGGACCCATAAACAGGGAAACACACATAGGGCAGAGGTTTATTTTGATGCTTAATGACACTTTTGTTTTGCTATTATCATTTACAAATGAGGACATGCATTGAAATTGAGTTTTCTAGGCATCAGTGTGGTGTGTTGCTGTATATTAATTCCTACTTGACCAAGTTTATTTGTGAATATAAGTGGTCCCATAACGTTCATGTATACATTCTGAGGTGTCTTTAGCCACAGTATTCTTAGCATTGTAAAGACTTTTATCATCTTATCTTGAAACAAACGTTCATGTTCTACAGTCTTAACTCAAATTGCTTGTTTCATAGGCTTTCAGTTCAGATCAACTCTTGTTTCATGCTCCTCCTCTTCTCTGGTTTTCAGGATTTCCTCCTTTTCCTTTAAAGAACTGTGATGTAGAGATTTCAAGTCAGATGTGGCTGTGCCACATTTGCTGCTCTTCCAAGAAAAGTGATTCAATGGAAAAGTTTCTCTTGGGTTCAATTTCTTTAGCATAAGACTATTTAAGATAGTGACCTTGGATAGCAGCCCTAAGTACTTTCCTTCCATGTGATCATTGGGTCAACAATCTATTGTTTGTCTTTACTCCTGAGATTTCTTTCTGTTCCATTTTCAAGTAAAAATGAGGAAGTAGATACTTACACCTATATTCAGTGTGGGTTTACCTTTTGTTCACAGGATTTGTTCTGTTTTGTTTGTGATCTTATTACCCTTATTATTAAATATGTCTGTATTTATCCACTCTATTACTTTCTATGTTTTCTACCTTTGTGTTACTTTTATATATTTTTCTTCACATTACATTTCAATCAAATCCCTCTTCCCTCCTTTTGTCACAATTTCTTTTCAATTTCATCTCCTTTTCTCCCTTGCCTGCTTCTCAGAGAAGAAGAGGAAATCTTTGGATGCCACCACACACTGGAGCTTCTATTTGCAGAAGGAATATACACATTCTCTTCCACTGAGCCCCACCCATGGAGTCTAGGGTGGGGGAAAGGGACTGACAAGCCGGGATCGTAGATATAGACTATGCCTCTATGCTTGTTAGGGTTTGCATATGATGACCAATATAATGTTTGCCACTAGTATGGAGAGCATAGGGTTCCAGCACTTGCATGATCATTTTTAATTTGCCCTATCTATGTAAGCTCCCATGGACACAGGGTAGATGGCACTCTATGTCATCTTGTGTGTCTTTGGAACTAAAGGCTTCCTCAGTACTATATCCATCTCTTTTACAAGACACTAACTTCTACTTGATATTTGTCAAGATACATCTACTTCTGTTTTCTGCTTGATAACATCTCTAAAAAGACAGTTTTGTCCTACTTTTGGATGCAAGAAATCTGAGTATCATTAATTGTGTCAGAAGTTGTTTATACCATGATTGATCTTTTGAGAATGGGTTACCTCATTTAGTATGATGTTCTCCAGCTCCATCCATTTGTCTAAGAATTTCATGAATTCGTTGTTTCTAATGGCTGAATATTACTCCACTGTGTAAATATACCACAATTTTTGTATCCATTCTTCCGTTGAAGGACACCAGGGTTCTTTCCAGCTTCTGGCTACTACAAATAGGGCTGCTATGAACATAGTGGAGCATGTGTCTTTATTGCATGCTGAAGAATCCTCTGGGTATATGCCCAGGAGTGGTATAACTGAATCCTCAGGAAGTGTCATGCCCAGTTTTCTGAGGAACTGCCAAACTGATTTCCAAAGTAGTTGCATGATCTTGCAATCCCACCAGCAGTGGAGGAGTGTTCCTCCAAACAAAGAAATCAAGATTTTACAAGCAAATAAATGTATGGCATTTAATAATGTCATCCTTAGTGAGGCACCACAGAGCTAGAAATACAGATAAGGTATGTGCTCACTGATAAATGGAGATTAGCCATAAAGTGAAGGATAACCATGCTCCTATCCACAAAAACAAAGAAACAAGTTATGGGAAGGCTATGAAAATGACGATTTTGGAATCTAAGAGGGGGAAAGTTAACCATCATCAGAGTTTGATAGAAAAGGAAAATTGTGTATGAGATTGAGTGAGAAGGGGGAAAAATGGTGATCAGGTCCGTGGAGCAGTTTCAGGAGAAGGCTGGGAGTCATAATGCAACCCAGTGAGAATCACCTCTTGATGTACCTGGAGGCCTGTGACTGAGGAGAATACAGGGAATCTATGTGGGTTAGCCTAGTTAAGATTTCTGTAAGAGGGGTTACAGGGACTGAAATGGCTAACACATTAGCAGGCAAGAGTTCCAGCTGAGGACTCTGGTTATTAAAATACCCACAAATCCTTCGATCCAAAATTTTCCTGCCTAAGCCTGTGATTGATAAAGATTGAGCAGAGACTATAGGAACAGTACACCAATGACTGTTGCAACTTGACCAATCACATGTAATATAAACCACTTCTTTTTTTTTTTTAGAAATCAAATAATTCCTTTTAATAAGAATGAAATATCAGTCTAAATAGTTCTGCACCAATGAATGGTTTGAATTCAATGAACATTTAAATGATATTGTTTTCTTTTTTATTGCTATATTTTTATTTACATTTCAAATGATTTCCCCTTTTCTGGATCCCCACTCCCCACAAGTCCCATAAGCCCTCTTCCCTCCCCCTGTTCCTCCATTTACCCCTTCCCGCTTCCCTGTTCTGGAATTTCCCTATACTCTTGCACTGAGTCTTTCTGGAACCAGGGGCCACTCCTCCATTCTTTTTGGACATCATTTAATATGTGGATTATGTCTTGGGTATTCAAAGTTTCTAGGCTAATATCTACTTATAGGGAAATGACTCCCTTCGCAATAGCTACAAACAGCATAAAGTACCTTGGGGTGACTCTAACCAAACAAGTGAAAGACCTATATGACAAGAACTTCAGATCTCTGAAGAAGGAAATTGAAGATCTCAGAAAATGGAAAAACCTTCCATGCTCATGGATTGGCAGGATTAATATAGTTAAAATGGCCATCTTGTCAAAGGCAATCCAAACTCAATGCTATCCCCATAAAAATCCCAACCCAGTTCTTCATAGAGCTAGAAAGAACAATTCTCAAATTCATCTGGAATAACAAAAATCCCAGGATAGCTAAAACTATTCTCAACAGTAAAAGAACTTCAGGGGGATTCAATATCCCAGACTTTAAACTCTACTACAGAGCAATAGTGATAAAAACTGCGTGGCACTGGTACAATATCAGGCAAGTGTATCAATGGAATAGGATTGAAGACCCAGAAATTAACCAACACACCTATGGTCACTTTGTCTTCGACAAAGGAGCTGAAAGCATCCAGTGGAAAAAAGATAGTCTTTTCAACAAATGGTGCTGGTTCAATTGGAGGTCAGCATGCAGAAGAATGCGCATCGATCCATTCTTATCTCCTTGTACCAAGCTCAACTCCAAATGGATCAAGGACCTCCACATAAAACCTGACACACTGAAACTAATTGAAAAGAAACTGGGGAAGACCCTGGAGGACATGGACACAGGGGAAACGTTCCTGAATAGAACACCAATAGCTTATGCTCTAAGATCAAGAAGTGACAAATGGGACCTCATAAAACTACAAAGTTTCTGTAAGGCAAATGACATCGTCAAAAGGACAAAACATCAACCAACAGACTGGGAAAGGATCTTCACCAACCCTAAATCCAACAGAGGGCTAATATCTAATATATACAAAGATCTCAAGAAAGTAGAACCCAGAGAACCGAATAACCCCATTAAAAAGTGGGGTACGGAACTAAACAAAGAATTTTCACATGAAGAACTTCGGAGAGCTGAGAAACACCTTAAGAAATGTTCAACATCATTAATCATTAGGGAAATGCAAATCAAAACAACCCTGAGATTTCACCTCACACCAGTCAGAATGGCTAAGGTCAAAAACTCAGGAGACAGCATGTGTTGGGGAGGATGTGGAGAAAGAGGAACACTCCTCCACTGCTGGTGGGATTGCAAGATGGTGTAACCACTTTGGAAATCAGTCTGGCGGTTCCTCAGAAAACTGGGCATGTCACTTCCTGAGAACCCTATTATACCACTACTGGGCATATATCCAGAGGATTCTTCAGCATGCAATAAGGACACATGCTCCACTATGTTCATAGCAGCCCTATTTGTAGTAGCCAGACGCTGGAAAGAACCTAGATGTCCTTCAACAGAGGAATGGATACAAAAAATGTGGTATATTTACACAATGGAGTACTATTCAGCCATTAGAAACAATGAATTCATGAAATTCTTAGACAAATGGATGGAGCTGGAGAACATCATACTCAGTGAGGTAACCCAGTCTCAAAAGATTAATCATGGTATGCACTCACTGATAATTGGATATTAGCCTAGAAACTTTGAATACTCAGGACATAATCCACAAATTAAATGATGTTCAAAAAGAATGGAGGAGTGGCTCCTGTTTCTGGAACGATTCAGTGCAAGAGTATAGGGGAATTCCAGAACAGGGAAGTGGGAAGGGGTAGATTGAAGAATAGGGGGACGGAAGAGGGCTTATGGGACTTGCGGGGAGTGGGGACCCAGAAAAGGGGAAATCATTTGCAATGTAAATAAAAAAAATAAAATTAAAAAAAAAAAGAAGTTGACTCCTCTAGTAGTTTTACTTTTTACACACTAAACAATCTGGAATACTGTAAACACTAATGCATGTATATAGTTAATAGAGAATGGCTTTGTATGAATAAGTACTTGAAAGTTTCAACGATTAGTTACATAAACAGCAAGGAAATGCTTGACCTCTCTGTCCCAAACCGCAGGACAATCAACAGGGTCCCCATACCACCTAGGAGAAGGCAAGAGACAAGAGACATGAGAGACAGACAACAAGACAGTTTTCTGATCAAGCTGTCAAATTTTATTTTTTTTACACAAGGCAATTTAAAGGGAAGCAAGAAAGTTGTAGGGAGGGGTAAAGGGGAACAATCTCAGGGGGCTGGCTTCATTTCTCAGAAAGTTTCTCAGAATTTCTGGAAAAGCTGGCTATTGCTGCAGGAATCTTGGCACAATAAAGGGGTCATGATAATCTAATCACAGACAAGCTCTTTTTGATCTAGTCCACTCAAGTGAGCTCTGCATGTACTGATTACCTAACTATTTGATTAATCTTTAAGCTAGGATATTTCTTTCTAAAAGCAAGCCAGAAACGGCAGACTGAAAGGAGGGGGATTGAGATCTAAGTAAGAATGACTCCTGGCATTGAGATCTAAGTAAGAATGGTTCCTGGTGACTCTCATTAGGTATAGTTAATTAATTTCACAGATGCATCTATACTTTAGCAGGAAATTAATCCATTTGACATGTTACGAAGAACAGTGCAGCTATTAAAAACAAGGAAGAAGATGACTGTTCATAATACTGAGTGTCCTTGTTGAGGGTTTGTTTCTTTTTGCATGTTCACAGAAAATGCAATTTCAGCCAACCAATTATTGGTGACTCAGAGAGATTAAAATAAAGGAATATAACCTTTTCACCCAATAAAGAAGATGTGCCAGGAAGATAGTTTGGTAATTGGAAGGAGGAAAAAATCTTGTCCAAAACTATGGGAAAGTCAGTGGAAAGAAAGCTGTGGGTTGTCAGCAAAGTGAAGGTTGGCACTTTAAAATAGGAGTAAAGGTAACAAGATTATTTATAAAAGAAAATACACTACAACCTTGGTCTGGAATGGTTTGTTGTGTGCATTGACTACTTAAAACAGTTTTGCTTTAATAGTGCTGGGAGGTACACATGGCTATTTTTGGACACTGCTGTTATTTGGAGCTAAGAAAAAGTATAGCAAACATGCTATATATGTGTTCCATAACTATAATGTGCAACAGAATTCTTTATTACACAGAATTTGGCAATTACAACTGTTAAAGATACTGGTAATTTTAAACATATCTTAAGCAGGTTTTCAAAAAGTTTTGGTTTCATGGCAAAATGGAAATAATATGCCTAGTGTGTGCATACAAATCATCACTTGGAATAAATTAATAATATAGGTTTAGCAAATAGGAATATGAAAATTACGCTTAAATAGTGATCGACAATGTGTCATGTGTTATATCATTAGAGACACTGTAAGGCATGAGGTAAAGTAAGGCTTTTTGATTCAAATTTAATTGTAGAATATGAGTCAAAATTAATATTTCTCAAATTAAATCCAAATTTCAGAGAATTTGTTAATTAATTATGTTTTAAAAAACACAAACATACAATTTGGGAGAAACAGTTCTCTTGATTTTCATATGTTTTGAAAGTAGAAAATTTTATTTTCATTCATGATTTGTCTATAATCTTTTGATGCATCATTATTTTTATTTATTTTAGATTTATTCATTCATTTAAAGTTATATATATTTAATATGCATATGTATATATATTTAACATTTTAAAGTAATGAGTACACTTGTTTGGAAGAATGAATTCATTAAAGACATATCCTAGAGATTAGTATATCACTCAACTGTGTCTATATATTTCACAAAAAGAATTTGCTTCTGCAGGATAAGATATGAGAATAACCCAGTTATATATATATATATATATATATATATATATATATATTTATCCAGTAAAATGAGTGGATAAATCTTTTCTAAGGAACAATATTAGAATTTATTGATTGGCAACAAATTACCAAGCCAAATTATTTCCTAGTCCACAATGATAAGCAGTCTCAATTTGAACCATAAACAGAATCTGATTTAGAGCTTCTATTGCTTGGTGAAAGTCCATGGGCCCACAATCAAATCAGGCATGGAAGAGGTAATTTTCTTATATTTCCATTAACTACATCATAAAGGAAGGCTAGACTGCAAATCAAAAAAAGAAAGCACCAGAAGGAAATAGATATTCCAGAGGTATGGAGTGATACTGATTACTGGCTTGATTCACCTGGCTTTTTCAACCTGATTTTTTATGCAACTTAAGATGCCTAGTCCACATAATAGACGACTAATACCTCTAACATAGCAGCCCTATTTATAATTGCCAGATGTTGGAAAGAACCCAGGTATCCCTCAACAGAAGAGTGGATGCAAAAAATGTGGTATATCTACACAATGGAGTACTATTCAGCCATTAGAAACAACGAATTCATGAAATTCTTAGGCAAATGGATGGAGCTAGAGAATATCATACTCAGTGAGGTAACCCAGACTCAAAAGGTGAATCATGGTATGCACTCACTAATAAGTGGATATTAACCTAGAAAACTGGAATACCCAAAACATAATCCACACATCAAATGAGGTACAAGAAGAAATGAGGAGTGGCCCCTGGTTCTGGAAAGACTCAGTGAAACAGTATTCAGCAAAACCAGAACGGGGAAGTGGGAAGGGGTGGGTGGGAGGACAGGGGAAGAGAAGGGGGCTTACAGGACTTTCGGGGAGTGGGGGGGCTAGAAAAGGGGAAATCATTTGAAATGTAAATAAATTATATCGAATAAAGAAAATTAAAAAAAAAAAAGAAAAAAAAAGAAAAAAATTATAGATGGATATTTTTGAAATATTTTCTCAAGTGAAGTTCCTTCATTTCAGACTAAACAAGTCTAAAACTTTTAGAAATAGATACGATGATTTCAGAAAATTGGAAATCTGTCTACCTCAAGACCAAACTATACCACTTCTTGGAATATACCCAAGGAAATGTAACCATACTACTATGATAGTTGTATGACATACTATAATTTCTGTAGTGTCTTCATTGGTAATATCCAGAAAATGGTTAATTTCTATATTTATATTAAATGAAAAATAGAAAAAAGTGGGACATATATACAGTGAATCTTTTATCAGTTACTAAGTTGAATAACATGATATAATTTGTCAGCATGTGAATAGTACTAGAAAACAACCATTTTAAGCAAGCTAACACAGACTCAGAAAATCAAACATGGTGAATACTCACTTATAAGCAGTATTAGAATTAGAAAGTATTAATTAGTATTAGAAAGTATTAGAATTAGAAATTAGTATTAGAAAGTATAGTAAAATAAGCAGTAAAGTCAAGGATAAACATCTAACTATCCAATGATCCAAAAAAACTAATCAACAAGTAGACTTCAAATGAGGGACTTGCAAATCTAATCTAAAGTGGAAACTAAATTTTTGGTGGTGTATGAAGAAGGAAACAAAGGTAGTTAGGTGTGGAGATGATACAGGAAGAAATTACTGAGGAACAAAATTGGAATTTGATTGCATCTCTTGGAGGATGTAGAAAACTAGGTCAAATAAAACACACAGAATTTTATGAGGATGATAAGAGCTAATAATCTTAGCTTTGAAGGTAATGGTGTCTGCACTCTCCATTTCCTATAACCATGCAAGGTATTTGGTGGATGGTTTGGAAGACCAACCCAGGTGAAAAGATTTGACTTGCAATTTGCTCTGCTTAAAAAATGTGCTTGGATAAATGACACAAATAAATTTTGGGAATGACCAATTAATGACTGGTTCATCTTGAGGAACCTTGCATGACTGGTATTCCACCCAAAGCACTGCTCAGGACAAGAGTCTGGATATCCCAAAAAACTAATATAGAAACAAATGAGAATGACAAAATATGTATACGAAATGATTCCCAATGATGTTTTACTATACTCAAAGAATGGTGCATAGCCTCATTGCTATCAGAGATAATTCACCCAGCAACTGATAAAGGAGATTCACTGAAGATAAAGAGATGCAGACTGTGACACTTTCGGTAGGACTTGTAGAAACTGCAAAGGAAAAAAAAAAGATCAACATAAATTCTGAATGAAATCTTCACTGCCGGGAGTAGGTTACAATTTTTTTTAATTTAATTTTTTTATTCGATATAATTTATTTACATTTCAAATGATTTCCCCTTTTCTAGCCCCCCACTCCCCGAAAGTCCCATAAGCCCCCTTCTCTTCTCCTGTCCTCCCACCCATGCCATCCCACTTCCCCATTCTGGTTTTGCCGAAAACTGCTTCACTGAGTCTTTCCAGAACCAGGGGCCAGGGAGTAGGTTACAATTAATTAAGTTGTTTGTCATATAGACACCATTGAAAATCCTGCCAATCTAGAATATATGTAAATAATCTCTCCCAAAATGATGCTAAAGCCCCATTGCAATGTTCAGCATGTGCATATTTATTAAACATGGAGAATTTAAGTTGGTGACTCTCTGGAGCTTCATCACTACTTACTTATGTTCATGACACTCAAAGGTATTCCTTAGTCTACTAGAGGAGAAAGAGAAACTGCAACACAGCTAGGAATCCTATGATCTATAACAAGTGGCTAGACTGCAAGATATTATGCTACAATAAAGTTAAAGACTTTGTAACAGTAACAAACAACTATTTCATGTAAGGCACCCTAAATGAAATAGAACCCATGATTAGCATCACGGTAATCCTGGTAGCTAAGGACTTGAGATTAAAACTATCATGGGACTTTGGGTAAAACTGTACACAATGTTTCTGCAATAAGAATATCAACAAAGTATCTTTTTAAATGAGATATAGTCATAGATTTGTGTTTTGCTCAATCATCTTTAAAGAAGAATCATCCTATAGTAGATTGAAAGAAAGGGAGAGACCACATCTTATATAAGGACAGAGTGGAAACCTTGGATCATTCAGTTATGAGTGGAAAATCTCCATCAAAACCCTATCCTCATTCCTCAAGGAATGCTGGCAGAAGTGGGTAAAATTTTGTGAGATTCAGTAGGAATATAACAATAGAAACCATGCATGCTAGGCAGTATAGGTCTGATACATATATGGACTCAGAGTGATAGAATCTGTCTGCACATGGCCTGCAGGTTCTAAGATTGAAGACTACCCATTAGATTGAAATTAAGCACATTCATCAATCAGTCCCTAATCTATAACATATCTCCAATTGATCACCATGCCAAAATGAAGAAATTCCATGCCAAAATGAAGAAATTCCAAGTATCTCACAGGATATGTAAACTACATTTAAGGGGTTGGGGATTTAACTCAGTGTTATAGTGCTTGCCTAACAAGTGCAAGGTCCTGGGTTTGATGGTAAGCTCTAAAATAAAATTAAAAAGGACAAAATAAAAAACTACAGTTAACACCAAATTGATAAATACAGAAGTTGTAAAGAGATATGACCACAGGGTCCATATTGAAGGAGTTGGAGAAAGGCTGAAGAAACTGAAGGGTTTTGCAACTCTATAGGAAGAACAACAATAACAACCAACCAGAGCTCCCAGTGACTAAACCCCCAACCAAGGAGGGACGCATGGATCCAGTCATATATGTAGCAGAGGATGGCCTTGTCGGGCATCAATGAGAGAAGTGGCTCTTGATCCATGAAGACTCAATTCCTAAGTGAGGTGCCCAGTTTTTGGAGGAACCACCAGACTGATTTCCAGAGTGGTTGTACCAATTTGCAACACCACCAGAAGTGGAGGAGTGTTCCTCTTTCTCCACACCCTCTCCAACACCTGCTGTCTCCTGAATTTTTAATCTTAGCCATTCTGACTGGTTTAAGGTGAAATCTCAGGGTTGTTTTGATTTGCATTTCCCTAATGACTAATGAAGTTGAGCATTTTTTGAGATGCTTCTCCGCCTTCCGAAGTTCTTCAGGTAAGAATACTTTGTTTAACTCTGTACTCCATTTTTTAATAGGGTTGTTCGGTTTTCTGCAGTCTAACTTCTGGAGTTCTTTATATATATTGGATATTAGCCCTCTATCTGATGTATGATTGGTGAAGATCTTTTCCCAATTTGTTGGTTGCCGATTCATCCTCTTGATAGTGTCCTTTGCCTTACAGAAACTTTGTAATTTTATGAGGTCCCATTTGACAATTCTTGCTCTTAGAGCATATGCTATTGGTGTTCTGTTCAGAAACTTTCTCCCTATACCGATGTCCTTAAGGGTCTTCTCCAATTACTTTTCTATTAACTTCAGAGTGTCTGGCTTTATGTGGAGGTCCTTGATCCATTTGGAGTTGAGCTTAGTACAAGGAGACAAGGATGGATCAATTCGCATTCTTCTGCATGCTGACCTCCAGTTGAACCAGCACCATTTGTTGAAAAGGCTATCTTTTTTCTATTGGATGTTTTCAGCCTCTTTGTCGAGGATCAAGTGGCCATAGGTGTGTGGGTTCATTTCTGGATCTTCAATCCTGTTCCATTGATCCTCCCACCTGTCACTGTACCAATACCATGCAGTTTTTAACACTATTGCTCTGTAGTATTGCTTGAGGTCAGGGATACTGATTCCCCAGACTTTCTTTTGTTGCTGAGAATAGTTTTAGCTATCCTGGGTTTTTTGTTGTTCCAGATGAATTTGATAATTGCTCTTTCTAACTCTGTGAAGAATTGAGTTGGGATTTTGATGGGTATTGCATTGAATCTGTATATTGCTTTTGGCAAAATGGCCATTTTAACTATATTGATTCTACCGATCCATGAGCATGGGAGGTTTTCCCATTTTTTGAGGTCTTCTTCCATTTCCTTCTTCAGAGTCTTGAAGTTCTTGTCATACAGATCTTTCACATGTTTGGTAAGAGTCACCCCAAGATACTTTATACTGTTTGTGGCTATTGTGAAGGGGGTCATTTCCCTAATTTCTTTCTCAGCCTGCTTATCCTTTGAGTATAGGAAGGCCACTGATTTGCTTGAGTTGATTTTATAACCTGCCACTTTGCTGAAGTTGTTTATCAGCTGTAGGAGCTCTCTACTGGAGTTTTTTGGGTCACTTAGGTAGATTATTATGTCGTCTGCAAATAATGATAGTTTGACTTCTTCCTTTCCAATTTGTGTCCCTTTGACTTCTTTATGTTGTTGAAATGCCCGAGCTAGTGTCTCAAGTACAATATTGAAAAGATAAGGAGAAAGGGGGCAGCCTTGTCTGGTCCCTGATTTCAGTGGGATTGCTTCAAGTTTCTCTCCATTTAGTTTGATGCTGGCTACCGGTTTGCTGTATATTGCTTTTACTACGTTTAGGTATGGGCCTTGAGTTCCTGTTCTCTCCAAGACTTTAAGCATGAAAGGATGCTGAATTTTGTCAAACGCTTTTTCAGCATCCAATGAAATGACCATGTGGTTTTGTTCTTTGAGCTTGTTTATGTAGTGGATTGCATTGATGGATTTCCGTATATTGAACTAACCCTGCATTCCCGGGATAAAGCCTACTTGATCATGGTGGATGATCGTTTTGATGTGTTCTTGGATTCGGTTGGCAAGAATTTTATTGAGTATTTTTGCATCGATGTTTGTAAGGGAAATTGGTCTAAACTTCTCTTTCTATGTTGGATCTTTGTGTGGCTTTGGTATCAGCGTAATTGTGGCTTCGTAGAAGGAATTGGGTAGTGTTCCTTCTGTTTCTATTTTGTGGAATAGTTTAAAGAGTATTGGTGTTAACTCTTCTTTGAAGGTCTGATAGAATTCTGCACTGAAACCATCTGGTCCTGTGCTTTTTTTGGTTGGAAGACTTTCTATGACTCCTTCTATTTCTTTAGGCATTATGGGACTGTTTAGATGGTCTAGCTGGTCCTGATTTAATTTTGGTATTTGGTATCTGTCAAGGAAATTGTCCATTTCCTCCAGATTCTCCAGTTGTGTTGAGTACAGTCTCTTGTAGTAGGATCTGATGATTTTTTGGATTTCCTCAGTTTCCATTGTTATATCCCTCTTTTCATTTCTAAGTTTGTTAATTTGGATGCTTTCTCTGTGCCCTTTGGTCAGTCTGGCTAAGGGTTTATCTATCTTGTTGATTTTCTCAAAGAACCAGCTCCTGGTTTTGTTGATTTTTTTGTATGGTTCTCTTTGTTTCTACTTGATTGATTTCAGCCCTGAGTTTGATGATTTCCTGCCTTCTACTCCTCCTGGGTGAAATAGCTTCTTTTTGTTCCAGGGCTTTCAGGTGTGTCATTAAGCTGGTAATGTATGCTCTCTCCATTTTCTTTTTGGAGGCACTCAGGGCTATGAGTTTTCCTCTTAGCACTGCTTTCATTGTGTCCCATAGTTTTGGGTATGTTGTGTTTTCATTTTCATTGTGTTCTAAAAAGTCTTTAATTTCTTTCTTTATTTCTTCCTTGACCAAGGTATCATTGAGTAGAATATTGTTCAGTTTCCATGTTTATGTGGGTTTTCTGTTGTTTTTGTTGCTATTGAAGACCACTTTTACTCCATAGTGATCTGATAGGAGGCATGGGATTAGTTCGATCTTCTTATATTTGTTGAGGTCTGTCTTGTGACAAATTATATGGTTGATTTTGGAGAAGGTACCATGAGGTGCTGAGAAAAAGGTATATTCTTTTGTTTTAGGATAGAATGTTCTATATATATCTGTTAAATCTAATTGGTCCAAAGCTTCAATTAGTTTCATTGTGTCCCTGTTTAGTTTCTGTTTTCCTGATCGGTCCATTGAGGAAAGTGCAGTGTTGAAGTCACCCACAATTACTGTGTTAGGTGCAATGTGTGCTTTGAGTTTTAATAAAGTTTCTTTTACGAAAGAGGGTGCCCTTGCATTTGGAGCATAGATGTTCAGGATTGAGAGTTCTTCTTGTTCTATTTTTTCATTGACCAGCAAGAAGTGTCCCTCAGAGTCTCTTTTGATGACTTTGGGTTGAAAGTCAATTTTATCTGATATTAAAATGGCTACTCCAGCTTGTTTCCTGAGACCATTTGCTTGTAAAATTGTCTTCCAGCCTTTTACTCTAAGGTAGTGTTTGTCTTTGACCCTGAGCTGTGTTTCCTGTAAGCAGCAAAATGTAGGGTCCTGTTTACGTATCCAGTCAGTTAGTCTGTGTCTTTTTATTGGATCATTAAGTCCATTGATGTTAAGAGATATTAAGGAATAGTGATTGTTACTTCCTATCATTTTTGACGTTATTTTTAAATTTGATTGCTTAACTTCTTTTGGGTTTGATGAAAGGTTACTATCTTGCTTTTTCCACAGTGAAGTTTCCCTCCTTGTATTCGTGTTTTCCTCCTATTATCCTTTGTAGGGCTGGGTTTGTGGATAGATATTGGGTAAACTTGGTTTTGTCATGAAATATCTTAGTTTCTCCATCTACGGTGATTGAGAGTTTTGCTGGATATAGAAGTTTTGGTTGGCATTTGTGTTCTCTTAGAGTCTGCATGAGATCTGCCCAGGACCTTCTAGCCTTCATAGTCTCAGGTGAAAAGTCTGCTGTGATTCTGATAGGTCTTCCTTTATATGTTCCTTGGCCTTTTTCTCTTACTGCCTTTAATATTCTTTTTTTGTTTAGAACATTTGGTGTTTTGATTATTATGTGACGGGAAGTATTTCTGCTCTGGTCCAGTCTGTTTGGAGTTCTGTAGGCTTCTTGTATATTCATGGGCATCTCTCTTTAGGTTAGGGAAGTTTTCTTCCATAATTTTATTGAAGATATTTGCTGGCCCTTTAAGTTGTAAATCTTCACTCTCATCTATGCCTATAATCCTTAGGTTTGGTCTTCTCATTTTGTCCTGGATTTCCTGGATATTTTGGGTAACAAGTTTTTTGCATTTTGCATTTTCTTTAACTGTTGAGTCCATGGTTTCTATGCAATCTTCAGCATCTGAGATTCTTTCTTCTATCTCTTGTATTCTGTTGTTGATATTTGCATCTCTGTCCCCTGATTTCTTCCCAAGGCTTTCTATCTCCAAAGTTGTCTCCCTTTGAGTTTTCTTAGTTGTTTCTACTTCTGATTTTAGATCCTGGATTGTTTTAATTAGCTCCTTCACTTGCTTGTTTGTGCTTTCCTGTAATTCTTTAAGAGATTTTAGTGTTTCCTCTTTCATGACCTCAGCCTGTTGACCAAAATTCTCCTGTATTTCTTTAAGTGTTTTTTGCCTTTCTTCATTGTTGGCTTTTGTATTCTCCTGGATTTCTTTCGATGATTTTTGTGTTTCCCTTGCAAGGGCTTCTAACTTTTGATCCATTGTCTCCTGAATTTCTTTAAGTATGTCCTTCATGTGTTCCTGTACCAGCATCATGACCAGTGATTTTAAATCCAAATCTTGTTTTACTGGTGTGATGGGGTATCCAGGACATGTTGGTAGAGGAGAATTGGTTTCAGATGTTGCCATATTGCCTTGATTTCTGTTAGTGACGTTCCTGCGTTTGCCTTTTGCCATCTAGTTCTCACTGGTGTTAGTTGGTCTTGTCAGTGTTGGACTCACCAGTGCAAGCTGCCCCTTCCCAGTTGGCCTCTGGTGCACAGCTTACCTCCTGCACTGCCTGTAGACAGGGTGCTGCTGCCCAGGCTGTTCAGATCCCGAAGCAGGCACCCGAAGGCTCCTGCTGGGGCCTGCTGGATTCACCAGAGCACACCAACTTCTCCCCGCTGGCCACCAGGAAGCCCCTCTAGCCTCTTGCAGGACTTGGAGATGTGGTGCTGCCGCCCAGGCTGATCTCAGTCTGTCAGATCTCTCTGGCTTCCGAAACCAAGATGGAGGTGAGCCTCTCCTGACTGGTGGGAGGCCAAGTCCTCAGTACTGGTTTTATGCCTGGATTGCATGGCTAATTCTACTCCCCAGTCCATGTATATGTGCATGCTTCTAACACCTCCTTAGTGGAGTTTGCAGATTCTGTGCCTTCCCCTAAAGCTTATGCAATCCTGAGGTCAGAATCAGATAATGTCTTGTGACTTGGCTCTTCCATGGTGACTCTTCTCATTCAATTTGTTAGATATCATCATCAAGGACATAAGCTTCCTTGAGCATCTTGTCTTCCTTGACATTTTCATAGTCAGTATATAAACTACATAAAAAAAATATCAATTTATATAGGAAAGATGAAAATTGGTGTGTGATTGGTTATATCCTGTCTGGAAGCTAGACTTGTAACTAAACTTCAAATAAACTTTTGTGTTTGCAGGTGTTCATCTATGCTACTTTACATACCCACCACATTTATATCAAAATAGGAAAGCTCATTTGAGAAAATGATTTACAATGATCAATCTGTAACTAATTTTCATAATAGTAATTAGAAAAATATTACCAATCTCATTGTGTGTAGTTTTTCTCCCTGGACTGGTGTTTCTGGATTCTAGTTTAGCAAGTCAGGTTTAATAGGCATTCCTTGACTTCTGCATCAACTCCTGCATGCAGCATCCTGCCAGATTTTAAATCTTTACTGATTTCCTTATATGATGGGCAGTGATTTGGAATTGTAAACCAAATAAACCTTTCTCTACAACTATTTTTACAATAATTTTTTATTGCAACAATAGAAACTCTAAAAATTTTTACTAGGATTTTAAGTACTTGCTGGGAGAGAAGAGATTGTGTTTTAGGAAGGATTGTGGAATCATTTTGAAATTTTTGGCTAGAAATTAATTGCATGTTGAGCACTCAGTGGAGGTTCTGTCCTAATTTGAAATATCAGCATGTTAAGAGTAGTGCAGAACATAAAACTTTGGCATATATAGTTTTAAAGGAAAATTAATGTCTCTGAACTGCACATATTCAGAATTAAAATAATATATAATTAATATAATATAATTAATAATTATATTATGATAATTAAAATGTACTTATAAAATATATAATATAAAATATGGTATAGAATATATAATATAGAGTATATAAAATGTTATATAAATAAATATACAATACATATTAATATATTAACTATATATCATATATAATTATATTATATGTTTTATTAATTACATATGTTAAATTATAATATATATTAATGTACATGTTTAATTAACTTACAAAAATTAACTATTAATAGGCTTATTTAGCAGTCCTTAGATATTTACTTTGGTTACTTACATATCGACCACATCTTTTCTCCATCTTCTTGAACCATACAATTCTTAAATAATTAATCCCTATTATAAACAGTATTTTTTCATAAGATATGTGTTTTCAAACTGCTTTTTGTTGCTTTTACTGAAAGCAAGGTTTTAGGATTCCATGTCATTTTCATCCACTCTGCATTTCTATTGCTCCCTCCTCCCCCTTTTTGCTGCATTTTTTTCCTTCGGTAGTTTTCTGCACTATTATGGTCCTCCCTAAATTCATTTTAAGCATATTCTAGTATCACACCTTTATCAATAAATACACTCCCAACATAATGTTTGTAGTAAATTGGCTTTCTTCATATTTGCTCTAAATTAAAAATACTTACTACATGATTTTATCACTATACATGAGAGAGAAAAGTTTGAATTCTTGTGTCTATGCCTGGAAAACATCTTTTAGGATAATTTATTCAAATTCATTCATTCAATTGACTTCTAAGTTTTATAATCTAATTTTTCTTTATGTTTTAGTAATATGGCATTGTGTACCTATATTACCTATATTGGAAACTTTTTTTTCAATCTTTATTCAGTGTGGAAGGCTAGACTCATTCTCTTTTCTCATTATTATAAATACAAAAGAAATAAACATGGTTGTTCATATACTAATAAAAAGGGATACAATTTCTTTTGATTTTTGGTCATAGTGATTGGACTGGATCACGTGGTATTTCCAGTTTGATATTTTTTGACAACCAAAGCACTGATCTCAAAAGTGGCTGCACATTAGCAGTCTATCAAAACAGTTAAGAGTACTGCTTCCAATATATCTATTATAATGAACAGACTTTTCTGTCTTTTGAGTTATTGATCATTATAATTTTGGATAAGTAATATGAATTTTTTTCTCTTTTATACTGTAAATTTTCACACACGTGACACTAATTTTCCTCAATCACACAAACCTCCATTCCTACTTCTGTTATTCTTATCCTATTCCCTCATCACTCTCCCCTGCAAATTTAATTAAGTACCTTCTTTCACTTTTAAAATTGCTGACTCTACTTAGTAATCATATGTGCATGTGGTCATAGGACACATTTATAGTTATCTGGTATAAAAATCCTATACTATTGTCCCTATGACCTACTACTTAGAGAATTAAATCAGTAGCATTCATCCTCTATATTATTTGTTAATTTATATGACTTTTACTCCATTTTAACTTAAGTATTCTTAGCTTCAGTCCCTACAATGTACAGTAATGAAGAAATGTGAACAAACTTGGGTTGTTTCTTACTGATTAACAATATGCAACTTCATCTTGTATTATAAATATAAGTTGAGAATGATTCTTACTGTGTACTAAAACACCAAAGATTTGAAAGTATTTTTTCTCTGGGGGTGGAAAATGTAGCATAAAATATACATATCAGAGTATAATGAAAGTATATGAGTTCATGACAGTATTCAGTAAAACCAAGACTGAGAAGAAAATTACATACTAAATGAACAAGACCAAGTAAGAAAATTAACAGATACCCTATACCCCAAAGGAGCAGATTTCATAATTGAGGTTGTGATTACTTTTATATCACAAATTAAATATCCTCAATATAAGATATATACATAAGAATACATAACATGGCAAAATTATACTTAAGATGTTACAATAGAAAATTTTAAGAAATGAGGTCACCACAACATGAGGATTTTTATTAGAGAATTGCAGCATTGGGAATGTTGAGTACTACTCATGTAACTGGAGAAATATTTTACATTATAAAGACCATGGCTTTGTCTATCTGTCATTTTAATATGTCCATATGCATTAGCATACCAAAAGCAAAAAACAGTAAATCTCAGACAGCTGCCTATCAGTTAGTTTATACTCACTACTGATCTTAAGGATGGATTGTATGGCATACTTTTCTCTCAAGCACTTCTCTATAGGCATGCTTCTAATACTTCCTTACTATGGCTACCAGGATCTGTGTCTTTCCCTGAAGCTGATGCAATCATGAGGCCAGATTACAGACATCATTCTTCTGACTTGGCTTTTGAGAAGTGAAGGTGAGTCTAATAATACCAAAAGTAAATATCACAGTTACACATTTTTATCCTTGTATCAAATATTAGACTCAAGAGCATAAGCTTCTTTGAGTTTCTTGTCCTCCCTAACCCCTTGGTAGCTATTATATAAGCAACATATACAATATTTATTTCCATAGGAAAGAAAAGATTTAGTGTGTAATTTGGAAAGTCTTGTCTGGAATCTAAGTTAGTAACTGAACATCAAATAAAACACTTGTGTTTGTCAGAGGTCACCTATGTCATTTTACTCAAACACAAGGATTATTGCAAAAATAGGAACTTGTAGGTAAGAAAATGACCTGCAAATATCTGTCTGAAAAAAAAAAACTTAAATAGAAATGTCCTCCCTGGGTTTGTGTTCTTGAATTTTGTAAAAAAATAAAAATATGGTTCAGCCAGTCAGTAAAAAGAACTCAGTAAGCAGCAACCCACCATGTATTCTGCATCACCTCCTACTCGCAGGGTCTAAACATACATTTGTTCCATCGTGACTTCCTTAGATAATGAACAGCAATATAGAAATTTAAAACAAATAAATCCTTTAACCTACAACTTGGGTTTTGTTTTGCCATTTTTCATTGTAGAAAGAGACATTATAAATAAAACGAGTAGGTATAAAGATATTGCAATATTGTCATGACAGAACAGACTTTTAGGAAAGATTTGGGATTTTGGAGATAGAAAGTAATTGAGTGTTGAGAGCTCAATGGTAGTTTCTGTTTGAGTTCGAAAGATAACTGTAATTTCCAGAGTTGTTTTACCAGCTTGCAATCCCACCAACAATGAAAGAGTGTCCCTCTTTCTCCACACCCTTACCAGAGCTTGCTTTCACATGAGTTTTTGATATTAGCCATTCTGACTGGTGTGAGGTAGAACCTCAGTGTTGTTTTGATTTCCATTTCCCTGATGAGTAAGGATGTTGAACATTCCTTTTGGTGATTCTCAGCTGTTCAATATTCCTCAGTTGAAAAATTTTTGTTCAGCTCTGAATCAGCATTGAGGTTAATCAAGAATTTGCTATAGTTCTACCTGAAAATCCAGCTATACCATACCTGGACATAAACCCAAAAGTTTCTCCAACATATAACAAGGATCACATGCTTCAGTATGTTCATAGCAGCCTTATTTATAGTAGCCAGAAGCTGAATAAACCCAGATGTCCTTCAACAGAAGAATGGATAGAGAAAATGTGGCACATTTTCACAATGAAGTCCTACTCATCTATTAAAAACAATGAATTCATGTAATTCTTAGCCAAATGGATTGAACTAGATAAAAGCATCCTGAATGAGGTAATCCAATCACAAAAGAACACACATGGTATGCACTCACTGGATATTAACCCCAAATCTTAGAATACCCAAGATAAAATTCAAAGACCACATGGAAACTCAAGAAGGAAGATCAAAGTGTAGACGTTTGGTCCTTCTTAGAAGTGGGAACACAATACTCATGGGAGAAAATACAGAGAAAAAGTGTGAGCAGAGACTGATCAAAAGGCAATCCATCCAGAGACTTTCCCACCTGGGGATCCATCCTTAATACAGTCACCCAACACAGACACTATTGTGGATATCCTTAAGAAGTGAAATCTGGCAGGAACCTCATATAGCTTTCTCAGAGAGGATTTTACAGAGCCCAAAAATTAGAAAGTCAGATTCTTATAGCAAACAATTGAACTGAGCACAGGGTCCCCAATTGAGGACTTAGCAAAAGGACTGAAAGAACTGAATGGTTTATCCAATCTACAGGTAGAACGATATCAACTAACCAGATCTCCCCAGAGATCCCAGGGACTAAATCACCCAGCAAGGAGTAAACATGGTTAGACTCATGACTCCAGCTGCATTTGTAGTGGAGAATGTCTTTGATGGGCATCAATTGGAGAAGAGGCCCTTTGTCCTGTGAAGGTTTGATGCCCCAGTGTAGGATAATGAAAGTCCTCGAGGCTGCAGTGGGTTGCTGGATTGGGTACACACTCATAGAAGGAGGGAGAAGGGAGACTGAATAGGGAGTCTCTGGGGGGTTCATAAATCAGGAGACAGGATAAAAGTTTAAAAGTAAATAAAGAAAATGTCGAAATTAAAAAAAAAGAAAGATAAGCATGATTGAGTGTAGTCTCGTGGATGAAGGCCTGGAATGTAGTTTCAATCTAAAGTTTAAAGGCTCATGAGGGCCATGAGTTATTTTGTGTTAAGAGGTACCTAACCCTTAAGAAATTGGAAACCCCAGGGAGTTTCGAGGTCTAGTGGGGTGGAGGTAAGCACAGGGAGAAGGGGAGTAGGGACATCCTTGTGTAGCCCGGGTGGGTAGGGGATGTGGAAGAGTTTGAGCATGGACCAGGAGGAGATTAAAATCTAGAGTTTAAAATAATTTTTTTTTTAGAAAGGAAAAATTGTTAGATTCTGTTATTAAGTTTCTCGGTGATGATGAAACAGCTCTGGTTAACAGGATACCATAAATACCAAGAGTACCCCTTTGCTTTTCTGGATCACTAAATGCCAATCAGATGGAACTGCAAAATAAGCTGTGTTTAAGAAGAGCCTATCATCACTGACAGTATTATTCCTGAATGCATTTTAGGTCATATTGAGCAGCTGAGGCTAAGAATATGTAAGCTAGGAGAGGACATTTGCATAATCTTAGCATCATTGGCATTTGAAAGCCCAAGACTGAAGTGTTCATGCAAAGGTGTTGAAGCATGGCACCATGAAAACAGCCTGTGATGAGCTAGTATTATAAATGTAGCTCAGGTGCATTGGAGATGCCAGTACTATGGACTGACAACAAAACTGCAGGAACAGTGGAGTAGAGCCTGGCAGAGCTTGGAAAAGAAACAGAATCTGCTTCAAACTGAAGAGCTGAAAAAAATGGAAAAAAAAAAAATAAAGCTTCTTGAAGTAGCAAAGACTATCAGGAATAAATCCCTGATAATTTGGAACTGAGTTATTAGTAGTGCTGTATCTTGGTTTTGCTCAGATTGCATTAAGGTGCCACACCTGAAAGGCTTTGTATTTTTAAAAGAGATTTTCGGGTTCTAGAAGCAGTATATTTTATCTGCTTTACATCTAGACTACAGTTTCCCCTCCCTCCTCTCCTTCTAGCCCAACGCAATCTTTGTGCCCAACACTAGTACTCCTTTACTCCACAGAATTGGGTACCTGTGATTGTGATCAAGCAGCCATGATATAACTAAGCAAATCAGGAGAACATATTCTTCCAATTAATTTAATAGTTTTCAGCATTCCTAATGATGCAACACAAAAGCAAAATTAACTTGTGTTTTGGTTACTCCAAATTTTAAATAGAGAGAGGGATCGCAAAGAACAGTAAGAGAGTCAGAGACTGTTACAGTATTTTCCATGTCCAATCATATTAGGGCAGTGGAAGGCCTGTGATTGTTCAGGAAAAGGGAGGCAGAGGGGGAGTTAAGGGGAGATAGATAGCAGGAAGAATGGAGGAAAGGTTGCACATCAGAGAACCAGGATGGTTTCTGATGTTTTTCTGTGTGTTTTCATAAGGTTAGAAATATTGGGATATTCTCTAACTCCATCCATTTGTCTAAGAATTTCATGAATTCATTGTTTCTAATGGCCGAATAGTACTCCATTGTGTATATATACCACATTTTTTTGCATCCATTCTTCTGTTGATGGATACCTGAGTTCATTTCAGCTTCTGGCTATTATAAATAGGGCTACTATGAACATAGTGGAGCCTGTATCCTTATTACTTGCTGGGGAATCCTCTGGGTATATGCTCAGGAGTGGTATAGCAGGATCCTTCAGAAGTGACATGCCCAGTTTTCTGAGGAACCACCTTACTGAATTCCAGAGTGGTTGTACCAATTTGCAATCCCATCAGCAGTGGAGGAGTGTTCCTCTTTCTCAACATCCTCACCAACACCTGCTGTCTCCTGACTTTTTAATCTTAGGCTTTCTGACTGGTGTAAGGGTTGCTTTGATTTGCAGTTCCCTAATGACTAATGAAGTTGAGCATTTTTAAAGATGCTTCTCAGCCATCCAAAGTTCTTCAGGTGAAAATTCTTTGTTTAGCTCTGTACCCCATTTTTAATAGGGTTATTTGGTTTTCTGGGGTCTAACTTTTTGAGTTCTTTGTATATATTGGATATTAACCCTCTATCTGATGTAGGGTTCGTGAAGATCTTTTCCCAATTTGTTGGTTGCCAGTTTGTCTTTTTTTTTTTTTAATTTTTTTTATTCGATATAATTTATTTACATTTCAAATGATTTCCCCTTTTCTAGCCCCCCACTCCCCGAAAGTCCCGTAAGCCCCCTTCTCTTCCCCTGTCCTCCCACCCACCCCTTCCCACTTCCCCGTTCTGGTTTTGTCGAATACTGCTTCACTGAGTCTTTCCAGAACCAGGGGCCACTCCTCCTTTCTTCTTGTATCTCATTTGATGTGTGGATTATGTTTTGGGTATTCCAGTTTTCTAGGTTAATATCCACTTATTAGTGAGTGCATACCATGATTCACCTTTTGAGTCTGGGTTACCTCACTTAGTATAATGTTCTCTAGCTCCATCCATTTGCCTAAGAATTTCATGAATTCATTGTTTCTAATGGCTGAATAGTACTCCATTGTGTAGATATACCACATTTTTTGCATCCACTCTTCTGTTGAGGGATACCTGGGTTCTTTCCAGCATCTGGCAATTATAAATAGGGCTGCTATGAACATAGTAGAGCATGTATCCTTATTACATGGTGGGGAATCCTCTGGGTATATGCCCAGGAGTGGTATAGCAAGATCTTCTGGAAGTGAGGTGCCCAGTTTTCGGAGGAACCGCCAGATTGCTTTCCAGAGTGGTTGTACCAATTCGCAACCCCACCAGCAGTGGAGGAGTGTTCCTCTTTCTCCACAACCTCTCCAACACCTGCTGTCTCCTGAATTTTTAAACTTAGCCATTCTGACTGGTGTAAGATGAAATCTAAGGGTTGTTTTGACTTGCATTTCCCTAATGACTAATGAAGTTGAGCATTTTTTAAGATGCTTCTCCGCCATCCGAAGTTCTTCAGGTGAGAATTCTTTGTTTAACTCTGTACCCCATTTTTTTAATAGGGTTGTTTGGTTTTCTGGAGTCTAACTTCTTGAGTTCTTTATATATATTGGATATTAGCCCTCTATCTGATGTAGGATTGGTGAAGATCTTTTCCCAATGTGTTGGTTGCCGATTTGTCCTCTTGATGGTGTCCTTTGCCTTACAGAAACTTTGTAATTTTATGAGGTCCAATTTGTCAATTCTTGCTCTTAGAGCATACACTATTGGTGTTCTGTTCAGAAACTTTCTCCCTGTACCGATGTCCTCAAGGGTCTTCCCCAGCTTCTTTTCTATTAGCTTCAGAGTGTCTGGCTTTATGTGGAGGTCCTTGATCCATTTGGATTTGAGCTTAGTACAAGGAGACAAGAATGAATCAATTCCCATTCTTCTGCATGCTGCCCTCCAGTTGGACCAGCACCATTTGTTGAAAAGGCTATCTTTGTTCCACTGGATGTTTTCAGCCTCTTTGTCGAGGATCAAGTGGCCATAGGTGTGTGGGTTCATTTCTGGATCTTCAATCCTGTTCCATTGATCCTCCTGCCTGTCACTGTACCAATACCATGCAGTTTTTAACACTATTGCTCTGTAGTATTGCTTGAGGTCAGGAATACTGATTCCCCCAGATTTTCTTTTGTTGCTGAGAATAGTTTTAGCTATCCTGGGTTTTTTTTGTTCCAGATGAATTTGATAATTGCTCTTTCTAACTCTGTGAAGAACTGAGTTGGGATTTTGATGGGTATTGCATTGAATCTGTATATTGCTTTTGGCAAAATGGCCATTTTAACTATATTGATTCTACCAATCCATGAGCATGGGAGGTTTTCCCATTTTTTGAGGTCTTCTTCCATTTCCTTCTTCAGAGTCTTGAAGTTCTTGTCATACAGATCTTTCACATGTTTGGTAAGAGTCACCCCAAGATACTTTATACTGTTTGTGGCTATTGTGAAGGGGGTCATTTCCCTAATTTCTTTCTCAGCCTGCTTATCCTTTGAGTATAGGAAGGCCACTGATTTGCTTGTGTTGATTTTATAACCTGCCACTTTGTTGAAGTTGTTAATCAGCTGTAGGAGCTCTCTAGTGGAGTTTTTTGGGTCACTTAGGTAGACTATCATGTCGTCTGCAAATAATGATAGTTTGACTTCTTCCTTTCCAATTTGTATCCCTTTGACCTCCTTATGTTGTCGAATTGCGTACAATATTGAAAAGATAAGGAGAAAGGGGGCAGCCTTGTCTGGTCCCTGATTTCAGTGGGATTGCTTCAAGTTTCTCTCCATTTAGTTTGATGCTGGCTACCGGTTTGCTGTATATTGCTTTTACGATGTTTAGGTATGGGCCTTGAATTCCTGTTCTCTCCAAGACTTTAAGCATGAAAGGATGCTGAATGTTGTCAAATGCTTTTTCAGCATCCAATGAAATGACCATGTGGTTTTGTTCTTTGAGTTTGTTTATGTAATGGATTGTATTGATGGATTTCCATATATTGAACCAACCCTGCATTCCCGGGATAAAGCCTACTTGATCATGGTGGATGATCGTTTTGATGTGTTCTTGGATTCGGTTGGCAAGAATTTTATTGAGTATTTTTTGCATCAATGTTCATAAGGGAAATTGGTCTGAAGTTCTCTTTCTTTGTTGGATCTTTGTGTGGCTTTGGTATCAGCGTAATTGTGGCTTCGTAGAAGGAATTGGGTAGTGTTCCTTCTGTTTCTATTTTGTGGAATAGTTTGAAGAGTATTGGTGTTAACTCTTCTTTGAAGGTCTGATAGAATTCTGCACTGAAACCACCTGGTCCTGTGCTTTTTTTGGTTGGAAGACTTTCTATGACTCCTTCTATATCTTTAGGCATTATGGGACTGTTTAGATGGTCTAATTGGTCCTGATTTAATTTTGGTATTTGGTATCTGTCAAGGAAATTGTCCATTTCCTCCAGATTCTCCAGTTGTGTTGAGTACAGTCTCTTGTAGTAGGATCTGATGATTTTTTGGATTTCCTCAGTTTCCGTTGTTATATCTCCCTTTTCATTTCTAAGTTTGTTAATTTGGATACTTTCTCTGTGCCCTTTGGTCAGTCTGTCTAAGGGTTTATCTATCTTTTTGATTTTCACAAAGAACCAGCTCCTGGTTTTGTTGATTTTTTGTATGGTTCTCTTTGTTTCTACTTGATTGATTTCGGCCCTGAGTTTGATGATTTCCTGCCTTCTACTCCTCCTGGGTGAAATAGCTTCTTTTTGTTCCAGGGCTTTCAGGTGTGTCATTAAGCTGGTAATGTATGCTCTCTCTATTTTCTTTTTGGAGGCACTCAGGGCTATGAGTTTTCCTCTTAGCACTGTTTTCATTGTGTCCCATAGGTTTGGGTATGTTGTGTTTTCATTTTCATTGTGTTCTAAAAAGTATTTAATTTCTTTCTTTATTTCTTCCTTGACCAAGGTATCATTGAGTAGAATATTGTTCAGTTTCCACGTGTATGTGGGTTTTCTGTTGTTTTTGTTGCTATTGAAGACCACTTTTACTCCATAGTGATCTGATAGGAGGCATGGGATTAATTCGATCTTCTTATATTTGTTGAGGTCTGCCTTGTGTCCAATTATATGGTCGATTTTGGAGAAGGTACCATGAGGTGCTGAGAAAAAGGTATATTCTTTTGCTTTAGGGTGAAATGTTCTATAAATATCAGTCAAATCCAATTGGTCCAAAGCTTCAATTAGTTTTACTGTGTCCCTGTTTAGTTTCTGTTTTCGGTCCATTGAGGAAAGTGGAGTGTTGAAGTCCCCAACAATTATTGTGTTAGGTGCAATGTGTGCTTTGAGCTTTAGTAAAGTTTCTTTTATGAATGAGGGTGCCCTTGCATTTGGCACATAGATGTTCAGAATTGAAAGTTCTTCTTGGTGGATTTTTCCTTTGACCAGCAAGAAATGTCCTTCTGTGTCTCTTTTGATGACTTTAGGTTGAAAGTCAATTTTATCTGATATTAGAATGGCTACTCCTGCTCGTTTCCTGTAACCATTGGCTTGTAAGATTGTCTTCCAGCCTTTTACTCTAAGGTAGTTTTTATCTTTGACACTGAGGTGTGTCTCCTGTATACAGCAAATTGTAGGGTCCTGTTTCCTTATCCAGTCTGTTAGTCTATGTCTTTTTATTGGGGAATTGAAACCATTGATGTTAAGAGATATTAGGGAATAGTGATTATTACTTCCTGTCATTTTTGATGTTCTTTTTATATTTGCGTGGTTATCTTCTTTTGGGTTTGATGAAGGAAGGTAACTATCTTGCTTTTTCCAGGGTGTAGTTTCCCTCCTTGTATTGGAGTTTTCCTCCTATTATTCTTTGCAGAGCTGGGTTTGTGGAAAGATATTGCGTAAATTTGGTTTTGTCATGGAATATCTTGGTTTCTCCATCTATGGTGAATGAGAGTTTTGCTGGGTATAGTAGTCTTGGCTGACATTTGTGTTCTCTTAGAGTCTGCATGAGATCTGCCCAGGATCTTCTAGCTTTCATGGTCTCTAGTGAGAAGTCTGGTGTGATTCTGATAGGTCTTCCTTTATATGTTACTTGGCCTTTCTCTCTTACTGCCTTTAATATTCTTTCTTTGTTTAGTGCATTTGGGGTTTTGATTATTATGTGATGAGAGGTATTTCTGCTCAGGTCCAGTCTGTTTGGAGTTCTGTAGGCTTCTTGTGTATTCATAGGCATCTCTCTCTTTAAGTTAGGAAAGTTTTCTTCCACAATTTTGTTGAAGATATTTGCTGGCCCCTTCTGTTGTAAATCTTCACTCTCATCTATACCTATAATCCTTAGGTTTGGTCTTCTCATTGTATCCTGGATTTCCTGGATGTTCTGGGATACAAGCTTTTTGCATTTTGCATTTTCTTTGACAGTTGAGTCAATGGTTTCTATGGTATCTTCGGCATCTGAGATTCTTTCTTCCATCTCTTGTATTCTGTTGTTTATATTTGTATCTATGGCCCCTGATTTCTTCTCAAGGTTTTCTATCTCCAAAGTTGTCTCCCTTTGTGATTTCTTAGTTGTTTCTACTTCTGTTTTTAGGTCCAGGATGGTTTTGCTCAGTTCCATCATTTGTTTGTCTGTGTTTTCCTGTATTTCTTTAAGAGATTTTTGTGTTTCCTCTTTCATGACTTCTGCCTGTTGACTCAAGTTCTCCTGCATTTCTTTAAGTTTTTTTTTTTGTTTTTTTTTTTTTTTTTTTTTTTGCCTTTCTTCTTTATTGGCTTCTATCTCTTGGGCCTTATTCTCCTGCATTTCTTTAAGTGTTTTTTGTGTTTCCATTAAACGGGTTTCTAGCTTATTCATGTTCCCCTGTATTGCTTTAAGAGATTCATTCATGTCCTTTTTGTGTTCTTCTAGCAGCATCATGAACAGTGATTTTAAATCCAAATCTTGTTTCTCTGGTGTGTTGGCATAACCAGGACTTGCTGATGTTGGAGAGTTTGGTTCAGATGCTGCCATATTGCCTAGATTTCTGTTAGTAGCGTTCCTGCGTTTGCCCTTTGCCATCTTGTTCTCTGGAGCTAATTGGTCTTGTCTCCGGCTGGTGTTTCAGCCTCCTGAGAGGCTCTAGGGCTATTTCTGCAACACTGGAGGGCAGGGTTTCCCCTGTTGCAGATTGCTGATGTGCTTTCCTCCTCTTGAGAGCGGTTGCAGCCCTAGTGTTCTTTGCCCCAGATTGTGTCTGTGAGCCAGAAGGTGCCCGTTTGCTCCTTCAGGGAGTGCTGAGGCTGTATGCTGCAGGGACCATTTCTGCGTGCTGATCTCTCTGCTGGGCAGCAGAACTCCCAACCGGGTTGGTGCACACAAGGCTAGCCTAGCTGCTCAGGCCCTGAGTCAAGGCAAAAGCCTGGCAGGCCAATGTCAGAGCAAAGTTCCCCTCAGCTGTGGGTGTTAATTGGGTGTGTCAGGTGGCTAGGATGGTGGCGTGCGTGCGTTCCCTGAGAGTGCTGGGAGAGTCTGCTGGGCTAACAACCTCCTGGCTGGGTCAGCACACAGATGGCCCAACGAGCAGCCCAGGGCCTGGGGCCAGTCCAGGGCCTGACCATCTGAGACCCCTGCTATGTCCGCCTCGGGCTATGCCTGTTAGCTGGTTTGGTTTTGCCTGCTAGGTCTCTCTGGCTTCCCATAGGCAAAATGGCGGTGGTGCGCAAACTGGCCCGGATAAACAACCTCCTGGCCGGGTCGGCACACAGATGGCCCACTGAGCAGCCCAGGACCTGGGGGCAGTCCAGGACCTGACCGTCTGAGACTCCTCCTATGTCCGCCTCGGGCTATGCCTGTTAGCAGGTTTGGTTTTGCCTGCTAGGTCTCTCTGGCTTCCCTTAGGCAAAATGGCGGTGGTGTGCGCCCGCCCGGGGAAAAAAAACCTCCTGGCCGGGTTTGCCCCCCCCCCCCCCGTGGCCCCCCGATCAGCCCAGGGCCTGGGTGCAGGCCAACGCCCGTCGGGCTTAGACCCCCACGATGTTGGTCTCGGGTTATATTTGCGTACCTCAGTCTGATTTCTCTGGTGACTGAGAACCAATATGGAGCCCTCGTAACTGACTGGCGGGAGGCAGAGTTCTGATGTGGCTTCTGTGTGGTGAAAGGCACCGTAAATCCGCCACTGCTTGCAGGCTGGCTGGCCAGCGATGGCCAGTGGTCGTGGGCGCCGGGTCTGCCTGGACCCTGTCTGCTTGGTTCTACTGCTGATGGCCCTTCCTCTGGACCAGCCGCTGCTGCTGCTGCTGCTGCTCCAGTTTGTCCTTTTGATGGTGTCCTTTGCCATACAGAAACTTTGCAATTTTATGAGGTCACATTTGTCAATTCTTGATCTTAGAGCATAAGCTATTGGTGTTCTGTTCAAGAGCTTTCCCCCTGTACCGATGCCTTCAAGGGTCTTTCCCAGTTTCTTTTCTATTAGCTTCAGAGTGTCTGGCTTTATGTGGAGGTCCTTGATCCATTTGGAGTTGATGAGGTAACCCAGTCTCAACAGATCAATCATGGTATGCACTCACTAATAAGTGGATATTAGCCTACAAAATTGGAATACCCAAAACATAATCCACACATCAAATGAGGTATAAGAAGAATGGAGTTTCCCTGGTTCTGGAAAGACTCAGTGTAGCAGTATAGTGCAAAACCAGAACAGGGAAGTGGGATGGGAGAACAGGGGGAGGGAAGAGGGCTTATGTAACTTTTGTGGAGTGCGGGGGCCTGAAATGGGGAAATCATTTGAAATGTAAATAAAAAAATATATTGAATAAAAAAGATAAAAAAAGAAATATTGGGATAAAGCTTTATCACTTTTAATTAACTATGAAATTAATTTATTGGCATCTTTTAATTCTGCCTATAATGTACAGAAATCAAATTGGTGAACTAACTAAGGTTAGAAGTTGTACTTTTACTGGCTTACTGTATATTGTGTTATCTAACCAGAAGGATGGCAGATCTAGTTCATTAGTAGAGTGTGGAACCTCCAGTTACAGGGAATTGTGTCAGAGAGTGAACTAGTAGCTCTTGGGATTAGCTAGTCAGACGTTGTAGGGGGTAGCTCTAGGCGTGGCCAAGACCACTCCAGAGAGTCCATGCAGTGGCAGGAGTACAGTTGCATGGTCCAGCACCACAGTGGATAGTTGGAGGCATTATCTTTTTTTTTTTTAATATTTCCCTCAACAAGAGACAGATTCTGAACTAATTATTAGTTGGTCACTCTAAAAATTTCAGTACCGCCTACAATCAAGCATATTTGTGAGAAGTTGGTAGGTCATAGATTTTATACCTGAGCTTGTGTCCAAATCTGTCTACTACATGTCTTACCTACTTAGTTACTAGTGATGTCCAACTCATATTCTATAACACCCACTGCTAAGAAACCTAGCTATTGTCACCCCTACTGATTTCTGTATTCTTTCATTGCCCTAGGTTTTAACTCTTCACAGAGATGGCATCCATATTCCAGTTATCTTTCTTAGAAATCTCACCCTACACCATCCTCAACACCAGATCCTTCTCTTCCCATTGCGACTCTCCATATTTGAGCATGCTGTCTAGTCTGTTTCCCCTTCCAAGTAAGATTTAATATTCTCTACTTGTGTACTACTTGTTCTTAGCTTCTTTGTATCTGTAGATAATGTCGTGATTATTCTTAATTTTACTGATATTATCCACTTATAATTGGGTGAATACCATGTCTGAGGTATCTTCAAGATAGGGTTATCTTCAAGAGCCTCTTTCCCACTTCCATGACTTTGTTAGAAATTTTCATGATGTTATTGTTAATAATGGCTTAGTAATACCCTTTTTTGCCCATTCTTCAGTTCATATATATATATATATATGTATATATATATATATGTATATATATATATATGTATATATTGTATATGTACAAATATATATATATATATATATATATATATTCCCCTGTAATGTGCAAAGGTCCTATGAACATAGGTTATAAAGTGCCCTGAGGTATGGCAAAGTAAAGTCTGGGTATGTGTCCAGGAGTTCTATAGGTGAGTCTTGAGAATGGTAGATCCCAATTTTCTTATTTTGTTCTTTTTGTGCTTTTTTTATTTCATTTTTATTTGTTTTTTCATTTCATTTTAAATTATTTTTATTGATATATGTTTCATTTACATTTCAAATGATTTCCCCTTTTCTGGCTCCCTACTCCCCCAAAGTTCCATAAGCCCTCTTCCATCCCCCTGTTCCCCCATCCACCCTGTCCCACCTCCCTGTCCTGGTATTGCCATATACTACTGCACTGAGCCTTTCCAGAACCAGGGGATACTCCTCTGTTTTCTTGAACATCATTTGATATGTGGATTATGTCTTGGGTATTCTAAGTTTCTAGGCTAATATCCACTTATCAGTGAGTGCATACTATGATTGATCTTTTGAGACTGGGTTACCTCACTTAGTATGATGTTCTCCAGTTCCATCCATTTGTCTAAGAATTTCATAAATTCATTGTTTCAAATGGCTGAATAGTACTCCATTGTGTATATATACCATATTTTTTGTATCCATTCTTCCATTGAAGGATATCTGGGTTCTTTCCAGCTTCTGGCTATTAAAAATAGGGCTGCTATGAACATAGTGGAGCATGTATCCTTATTACATGCTGGGGAATCCTTTGGGTATATGCCCAGAAGTGTTTCTTCTCAATTTTCATCCATACATTTTCAATCCTGTCCTCCTTCCCATGACTCTATGAGGGTAAACCTCTACCTGCCCACATTCTCCTGCCTCAGCACCCCAGCATTCCCCTACTTTGGGTCATTGAACCTCAACAGGACCAAGTTGCTCAGATAAGGTAATGCCAGATAAGGTAATCTTCTGCTACATACCTAGCTGGAGCCATTGGTCCTCTAAAATGTATTATTATGTTGGTGGTTTAGACCCTGTGAACATTGGGGTGTCTGATTTTATGATGTTTACTTTCTATGGGATTACGAACCCTAAACTCCTTCAGGACTTGCCTTAAATTAGCCATTGGTGTCCTCCAGGTTCAGTACAATGTTTAGCAGCTTGGATCTGCATCTGTATAGCTCAGGATCTGGCAGCTATACCAGGCTCCTGTCAGCTAGAGATTTCTATTATTAGCAAGGCTGTCTGGGTCTTGTGTATGCAGATGGGATGTATCCCTAAGTGGGGTCGTCTCTGAATGGCTTTTATTTCAGGCTCTGTTCCACTCTTTGACAATGCATTTCCTTTTGATAGGATGAATTTTGGATTAATATTACTGAGGTGGGTGGATGACACCATCCCTTAAACAGAGGCATTACCTATCCATGGGATATGTTCTCTATAGGATCTAGCTTGTGTTTGTTGGGTGTTTTGTTTATTTTCCTGCTTGTTGGATCCTGGAAATCTCTTAGGTCCCTGGCAACAGGGACTTTCAAGTGGGTCCCATCAGTTCCCTCTCCCCTGTTATACACCTCTTTTCAAATTCCTGACTTTTTTACTTCTCCCCATCTCCTCCCTTATTTGACCCAAAATTCTGTTGTTATATGTCCCTTTTCATTTCTGATTTTGTTACTTTGGATACTGTTTCTGTTCCCTCTAGTTAGTCTCCGAAGTATATATATATATATATTGTTGATTTTTTCAAAGAACCAGCTCCCGGTTTTGGTCATTCTTTGTTTCTCCTTGCTTGATTGCATCCTTGAGTTTGACTACTTCCTGCCATCTACTCCTCTTGGGTGTATTTGCTTCTTTTTATTCTAGGGTTTTCAAATGGACTGTAAAGCTGTTAATGTATGCACTCTCAATTTCTTTTTGGTGGTACTCAGAGCTATGAATTTTCCTCTTAGCACTACTTTCATAGTGTTAAATAAGTTCAGATATGATCTGCCTTCGTTTTGTTAAATTTTAAAAAAGTTTTAATTTCTGTCTTTATTTTTCCCTGATCAAGTTAACATTGTGTAGAGATTTGTTCTTCTTCCATGTGTGTATGGATTTTTTTTTTTGAGTTGAAGAACAGCCTATATCCATGGTGATATGATAGGATGCATGGGATTATTTCAATATTCTTGCATTCTTGGAGACTTGTTTATAGTGTGATTATATGGTCAATTTTGGATAAGGTCCTTGAGGTGCTGAAAAGTAGGAAGATAATTTTTTCTGGAAGAAATGTTCTGTTCATGTCAATTAAATCCATTTGGTTTAGAACATCTGTTAGTTTCACTGTGTCTCTGTTAAGTTTCTGTTTCCATTATCGGTCCACTGGTGATAGTGGGGTGTTAAAGTCTTCTACTAGTATTGTGTGAGGTTCATTGTGTGCTTTGATTGTCAGTAATTTTTCTTTTCCAAATGAGAGTGCTCTTTCATTTGGGTCATATATGTTCAAAATTGAGAGTTCATCCTGGTGGATGTTCCATTTGATGATTCTGTATAATATTTTTTGATAAGTTTTGGTTGGAAGTTTTTTTTATTTGATACTAGATTTGCTATTCTAGATTTTGATTTCTTGGAAATATTTGCTTGGAATTTTTTCCACCCCTTTACTTTAGTGCATTTCTTTGTCACTGAGGTGTGTTTCCTGTGTGCGGCAAAATGATTCGTCCAGGTTATATATCCTGCTTGTTAGTCTATGTCTTTTTATTGGGGAATTGATTCCACTGAGATGGAGGCATATTAAACATCAGTGATTACTGCTTTCTGTTATTTTTGTTGTAAGAGGTGCTTACATAAGGTATGCTTATGTGTTTCTCTACTTTTGGGTTTGTTATGAGAACATAAGTTTCTTGTTTTTTCTTGGCTATAGTTTCACTCCTTGTGTTGAAGTTTTCTTTTTATTATCCTCTATAGGGCTTGATTTGTAGTAATATATTGTGTAAATTTGTTCTTGTCATGGAATATCTTGATTTCTTTCTCTATGGTATTTGAGAGTTTTACTTTGTTATTTGTGTTCTTTTTGGGTCTGTATGATATCTGTCCAAGATCTTCTGGCTTTTAGAGTCTTTGTTGTGAAAACTGGTGTGGTTTTGATAGGTCTACATTATATATTACTTGACTATGGCTGCACTGTTTTCTGTACCAAGTCATAAGGAATAATTTTCTTTTCAAAGGATAGCACTATTTGGGAATTAAAATGACTATGTCCTAAGAGGGTTTAAAGCCTTTCCTTATAGGTCATTTAATTCCTCACACAAACTTCCATATTATTTAAAACCCATTCTGTATTAACATTACATTGTCATCAAAGATTATAGTATGATATATTCTAACATCCCAGGTTGTCACATGAGTAAAAAATAAAAATAAATAGGGGATCTTCTTAATTTGTGACAAATACAGTGGTCCTGTGATATCTGAAAAGTATGATTCCTTCCCTATAAGCTATATTACAACAGCCTTCCTGGTATTCTTGTTCTTTGAAACATTCTGCTCCTCTATCTCACAATGTTTCCTAGGATTAGGAGCAGGATCAGTGTTGAAAATCTATGTGCTAGGCATAGATCCTCTAAATATCTTGTTTCCTTATGTTAAGAGTTGTGGTGACCTGCAAATGGAAACATCTCTGACTGTGGGTGATGGTAACACTTATAAGTGGTTATAAAACTAAGGCCAACAGTCAGTAAGAAATGGTCCCAGTCTAACAAAATAGATGTAGTAGATTCTTTTCTATGTCCAAAATGAGACAAGCCCTGTTTTTTTTTAGGTTTCTGGTACCATGAATGAAAACTAGGTATAAAATCATTAAAATAGTTTAGAATCACATGAGCACATGAGAATATTCAAACATGTCAGGGAAAGAAAGCTAAATTCTTCAACCTAAGAAGAGCAGAGCCACCTTGTCTGAACTCTATAAAGAGAAGACACTGCATTGAGATGTGGGTGCCCCTCAGTCCATGTATCTGTAAACCTACAGGCATGCAGATATTGCTTATTTTCCTAGCGTCTCTAGCTTACATTAGTCTCTGAGGAGGGTGAGTGTTTGTCAGAGCAAATGCAGATGCAACCAAAGTGTAAAGAAGTGACACACATATGAAAAACAGAATGAAAATAGTAGCATGCACATGTAATGCACAGTTCTAAGGCAACTGGCTTCCCAGTGCTGAGAAGGGAGGGGACACATTCAGCAATTCCTGAGATATATCTCCAATTGATAATAAATCCAAAATGGAGAATATCTGCAAGAGTCTAATATGCTATAAAAGTATGGTTAAGAGAAGGTTCTATGCCCAGTAGCAGATGGCTAATACAAATAATCTCAGTTATGATTCTGGAAATTAATTTTATCCTATAACACTCTCTGGGCATTTAAAAAAAAAAACCTTCCTTACTCAATGCCCATTTTGTGTAAGCATTGGAGTTCCTTAGGCATGGATGTGTCACTGTGTCTGTATGGTCTTCTTGTATGCTGCCTCTTACATTTTTATGTGGGTTTGTTTGTTTTGTCTTATTCTTTCTAGTTTAATTTAATTTCATTTATCTTATTTTGTTAAACTTCTTTAATATTTTATAGGGTACTAGTTATTTTCTAATAATCATAATCTAAACTCAGGATGGATTTGGATAATGTGATGTGAATAGGATCTAGAAAATGTTTTAAGACAAGTAGAAATAATCAGTATGTAGACAATGAAAACAGTCTTTTCACAATTAAAATATTCTAAAAACAAAAAAAGTATGTTTCTTTAACTTTCTTAAATACTACAATCTTATAAGCTTATTGACCAATCCTTAGCTTACCAACCTCTACCACACCCTTCTGTCAACTTCTTGCACTAACCACTAGTTAAATTATTAATCCTACTCATAGCCTCTCTTATTTCATATAATATCTACTTAATGGTATTGCTTCCTCATTGCAAGTTTTAATGTTGTATATCATTTTGATATACCCTACATTTTAATTGAATCTTTTCTTTCTATTTTTTCTTTTGTTTTATGGGAACCATCAATTGAACAGAAATGTAATAATAATTACATATTGTCCATCTCATAAAATACAGACATTATAAAAATTTCAGAATTAGAAATAGGAAGAACATACAATCCAGTCATTCCACTAGGCATTTTTTTTTATCGAATATTATCATCATTTACATTGCCAATGGTAAAACCTTTCCCGATTTCCACCCTCACCCTCCCAAAGACCCTCAACTCCTCCTCCAATCCTCTGCCTCCACATATATACCACTCTACCAGATGCACTCACCTCCCGCTCTCCTCGATTTCCCTTTATTGGGACATCTATTGAGCCTTTACGTGCGTGACAAAGGAGCACTTCTCCCACTGATGCCCAACAAGACATTCCTCTGCCACATTTTAGGCTGGAACCATGTGTACCCCTTGGTTGAAGGCTTAGTCCCTGGGAGTCCTGGGCATCTGAGTGGCTGAGATCATTGTTCTGCCCATGGTGCTGTAAAACCCTTCTGCTCCTCCTGACCACTCTCCAGCTCCTCCCTTGGGGACCCCATGTCCAGTCAAACTGTTGACTGCTAGCATCTGCCTCTGTATTTGTAAGGCTCTGGCAGGGCCCCTCCGGACACAACCAAGTCATGCTCCCTTTGGTATACACTTCTTGTCATCCATAGTAGTGTCTGTGTTTGGTGACTGTATATAGGATGAATCCCCAGGTAGGGCAGTCTCTGGGTGGCCTTTACTTCAGCCTCTGCACCATACATTTTCTCCATTATTGCTCCTGTGAGTATTTTGTTCCCTCTATCAGAGGAACCAAACTCCCTCACTTAAGTCCTCCTTCGTCTTGAGCTTCCTGTGCTGGGTGCATTGTACCTTGCTTATTTTGTGATTCCTTAGAAAATTAGACATAGTACTACCTGCGGATCCAGCAATACCACTCCTTCTTATATACCTAGTAGATGCTCCTACTGTAATAAGGACACATGCTCCATTATGCCCATAGGTGCCTTATTTATAATAGCCACTAAGCATTTTATAAGTGAAATAAAATCAGCATTTACTTCTTTCCATACATAATTGCAGCAATATTTACAATATGATACATATCAACATAATTAAAATATATAAGAATTTTTCAAATTTATAAATTTTTGTTGTGTTTTGAATAGGCATACTACTTATTCATTGAAAGAAGAGAAGCTTATATTAGTAACAGCATGCATTAATTGAATGCGGAGTTTTATGTTTTATTTCATTTATTTTATTTATTAAATTTACATCCTACTCATTGTATCCATCCAACAATCCTTCCCCCATACACCCTGTTCTCATCAGAGCAGGTAGGACTCACTGGCCACCTCTGACTTGACACATCCTGTCTCTGCAAGGCTAGGCTCAGCTTCTCCCACTAAGGACTGATAATGCAACCCAGGAAGCATTATACACTAAATTGTAATTGAGTTGTTTGGTGTCTAACTTATTGAGTTCTTTACAAATTTTGGATAAAAACCATCTAACTTTGCCAATATCTAGGTTGCCATTTTGTCTTTTGACAGTGTCTTTTGTTTTACAGAAGCTTTGCAGCTTCGTGAGATCACATTTATCAAGTATTGATGTTACAGCCTGAGCCAATTGTGTTCTGTCCAGAAAACTGTCTCATGTATGAATGCCCTTAAAGGTATTTCTCACTTTCTCTACTATGAGATTTAGAATATCTGGTTTTATGTTTAGGTCCTTCATCCCTTGAACTTCCGTTTTGTGCAAGTTGATAGATAAGGATATATTTATTTTCTTTTAGATGTAGACATCCAAGTAGAAATTCAGCACCATTTGTTGAAGATGATTTCTTCTCTCCATTGCAAGGGTTTTGTTTAGGGAGTGAGTGGATTGGTGAGAAGGGGAGTGTGGAGCTGGTTAGGGGGTTTGCAGGGGTGGAGAACCAGGAAAGGTGACAATATTTGAAATGTAAATAAAGAATTCACCTAATAAATAAAAGTGCACAAAGTTGCAGGGGAAAGAGGTGAAGTTAGTTCTAGGAGGAGCTAAAAGAGAGTTGTATATATCGTGCAATACATTATATGAAATTGTAAAATAGTTAATAAAAAATGTTACAATTATTTAATTAAAAAAAGGAAGCTGCCCTCTGTAGATTATAGCATCTTGGTTCTCCCCTGCCTGATCTCGTTTGTGTTTAGATCTTTATTTTCATTTTGCTGGTCCATTTGTTTTCAGCATTTTCTCCTAGAAACTCAAACTACATTCCCCCAGCTATCATGGAAGTGATTGTTTATGCTTAGCACTTTAGTTTCAGTACAAAGTGAACAAGCATGTTGCTGCATTCTAGGAGATTAAAAAAAAAACAAACATTCAGGTTTCCATAGGTGTGTGGGTTTATTTTGGGGCCTCATTTGTATTCCATTGAGTTGTATATCTGTTTCTGTACCAATGTCATGAAGTTTTTAATCCTACAGTTCTGTAGTACAGCATGAGATCAGAGTGGGTATTTCTCTAGAAGTTCTTGTATTGTCAGGTTTGTTTTGGTATCCTGGGATTGAAGTTTTTCATGAGATATTGGGAATTGCAGTTTCAAGGAGAATAAAAACTGTGATGGAATTCTGAAAGGGATTGCATTGAATATGTAGATTTCTTTTGATAAGTAGGCCATTTTTACTATGTTAATCCTACCCTCCATGATACTGGAAGATATTTACATCTTCTAATATTTTCTTCACTTTCTCTCATCAGAGACTTAAGTTTTGTCATATATACCTTTCACATGCTTTATTGCAGTTACACCAAGATATTTTATATTATCCATGGCTATTGTAATGGGTCTTGGTTCACTAATTTCTTGGCCTACTTATCATTTGTATAAAGGAGGTCTACTGACTTACTTGTGTTAATTTTGTATTCAGCCACTTTGATATTTGTATTTTTCAGCTAGATAAGGTCTCTGAAAATATTTTTGGGGATGCTTCTGTATTCAATCTTATAATTTGCAAATTGTGATACTTCTATATTTCTTATGTGTGTCATTTTGAACACCTTTTATTATCTTATTGCTCTATTTTGAATGTCAAGTAGTATATTGAATAGACAGGGAGCACAGGAATAGCCTTGTTTTGTCCCTGATTCTAGTGGAAGTGGTTGAAAATTCTCTACCATTTTTGATGTTGGATATTGCCTTGTTGCATATTGCTCTGATTGTGCTTAGCTATGTGCCCTGTATCCCTGCTTTTTCTAACATATTTAATGTAAATGGGTATTGGATTTTATCAAAGACTTTTTCACTGTCTAATAACATAATCAAATGAATTTTTTTCCATCAGTTTGTTTTTGTGATGGACTATGTTGATGTACTTTTGGTTTTTTGAATTATTCCTGCTTGATCTTGATGGGTGATAAATTTGTTGTGTTCTTGTACCCAGATTGTGATTATTTATTGAGTGTTTTTCAACAATATTTAAAAGAGCATTTGGTTTGAATTTTTCTTTCTTTGTTGATTTGCTATGTAATATATGTACTAGAGTGATGGTCTCCTCATAGAATGAGTTTTGTTTATTCTCTCTCTTTTTTTGTAATAGGTTGAGAAGTATTGGTATTATTTGTTTCAAAATGTTTGTTAGAATTCTGCACTAAACTTCTGGTCTGGGATTTTGTTATATGTAAGGATTTAATGACAGCTTATCTTTCTTAAGGGAACATAGGGCTATTTAAATAAAGATGGTAATATTGAATTACCTTTCATAAATAGTATCTGTTTAGAAAATTATCCATTTCCTTCAGATTTTTCTAATTTTGTGGAGTAAGAATTTGAGGTAAGACCTAAACATTCTTTGAATTTCCTCCATGTCAGTTTTTATGGCTCCCTTTTCATTACTGATTTCATTATTTGGATACTGTCTCTGTGTCTTGCTTAGTTTGACTGTTTGTCTATCTTGCTTTGCTCAAAGAACCAGCTCTTTGTTTTGTTGATTATTTGTATTTTTTTGTTTTATTTCTAAATGATTGAGATCTGCCCTGATTTTGATTATTTTCTTCCTTCTAATACTCTTTGTGTGCTTGTTTATGTTTTCTATATTATACAGTGGGACTTATAATGTGCTGCTATCAGAAGTTTCTTACTTGATTTAGAGAAACTAAGGGATGCATACTATTCTCTTACCACTAGTTTCACCATGTATCATAATTTTTGGGTATGTTGTGCATTCATTTCCATTGAATTCTAGAAAGTTTTAATTTCTTCATTTTTTCCCTTTCCCAGAGATCATCAAATACTGTTATTCATTTTTGTTGTTTTTGTTATTGGAGTCCAGCTTTAGTCCATGGTATTCTGATACATTTCAAGTGTTATTTCAATTTTCTTACATGTTTTTAGGCTTGGTTTTTGACCAACTATTTGTTCATTTTTGTATTAGGATCCATGATGTGATGAAGGGAAGGTATATTTTTTTTTTTTTGTATTTGAGTGAAATATTCTACACATGTCTGTTAGGTCCATTTGAGTCTATTGTCTGTTATTTTCAATAATTCTCTATTTTCAACAATTCTCTATTATTTTCAATAATTCTCTATCCAGTTATTGTCTGATGACAATGTCAGAGCATGTTGTTGAAATCTTCCACAATTAATGTGTGGGTTTCAATGTGAGAGTTTTTAGTAATATTTCTTTTATACATATTGGTGACCTTATGCTTAAGACATAGAAGTTTTGAAATGAGATATCATCTATGTAGATTAATCCTTTGATGAGTTCGATGTGGCATTATCTGTCTCTTTTAATTAATTATGTTCTTAAAACTCTGTATTTTAGCTATTAGAATTGCTACTCCAGTTTGATTATTAGGTCTGTTAGCTTGGAAAATGTATTCTATCCCTTAACACTGAAAGCATACATATCTGCATGGTGGAGGTGTATTTATTGTATGCAACCAAGTGATGGATCCTGTTTTCAAATCCATTGTGTTATCCTTTATCATTCTATTGCATAATTGAGTACATTGATGTTGAGAGATATTAATGGTCAATGATTATTATTTCCTATAATTTTGATGTTGGGTGTATGTGTGTGTGTGTGTGTGTGTGTGTGTGTGTGACTTTTCTTTGTTCATTTGTCTTTGGTTATATTTAGGGGATTTTAGTTTTGGGGTTTTTTTGCTTTTGTTTTTTTGTTTTTTGTTCTTCTATTTTGTTGGGATTTTTGTTGTTGTTGCTGATGCTGGTATGGTATTTCTTTTCTCAGTGGTTGCTTGGATGTAGTCATTGTTCTTGGGACAGCATTTTCCATCCAGTACTTTCTGTATGACTTGATTTATGGATATATATTATTTAAATTTGGATTTGTATTGAAATATCTTGCTTTATCAATATATGATAATTGAGAGATTTTCTGGGTTTAGTAATCTAGATTCATACCTAACTACTTTTTCTTTATGTTAGAGATATTTTCTTCTAAGGCTGCTGAAAATGTTATCTGGATTTTGAGATCAGATCCTTCTGCTTTTATTTCTAGAAAAAAGTGCACATATTTGTATGTCTAGAAGCACAGGAGGACAGGGTCCAAACATTGTACTTTTAGAAACACTATTAGAAACAACTATTGGTTTCAGTTCAATATGTATATTTCTTTAAGGAATGATCACAAAGTGAAGTCAGTGGCATGATGTTAGCTGGTGTAACATAAAGAAATATATCCCTCCAGCAAAGCCATCATCAACAGACTACTCAACCACTACCTTCTTCCTCATCTAACTTGTTGAACCAATGATTTTATTTCTGTTTTTTCAGAAATGAAGTAGAAATGATATATTATGGGTTGCTTAGGCAGCTGCATCACAGAAGGCCTGATCTTATCATGGCTGACAACATTCAAACAACATTCAGATTTTCCCAGATTCATTCATCTTCCTTTAGTAATTGTAGACCATTCCTATAATGAAGGTTTTCTGCACCAGCAAGTAGGTCCTGTACATTTGTGAGTGCATGTTTCATGGAAGATTCAATGAATTTCTGTGCTCACCAAGCTTCTTTCATGTACCAAGGAGAAGTTGTACAATTTTAGGACAGACCTGCATAATACAAATTCATGAAAATCCATGTCAAAAGTTTTGTTTCACGTTATACTAAAGAAAGTATTTACTTAAAAACAGTTCTTTGAGATACAACTGAAATCTTATTTCAAAAAACAGAAAGAACTATTAGTTATATTCTCCTCAATAGAAAATTATAACTTACAAAATACATGTTTAAAAAATAATTGACTATTTTAAGGTGTGTAGCTAATAAAATTTTAATGTAAGATACAAATTAATAGTGACATAAAAGTGAGTAAATTGTAGTATATATCATTATCTTTATTAAAATTAATAGAACATTTAACAAGCAAATTCAATCATTGAGTTTGGGGAGATAATTCAATATGTTAAGTGACTATCATGCAAGCATGGATCTGTTTTTGGAAAAATAGCAACCATGTAAGAAGGAAGCCATTGTGCTGTTATTAATATCTCAAAATTTGAAGAATGATAAATGAAAATCCAGAAAAATTTAAGCCACAAATAAAGCAATAAATAATTTCTATTTTTAATGAAAGACCCTATCTCAACAAAAAAGCGTAATTTCTGCCTTCAAAAAAAAAGAGATGACTAATTCTACAAGAAGCTTATAGAACAATAGATTGGATACTAAAGAAATCTTCTTCACAGATAATAATCAAAATGATTAATATATAGTATAAAGAAACAATTTTAAATGTTGCTAAGAAAAATGTCCAAGTAATATAATGTCAGATATGTCAGAATTACACATAAATTCTCAATAGATTTTAAAAGCTAGAATGGTCTGGGCTGATATCTTACAGACTTGGATACATCACAGATATCATCCCAGACTACAATATCAAGCAAAACTTCAGTCAACATAAATGGAGAAACTCATATCTTCTATGACAATGTAATCTACTATCAGGAGAATGCTAGAAGGAAAACACCAGCAGAATTAAGCAACCTACAGTTTAGAAAATACGAGAAATAATTTTATAATATTCACACAAATAAAACTGTAAGCCTTGCACAGGTACATACATACACACACAATTTCACCACCAAAATCAAAGTAAAATGAATTAAATACCCTTGAATCTTAATAAAATATTAATGGAATCAAGTCCCAAATAAAAAGACACAGGTGAACAGAATGGATGCATAAATAGATTCCTTAATTATGCTATATACATGAGAGATAAGGGATACAAGTCACATAACTAAATATAATAAAGGCAATATATGACAAGCCAATAGGTAACATAAAATTAAATGTATAAAACCCAAACTAATTCCATTGATTTCAGGAAAAAAAACAAGGCTCCCCATTCTCCTATTATCCCTTCAATACAGTCCCTCAAGTTATAGATAGAGCAATAAGAGAACAAAAATAGATCAATGGGATAAATATTGCAAATAAAGAAGTGAAAATATTGCATTTGGCAGATATACTATACACATATGTGACTATTTGATTTCTATTTGAGAATTCCTACAGCAGGGAAACAACTTCGGCAAAGTGGTTAGCTTAACACTTATCTCAAATATATTCATTAGATCTGCAATATACAAATGGCAAACAGGATGAAAAAGAATTTGATGAAACAATACTCTTTAAACAATTATCTTGATGTGACTCTAAAACATCAAGAGAAAGACCAGTAAGATAAGGACTCCAAGACTATTAAGAAAAACATTCCAGAAAATATTAGAAAATAGAAAGAACTGCCATGTTCATGGATAGATGGGATTAATATTGTTAAAATGGCCAACTTTCCAATAGCAATCTACAGACTCAAGGGAAAATATGGATACTTCAGTTCTACTTAAAATGTGGAGCAAAATAATCATGGAATGTAGAGGGTGAGAGGGACTTGGTGGGGCAAGAGAGGAATGAGAGGGGAAACAAGAGGCAGGGGCAATCTGTAGAGGAGACTAGGGTAATGTACAGAGTGTCAGGCAATTGAATAGTGACATGTAACAATAGGGGATTGGAGCAGAGACTTAAGGAAAGTCCATCCAGAGACTGCTCCCATAAGCAGTCACCAAAACATGATACTATTGCTCATGCCAAGAAGTGCTTGCTGACAGTAGTCTGATATAACTGTACCATGAGAGGCTATCACAGAGCCTGACAAATAAAGATGTGGATGCTTGCAGGCAACCATTCGACTGAGCAAAGGCACCCCAATGGATGAGTCAGTGAAAGGAATGAAGGTGCTGAAGGGGTTGGCAACCCCATAGGAAGAACTACAATATCAACCAACCAGACCCCTCCCCCAAAGTTCCCAGGAACTAAAACACTAACCCAAACATACACATGAATGGACCTATAGCCCCATCAGCATATGTAGCAGAGCATGGCCTTTTCTGGGAGAGGAGGCTCTTGGACCTATGAAGACATAATGCCCAGCACTGGGAAGTGTTATAGTGGTGATGTGGGAATGGATGGGTGGGTGTGGGAGCACGCTCATAGAAACATGGTGTGAAGGATGTTTTATGGGTTTTATGGGGGAGAAAGTGGGATAACATTTATAATGTAAAAAAATGATATAACCAAGACAAAATAGTTTTTCAATGAGCAGATAATGTTTTGTTACTGTTTCCCAAAATAAGTTCCTTGATTGTGACAATCTAATGAAGCTCACTGGGTCCATGTGTGTCCCTTCCCCCCACAGCATTTAGCTGTGACCCTCCTGGCTGGCAACCCCCACCCTTCCCCAGGCGTTATTTCCGGCCTATTCAAGCTGCGGCATTCCTGGCCTACAGCCTCCACCCTTCCCTGGCGTTATCTCCTGCCCTAGTTCCTTGGGAACTATACAGCCAATTTCACCTCAGCACAGCTCCACCCGGAGACCAACAGAAAACTGCATGACTGAAAGCAGACAAACCCACCGAGAAGAAGATCTAATGAACTCTCGGCCATTTGGGGGGCAGGGTGGTTTTTCCTAAGATTATAAATATTGGCTTAATGATAGTAAAGTCGGTCTCTATGGGCAACTCATTTCTCTTTCACCCCCTTCCTGTTAACCTCAGAATTCTCTTCCAGGTATTCCAGTTCGTATGTGGCCACTGGCGGCAACACATGTGTAGGGGTAACAAAATAATTCTTTGAAATTCAATACAATCGATATGTTCTACAAGCATTGAGTAGTATCAGGTAGGATTTAAAATGATATGTCATTTTAGTTGGCGTCAAATAATAACTCCTCAATATGTTTTGAATAATGTCTTATTATCTCGTGTCAGGAGCCATCATAGGACATCCTGAGATGTTCTGCTTTGGATTATATTAAGGAACAGGTTTATATCAGAGACAAGGCCTAGGTGAAATTCATTTTCTTAAAGATTCCTGCAAATATTAGCCCTCTTTTTTGAGCAGATCCATACAGATTTACAAAGATATACTGTCTTGTAGTGATGTTTTATAGACAGATAGATGACTTCTTTAATATTAATGATGATCCTATAAGAATTCCTAAAATTTTATCAGTGATTACTAAGCTCTATATTTGAACTGTTATTAGATCCTTTCCTGATAGTCAGCACTACAGTGAGAACTCAGCCAGTCTCCCATGTGTCACCAGTTAATTGCTTCTAGGTAGTTACAAGACTTACTACTACACAGAGCACATTCCAAAGGTAGTAAAACAATTAACAAAATGTCTAGAAGGGGAACTAATGATTTATTATAGGTGTGAGGAGAGAAGATAAAATATTGATTGGTTTAATCTATTAAAAACTTCACTAATAACTTAGTTATGGATTTTTCAACTTTCAGTGAACCTGTGGAGTGGTGACAGATGATGGATGTTTAGCCAGATGCTTACTCCTTTTTTATTACATATTTTGCTTTATATTTCAAATGTCCCATTTCCTAGTTGCCCCCCTCAAAAAATCTCATAAGCCATCTTCCCTCCCCCTGTTCCCCAATCAATACTCTCTAGCTTCCCTGTCCTGCTATTCTTCTACATGGCAGCAGCAAGTCTTTCCAGGACCCAGAGCCTCCCTTTGATGACAAACAAGGCCATCCTCTGCTGCCTATGCATCTTGAGCCATGGGTAGCTCCATGTGTGCTCTTTGTTTGATGGTTTTGTTCCAGAGAGCTCTGGGATTACTTGGTGGTTCATATTGTTGTTCTTCCTATGATACTGCCAACCCTTCATCTCCTTAAGTTTGTTCTCTAGCACCTCCATTGCGAACTCTTTGTTCAGCTCAATGGCTGGCTGAGAGTGTCCCCCTCTGTATTTGTCATACACAGATAACTCCTAATGGATATGCATGTAAACATTCTCTGTTACAAACTTTTATTTCAATTTATGATTTAAATTTTATATGTGATTTTGCAATGACGTTTCTTACCACATGATCATGTATTCAGAAATGATGTCTAAGTTCAGAAAAAAAGGCAGAAATACACGGCATCTGAGCTGAGAAGTTTTTAGACAACAGTTTTTACATAGAAACAAACTCAAAAGAACTTAGAAAAAATAGTCATAGTATTGGGACAAAAACATTGAGAGTAAGAGCATTATTGTGACATCAGAGCAGGAGAATTCAAGATTAGAAAGAAAATGAAGAACAGAATAACAGAAACAATAGGTAACATTAAAAAAATAAAAATGAAGGGATCATTGTGCAGAATGTAGAGGGAAAGGGGGCAAAAGAAACTATAGAGGGCAGAAGGAGCAGGCAGGCTTTACCTTAGCATGGGACAGAACAGATTTTTTCCTAATAAAAAAGCAGGCTTAGTCTTAATGAAGACAAAACTTTTCTACCTACAAACTTGGGCTTAATTCGTTTAGCATTGAAAGCATAGAAGCTTTTTCTTTTGCTATTCAATAAAGATTGGAGCTCATTTTTCATCCAGAATGAGTTAATTCTTTGTACACTGGTGCTTTGTCTTTTGCACCATGTGCATATGTAAGTATGGATATGTTTGGGTAAGTAATTAATTGTGAGAATGCATGGAAGCTGGCCTCAACTGTTCTGAATGGAAATTTATAAATCTGCATGAATCAATCTGTATGTGAGCTTATGTGAGTTTATTAATACTTGCTTATGTAAAAATTTTCCTTCTGAAAGCATTATTTTCTTTTCCTGGCTTGAAAGACATTTATTGCTCCAAGCTTCCCCATAGCCAGACAAGCAAGGGTAATCTGTGCAAAAAGTAATAAGGCTCTAGTAATTAATCCTTTACTTGATTTACTGCTGTTTTAGGATGAGGGGCTGAGTGCAAGAGAATATTGTTGCTGGCCTCAGAGGATCACAGAAGGAAGTACAGCTACAGTAGCAAACTAACTTAGACTTAGAAAAATAATGTTTTTATTATTATACAGTAACCAGAAGTATCTCCTAAGATAAGATCTCTGCCATATCTCTGGAGACTAAGTCTTACCATTTACCAGTACTTTTCCACTTCCCCTCCATGAAGATGAACTGACAAGAAACAAGATTGAGCTGGTCCCCAGCATTAGGACAATCAATCCATAGAATTGGCTGGTCAACCAATATGTTTGAGTATTTCTCAGTCCACTTCAGAACCTGAGGTAGAGAAAAATTGTTTTAAGAAGACTTACAGTAAGAAATGTAAAACTTATTTAATTTTATTTTTACAGGGCAAAATCGGATGAAAAGAGGCAGTGAGCTCAACACTAATTCTAGACTTCCAGGTTCACTCATCTCATGCCACCCAAAGTCAATGGGGGTTTAACTCAAGGAATAACTCCAGAGTCGTCACTCCAGACTTTAATGGGACTATTTCGCATATATGAAGCAAATTTCCCAGGTACTCTCAACATGCAACTTTCTGATATTAACACAAAAAGTACATTTAGTCTATTGAAGACAAGTGAATTGATATATTGAATTGATTGCATTTGTTTTGTTTACATTAGTGATAATACCATAGCTGATAACCATGTAGCACTGCTATCAATTCATACATTATTTGTAGAAATATGCATGTGGGATTGATTTTTGGTAAAGAATATTGCTTGTAAATTGTCAGAAGAGAATCTAAGCTTGTATTTCAGCAACATTTTGATGGCAAATGAGTAAGAAGAAAGATATCTATGTTCTTATAAAAAACAAAAATGGTGTCATTATACATTTTTTTGATATTTCAGGTTCAATTATTCACTTGAACATGAACAAAGACTAATTGTGTTACAAATTATAGAACTGCCTTCATATATTTCCGAATATGGTATGGTCATATATGTCTATATTACTCACCTATTTTATATTCCCTAGAACAGGATATATAAGAATGTTTGTATAAATAAACTCAATACACTTATCAACTAAGTGTAGAAATGGCATGCTACATACCTGTAATAGCCATTTTATTTTATCTAAGCTAGCAATGTCATCCCCATTCTATTTCTATTAAACTCAAAACAAAATATTAAAAAAAAATCTTTCAAACTTCAAAATGAGTTTTCATAGGAGAAAAGGTTAATACTATCTTCTTCTACTTATATCACTTCTTTCGTAGGTAAAATTTCTTCTTAAAGTTTTAAGTATTTATTTTGAGAATCAGTTGAGGCTTTATTGGGATGAAATATTTAAAGAATTACTGAGAATAATTCCGAAAATATACTATCTTAAAAGAGTTCATATTTTGTGATTATTACCTCGGCAATCTAGTTTAAAACTCTCTATATGATTCACAGGAAGTTAGGGTTTATATATCTCTTGAGATTGAAGAAGATATCTTATGCTATATAAGTTAATGGATGATTTGGCTGCTGAACCTCACAATCATATTTACTTAAAATGAAATTATTGGCACAGTACTAGATTTTACTGTCCCAACCTCACATTTCACATTTAAATTTCCAAAACAAGACATGCTTCCTATCTTAACTCAACACTTCATTCGTTGCAAGTGACATGCATCAAAACCCCCTTAGTATAGAAATGGATATCTAACAAGTACAGTACATTTTTAGAGCATCTTATTGTCATGTGTCCTGTTGCCACCTCTCAATAGTGAATCTTAACCTGCCAGAGGTGTAAAGTGCAAACATACTCTGTTATCACTGCAGCCCTTTTAAGTACTCCAAAACTCCTTCCAAATGCTGTCCCCATCAAACATTTTAGAGATTACACTCCTGAGATATGTACAATTTCCAAATTTCTTACTTATATTTGAAATGATTATCAATTTTAAACTTACCAGTCCTTCAGTGAGCATTGATGGTAACAGCAGAATGATGAAAAAATGCATCTCTGTGAATGAAATCATGGCTGAAAGTAATCACAGAAGATATCACAGTAAAAGCTAGCACTATATGAGACATAGAAGGAAAGTAAACTATTGGTAGAAGTTATGCACAAATATCTTAAATGCTTTAACAATATAACAAAGGAAGAGATAATAAGTAGGGTCTCTGTAAAAGAGCTTTACTAATGCCTCATGTGTTTTTGCTAAAGATCAAGAAGAAGATATCTTATGCTATATAAGTTAATGGATGATCCTAGCTTCTTTATGAACATTTCCATTACTCTGTTATCAAAATGGAAATTTGAAGAAAAAATACAAAATTTTTGAACATTGCTTGCTACTACAACATACTGTGCATCTTATATTATGTTTGAAAACTCTGTTTTTGCTTTACATACTATACACGAGTAAATGTGTCAGGGTTGTTATAATGCAGGTAGATATATACAAACAACTTAGAAATAAATAGTGTGAGTCACAATTGTAAACTATGATATTGTTTTTATTACTGAAAACAAATTTCACTTTGCGCCTTCAGTAGAAAATGTAAGCATACTTAATTAAGTGTAAATTTTTTCAATTTGATGTCATTCGATCCATGCTTTGAAGATTGGAGATTTCATGTTTTTGTTAAGAGTCAAACACACCTGTTCAATCTCATAGAGTTCAATCACAGTAATTACCCAATTCTACATCCTTAATACTCTGGTAAATTTTTCTTAGTGTGGACACTTTAGCTTTCCTGCGGGAACTCATAGAAATAATTTATCTTATAAATTGAACTGGTAGTACCTTATTGTGTATACTCTATGTATATTCTGCAACTTCAATTATATTTCAAAATGATGTTATTTGCTTCAAATTGTGATCTGGTTCATAGATAATACAGAATCATAATCACCAAGTATCTATTAAAGTTTGCATTTTGAATATCATTTGCCCTTTTTTCTCTATTCTCTATTATGCAGAATATGTATATGGTCTGTAATAACACTTCCATATTCTCCATACTTCCTTTCAATTTGTTGCCTATTTTTCCCCTGGAATTTATGGCTAAAATATGAGTCAGAACTTCTCTCTATATATTTGTAACATTATTTTCTTCATTGTACTTCATACTTGTAAATAACTACAAATAACCTACAAAACATTCTTGCCAACATTGAATTATCATACACTGATTGCCTATACCTTGCAGATTAATGACATTCACTAAACTGCATGGTGGACCAATAAACAGGAAAGTGCACATAGGGAAGGTATTTCTTCAGATGCTTAGTGACTCTTTTGTTTTGCTATTATCATTTACAAATGAAGAAATACATTGATATTGAGTTTTCTAGACATCAGTGTGGTGTGTTGCTGTATATTACTTCCAACTTGACCAGGCTTATTTGGGAATATTTCTTGGTAGTCCCATAAATTCCATGTATATTTCTAAGTCTGAGGTTCTGAGGTATCTTTAGATATATTATTCATAGCATTGTAAATACTTTTATCATCTTATCTTGAACCATACTTTCAAGTTCTGTAGTATTACCTCAATTGCTTGTTTCATAGGCTTTCAGTTCAGATAAGATCCTGTTTTAGGCTCCTCCACTTCTCTGGTTTTCAGAGTTTCCTTCTTTCCCTATAAAAAAGTGTGTTGTAGAGATTTGAAGTCAGATGTCGCCGTGCTCCATTTGCTGCTCTTTCAAGAAAAGTGGTTCAATAGAAAAATTTCTCTTGGGTTCTATTTCCTGAGCATCAGACTATTTAAGATAATGACCTTGGATAGCAGCCCTAAGTACTTTCCTTTCATGTGATCATTGGGTCAACAATCTATTGTTTGTCTTTACTCCTGGAGATTTCCCTATGTTCCTTTTTCTAGCAAAACTGAGGAAGTGGAGACTCACCCCTTTTTTGAACGTGTGTTTACCATTTTGTTCACAGGTTTTGGTCGCTTTGTTTGTGATCTTATTACCCTTTTTAAAAATATGTCTGTATTTATCCATTTTCCTATTTCTTTCTATGTTGTCTTCTTTTAGTCTTGGGTTACTTTTATACATTTTTCATTACTTTATATTCAAATCAATGCCCTCCTCTCTCCTTTTGTCACAATCTCTTCTTTTAATTCTGTCCCCCTTGCTTCCTTGTCTGCTTCTCAGAGAAGAACAGGAAAACTTTGGATGCCACCACATACTGGAGCTTCTATTTTCAGAAGGAATATACACATTTTCTTCCACTGAGGCTCTCCCATGGAGTCCAGGATGGGGAAAGGGATTGACGAGCAGGGAACATGGATATAGACTACCCAACTCTGCTTGTTAAGGTTTCCATATGATGATCAATAGTATGTTTGCTGCTAGTATGTTGGTGGTAGGGTTCCAGCCCCTGTCTCATCATTGCTTGTTTTTCCAATATCTGTGAGCCCCCATGGACACAGGTTAGTTGACACTCTATGTCATCTTGTGTGTCTTTGGAACTTAAGGATTGTTCAGTACTATATCCATCTTCTCTACAAGACTCTACCTTCTGCTTGGTGTTTGTCATTGTACATCTACTTCCATTCTCTGATAGGTAACATCTCTGAAAAGACAGTTATGTCCTGCTTTTGGATGCAAGAAAGCAGAGTATCATTAATAGTGTCAGAAGTTGTTTACATTACGTGTGATGGGTCTCAAGTTGCAACAGTCATTGGTGGACTGTTGCTATAGTCTCTGCTCTATCTTCATCATTCACAATGTTGGGCAAAAAATTTTGGATGAAGGATTTGTGGCTATATTGATATCTAGAGTCCTCATCTGGAATGCTTGCCTGGCTAATGTGTTAGTCACTTCAGTCCCTGAAACACCTCTTACAGAAATCCCAACTAGGCTAACCCACTCAGATTCCCTGTATTCTCCCCAGTCCCTGGTCTCCAGGTATATCAAGAGGTGCTTCTCACTGGGTACCATTATGACTCCCAGCTTTCTCATGAAACTGCTCCCCAGATATGATCACCATTTTCCCCCTTCTCACTAAATCTCATACCCAGTTTTCTTTTTCTGTCAAACTCTGATGATGGTTAAGTTTCCCCTTCTTAGATTTCAACATGCTCATTTTCATAGCCTTCCTCTTACTAACTTAATTCTTTGTGGCTGTGTATAGGAGCATTGTTATCCTTCACTTTATGGCTAATCTCCACTTATCAGTGAGTACATACCTTATCTGTATTTCTAGCTCTGTGTTACCTCTAAGGATGTCATTATTAAATTTCATCAATTTGCTTGTAAAATCTTGATTTCTTTGTTTTTAAAACCTGAGTATTATTCCATTGCATGGAAGTACCACAATTTATTTTTCCATTCTTCAGTTATATGATATTTATGTTGTTTGAAATTTCTTGTATACTGCAAATAAAGTTGTTTTAGACATAGATGAGCAAGTGTCCAATTTGTATAATTGGGCATGTTATGTTATGGTTATATGCCCAGGAGGGATATAACTATGTCTTGAGGTAAAATAGTTCAAAATTTATTGAGAAACAGCCAAATTATTTTCCAAATTGTACAAGTTTGGTCTGCCATTAAAACTGGGCAGGTGCTACAATGGTCAAAATCTTCTCCATCATGTGCTATCATTTTATTTGCCTTTTCTTGAGTACTAAACAAATGGAATATTTCTGTAAATGCTTTTTGGTCATTAGTGATTACTCTCTTGAGAATTATCTCTTTAGTTCTGTTCCCTCTTTTTAAATTGGGTTATTTGTTTTGCTGGCTTCTACTTTCTTGATCAATCCATTTATTTATTTTTTTATAGTATGCCTTTGTCAGAAGTGAACTTAGTGAAGATATTTTTTCTAATGCATGGCATTTGCTTTGTAATATTTATGGTGTCATTTGTGTTAAAGTACTTTTTCATTTTCATGAAGTTTAATTTAACAGTTATAGAGATTGAGCCGTTGGTGTTCTGTTCAGGAAATTATTTTCTGTTCCTATTAATTCAAGTCTTTTCTCTGTCTTCTTGTCTATTTGATTTAGTACATCTGTTTTCTTTTTGTTTTGTTTAGGGTTTTTTTTTTGTTTTTTGTTTTTTTTTGGTGTTGTTGTTGTCTTTGATCAAATTGGGGTTGAGATTGTGCACGGTCATAAGCATAGATCTATTTGCATTCTACTACATGCAGACACCTAGATAGATTTGCTCCAATTCAGGAATATGCCTTCTTTTTTCCACTGTATAGTGTTCCCGACTGTGCCTTCCAGATTCTGTGCTTGCCACTAAAGCTGATGCAATCCTGAAGTCAGAATCAAATAATGTTTTGTGACTTGGGTCTTCAGTGTAACACCTAAAACAAATAACTAATCTAAATATCACAGTGACTCTTAGTCAATTTGTCAGATGTCATCATGAAGGATATAAGCTTCTTTGAGGATCTTGTCTTCCTTGACATTTTCATAGCCCACGTATAAACTGCATAAGCAATATCTATTTATATAGGGAAGACAAAAACTGGTGTGTAATTGGTTATGCCCTGTCTGTGAAGCTAGGCTAGAAATTCAACTTCAAATAAACATTTTTGTTTACAGATGTTCATCTATGCTACTTTATATACCCACCATATTTATATGAAAATAGGAAACCTCATTTGAGAACAGGATCTACAATGATCTATGTGTAACTAATTTTGGTAATTAGTAATTAGTGAAAAATTAAAAAGCCCATTTTGTGTCGTTTTCTTCCTCACCTGGTGTTTCTGGATTCTAGTTTAGCAAGTCAGGTGAAATAAGTCATTCTTGGCTTCTGCAATCAGCTCCTGCCTACAGGATCCTGCCAGGTTTTGAATGTTTACTGACTTCCTTATGTGATGAGCAGTGATTTGGAATTGTAAGCCAAATAAACGTTTTCTCTGCAGCTATTTTTACAATATTTTTTATTACAACAAAAGAAACTATAAAAGAAGTTGGTATTAGGATTTTAGGTACTTGCTGGGAGAGAAGAGACTGTGTTTTAGGAAGGATTGTGGAATCATTTTGAAATTTTTGGCTAGAAATTAATCGCATGTTGGGCACTCAGTGGAAGTTCTGTCCTAATTTGAAATATTAGCATGTTAAAAGTAGCACAAAACATAAAAGTTTGATGTATATAATTTTAAAGGGAAATTAAAGTCTCTGTAGGGCAGATATTCAAAATTAAAATATTATATATATAATCAATATAATATATAATATATAATTAATAATTACATAATAATAAGGTGTACATATAAAAGATAATGTTTAATATCAAATATAATATAAACGATTATATAAATTATTAATAGACATATTAATATTCTGTATTAGCTATGTATTATATATAATTATAGTATATGGGATAGTAATTGTATATGTTAATTTATAATACATATTAATGCATATGTTTAATTATCTTACAAAATACTAAGTATTCATAGGCTCATTTAGCAGTTTCAGAGCTTTAGTTCACTTACTTAAACATAGACCACATCTTTTCTCCATCTTCTTGAACCAGACAATTCTTAAATAATTTATCCGTATTATAACCTATATTTTTTCATAACATGTGTTCTCATGCCGGGCAGTGGTGGTGCATGCCTGTAATCCCAGCACTCTGGGAGCCAAAGGCAGGTGGATTTCTGAGTTTGAGGCCAGCCTGGTCTACAGAATGAGTTCCAGGATAGCCAGGACTATACAGAGAAACCCTGTCTTGAAAAAAACCAAATCCAAAAAACCAAAATAAATAAATAAATAAATAAATAAATAAATAAAAACATGTGTTCTCAAACTACAATTTATTACTTTTACTAAAAGTAAGGATTTAGGATTCCATATATTTCATCCACTCTGCATTTATATTGCCTTTTCTTTCCCCACTTTTTTTTTGCTGTATCCATCATTTAAATATTTGTATATTCATTAACATGCCCAGAGGCAAAGAATAGTAAATCTCTTAGGGCTGCCTATCAGTTAGTTTATACTCACTACTGATCTTAATGCTGTATTGTATGGCAAACTATTCTCCCAAGCACTTCTCTATAGGTGTCTTCTAACACCTCCATACTGAGGTTGCCAGGATTTTTGTCCTTCCCTGAAGCTGATGCAATCATTACAGACATGTTCCTTGTAACGTGGCTCTTGAGTGGAAAAGCTGAGTTCAACAATACATAATATAAATATCACAGTGACACTTTTTATCTTTGTGCCAAATATTAGACTCAAGAGCATAAGCTTATTAGAGCTTCATGTCCTCCCTAACCCCTTGGTAGCTATAATATAAGCAACATATACAATATTCATTTCCATAGGAAAGAAAAGATTTAATGTGTAATTTGGAATGTCTTGTCTGTTAGTCACTGAACATTAAATAAAGCACTTGTGTTTGTCAGTGCTCATCTATGCCATTTTACACAAACACCAGGATTATCATAAAATAGAAACCTGTAGGTAATGAAATGACCTGAAAATATCTGTCTGTAAAAACAAACAAAAACAAAAACAAAGAACAAAACAAAACAAAACAAAAGACCATTATAGGTGGTTTCCTCCTTGGGCTTGTGTTCTTGAATTCTGTTAAAAAAAAAAAAATCTGGCTCAGCCAGTTGGAAAAAAGAAGTCAGTAAGCAGCAACCAACCCACCATGTATTCGGCATCAGCTCCTGCTTGCAGAGTCCATATATTGGTTCCGTCATGATTTCCTTAGATGATGAACAGTAATACAGAAATATAAACCAAGTAAACCCTTTAACCTACAACTTGGGTTTTGTTTTAAATTTTTTCATTGTATAAAGAAAATTCTAAATAAAACAAGTAGGTATAAAGAGATTGGAGTAGAGACTGAGAAAGATCATCCAGAGACTTTCCACTTAGGGATCCATCCCATATACAACCACTGAACACAGACACTATTGTGGATACCCTTAAGAAGTGAATGCTGACAGGAGCCTGATATAGCTGTGTACTGAGAGGATTTTCCAGAGCCCAACAAACACAGAGTCAGAAGCTCATAGCCAACCATTAAACTGAGCACAGGGTCCCCACTGGAGGAGTTAGCAAAAGGACTGAGGAACCAAAGGGTTTTACAAATCCATGGAAAGAACAACAATGTCAACCAACCAGACACGCCAGAGCTCCAAGGGACTAAATCACCAAGCAAGTAGTACACATGGATAGACTCATGGTTCCAGCTTCCTTTGTAGTAGAGAATGGCTTTGTTGGGTATCAATGGGAGGAGAGGCCCTTGGTCCTGTGAAAGCTTGATGCCCCAGTGTAAGAGAATGAGAGGCCTGGGAGGCTGGTGTGGGTTGCTGGATGGGGTACACAATCATAGAAGCAGGGGAAAGGGAGATGGAACTGGGGGTCTCGGGAGGTTGGTAAACCAAGAGAGGGGATAACATTTGAAAAGTAAATAAAGAAAATGTCCAATTAAAGAAAGAAAAAAAGATAAACATGATTGAGTGTAGTCTCATGGATGAAGGACTGGAAAGTAAAGTTTCAGTGTGAAGTTTAAAGGCTTGAGCAGGCCATTAGTTAATATGATTTAAGAGGTACCTAACTGTCAAAAGATTGGAGGCTGCAGGGAGTTTCAAGGTATAGTGCAGTGGAGGTTGGGGTAGGGAGTAGGGACATCCTTGTGGAGCCAGGTGTGTGTAGGGGATGTGGAAGAATTGGAGCATGGCCAGGGAGGAGAATAACATCAGTAGTTTAAAATAAATTTTTTAGGGGTAGAATGTAAAATGAATTTTATTATTTTTCATTTTTTACTACATATATTCTCTATTTACATTTCAAATGATTTCCCCTTTTTTTGGTTCCCCCCTCCCTGAAAGTCCCATAAACCCTCTCCCCTCACCCTGTTCCCCAATCAACCCCCTCCCACTTCCCTGGCCTGGTATTCCCCTACACTGCTGCATCTAGCCTGGAAAGGACCAGGGTCCTGTCCTTTCTTCTTCTTGTGCATCATTCGATCTGTGAATTGTGTCTTGGGTATTCCAAGCTTCTCAGCTAATATCCACTTATCAGTGAGTGCATACCATATGTGCTCTTTTATGAATGAGTTATCTCACTCAGGATGATATTTTCCAGTTCCACCCATTTGCCTAAGAATTTCATGAATTCATTGCTTTTAATAGCTGATTAGTATTCCATTGTGTAAATGTACCACAAACAGCTCTGGTTGACAAGATACCATAAATATCAAGAGTACACCTTTGCTTTTCTGGATCACTAAATGCCAGTCAGCTGGCGCTGCAAAATGAGCTGTGATTAAGAAGAGACCAGCATTACTGACAATATTATTCCTGAAAGCATTTTAAGGTCATGGTGAGCAGGTGAGGCTTGAGGCTATGTAGGATAAAGGAAGACATTAGCATAATTTTAGCATCATTGTTATTTGAAAGCCCAATACTGAAGGGTCCACGTGAAGAGTTCATCTTGGTGGATATTCCATTTGATAAGTCTCTATAACATTTTTTTGATAAATTTTGGTTGAAAGTCTTTTTTTATTTCATACTATAATTGTGCATCTAGCTTTTGTTTCTTGGGAACAATTGCTTGGAAATTTTTTTCTACCCCTTTACTTTGAGGTAGTGTCTGTCTTTGTCACTGTGGTGTATTTCCTGTATACAGCAAAATGATGGGTCCTGTTTACATATCCAGCCTGTTATCTTTTTACTGGGGAATTGAGTCCACTGAGATTGAGACATATTAAGTGCCAGTGATTGTTGTTTCCTGTTATTTTGTTGTTAGAGGTGGGATTTTACTTATGAAGTTCTGTATTTTTGGCTTTGCTATGAGAAGATAAGTTTCTTGATTTTTCTTGGCTGCAGTTTCAATCCTTCTGTTGGAGTTTTCCTTTTATTATCCTCTGTAGGGCTGGATTTGTTGAATGATATTGTGTAAATTTGTTCTTGTCAAGGAATATCTTCATTTCTCCCTCTATAGTAATTGAGAGTTTTACTTTGTATAGCAGCCTAGGCTGATATTTGTGTTCTTTTAGCATCAGTATAATATGTGTCCAAGATCTTCTGGCTTTTAGATTCTTCATTGAGAAATCTGGTGTAGTTCTGATAGGTTTGCCTTTGAATGTTACTTGACAATGGCTGCACTGTTTTCTATAACAAGTAATAAGAAAAAATTTTATTCTTAAAGGACAGCACCATTTGGGAATTGAAATGACTATGCCCTAAGAGGGTTTCAAATCTTTCCTTATAGGTCATTTAACTCATCACTCAAACTTGCATGTTCTCCAATACCAACTCTATATTAGCCTTACATTGGCATCAGAGATTACAGTCTGATATATTCTAACATCCTAGGTTGTCGCATGATTAAAATATAAAAATAAATAGGGGAACCTCTTTCTTTATGACAAATACAGTTATTCTGTGGTATCTGAAAATGATTATTCCTACTCTATAAACTATATTACAACAGCTTTTCTGGTATTTTTTTTTGAAACTTTCTGCTCCTCTAACTCACGGTGTTCCCTAGGATTAGGAGCAGGATCATTGTTAAAAATCTACGTGCTGGGCATAGATCCTCTAAATATCTTGTTTCCTTATGTTACCCATTATGTTGACCTGCAAACAGAAACATCTCTGACTGTGGGTGATGGTTACACTTAAAAGTCGATTAAAACTAAGGCCAACAGTCAGTAAGAAATGGTTCCAGTTTTATGAAGTAGATATAGTAGATTCTTTTCTATGTCCAAAATAAGACAAGCCCTGGTTTTTTAAATGTCTAGTACCATGAATGAAAACTAGGTATAAAAATAGTTTAGAATTGTATGAGCACATGAGAATATTCAAGCATGTCAGGAAAAGAAAGCTAAATTCTTCATTCTAAGAACAGCAGAGCCACCTTGTCTGAACTCTATAAAGAGAAGACACTGCATTGAGATGTGGGTGTTCCTCAGTCCATGTGTCTGTAAATCTACAGGCATGCAGATATTGGTTATTGTCCTAGCAACTCTAGTTAACATTAGTCTCTGAGGAAGGTGTTTTTAAGAGCAAATGCAGATACAACCAAAGAATAAAGGATTTCTAAACTCTAAGAATGACACATATATGAAAAAGTGAAGAAATACAGTAGCATGCACATGGGATGCACAATTCTAAGGCAACTGGCTTCCCAGTGCTGAGAAGGGCAGGGAACACATTCAGCAACTCCTAACTGAGATGTTATCTCCAATTGATAAGAAATCTAAACTGAAGAATTTCTTTAAGAGCCTAACATGCTATAAAATTATGATTAAGAGAAGGTTCCATGCCAAACAACAGATGGCTAATACAAATCATCTCAGGGATGGTTTTGGAGGTTAATTTTATCCTATAACACTCTGGGCATTTAAAAACTTCCTTCCTTGCTAAATCCCCATTTTGTGTATGCATTGGAGTTCCTCAGGCATGGATGTATAACTGTGTCTTTATGAGCTTCTTTTATGTTGTGTCTTACGTTTTTATGTGCATTTGCTTGTTTTATCTTATTCTGGCCAGTTTAATTTAATTTCATTTAATTTATTACTTTATAATACTTCTTTCCTTTTCTTTTTAGAATACTATTTATTTTCTAATGATCATGATTTAAACTGAGGATGCATTTTAGTAATGTGATCTTAATAGGATCTAGAAAGAATTTTAGAACAAGCAGAAATAATCAATATATAGAGTATGAAAGCCATCTTTTCTCAATTTAAGTGTTCTAAAAAGAAAACAACATGTATGTTTATTTAAATTTCTTAAATACTACAATCTCATAAGCTTACTTATGTACTTACCTTGCCAGTACTTACCTTCCAACCTCTATCTCACACTTTCTCCAACTTCCTGCACCAAATACTAATTATTAATCCTAGTCATAACCTTTCTTATTTCATACCATATCTGAATGGTATTGTTTACTGATTGCAAGCTCTTAATATGGGATATCATTTTGATCTACCCTATATTTTAATTGAATTTTTTCCCAGTATTTTTTCTTTTGTTTTATTGGGACCATTTATGAATGCAAATGTTGCAATAATTATATATTGCCTATCCCGTATAATACAGTCATTATGACACCTTCAGAATTAGAAATACGAAGGCAATTCAGTCCTGCCATTCCACTAGAAATTATTTAAGTGAAATAAAATCTGCACTTAATTCTTACCATACATAATTGTAACAATATTTACAATATGATATAAAATCACCATAATTCAAATATATGAGAAATTTTTAAATTTATAAATGTGTGCTGTATTCAATAGGCATACTTCTTATCCATTGAAGGAAGAGAAGCTTATATTAGTAACAGCATGCATTAAATATATGTGTAGAAATATGTTTTTTCAATTATTTTATTTATTCAATTTATGTCTCATTCAAGGTATCCATTCATCAAGCCTTCCCCCATACACCCTGTTCTCCTCAGAGCAGATAGGACCCACTGCCGACCCCTGCCTTGATACATCAAGTCTCTTTAAGTCTAGGCTCATCCTCTCCCACTGAGGACTGACAATGCAAACCAGGTAGTGTTATACACTAAATTGTAATTGAATTGCTTGGTGTCTAACTTATTGAGTTCTTTATAAATTTTATATAGTAGCCCTCTAAGAGATGGAGGGTAGGTAAAGACCCTTTGCCAATCTCTAGGTTACCATTTTGTCATCATGACAGTGTCCTTTGTTTTACAGAAACTTTGCAGCTTCATGAAGTTACATTTATCAATTTTTGATGTTAGAGCCTGAGCCAATGTTGTTCTGTTCAGAAAATTGTCACCTGTACCAATGCACTTAAAGGTATTTCTCACTTTCTCTACTATGAGATTTAGGATATCTGGCTTTATGCTCAGTTCCTTCATCTTGAACTTCTGTTTTGTGCAAGGTAAGGATCTATTTGCATTCTTTTAGATGTAGACACCCATGCAGAAATCCAATACCATTTGTTGAAGATGATTTATTCTCTCCATTGTAAGGGTTTTGTTTAGGGAATAGGTGGATTGGTGAGCAGGGGGCAGGGATGATTGAGAGTTTTCAGAGATGGAGAACCAGGAAAGAGGACAATATTTGCAATGTAAATAAAGAATACATATAATAAAAAAGTGCACAAAATTGCATGGGAGAGAGGTACAGATGGTTCTGGGAGGAGCTAAAGTGGAGTTGTACATGCTCAGCAATACATCACATGAAATTGTAAAATAGTAAATAAAGTAATGTTATAATATTTAATTTAAAAAAGGAAGCTGCCCTCTGTAGGTCATAGCCTCTTGCTTTTCTCTTGCCTGCTCTCTTTTATGTTAACAATTCATTTGTATTTTGCTGGTCCATTTGTTTTCAGCACTGCCTCCTAGAAGCTCAAACTTCATTCCCCAAGCTATCATGGAAGTATTTGTTTATGCTTAGTAATTTAATTTCAGCACAAATTGAATAAGCATGTTACTGCATTCTAGGCAATTAAAAAAAATTCAGGTATACATAGGTTTGTGGGTTTTTTTTTCTGGGTCTCATTTCTATTCCACTGAGCACTATATCTGTTTCTGTAACAACACAATGAAATTTTTTCACTATTGTTCTGTAGTACAGTATGAAATCAGGGTGGTGATTTCTCCATAAGTTTTTGTATTGTCAGATTTGTTTTGCTATCCTGGGATTTCAGTTTTTTATAAGATGTTGGGAATTGCAATTTCAAGGTAAATAAAACTTGTGATGGAATTCTGAATGGGATTTTATTGAATTTGTAGATTACTTTTGGTAAGAAGGCAATTTTCACTGTGTTAATCCTACCTATCCATGATTGTGGGAGATCTAACCATGTTCTAATATCTTTAGTTTCTTTCATCAGAGACTTAAGTTCTGGTCATATATCCCTTTAACATCTTTTTTTTGGAGTTACACCAAGATATTGTAAATTTTCCATGGCTATTGTAATGGTCTTGGTTCACTAATTTCTTGGCATGCTTATCATTTGTGTAAATGAGGTCCACTGATTTACTCGTGTTAATTTTGTATCCAGTCACTTTGCTAATGGTGTTTTGCTAATGGTGTTTCTCAGCTAGAGAAGGTCTCTGATAATATTTTGGGGTATGCTTCTGTATATAATCATATCATTTGCAAATAGTGATGCTTCTACATTTTTATGTGTGTCATCTTGATCTCCTTTTATTCTCTTATTGCTCTGTTTATAACTCCAATTTGTATGTTGAATATACTGGGAGGACACAAAATAGCCTTGTTTTATCCCTGATTCTAGTGAAACTAGTTCAAGATTCTCTATATTTTTTGATGTTGTATATTGGCTTATTGCATATTGTTCTGATTATGCTTATCTATGTGCACTGGACCCCTGCTTTTTCTAATATATTTACTGCTAATGAGTGTTGAATTTTATCAAAGACTTTTTCACTGTCTAGTGGCATAATCACATGAATTTTTCCTATCAATTTGTTTTTGTAGTGGACTAGGTTGATGCATTTTGGGTTTTTTAAACTTTTCCTACCAGATCACGATGGATGGTATATTTGATGTTTTCCTGCACCCAGATTATGAGTATTGAGTGTTTTTCAACAATTTTAAAAGAGCAATAGATCTGAATTTCTTTCTTTGTTGATTTGTTGTGTGGTTTATATATCAGGGTGATTGAAGCCTCATAGAATGACTTTTTGCTGTGTTCCATCAATTTTTATTTTGTGTAATAAGTTGAGAAGAATTGATATTATTTGTTTCAAAAAGTTTGGTAGAATTCTGCTCTAAAACCTTCTGGCCCTTGGATTTTGTTGTTTGTGAAAATTTTAATGACAGCTTATATTTCTTAAGGAAACATAGGCCTGTTTATGTTAATTCATTTTTGTTGAATCCCCAGAAGTTTAATTTCTTCCTTTATCTTTTTCCCAGAGATCAATGAGCAAAGTTATTCAATTTCTATGGCTTGTTATATCTTTGGTGTTTTTGTTGTTGGAGTCCAGCTTTGATCTATGGTGGTCTGGTACATTCCAATTGTTATTTCAATTTTCTTGTATTTGTTGAGTCTTGCGTTGTGAGTATGTATTCAGTTTTTGATAGGGATACATTATGCAATAAAAAGAAAGTATTTTCTTTTGTATTTGAGTGAAATATTCTATGCATGTCTGTTAGGTCCATTTGAGTCTATTGTCTGTTAGTTTTAATAAATCTCTATTAAGTTTTTGTCTGGATGACTCTGTAAGAGAATGGTGTTGAAATCTTCCACATTAATGAGTGGGTTTTGATGCAACATTTAAGCTTCAGCAATTTATATATTTTTATACAAGTTGATACCTTTGTGTTTGAGGCATAGATGTTATGCATTGAGGTGTCATCTTAGTAGATTGTTCCTCGGTCAGTTTGAAGTGCTAATATCAGTCTCTTTGAATTAATTTTTTCTTGTAAGTCTCTATATTAGCTATTAGAATGGCTATTCCAGCTTGTTTATTAGACCAATTCACTTGAAAGATGTATTCCAGCCCTTAACTCTGAAATCATATATATCTGTGTTGCTGAGGTGTGTGCATGAGAATGATGGATCCTGTTTTCAAATCCATTGTGTTATCCTTTACCATGCTATTGGGTAACTGACTACTTTGATGTTGAGAGAAAATATTGGCGAGTGATTATTATTTCCTGTTACTTTGGTGTTGGGTGTTTGTGTTTTCTGTGTTTGTTTGTTTGTCTTTTGTTATATTTTGGGTTTATTTCGGTTTTTTTGGGGGGGGGTTCTTTTTTCTTTTTCTTTTTTTTTTCTTTTTTTGTTTTTGTTTTTGCTTTTTTTTTTTCTTTTGTGTTTTTCCTGGTATGGTATTTCTTATTTTCAGTGGTATATTGGATATAGTTATTTTACATAATTGGGTTGGCATTTTCCTTCCAGTACTTTCTGTTTGTCTCAATTTGTGGATAGAAACTATTTGAATTTGGATTTGTCTCGAAATATCTTGTTTTCATCATCTGTGATAATTGAGAGTTGTGCTGGGTTTAGTAATCTAGGTTGGCTCCTAAATACTTTATTTTTTGTTAGAGATTTTTTTCTATGAATGACAAAAATGTTATCTGGACAATGAGAAGAGATTCTTCTGCTTTTATTTCTTGGAAAAAGTCTACAGATTTGTTTGTCAGGAAATGGAGCACAGGGGACAGGATCTAAATTCTGTATTTTTAGAAACACTATTAGAAACAACTATTGGTTACTAAAATTGAATGGTAATTAATGTTTTGGTTAATTAATGTTCTAATTAATAAGTGATTATGTACCAAACTCATTTCAGTCCAATATTTATATTTCTTCAAGGAATGATCCCCAGGTGAAATCAGTGGCATGATGTTGCCTGGTATATCATACAAAAAATCCTTCCTCCAGCAAAGGCACCAAAAGCAAACTAATTAACCAGTTTGTCTTTCCACATCTAACTTGTTGTGCCAATAGCTTTATTTCTGCTTTTTTCAGAACTGTAGCAGAATTAATACATATATTATTGGTTGTTTAGGCAGCTGCATCATAGAAAGTCTCATCATGGCTGATAACTCTCAAACACCATTCAGATTTTCCAAGATTCATTTATCTTCCTGTAGTATTGGCAGGCCATTCCAACAAAGAACTTTTTCTGCAAGAGCAAGTAGATCTTGTACATTTGGAAGTGCTTGATCCATGGAAGATTCAATAACTTTGTTTGCCTCCTGAGCTTTTTCCTTGTACCAAGGAGAAATTTTTCCATTTTAGGGCAGACCTGCATAATTCAAATTGATAAAAATCTATGTCAAATGCTTTATTTTATTTTATACTAAAGTAAATATTTACTTAGAAATATTTCTTCAGCATACAGCTCAAATTTTACTTTAAAAAAGAAAGAACTATTAGATTTATTCTCCTCAGTATGAAAATATATCTTTCAAAAGATACTCAATAAAAATTTCGATATTTTATGGTATTTAGCTAACAAAATTTTAATGTGAATACAAATTAGTAACAAAATAAAAGTAAGTTGGAGTACACATTATTATCTTTATTAAAATTTGTAGAAAATTTAATAAATAAAATAAAATCATTGAGGTTGGGAAGATAGTTTAATAAGTTAAGTGGCTATCATGCAAGCCTGGATCTGATTTTGGAAAAGTAGCAACCATGTAAAAAGGAAGTCATTTTACTATGTTATTTCCTCAAAATTTTATGGAAGACAAAGGAAAATCCAGCAAATTTTAGGTCACCTAGTCTAGCAATTATTAAGCTCTATTTTCAATGAAAGACCTTATCTCAAGAAACAAGAAAGAGTAATTTATGACTTCAGAAGAAATAAATGAGTATAAATGTACAAGAAGTTTATAGAACACCAGATTGGAGACCCAAAAATGTCTTCTTTGCATTTAATAAGCAAAATATTAAATATATAGTATAAAGAAAGTATTTAAAATGTTGCTAAGAAAAATGTCCAAGTAACATATAATGTCATACATTTCAGAATTACATACAACTTTTCAATAGACTTTAAAATCTAGAAGGGTATGGGCCGATGTCTTACAGACTGGGATGCATCACAGATATTATCCCAGAATACTATATCAAGCCAAAGTTTCAATCAACATAGATGGAGAAACCAAGATCTTCTATTACAATGGATTCTAGTATAAGATGAATGCTGAAAGGTAAACACCAGCACAATTAAGATACCTACAGTTAAGAAAGTATAAGAAATAATTTAAATGATTAAAACCAATAAAACTAGAAGCCTTGTACAGATACATACCAACATAACCAAAATTAAAATAAAATGAATTAACTACCCTTGGACATTAATATCTGTCAACAGTAATGGAATCAAATCGCAAATAAAAAGATACAGGTGAACAGAATGGATGCATAAATAGAATCCTCAACTGTGCTATATACAATAGAGATCAGGGATACAAGGCACATAGCTAACTATAATAAAGGGAATATGTGACAAGCCAATAGCCAACATCAAATTAAATGAAAATTGAAAACCAGTCTACTAATTTCTGGTAGAAAACATGACTGTCCATTCTTTTACTATCTCTTCAATAAAGTCCTTAAAGTTCAAGATAGAATACAAGACAAAACAAAAAAAAAGGAGAACAAGTGGATAAATACTGGAAAGAAAGAAGTTAAAATATTACATTTGGCATATAGCATACTAAATACATACATGACTACTTGACTTCCACTAGAGAATTCTTAGAGCAGGTAAACAACTTCAGCATAGACTGAAGCAAAGTGCATTTTCATTCCAGTCTGATCAGTTAAAGTGCACAAGAGTGAGAGACCCATGATGATTACATGTTGAATGTTGCTGATAATGACATGTATAGTTATGGTACATGGACTGAAAGTGTTGGTAGCAACCCCTTTAGGAGTACAATGTCAACTCCATAGTTGTTTATAATCATATATCACAAATACTACAGGTCAACATTAAAATTCATAACACTGTCAAATTTATAGTTAGAAGGAATGAAAATGATTATGTTTGTTTTTCACAACAACATAGGGGACATTAGTAAAAGGCTATGGGATAAGAAAGGTTGAGATTCACTGTTATAAGGAAGGAAAGCTTTGGGTATTAATCTTGAAGTTTCACTAATTCCAAACTTCCTGCTAAATTCACATTTTATTCAGAAATTTTTTCTTTCTCTACATGGAGAGAATAATTTTTTAAGAATAGCTCAGTCAAAAACTTACGTGAGAGCAGATGCCTGCAAGGATGTTTAGAAGGTGGAATACACCTTCTTTGATGATGGGTTTGCAAACTGGTACAATTATTCTGTAAATCTGTCTGGTGTTTCCTCAGAAAATTGGACCTAGCCATACCATTACTTGCCAAGTACTCACCTAATGGATGCATTATCCATAATGCAACATTCTCTGTTGAAAAATTCTATTTCACTTTATGACTTAAATATTATGTGTGACCTTCTGATGAACTTTTACCATGTGATTATGTATTCTATAAAGATGTATAAGTGAAGAGGAAATGCTGTAATTTGAGGGAACTGAGCTGAGGAGTTTTTAGACAATACTATTTAGACAGAAATGAACTTAAGAAGAACTTAGAAGTATACTCATAGCATTGTGATAAAAGGTATTGAGAGAAAGAGCATTATTGGGACATTAGAGCAGGAGAGAGCAAGATTAGAAGGAAAATGGGGAGCAGAATGACGTAGAAACTACAGGTAACTTAAAAAAATACAAACTAAGAGATCATTGTGCAGAATGAAGAGGGAAAGGGGAACACAGAAAAAGCTACGGAGAGCAGAAGGGGCAGGCAGGCTTCTTACCTTGGGACAGAATAGGTCTTTTCTTAATGAAAAAATAGGATTAGTTTTATTAAAAGAACAAAGTTTTCTTCCTACAAACTTGGGTTTAATTCATTTAGCATTCAAAGGGTTGAAGCTTTTTTTTTTCACTAAGAAATTAAGATTGGAGTTCATTTTTCATCCAGAATGAGTGACTTCTTTCTACAGGTGTTTTGTCTTTTGCTCCATATGCATATGTTTGTATGGATATTTGTGGGTAAGTATGTAATTGTGAGAATGGACCCAACTCGTTGAATGGAAATTTATAAATATGCATACATGAATCTGCATATGAACTTATATGAGTTTATTAATACTTGCTTATGTTAAAATTTTCCTGATGAAAGCATTATTCTCTTTTCCTAGTTAAATAGAATTTTATTGCTCCAAACTTCCTCCTAGCCAGATAAACAACAGGCATCTGTACAAAAGGGAATAAGGTTGTAGTAATTAATCCTTTACTTAATTTACTGCTGTTTTAGGATGAGTTGCTACATGTCAGAGACTGCAGTTTTTGGCCACAGAGGATCACAGAAAGAAGGCCAGCTACAGTAGCAAAGTAACTTAGACATAGATAAGTAAACTTTTTATTATTATACAGCAACCATAATGATAGTCTTACTGACATACATTCTAAGACAAAGTTTTACCATGTACCAATGCTTTTCCACTTCCGCTTCTTCAAGAAGAAATGACAAGAAAGAAGATCGATCTGGTCCCCAGGATTAAAACAATTAATCCATAGATTTAGGTGATCAGCAATTATTGGTTGTATTTTCTGAGTTCATTTCAGAACCTGGGGTAGAGAAAAATTATTTTAACAAGGTTTACATTAAGAAACATAAAACATATCCAATTTTATTTATATAGCACGAAATAGGATGAAAAGTGGCTGTGAGCTGAAGAGTAATTCTAGACCTCCAAGGTTCACTCATCTCATGTCACTAAAAGTCAATGAGGGATTAACTCAAAGAATAACTCCAGAGAAAAGTACTCACTCAGGACTTTAACGGGACTATTTCACATATGTGAACAAAAATTTCCAGAGAGTCTCAACATCCAACTTTCTGATATTTACATAAAAATACATTTAGTCTATTGAAGAAAAGTAAATTGATATAGTGAAGTGACTGCATTTGTTTTTGTTTACATTAGTGATAGTAACATAACTGATAACCAAGTAGCACTGCTACCAATTTATATATTATTTTAGAACTATGCATGTGGGATTGATTTCAGGTGTAGAAAAGTGCTTGTAAATTGTGAGAAGTCAATCTATGCTTGAATTTCAGCAGTGATTTGATGGCAAATGAGTTAAGAGGATATCTAAGCTCTTGTAAAAATAACATGGTGCCATTATACATTTCTTTTTGATATTTCAGGTTGAGTTATTCACTTGAACATGAACAATGATTAATTGTATTACAGTTTATAGGGCTGTTCTCAGATATGGTATGGCCATATATGTCTGTATTTCTCACCTATTTTAAATTCCCTAGAACAGGAAATATAAGATTGATTTAATAATTAGATCCAACTCACCTACCAATTAGGTATAGCAAGAAGGGGCGTGCTACATATATGCAATAGCCATTTTATTTTATATAATCCAACAATGTCATTCCCATTCTATTTCTATTAAATTAAAAACAAAATTTAAAAAATAATAATCTTTCAAACTTCAAAATTAGTTTTCATAGGGAAAAAAGTTAACATTAATTTTCTGCTTCTTATATCAATTCCTTGGGGGGTAAAATTTCTTGTTAAAGTTTTAAGTATTTGTAATAATAATCAGTAAAATCTTTATTGGGGGACAGATTTAAAGAATTACTGAGAATAATTCATAAAATATACTATTTTTTAAAAGTTCATATTTAGTGAACACTATATGCGCAATACTATTTAAATCTAACTATATGCTTCACAGGAAGTTAGGGTATATTTATCTCGTGAGATTTAAGCAGATTTTTTTATACTATAGATGTGAATGGATAATTTGGCTGGTGATTCTCACAATCAGCTTTACTTAAAATGAAATTATTGGTTCACTACTGGATTTTACTCTCCCAACCTCATATTTCACACTTAGGTCATTACAAAAGAAGACATATTTTATAGATCTGAATTTAACACTTCATTCTTTGCAGCTGATATGCATTACAGTCCCCTTAGCAGCTAAATGGAGGTCAGCAAGTAAGGTATATTTTTAGGACATCTCCATTGTCACATGTCAGGTTGCCACCTGTCAATGGTGGAACTTATACCTGCCAATAGTGCAGAATGCAAACTTACTCTCTTATCACCACCACCCTTTTAAGAGCTCCAGAATTCCTTAAAATGCTATCCCCTATCAGACCTTTTAAAGTTTTACTACTATTGAGATGTGTATAATTTCACAAATTTCTTAGGTATATCTGAAATGATAATCCATTTTAAACTTATCAGTCTTTCAGTGAGCATTGATGGTAACAGCAGAATGATGAAAAAATACATCACTGAAACTAATTACAGAAGGTATCATAGTTAAAGCTAGTATTGAGTGAGACAGAAAGGAAATAAAATATTGGTAGAAGTTATGCCCAAGCATCTATTTGAAAAATACTTTAGCAATATAACAAAGGAAGGGATAATAAGTAAGGTCACTATAGGTTTATTGTACAAACTTTGTCTCTAATAAAGGTTGATACATAAGCTAAACAGCTTTACTGAAGCCTCATGTGTGTTTGCTAAAGGACAAGCATTCCTATTTTTTTTCTGAACATTTCTATAACTCAGTTATCTGAAGAGAAATTTGAGAAAAAAATTACAAAGGTTTGAACTTTGCTTTCTACTGTGTATCTTTTTATATTTGAAAACTCTGTTTTTAGCTTTAAATACTAGACATGAATAAATCTGTCAGGGTTGTGATGATACAGGTAGAAACATACAAACAACTTAGAAGTACATTATATTGATCACAATTGTAAATTATGATATTGTTTTATTGTTGCCATCAAATTTCTCTTTGTCCCTTCAGTAGAAAATGTAAACATACTTAATGAATTGTAAATTTATTTGATTTAATATCATTCAACCCATGCTTCGAAGATGGGAGATTTCATGATTTTGTTAAGATTCAAGCACAGCCATTCAATCTCATAGTGTTCAATCACAGTACTTCCCAAATTCTACATCCTTTAGACTCTGGTAAATGCTTCTTAGTATGAATATATTAGCCTTCCTGCTGAACTCATATAAATAATTTAACTTGTAAATTGAACTGGTAGTATATTATTTTGTATACTCTATGTATATTATGCAACTTCAAATTATTTTTTAAAATTATGTTATTTGCTTCAAATTGTTATCTGTCTCAAAGGTAATGAAGAGTCATTATTACCAAGCATATATTAAATTTTGTATTTTGAATATCATTTATCTCTTTCCTCTATTCAAACACTTCCTTATACTTCATAATACTCCCTTACAATTTGGTGCCTATTTTCCCTTGAAATTTATGTCTAAAATTTGAGTCAGAACCTCTCCATATGTATCTGTAATATTATTCACTAGCTTGTACTACATACATGCAAATAACTAGAAATGACTTGCAAAACATTCTTGTCAACAGTGAGTCATCATACATTCATTGCCTGTATCTTGCGAATTAATGACATTCTCTCCTGTACTTTGTGGACCAATAAATAGGGAAGTCTGAGTAAGACTTGTGTTTTTTTTTTTCTGAAGCTTTAATGATATTTTTGTCTTGTTATTATCCTTTACAAATGTAGAAATGGATTTTAATTGAGTTTTCTATGCAACAATGTGGCATGTCCATATATATTACTTCCTACTTGACTGGATTTATTTGTGAAGATTTCTGGGTAGTACCATAAATTCCATGTATATTTCCAAGTCTGAGGCTCTGATGTGTCTCTAGCCACAGTATTCTGAGCATTGTAAGGACTTTTATTCTTATCTTGAAACTTATCATTACATCCAGTCTTACCTCAAATTGCTTGTATCATATGCTTTCAGTTGAGATCAGCTCCTGTTTCAGGCTGCTCCACTTCTCTGGTTTTCTGGGTTTCCTCCTTTCCTTGTAAAGAGGTGAGTTTTAGAGATTTGAAGTCAGATTGTGAAGTTCATCTTGGTTCTGCTTTTTGAGCATCAGACTATTTAAAATAGTGACCTTGGATAGCAGTCCTGTGTACTTTCCTTCCATGTCATTGTTGGGTCAACAATCATTGTTTTACTTTAATCCTGAAGATTTCCCTATGTTATTTTTTCAAACAAAATTTAGGAAGTTGAGACTCAAACCTATAATCAATGGTTGATTTGTTTGTTTGCTTATTTCATTTGTGATCATATTAAACTTATTATTATATATTTCTGTGTTTATCCACTCTCCTTTTTCTTACTATGTTGTCTTCCCTTACTGTAGATGTGTTTTATTTTTGACTTCACTTTACATTTCCATCAAAGCCCACCACCCTCCTTTCCTCACAATCTTTTCTTTCAATTCCTTCATTTTTTTCCCCTTGCCTTCTACTTAGAGAAGAAGAGCAAAACTTTGGGCACCATGACACATCGGAGCACCTATTTGCAGAAGAAATATACATATTTTTTTTTTCACTCTCGCTCAGTCATGGTGTCCAGGTAGGGGAAAAGTGATTAATGAGCAGGGAACATAGACTGATCCCCTGTGCTTATTAATAAAGATTCCCATATGATAACCAAGAAGAACATTTACAACAAGTATGTAGGGGATCATGTTCCAGACCATGCATGATTATTGTTTGGTGGCATAGTATCTGTGGGATCCCATGAAGACAGGTTAGTTGACACTTTATTTCTTTTTGTGTATCCTTGTACCCTAAGACTTTCTCAGAACTATATCCCACTCTTCTTCAAGATTCTCTAAATTTTTCCTAATGTTTGATTTTGGCTGTGCTTCTGCCTTTATTCTCTGCTGGATGACACTTCTAAAGAGACAGTTATATTAGGCTTCTCTGTTCAAGATAGCCGAATATCATTACTAATGCCAGAGTTTGGTTCTATTACATGGGATGGGTCTCAAGTTGCAACAGTCATTGTTGGACTGTTTCCATAGTCTCTGTTCTGTCATTATCTTTTCACATATTTAGGCAAGAAAAAAAATGGGTTCAAGGATTTATGGGTGTATTGATATTCCAAAACCTCTTTCATAAGTCTTGTCTGGCTAAATGATTTATCCAGTTCAGTCTCTATACCCACCTCTCATAGGAATACCATGTAAGCTCATACACATAGATTCCCTGTATTCTCCCAAGTCCCAGGCCTCCAGATAGATCAAAAGATTCCTCTCCCTGGTTTCCATTATGACTTTTAGCCTCTTCTTGCCACCCCTTTTCCTAGACCTGATCACCATCCCCTTCTCCCTTCTCATATACCCACATACCCATTTCTCTTTCATAATTAAAATTTGATGATGGTTAACTTTTCTCTTCTTATTTACATTCAATCATGCTCATTTGCGTAGCCTCCCCCTTACTAATTTGATTCTATATGTCTGTGGATAATAGCATAGTTATCCTGAACTTCATGACTAATAAGTCACTAATAATATAAGTGAGTAGGTACTATATCTGCATTTCTAGCTCTGTGTTACCTCACTCAGAGTATTATTATTAAATTCAATCCATTTGCTGGTAAAAAATAATTATTTCTTTTTTAATAGCTGACTAAGATTCTATTGTGCAGAAGTAACACATTTTCCTTATCTATTCTTCAATTATGAGGCGTCTAGGTTGTTTCAAGTTTCAGGATTATGTAAATAATATTGTTTTGAATATTCATGAGCAAGTGTGCAAGTGGTTTAATGGAGCACATTAACAGTATATGTGCAGGAGTGGTTTAACTATATCTTGAGGTAAAACAATTCCTAGTTTTCTAAGAAACCAGCAAATTGATTTCCAAGCAAGTTGTAAAAGTTCACACTTCCACTAATAGTGGAAGAGAGATACTTCCTCTAAATCTTCTCCACCATGGGCTGTCACTTGAGTTTTTCATCTTATCCATTCTAAGAGTGTTAGATGGCATCTCATGATCATTTTATTTGCCTTTTCCTGATTACTAAACAAATGAAACCTTCCTGAAAATGTGTCATGGCTATTAGTGGTTATTCTCTTGAGAATTGAGAATTATCTGTTTAGTTCTAATACTATTTAGATCTGTTTAGTTTTAAATTGGGTTGTTTTGTAGGTTTCTACTTGCTTGAGTATATATTCATTTTTACATTATCCCTTTGTCAGAAATGAAATTAGTGAAGATATTTTCCCAATGTTAGGCATTTGTTTTGTCCTATTGACTGTGTCATTTCCCTTAAAGTAACATTTCATTTTTTGAGGTTTCATTTGATATTGTTGATCATAGATCCAGAGCCATTGGTGTTCTGTTCAGAAAATTATCTCCTGTACTACTTCACTGAAGGCTCTTCCCTATCTTCACTTGTATTAAATTTAGTGTATCTGGTTTAATTTGATGTCTCTTATCTACTTGGGCTTGATTTTTTGTTTGTTTTTATTTGTTTTTTTTTGTGGGGTGATAAACACGGATCTATTTGCATTCTTCTACATGTGAATATCTAGTTAGAGCTACTCCAATTATTGAATGTGCTTTCTTTTTCCATTGTATGGTAATGCCTTCTTTGTCAATATTCAAGTTTGCATCATCACACTTTCTCTGTTTCCGTGCATACAATTTTATTTATATTGCTCAGAAGTACATCTTGAGGTGATAGATGGTAATATCTGCAGATGATCTTTAATTCTTCAGGATTTTTAAACTATCATGAGTATTGTTTTACCACATGAATTTGAGTATTGTTTTCTGTATTTCTCCAGAGAATTGTGCTAGAATATTTTATTGGAATTGTTTTGAATATGTTAGTGGCTTTTCCTTTTTTTAATTTTTTTTTAAAATTTTATTCGATATATTTTTTATTTACATTTCAAATGATTTCCCCTTTGCTGGTCCTCTACTCCCCGAAAGTCACATAAGCCCCCTTCTCTCCCTCTGTTTTCTCACTCATCCCTTCCCACTTCCCTGTTCTGGTTTTGTCTTATACTGCTACACTGAGTCTTTCCAGAACCAGGGGCCACACCTCCGTTCTTCTTGTACCTCATTTGATGTGTGGATTATGTTTTGGGTATTCCAGTTTTCCAGGCTAATATCCATTTATTAGTGAGTGCATACCATGACTGATCTTTTGAGACTGGGTTACCTCACTTAGTATGTTGTTCTCCAGCTCCATCCATTTGCCTAAGAATTTCATGAATTCATTGTTTCTAATGGCTGAATAGTACTCCATTGTGTATATATACCACATTTTTTACATCCATTCTTCTGTTGAGGGATACCTGGGTTCTTTCCAGCTTCTGGATATTATAAATAGGGCTGCTATGAACATAGTAGAACATATATCCTTATTACATGCTGAGGAATCCTCTGGGTATATGCCCAGGAGTGGTATAGCAGGATCTTTCGGAAGCGACATGCCCAGTTTTTTGAGATGACATTTTTCACTGTGTTACTTATACTGATCCATAAGAATGGAAGAATGTCCCTTCTTCTCACATCTTCCATATATCACCTTTTAGACACTTGAAGCCTTTGTCATATACATATTTCACTGGCTTTGTTATACTTAGACCAACATATTTTATATTATTTGTGGCTTTTGTAAAGTGTCTTGTCTCACTATTTTCTTTCTTACCATATTTATTATTTGTATAAAGGATGCTCCTGATATTTTTCAGTTCATTTTGAATCCTGCCACTTTACTGAAGGTGTTTATCAGCTATGAGAAATCTCTGGAATAATTAATGGGGTCACTTATGTATACTATTATATCATAAGCAAATAGTGATACCATGACTCCTTCCTTTACAATTTATATTGCATTGAATTCCTTTATTTATATTCCTGATCTAGTTAGAACATAAAGTACTATTCTGACTAGACAGGGAGATAATATAGCGTTTTGTCTTATCTCTAGTGATATTTCAATAAGATTTTTCTCCTAATTAATAATAATAAAACCTGCATAAATAAGAAATTGAGTTCTTTAGATACTTTTATTTTTTACTTATTTAACAACCTGGGATAATAACACATACCTACTGTAAGCTCTGATGCCACTAAGTAGTTAATAGAGAATGGCCTTCATGAATGAATATTTGAAAGTTTCAGTAATTAGTTACATGAACAGTAAGGAAATTCTTGAGATCTACAAGGTATAGTTAATAAATTTCATAAATGCTTCTGTCCCTTAGAAAGAAATTAATTCATTCTACTTGTTATGAAGAACAGTGCAGCTATACAAACAAGGAAAGGGATAACGACTGTTCTTCAAGCAGTGTCCTTGTTATTAATTTGTTTCTTTTTGCATAGTCAAGACAATTTCAGGCATCCATGAGAAAGGTTTGCATTTGTGCGTCTATGCCTGGGCAACCTCATTCACAGTAATGAATTCCAATTCATTTCATTTGCTTGCAAATTTTATGACTTAGTTTTTTCTTTATATTTTAGTAACATCTTATTTTACCTTTTATTATTCAGTGATGGAAAGCTAGACTGATTCTTTCATCATTATTATGACCACAAAAGAAATAAACATGGTTGGTCAAATAGTGATACAGAGGAAAATAATGTCTTCTGATTATTTGGCCAAGGGTGATCACACTGGATCACACAGTATTTCTAGTTTGATATTTTTTGACAACCAAAGAACTTCTCTCAATAATAGCTGAACATTAGCAATCTATCATACAATTTAAGAGTAAGGAGTCCAATATATCTTCTATCATGGATAGACTTTTGAGTTATTGATGATAATTTTGGATAATAAAAAATATTTTTCTCTTTTTATTATAAATTGTCACACACATGACACTAGTTTACCTCAAACCCACAAACCTCCATTCCTACTTCTGGCATCACTATCCTATTCCTTCATCACTTTCTCATGCAAATTTAAGTACTTAGCAGTCTTTCCTTTTGCAAAATGCTGAATCAGGCTGGAGAGATGGCTCAGTATTTATGAGCACTAACTGTTATTCCAGAAATCTTGAGTTCAATTCCCAGTAACCACACGGTGGCTCACGACCGTCTGTAATGGGGTCTGGAGTCATCTTCTGGTGTGTCTGAAGAGAGTTAGAGTATTTCCAAATAAACAAATAAATCTTAAAAATAAACAAAACAAAACAAAAAACCCACTGGATACACTAAATGAACATGCATGCATGTGGGCATAGGATACAGGTTTTGGCAGCCAAAAGTGTTAGCTTAATAGTCACCCAGACAGTAGTAGCCTTCCTTGCATAAAAAGGTCATTGTGAGCTTCTGAGACTTGAGACTGTGAAGGCTAGGAGAGGATATTTGTAAAATTATAGTCTCATTGGAATTTGACAACCCAAAACTGAAGGGGTTATGCAAAGGTGCTAAACTTGGCATAATGAAAAAGACCTATAATTGGCTAGCATTTAAAATATAGCTAAGGTGTTTTAGCTATGCCAATACAATGGGATGGCTCAAAAACTGCACAAGAGTGGTGTAAGCCTGCCAGAGCCTCAGAGAAACTAAATGTGCTACAAATGTATTAGCTGGAAAAATGAAAAAAAAAAAAGCTACTTAAAGGAGCCCAGGAGACTGAATCAGGAAGCAAGTCTGTCTCTGACTCTGTTAAATTTTTTTTGAATCCCTTTCCCCTTTTTTGCTTAGCTTGTCTAGTATTAGTAGAAGAGGTGGTGCCTAATTATTCTTCAAGCTTATTCACCATGGCTGGTTGATAACAATCATATTTTGCCTATTCTTAAGAGAACAGAAGGGAGAATAGTGTTGGGAACAAATGTCTGATGGGACTAGAAGGAGAGGAGGAAGAGAAACTGTTCTGGATATAAAGTACATGAAATATTAAAAACACACTCCTTCTACATTTACTACCTATGTCTGCCACTCAATATGTTAAGACTAACTACTGGCCTTTAAGTCTGGAGTGAATGGCTAACTATACTCCCAAGCCCATATCTATGTGCATACTTCTAACACGTACTTACTCTGGCTGCCAGAATCTGTGCCTTCCACTGAAGCTGATACAATCCTGAGATCAGAATCATACAGTGGTCTTGTGATTGGCTCTTCAGTGGAACAGCTGAACCTTCAAATATCAGAATCAGTATATAATTTTCTTTGATCATCTTATCTTCTGTAACTTTTTCATAGCCAGTGTATAAACTACACAAGCAATATCAATTTATATAGGAAAGATAAAACTTGATGTGTGATTGGTAATACACTGTCTGGAAGCTAGGTTAGTTACTAAACTTCAAATAAACATTTGTGTTTACCAGTGGTCACTTTTGCGACTTTACATATACACTAGTGTTGTATGAAATTAGAAACCCATATTTGAGAAAATGATCTCCAATGATCTGTCTATTGTCTAAATTAGTAATTAGTGAAAAAATTATCAATGCTATTGTTGAAGGGTTCCATCCCTGAGTGAGTGTTTCTGGATTCTGGTTTAGCTAGTCAAGTGAAACAAGCTATCCCTGGCTTCTGCATCAGCTCCTGCCTTCAGGCTCCAGCCATGTCTTATATCTGTACTCAATTTCTTAGATGATGAGCAGTGATATTGAACTGTAAACCAAATAAACTTTTTCTGCAGTTATTTTTGCACTAGTGTTTCATTGCACCAAAAGAAACTCTAAAAGGAGTTGCTACTAGGACTTTAGGTTATTGCTGGGACAGAAGAGACTGTTTTAGGAAAGATTGTAGAATCCTTTGAAATTTTGGGCTTGAAATTAATGTCATTTTGAGAGCTCAGTGGGGGTTCTGTGGTAATTTGAAATATTAACATATTAAGAGTAGCACACAATATAGACGTTTGACTTATGAAGTTTTAAAGGAAATTTAACGACTCTGTAGGACATCTATTCATGATTTAAATATTCTACATCTATCTATCTATCTATCTATCTACCTATCTATCTATCTATCTATCTATCTACCTAATAATCTGTCTATCTATCTATCTATCTATCTATCTATCTATCTATCTATCTATCTATCGGTTTACCTATTATATTTATCTAACTATATATTTATTTACCTTATAAAATACTTGGTATTCATAGCAATTCATTAGCAATTCTTAGATCCTTGGTTTCCTTACCTCCACATTTGCTCCATCTTCTTGAACCTAACCATTTTTAAATAATTAATACGGATTATAAACTGCATTATTTTATACCACGTGTGTTCTATACCTACTATTTGTTACTTTTATTAAAGGCAAAGTTTATGGATTCCATATTATTTTTATCCACACTACATTTAAATGGCCTTTATCTTTTCCTTTTTTCATTGCATTTTATCCTTTTGTAGTTTTCTGAGCCTTTCCAGATTCATTTTATACATATTCTAGTATCCAAACTGTGTTAAAACCCTCCAAACATAATATTTGTGGTAAATTGTCTTTCTCCACATTTACTATAATTTAAACAGACATAGTATATAAATTATCACCATACATAAGAGAGAAAAGTTGTTTGTGTGCCTATGCCTGGAAAGCCTCATTCAGTGTAACTTATTCAAATTCATTTTATTTGCCTGCAAATTTCATAACTTATTTTTTCTTTATGTTTTAGTAATATCACATTGTGTACATACAATTTTTATTATATATTAGTCAGGTGTCTCACAAGCTATACAAACTATGATTAAGAGAAGGTTCCATGCCAAGCACCACATGGCTAACACAAATCTTAGTGATGTTTTTGGAGGTTTATTTTATCTCAAAACACCTTCAGTACATTTAAAAACTTCTTTTCTCATTCCTCTCTTTGTGTATGTATAGGATTTCCTTAGGCCTGGATGTGTCACTGTGTCTGCATGAGCTACTTGTACATTGTCTTTTCCATTTTTATGCACATTTACTTGTTTTATTTCTTATTCTGGGTTGATTCTTTTTTAATTTTATTTATCATATTTTATAATAATTCTTCAATTTTCTGTTTAGATTACTAATTGTATTCTAATGAGTGCAATCACAAAGAAGTGTTGAGTTGCATGATGTGATGTGAAGAGGATACAGGAAGAATTTTAAGACAAGAAGAAGTACTCAGTATTCAGTCTATGAAAACAATCTTTTTTTAATTTAAATGTTTTGATAAGGAAAAAATGGTATTTTAATTATATAATACTATGTTCTCATAGGCTTACTTCCTAATTCTTAGTTTATTTCTATCTCTAATACAGATTTCCTTCAATTTTCTGCACCAAAACCTTCTTAAATTATTAATCCCTACCATAATTTCTCTTCTTTCATATAAATCAATTTATTGGTATTGTTTATGATTTCAAGGTTTTAAGATTACATATCAATTTTATCTACCCTGCATTTCATTGATTCTTTTCCTTTTGTTTATATGTTTACTTTGGTTCTTTTGGGACCATCATTGGAATCCAAGTGGAGAATTGACTATATATTGCCTATTTCTGTAATCCAAAAATTATGAAAATCATGGAATTAATAATAGAAAGGCCATACAATCCAGCCACTTCACTATGTATCATCATTTAAATGAAATCAAATCAGCATTTATTTTTCATACATTATTGTAGCAATATTCATATTATTATATAATTAACATAATTAAAATATATGAGAATTTCACAAATTTATGCATATGTTCTATATTAAAAATGCATACTTCTTTGCCAAAAAAAGGAGAAACATAAAGTACTAACAACATGAGTGGAAAATATATTTTAGTTCTATTTAGTCAATTTATATCCATTCACAGTATCTGTCCAATAAGCCTTATCCCATATACCCTCTTCTCCTCAGAGCATGTAGTGCCCCATTGGCACTCCCCCAAAATGTAACATTAAGTCTCTGCAAGGCTAGGTTCTTCCTCTCACAATGAAGACTGACAATGTAGCCCAGCTAAAACTGCAACCCAAATTTAAATTGAATTGTTTGGCTTGTTGGTGTGTAACTTATTTAGTTCTTTGTAAAATTTGGATAACACACCTTTATGAGATGTGGGGTTAGTAATGATCCTTTGCCAATCTCTAGGATGCCATTTTGTCCTCTTGGCAGTGTCCTTTGCCTTACAAAATATTTGCAGTTTCATGTGGTTGTATTTATCAATATATGTTCTAAGAGCCAGAGCTAAGGGTGCTCTGTTCAGGAAAGTGTCTTCTATGCCAAAGCCTATAATAGTATTTCAACTTTTGCTACAATGTTTGAGTTAGTGTATATTGTTTTCTGTTGAGCTCCTGGATCCACTTAAACATTGTTTTTATGCAGAGTGGTAAATATGGTTGTATTTTCATTCTTCTGTATGGAGATATCCATGTAGACATCTAGCACCGTTTGTTGAAGATGCTTTCTTCTACTCATTGTCAATTTTTTGCATCCTTTAAAAATGTTCAATTGTTCCTTTTGTTCGTTTATTTCTGGGTCTTGATTGTATTCCACTGAGCAGTGTGTGTATATCTGAGTAAATCCTGTACAGTTTTAACCACTATTGCTGTGTAGTATAGCTTGAGAATTGTATGGTGATTTCTCCAGAAATTTTCTATTGTTCAGGTTTGTTACACTATCCTGGGGTTTCTTGTTGTTTTTATTTTTTGTATCTTTGTTTTAGATTTTTCAGATTAAGTTGAGAATTGTACTTTCATGTTCTATAAAAAAGTGTTGGTATTTTGATTGGGAATGTACCGAATCTGTTGATTGCTTTTAGTAAGATTGCCATTATATCTAAGTAAATCCTACCTATCCATGATCATGGAGATCTTTCCACATTCTGATATCTTCTTCAATTTCTTTCTTCATGGACTTAAATTCTTACATATTTTCATTGCTTAGTTAGAGTTATTTTATATTATTTATGGTATTGCAAAGGAATTTTCCTTAATTTATTGACATACTTAACATTTTTATAAAATAGATCTACCAATTTCTTCGTGTTAATTTTGTATCCAGCCACTTTGTTGATGGTATCTATCAGTTGGACAAGTTCTCTGGTAGAATGTTTGGGATGCTTCTATATATTATCACATCATCTAAAAATAGTGACACTTTTTCATTTTAAATTTGTATTGCCTTGACCTCCTTTCATTCGCTTATTACTCTAGCTAGATCATTAAGTAGAACATTGAATAGACAGATGTCTACTTGCAGCCTTGTCTTGTCCCTGACTTTAGTAGAATTGCTTGAATTTTCTCTCTGCTTTGTTTAATGTTGACTATTGGTTTGTATATTGCTTTGATTATGATTATTGTGTGCTCTGTATCCATTATATCTGTAACACGTTTAACAGGAATATAATGGTGTTGTATTTTATCAGAAGTTTTTTTAGTATCCAGTGAGAAAAATCTTAATTTTTCTATCAGCTTGTTTTGTAGGTGCATTATGTTGTTGTGTTCTTTGTTTTTTGATCAATTCCTGCTTGATCTTTGTGGATGATGTCTTTGATATGTCCTTGACATCATCTTGCAAGTATTTATTGAGTGTTTTTTCATCAATGTTCAAAAGAGAAAGTGGTCTGAATTTTTCTTTCTTTATTGAGTTGTAGTGTAGCTTAGGTATCAGGATGAATGTAGCATCATATAATTAATTTAGAGTTTTCCATTTACTTGATACTTTGTGCAATAGTTTGAAGAATATTTACATTTCCTGTTTCTGAAAGTTTGATAGATAAATATTTTGGCATTGGGGTTTTGCTATTTGGGAGAATTTTAATGATGGCTTATATATCTTAAGGGAACATAGGCATGTTGAAATGGTTTTCCTGGTTTTGATTGATGTTTCATAAGTAGTATCTTATTAGAAAACCTTCTACTTTATTAAGGTTTGCCAATTTTGTGGGTGTGGTAAAGATTCATAGTAAGATGTAATGGTTCTTAGAATTTTCTCAGTATTAGCTATTATGGCTCCCTAATACTGACTCCATAGAAAACCAAATTGGACCCAGTAATAATGCCCTCACAGCACATAATAATAAAAAACCAAAATGTATGGTATAAAGGAAGAATTTTAAGAGTTTCAAAGAAAAATAGCCAAATAAGATAATGTCAAACATATCAGAGTTAATTTTAACTTCTCAATAGAGACCCTCAAATTTAGAAGGGTCTGGGCCAATATCTTATAGACCATGATACATCACAGATAGCATCCTAGACAACTAAATGAAAAAAGTTTCAATCACCATAGATGGAGAAGCCAAAATATGCCATGACTGTGAAACCTACAATCAAGAAGATACAAGAAGGCAAATACCAACACAATTAGCATGCCTATAGTGGAGAAAGTACAAGAAACAAGTAACTTCACAGTATTAAAACAAATAGAGCTGCAAGTCATGCAAAGATACACAAAAACATACATAATTCGACCACCAAGATCAAATTAAAAAAAACTAACAACCCTTGGATATTAATGTATGTCAACCTTAATGGATTCAAGTGTTCAATAAAAAGACACAGGTGAAAAGATTGGATGCATAAACAGAATTCTTCCTTATGCTATATATAAGAGAGATCAGGAATAAAAGGCACATAGCTAAACATAATAAAGTCAATATCTGTCAAGCTAATAACTATCATCAAATTAAGTGGATAATAACTTAAAGCAATTCCACTAATTTCATGTATAAACCAGGGCTGTCCACTCTTGTACTTTGACTTCAATATTGTCTTCTAAGTTCTAGGTAGAGCAATAAGACTACTAAAGAAGTTTCATGGGATAAAAATTGGAGAGAAAAAATTAACAATATCACTGTTGTCAGTTGATTTGTTACTATAAATTTAAGTGACTACTTCCTTTCTACCAGAGAATTCCTACAGCAAATAAATGACTTCAGCAAGATGGTTGGCTTCAAATTTAACTTAAAATATTCAGTAGCCTTTCATTATACAAAAGGTAAACAGTATGAGAAAGAATTTTTAGAGAAAATACTCATCACAATAGCTACAGATAACATAATAATATCTTGGTGTGACTCTATAAAAGCTAAAGAAAGACCAGTATGACAATGTCTTCAAGATTATGAAGAAAATTTGAGGAATATATCAGAAAATGGAAAGAGCTCACACTCTCATGGGTAGGTTGGTTTAATATAATGAAAATGGCAATCTTACCAATAGCAATCTACAGACTCAGTAGAATCCCCATCAAAACTCCAACACAACTCTTTACAGACATTGAAATAATATTTCTTATTAATTTGGAAAAACAACAAACACAGGATAGCTAAAATAATCCAGAAAAAGAAAATAAATTCTAGAGGAGTCACCAAACCTGACTTTAAGAACAAGTACTTTGTTAAATACTTATTCAAGTTTTGAGAAAATTCTACCGAAGTGAATAAATATAATTTCCATCTTTTACTTCTTATATTTCCTCTTGGAAGAATGGATCTGTTGCTATTAAAGTGACTTCTCAAGACTGGACTTATCAACATTTAATCATAAATAGATAAGGGTCACATAGACCTCTTTTATCTCTATGAAGGCACTGATAGAAGACAGCGTCTGAAGCAGGAGGAGTAATTATCTTCAGAGGCATAGCCTCTGGTGAGTTGCATTATTCCCAGAAATACTTCATACACATGACCATGTGTTTACTCGTGGTTAAACCCAGCCTGTCAGGAATAACAACAACTAAAGCAAAAGTCAAGACAGTATTTAATGAGCAAAAATAGATTATTGTTTGAGGAAGATGTATGGAAATAAGCGAGCCTGCAATGTGAGTGTGATCAAAATCTATCACATATATGTTTGAAATCTCTTAAGAATCATGTAAAAGATGAAAATGAGATCCGTGATAGTACCCTATAATCATAAACATTGATAGTGTGAAAGACAGTGCATTTTCACTCCACTCTGATCAAGCTAAGTAAGAGGGAGGGATCCATATAATTCCCTGTGAAATCCTACATAGAATAACATGTGTAGTTATGGCATGTGGTCTCAAACTGTGGGTAGCAACCACTTTAGGGGTAAAATGACAATTGATTGGGGTGGAAAATCATATATTCTGAATATCACATGCTAACATTAAAACTCAAAACATTAGAAATTCATAATTATGTAGAAGGAATGAAATGTTTATGTTTGTTAATTACCACCACATGTAAAATGTTAGTAAATGGTTATAGAATTAAAAAGGTTAAGATTCTTTTAAGGAACGAAAGGTTAGGCTACAAATTTTGAAGTGATGCTATTTCCCAGCTTCCTGCCATATTCATATGTTTAGGAAAGACTCATGCTGTTAATATGGTTTTCCTGTTATTATTAAATATATATAACAATCATTGGTACTATCCCAACCCTTTTGAGCAGATCTCAACAATCTATGAAGAGGTACTATTTTGTGCTGAAGCTATATAGAAAGAAGACTTCTTAATTATTAATGATGATCCTAAAATTATATCAGTGATTAGTAAGCTCTTTATAGTGCGACTGCTATTAGATAATTTTCTGATAGTCAAAACTGCAATGAGAACTATGTCACCTTCACATGTGTCACCGGTTAATTGCTTCTAGACAGTAACCAGATATTATAGTACTCAGAGCACATTCCAAGAGGTTATAAAACAATTAAACAAAGGTCATAAAACAGAACTAATGATTTATTATAGGTTCTAGGACAAAAGATAAAATATTGTTGGGGTTTATCTCTATAAAATATTACTAATAACTTTGTTATGGCTTTCAACTTTCAATGGGCCTTTGAAGCTATGAGAGGTGATGGATGCTTAGCTAGGTAATTGCTCCCCATGGATATGCATGCAATCATTCTCTGTTGTTAACTTTTATTTCAATTTATTATTTAAATTTTATGTATGAACTTGTGATGAACTTTTACAATGTGATCATGTATTCTGAAAAGATATATAAGTACAGAGGAAAATGAGAAAAGTTGAGAGGATTGAGCTGAGGAGAAGTTTTTCATCAGAATACTTTTGGACAGAATTGAAATCAAAGAAAATAGCAACCACAAATTTGGAAAAGACCTTTAGCAACTCTAAATTCAATAGAGGGCTAATATCCAATATTTACAAAGAACTCTAAGAAGTTAAACTCCAGAGAGCCAAATAATCCCATTAATAAATGGGATACAAAGCTAAACCGAGAATTCAAAACGAGGAATCTCCAGTGCCTAAGAAGTACTTAAAGAAATATGCAACATCCTTAGTCATCAGGAAAATACAAATCAAAATGACCTTGAGATTCTACCTTACCTCAGTAAGAATGACTAAGATCAAAAATCCAAGGAACAGTACATGATTGTGAGGATGTGGAGAAAGAGCAACACTTCCATAACTTGTAGGAATGCAAGTTGGATCAATCACTCTAGAAATTAGTCTGGTGATTCCACAGAAAATTGGAAATAGCTCTACCTGTGAACTCCTGGGCATACACCCAAAAGATGTTCCAACATATAACAAGGACACATGCTCCACTATGTTCATAGCAGTCTTGTTTATAATAGCAAGAAGCTAGAAATAACCCAGATGTCCCTTAACAGAGGAATGGATACAGACAATGTAGTACATTTTACACAGTGAAGTACTACTCAGCTATTAAAAACAATAACGTCATGAAATTCACAGGCAAATGGATGGAACATGATACTATCATCCTGAGTGAGGTAACCAAATCACAAAATAACACACATGATCTATACTCATTGATAATTAGAAAAAAAAAAGAAGCTTGAAATACTCACAATACAACTCCCAGACCATATAAAACCCGAAAAGAAAGAAGACCGCACCAAAGTGTTGTTGCTACTGTCCTACTCAGAAGGGGGAAGAAAATAATCATAGGAAGAAAATGAAGAGAGCGATCCAGGAGGAAGGGTGGAGGGGGGATTAAGGGGAGGCAGTTCAGACATGGGGTGTTATGGCTGGGAAATACAGAGGGTCAGGAATTTGAAAGGAGGTGACTTGCAGTGGGGAAAGGGGAACTGGTGTAGCCACTAGAAAGTCCCACTTGCCAGGGAACCAAGAGGTTTGCAAGACACAACAGGGAGGACATTAGCCGAAATAGCCCACACATAGGAGCACAAATATGTAGAGACAATATCCAGTGATAAGCTTGGCGCCCAGTTAAGGGACAGGCACGCAGTTCAAAAATATTTATCCAGAATTCTTCGTGTCAAAAGGAAATGCAGTGACAGAGTAGAGCAGAGAGTAAAGTAAAGGCCATCCAGAGACTGCCCCACCTAGGATCTATCTCATCTGCAGACCCAAAATCCAAATAATATTGTTGATGCCAAAAAGTGCTTGCTGACGAGAGCCTGGTATAGCTGTCCCCTGAAAGGCTCTGTTATAACCTGACCAATACAGATATAAATGCATATGGCCAAACATCAGATTGACCATGGGGACCCCAGTGGAGGCAAGGACTGTAGGAACTGAAGAGGCTTGCAATTCCATGGAAAGAAGAACAATATATAACCAGAATAACCAGAACCTCCAAAGCTCCCACGGACTAAACCACCAATGAAAGAGTACATATTGTAGGATGCAGTGCTCCACTTGTGTATTTAGCAGAGGATTGCCTTGTCAGGCATCACTGGGAGGGGAGCCCCTTAGTCCTGTGGACACTCAATTACCTTGGGTAGGGGAATGTTATGGTGCTGAGCCAGGAGGAGAGAGGTAGGTGGAGAGTACCCTCAAAATGTGTGGGTAGAGGGCATAGTGTGTTGTGGAAGGAAAATTGGGAAGGTGATAACATTTGAAATGTAAATGAAAAAAATATCCAATGAAATCGTAAAAAGGAAGTATAGGCAAATAATTAGGATAAAAGTCACTGAGAATAAGAGAATTATTACTTCAGAGTATGAAGATAGAGCAAGAGTAGGAGAATGCAAAGTGGCATAACATAAAAACTATAAGGAACTTATAATCTAAGAAAGTGATGTACAGAATATAGAGGGGAAAGGACAAGAGAAGAAGCTGAAGGGAGCAGAAGGAGCAGGCAGGCTTCTAACTACCATGACACAGAGTGGGTCTTTTCTTGTTCTTTTTTTTCCTTTTTTAAAAATTAAATATATTTTTATTTACATTTCAAATGATTTCCCCTTTTCTAGCCCCCCACTCCCTGAAAGTCCCATAAGCCCCCTTCTCTCCCCCTGTCCTCCCACCCACCCCTTCCTACTTCCCCATTCTGGTTTTGCCCTATACTGCTTCACTGAGTCTTTTCAGAACCAGGGACCACTCCTCCTTTCTTCTTGTACCTCATTTGATGTGTGGATTATGTTTTGGATATTCCACTTTTCTAGGTTAATATCCACTTATTAGTGAGTGCATACCATGATTCATCTTTTGAGACTGGGTATGAACACTTAGTATGATGTTCTCTAGCTCCATCCATTTGTCTAAGAATTTCATGAATTCATTGTTTCTAATGGCTGAATAGTACTCCATTGTGTATATACACCATATTTTTCACATCCATTCTTCCGTTGAGAGATACCTGGTTTCTTTCCAGTTCATAGGGCTGCTATGAACATAGTGGAGCATGTATCCTTATTACATGCTGGGGAATCCTCTGGGTATATGTCCAGGAGTGGTATAGCAGGATCTTCCAGAAGTGACATACCCAGTCGTCTGAGGAACTGCCAGACTGATTTCCAGAGTGGTCGAACCAATTTGCAACCCCACCAGCAATGGAGGAGTGTTCCTGTTTTTCCAACATCCTCACCAACACCTGCTGTCTCCTGAATTTTTAATCTTAGCCAATCTGACTGGTATAAGGTGAAATCTCAGGGTTGTTTTGATTTTCATTTCCCTAATGACTAATGAAGTTGAGCATTCTTTTCTTAATAACAATAGGCTTTATAATATTCTTAGGCTTATTAAAGGAACAAAGCTTTCTTCTTAAACATTTGGGTTTAATTCATTTAGCATTAAAAAGTTAGAAGCTTTTCCTTTCACTTTGGAATAAAGATTGGAGCTCATTTTTTATTCAGAAGGACTGAGTTCTTTCTGCACTGACACTTGGTCATTTGCTCCACATGCATATGGAAGTATGGATGTAGGTGCATAAGTATGTAACTGTGAAAATGTATACGTGTGTGTGTGTGTGTGTGTGTTTGAGAGAGAGAGAGAGAGACAGAGAGAGAGTGTAATTGTGAGAATGCATGCAACTTGGACCCAACTGCTTTGAACGGAAATGTATAAACATGCATGCATGAATCTGTATATTAATTTATATGAGTTTAAGAAAACTTACTTATATAAAAATTTTCCTTCTTATGTTATTTTCTTCTTCTGCTTCAATAGAACATATGGCTTCAAACTATACCCTAGCCTAATAAGCAAGATGTATTTGGATGAAAGAGAAATGGATCTAGTAATTAATTCTTTACTTAATCTCCTATTGTTTTAGTATGAGGTGCTTAGTTCAAGAGATTGCAATCTATGGCCTCAGAGCACTAAAATGAAGGTCAGCTACATTAGTAAAGTAACTAATATTTAGATAGAGGTCCTGACCTGCAGGACAGTCAAAAGGGTTCCTGGAAACTACCTAAGAAGAAGGCGCGGGATGGGGGGAGTGGTGGTCGGTGGGGCAGGGGACAAGAGACACGAGACGATGGACAGCAAGTAAGTATTCCGATCAAACTGTCATACTTTAATTTTCACACAAGGCATTATAAAGGCAAGCAAGCAGGTGTGGGGAGGGGTGAAGGGGGAAAGTCATTGTATTCAGGGAACAATCTCTGGGGGCTAGCATCATTCTTCAGGAACAGTTTCTCAGAATTGTCTCTCAGGTTCTCAGGGAAGATTTGGCCGGTGCAGTAGGAACTTGGCATCATATTTCAATTATGAGGAGATGAAGTGGAAAGGAGTTGCTATGGTAACCAAACCACAGGTGAGCTTCATTTGTTTGAGCCCACATGGGTGAGCTCTGTATGTACTGACCATCTAACTTACTTGGTTAAACTTTAAACTAGTACATTTCCTTCTAAAGGCAGCCTAGAGAAAGCAGGCCAGAAATGGCTGAGAGGAGGGGGTTTCGAGATCTCTATGAGAATGGCTCCTGGCAGATAGATATACATTTTATTATCATACATCAACTCAAAATATCTCATAAAACAAAGCCTCCATTAATACTCCTCCTCCCCTGCTAGAAGGAGAACTGACATGAAAGAAGACCCCATCGAATCCCGTTTCCAAGATCTTCACAAGCAATCAAGAGAGTCAGGAGATCAGTAGATATGGTGGGTTCTTTCTGAGTCCGTTTCAGAACCTGAGATAAAGAAAAAATATTTTACATAGATTATAGTAAGAAACATAAAAATGTATCCAATTTTATTTGTACAAAATGAAATAGAATAAAGAGAGACTTGGAGATCAAGACTAATTCTAGACCTCCATGGTGCACTCATTTCCTATCACCCAAGGTCAATGAGTGCTTAACTCAAGGGATAAATCAAAGGGAAGTCCACACAGGAATTTATCTGTTTCACATATTTGAAGCAAACTTCCTAGATATTCTCAATATCCAACTTTCTGATATTAATACAACCATATATTTTAGACTATTGAAGAAAAATAAATTGATGTAGTGAAATGACTTTCATTTTGTTTATGTAATAGTAACATAACTGATGAATAAGAAGCAATGGTTCAAATTTGCACATTATTTGTGAAAAAATGTATGTGGTTATCAAGCTCAGGGGTAGAAAATGCTTGTAAATTTTCAGTACTAAGTCTAAGCTTGAATTTAGCAATATTTTGGTGGTAAATGTGTAAGAGGAATATCTAAGCTCATGTAAAAGATGTGGTACCAGTATACATTTTCTCTGATATTTCAGGTTCATTTAGATACTTGATGATGAACAAAGATTGATTTTGTTACAATTTATAGGTCTGTCCTCATTTTCACAACATATGTTATAGACAAACATATATGTATGTGTCTTATATATTTTATATTCCCAAGAACAGGAAATAAAATAAATAAATAGACCCAACTCACTTACCAAATATGTGTAGAAAGAAAGGTCATGCTACACATCTGTAATAGTCATTTCATTTTATCTAAGCCAGTGATATCAATCCCATTCTATTTCTATTAAACTCTAAACAATATGTAAAAAAATCCTTTCAAAACTTAAAAAATTTCTTCATAGGAGGAAAGTTAACATTAATTTTCTGCTTCTTATACCATCTTCCAGTATAGGCAAAATTTCTTCTTAAAATTTTAGGTATTGATAATGACAGTCAGCAGAGTCTTTATTAGGAGGAAAATATTAATAATTACTGAGAATGATTTCTAAAATACACCATGTTAATAGAGGTAATATTTAGTGAACTTTATATCAGCAATCCTATTTAAAACATTCTATATGCTACATAGAAAGGTAAGGTACATTTATCTCTTGAGATTGAAGATTTCTTATGCTAAAGGGGTTAACATAATTTTGATTGTTGGTTCACACATTCTACTTTATATAAAAAGAAACTATTGGTATATTATTGGATTTTTGTGCCACAATCTTACATTCCACATTGGGAAAATTTCTGCTGGACAGTGGTGGCACACAACTTTAAATCCCAGCACTTGGGAGGCAGAGGCAGGTAGAATTCTGAGTTTGAGGCCAGCCTTGTCTACAGAGTGAGTTCTGGGACAATCAGGGCTATACAGAGAATCCCTGTCATGAAAAAAAAGAAAAAAGAAAAGAAAGAAAGAGAGAAAATTCGAACAGAAGTCATGTGCAACTGACATGCATCACAATCCTCTTAGTATCTAATTGGAGGTCTGGAAAGCACAGTATATTTGTACTGCATTGTCCCTTGTCAAATTGCCACCTTTCACTGGTGGCTCTTTTATCTGACAGTGATTGAGAGGGCAAAATTACTGTCTTATTACCATATAAAATGTATTTGTTCCAAGACTCCCACAAAATGCTGTCCCCTGTCAGACCCATTGGAGTTTACTATTCTCAAGATATGTGCAGTTTTGCACTATTGTTAAGTATATCTGAAATTATTATCCATTTTAACTTACCAGTTCTTCAGTGAGCATTGATGGTAACAGCAGAATTGTGAGAAAACACATCACTGGGAATGAAGCCATAGCTGAAATTAATCATGAAGATATCATAGTTGAAGCAAGAAGTGTAGGAGACATAGAAAGAAAAATATATGAATAGAAATTGAACTTAAGCAACAATGTGTGACTAATTCTTTAGCAATATACTGTGAGAAGAGATACCAAGTATGGTCACTGTAGGTTTATTACAGCAACGTTGCCTCTAATAGAGCTCACACAGAAGTTAAACAGCTTTACTGATGCCTCAGTTGTATATTTGCAGAAGGAGGAGTATTCCTAGTTTCATTCTCATCATTTCCATTACTCAGTCTTCACCAGGAGAATTTGAGAAAAAAATATGAATTTTGAAATTTACTTTTTACTGTGTGTCATCTTTTGTTTTACTGTTCTCTGTTTGTAGCATCCTATACCAAACATGAATATGTGTGTCAGCATTGTGATTATGCAGGCAGAAGCAAACAAACACCCTAGAAACACATTGTGTGGTGTGTGAAGAAAAGTTATAAATTATGCTATTGTTTAATGCCTTACAAAATTTTTGACTTTGATCCTTCAGTAGAAAATGTAAAAGTAATTAATGAATACTAAATTTATTCTATTTGATGTTATTCAATCCATGCTTTCACAGATGGGAGATTTCATATGTTTAGTATGCTTCAAGCACACTTGTTCATTCTCATAGTATTTACTCTCCGTATTTGCCAAATTCTACATCCTTTAGATGCTGATAAAGGCTTTGTAGTGTGGATGCATTATCCACCATACTGGACCTCATACAAATAATTTATCATGTAAATTGAATGAATAGTACTCTGTACTATTCTCTGTAGAATAGTACAGAATAGATTCTCTGTAGAATCTGCAACTTTAAAATATTTTTAAAAATTATGTCAATTGCTTCAAATGGTTGTCTGGTTCAATTATAATACAGAAGCATTTTCTATTAAATTTTGCAATTTGAGAAACACCACTTTTCTCTATTCAAACACTTCCATGTACTCTGTAATGTTCCCTTACAAATTGGTGACTATTTTTCTTTGGAATTTATGAATTAATTTTAAGTCAAATCCTCTCTATGCATATCTGAAATATTATTATCTCCATTTTACTTCATACATATTAATAACTACAAATAACCTAAAAAATATTCTTGGTAATACTCAGTCATCATACACTCATTTCCTATTCCTTGTAATGACATTCACTCCTTTACTTCATTGACCAATTAATAAGTCATTGAAAGTCAGGCTTGTCTTTCTTCTGTAACTTAAGGGAACTATTGTCTTACTATTATCATGTACAAATGAAACAATGCATTGGTATTGAGTTTTCTAGCTATCACTGTGATGTGTTTCTATGTTATTATGGCCAGGTTTATACATAAGGATTGCTGGACAATCTCATAACTTCCATGTATATTTCCAAGTCTGATTTGTCTCTAGTCAATGTAATCTCAGCATTGTAACAACTATCATCTTATCGTGAAACTTACTTTCATACTCTACAGTCTTACCTCAATGTTTGTGTTTCATAGGTGTTCAGTTCAGATCAGCTCTTGTCTTATGCTCCTGTGATTCTGTGGTTCTATGGGTTTCCTCCTTTACTTGTAAAGAGGTGAGTTTTACAGATTTGAAGTCAGATGTGGCTATACTACACTGGTAACTCTTTCAAGTAAAGTAGTTTGATAAATGACTTTCTCTCAGGTTCTCACACTTGAGCATTAGAATAGGTATGATAGTGTCCTTGGGTAGTAGCCCTGAGTACTTTTCTTCCAGGCTATTTGTGTATCAATAATCTATTGTTTGTCTTTACTCCTGGGGATTGCTATTTCTTCATGTTTCAATGAAGAAACCAGGAGGGGAGATTCATGTCCATTTTCACAGTGTGGGTTTACCATTTTTCATTCATAGATTTGTTTTGTTTTGCTTTGTTTATTCTAATTAACCTTATTACTAAATATTTCTATATCTCCTCCACTCTTTCCTATTTTTTTGCTATGTTGTCTTTCTTTACTAATGATATTTTTTGGTTATTTTTTCACTTTGCATTCCAATAAAATCCCCTTCTCCTTCCTTTCCTCACAATCTCCTATTTCATTTCCCTCATCTTTCTTCCCATTGACTTCCCCTCAGAGAGGAGGGAGAAATACCCTGGACCATCTAGTCACAGAAGGAAAAAACACATTCTCTCCTACGGTGGACCAACCATGGATTCCAGGGAGTGGGAGAGGGGGCAGGGAGCATAGACATAAACTGCCCCCCTCTGATTGTTAGGGTTTCTATCTGAAGATGAAACAGAACATTTGTTACAAGTATGTATGGGGCCATGTTCCAGAGCCTCCAGGATCATTGCATGTTGGAGGAGTCTCCAAGAGTCCCTGTGGACACAGGTTATGTGATATTGTAATTCTTCCTGTGGTGTCCTTGGACACTAAGGCTTGGTCAGCAATATATCCCACTCTGCCAGAAGACTCTGATTTCTGCCTGGTTGATTGTGCATGTGCTCCTGCCTCCATTCTTTGCTGGACAATGACTCTGAAGAGACAGTTATGTAAGACTTCCATTTGCAAGACAGCTGAATATCATTAATAATGTCAGAGGTTGGTTCTATAACATGGGATGGGTCTCAAGTTGTGCCAGTTATTATTGCCACAGTATCTGTACTATTTTTATTCCTTCATACTTGTAAGCGATAACATTTTGGGTTAAATGTTTGTGGTTGAATTGTTGTCACCAATCCTCTTCTAGAAGCCTTGCTTGGCTACATGGATTAGCTACTTCTGTCCCTATATCCTCTCTTGTAAGCATCTCAGCTAGTCCCATTCACACATATTCCTTGTAATTTCCCCAATCTCAGGCATCCAGCTATCTGACCCACTATCATAACCAGTTTTTTTCTTTATCAAACTCTGATGGTGACTAATTTTCCCCTTCTTATATTCAAACATACTCACATAGCTTGTTTCCTTGTGTCCATGGATAGTAAAGTAGTAATACTGCACTTTCTGGCAAATCACCACTTATAAGTGAGTACATAACATATCTGTATTTCTAGCTCCCTGTTACCTCACTCAGGATGTTATTATTAAGTTCCATTCATTGGCCTGTAAATTTCATGAATTCTTTGTTATAAATAGCTGAATAGTATTCTATTTTGCAGAAGTAGCACATGTTCTTTATCCATTCTTCTGTTATTGGGTATCTAGGTTCTTTCAAGTTTATGGCTACTACAAATAAAGTTGTTATAAACATAGGTAAACAACTTTCCTCATGATATAAATGGAATATCTCATGGGTATATACCCAGAAGTATAACTATGTCTTGAGTTAAAGCATCCCCATTTTTATGAAAAAAACACAAAATTGATTTAAACTTGATTGTCCAAATTTGTATACCCACTATCAAGACAGGAGTTTTCCTACGTTCCAAATATTCTCCACCATGCTTCCTCCAGCTTTTCCACATTTTAGCCAAATGGTTTCTGTCTATTGGTTGCATGCTAGCATTTGCATAGGACTCTTTCAGCTGCTTGTTGGGCCTCTAGATGGTCTTCCATGCTAGGCTACTGACTGCAAGCACATTACAGCATCAGTAACAGTGTCAGGTGCTGGCGCCTCCCCTTGAACTGGATCCTAATTTGGGTCTCTCACTGAAACCCATTTTTCTCATGCTCTTCTCCATTTTTGTCCATTTAGTTCCTTCAGATAGGATCTATTCTGGAACAGATCTTTTGACTGTGTGATGGCAACCACATAACTCCACTTGATGTCTTTCCATTGGAGGTAAAACTCTACAAGTTCTCCCTTCTCACTGTAGAGCAATTCATCCAAGATCCTTCCTTTTCAGTCCTAATTGTTTCAACCTCCCAGATCTCTGGTACATTCTAGAGCCCCCATCCAACTCCTACCTCACAGGGTTTCCTGTTTCCATTCTTTCTACTGGTCCTCAGGGCTTCAGTACTTTCCCCCTCCCCATACCTGGCCATGTTCCCCCTCCCCTTCCCCCAGTCCTCTCTCCCAGCCTTATCATTCCCTCTCTCTGCCCCACCCTGGAATAATTTCTTCTCCCTCCCATGGGGGATTGAGATATCCTCAATTAGGTCCATTGGCTTGGTAGCATTCTTGAATTCTGTGGATAGTGTCCTGGGTATTCTGCACATTTTTTGGGTAATATCCACCTGTTCCCCCCCCCCCTTTTTTTTGAATTGAGTTGTTTTCTTGGTTTCTACTTTCTTGAGTACTTTATTCACTTTTTTTTAAATTATCACTTTGTCAGACATAGGCTTACTGAAGATATATTCTCAATGTCTAGGCAATTTTTTTGTCCAAATGATGATGCCTTTTGCCTTAAAGTAAACTTTTCATTTTCATGAGGTGACATTTTATCTTTGTTGATCATAGAGCCTGAGCTATTGGTGTTCTGTTCAGAAATTATCTCCTGTACAAATTCATTGAATACTAGTCTTCATCTTCTCCTATTACAGAACACTAGGCTCTTTTTTGTAGGCTTATTTAGCAATCTTTACTTTCCTTACCTCAATGTCTACCACACGTTTCCACTAACTTCTTGAACCCAACCATTCTTAAATTATGAATCCCTGTTATACCCTGAATTCTTTCATACTATTGTGATCTACACCTAATTTTTTTTTTATTTTTACTCATTGAAATGATTTAGGATTCCATATCAGTTTTTCCAATTTTGCATTTAAGTAGCCTTTTCCTTCCCCTTCCTTAACCACACTTTTTCTTTTCATGCTATTCTACATTGATAAGACCCCACTCCAATTTCATTTTGAACATGTTCTATTATCCAGCATTCATTAATGATTATCCTCCCAACATAACATTTGTAGTAAATTGGTTTTGATGATATTTACTATAATTAAAACACACAAAGTACATAAACTTATCACCATAAAGAAGAGAGAAATGTTTGCATTTATGTTTCTATGCCTGGGAAAACTCATTCAGGATAGTTTATTTAATTTCTTTCCATTTTCCTGCAAATTCCACAGCTTAATTCTTTGTTTTAGAAATATCATATTGTATACATGTAACACATTTTATTATGAATTATTCAGGTGATAGAATGCTAGACTCATTCTCTTTCCCCACTATTATCAACACAAAAGAAATAAACATGGCTGTTTGAATATTTATATAGAGTAATACAAAGTCATTTGCTTATTTGGCCAAGGGTGATGACACAAGATCACATAGTATTTCTTATCTGATAGTTTTGAGAACACAAGCACTGATTTCCAAAGTGGCTGCACTTTAGCAGTCTATCAATATTTAAGAGTAGAGCTTCCAACATATCTATTATCATAGATAAAACATTCTGTCATTTGGATTCTTAATAATGATAATTTTGGATAAGTAATACGAAAATTTTTTCTCATTTTTAGTGTAAATTTTCACACACATAAAACTAATTTTTCCTCAAACCAACAAACCTCCATACTCCATACCTACTTCTGTCATTCCTGTCCTATTCCCTCAACACTTTTCGATGCAAATTTATGGACTTACCTTCTTTCCATTTTCAAGCTGCTGAATCCACTTAGTGAATTTGTATGCATATAGGGTGGGACACAGCCATACTTACCTGCTTTAAAAATTCTGTAATTTAGTATGGATTGCCTCCTTCCAACAGAATCATATTTAGCAGTATACATCAACATTAACCTCTTCGTTTGTTTGAATTTTCTCTACTTTCACTTAAGTATTCTAAGTTTCAATCCCTCTATTGAATAATAATGAATAATTGTGACAGAATTGTATTGTTATTGACTGTAACATGTAGCTTCATCTTGTGTTCAAATTTAAATAGAAGGTGAAAATGATTCTTGCTGTATAGGGAAACACCATAGATTAATACATACGTTTTCTGAGGGTTAAAATGTAACATAAAACACACATATGAGAGTACATTAAGAGTATATGAATTCATGAGAATATTTAGTAAAACCAAGACTGAGAATAAATTAACATACCATATACACAAAACCAAGTAAAATTAAACTATTTTTGTACCCCTAAAGGAAAAGACCTCAACCTAGACATTGTGATCACTTTAAATATTACAAATAAAATATCCTGCATGTTTGATATATATAGTATAAATCTTAACTCAGAAAAATTATAGAAAAGTAGTTACAACAGAACATTGTAAGAAAAGAAGTCATCACAACATGAAGAGTTTAATTAGTAGTTGCAGCATTGGGAATACTAAGAACTACTAGTTAAAAGGGATAAATATTTTACACTATAAAGTCTATGGCCCTATGAATATGTCACTTAAATACTTGTGTATTCATCAGCAAACTAAGCAGCAAAGAACTATAACTATACTATGGCTACCACTCAGTTAATCCTTACTACTATCTTATGGGTTGATTATTTGCTAAGTACTTCCAAACACTTCTCTAAATTTATGTTTCTCACACCTCCTTATTATGGCTGTCAGTATCTGTGCCAACTTTGAAGCTTATGCAATCCTGTGACCAGATAATGACATTGTCCATGTGATATGGCTCTAAATTGGAGCACTGAATAAAATAATACCTAAAATAAATATCAGAGTGATGCTTTTATCTTTGTATTAAATATTAGACTCCAAAGTAAAAGCTTCTTTGAGCTTCTTGTCCTCCCTAACCCCTTGTTATCTATTATACAACCTACATATGTAATATTCATTTCCATAGGAAAAACAGGATTTGATGTGTAATTTAAAATGTATTTTCTGCCATAAAAGGGGAAATAATTTGAAATGTAAATAAAAAATATATCAAATGAAAAAATAACATAAAATAAAATGTATTTTCTGGAATCTTGGTTAATAACTAAACATCAAACAAAAAAAGGTATGTTTTCCAGTGGTTACTTGTGCTACTTTATACACACACAAGGTTTATCTTAAAAAAAAGAAAACATTATGTGAGAAAATGACCTGCAAATATCTGTCTGTAAATGAAACTTTGATTAGAAATCACTGGGGAAAAAGCCAAGAAAATTATGGGTGTTTCCATTCCTGGTCTTGTATTCTTGAACTCTATAAAAAATCTGGTTTAGTAAGTCAGGTGAAAGAAATCAGTAAGTAGCACCCCTCCATGTTTTCTGTGTCAGCTCCTGCCTGCAGGTTACTACTATGGATTTGACCTGTCCTGAATTCTTTAGAATATGATCATCAATATAGAAGTGTAAATCAAATAAATGCTTTTATCTGCAACTTATTTTTTGTCATGTTTCATTGTAGAACTAAAACAATTTGGAATAAAGATTTAGAGTATTGTGTAGACAGAACAGCCTATGCTTTAAGTGGGGTTTTAGAATTTGGGACTAGAAAGTAATTGAGTGTTGAGATGACAGTGTTGTATTCTGTTGGAGTTCAAAAGATAAGCATGGTAGAGAGTAGTCTCATGTATGGAGACCTGGCTTATGAAGTTTCAGAGGAAAGTTTAAAGGCTCTATATGAACTTTCTATTTAAGATTCTGTCGTTAACTTATGTGGGGATGATGAAAATAGCGTCATTTACTAGAGACCAGAAATACTAAGAGGACACCTTTGATTTTCTGGGACACTAAATGTTAGTCATCTGGAGCTGAGAAATAAGCTGTTATTAAGAAGAGACCAGTATCACTGAGATGAAATCTTCTGGGAAATGTTTTCTGACAGTCATCACATTGAAGCCTTGTTCAAGAGATGACTGGGGTTTCTATCTCATTCTGGTAGCCAAAAAAGTTTACCCCAATACTCACAGAGGCAGTATTAGTCTTGAATGCATAAAAAGGTCATGGTGATCTGCTTAAGCTTGAGACTGTGAAGGCTAGGAGAGGACATTTGTACAATTTTGGCCTATTAGCATGTGAAAGGCCAGGACTGAAGGGATCATGTAAACAGATTGAAGTTTGGCACCACAAAGACAGCCAATGATTGGTTAGCATTTAAAATGTAGTTCAGAGTTAGAGAAAGGACTGAAGGAGCTGAAGGGGATTGCAACCCTATAGAAGAACAACAGTATCAAACAATGAGAGCTCCCATAGTCTAAAACATCAATGGGAGAAGAAGCCCTTGGTCCAGTGAAGGCTTGATGCCCCAATATAGGGAAATGCAAGGACAGGGGTGAGTAGATAGAGGCACAAATTTATAGAGAAGGGTGAGGGGAGATGGGATAGGGGCTTTCTGTGGGGGAGTCAGGAAAAGAGACAATATTGGGAATGTAAATAAATAAAATATCGAACAAAAAAGGAAATAAATGTAGCTCAGATGCTTTGGGGTTGCCAGTAGCATGGGATGACACCAAAACTTCAGGTACAGTGGCGTAGAGCCTGGCAGAGATTTGAAGAGAAACGAAATGCACTGCAAATGGCAAAATGGAAAAGAAATAAAAGCCACTTGCTGGTGCCCAGATTATCATGAATAAATCTTCTATAATAGGGAATTGAGCATTTAGTAGTGTTGGATCTTGGTTTTGCTCAGTTTCCATTGTGACTGAATGGAAAACTTTAAACTTTTAAAAGAATTTTTTGATTTCTAGGTGGAGTGTATTTTAATATCTTATATATTTTACATCAAGACCAATGTTTTTCCTCCTTCCTCTCCTAGTCCCACCCTACCTTTAAGCCCAATACTATTCCCCCTTCTTTTCTTTCCAGAAGAGGACAACCTAGATAGAAATTAACCAGCTGTGATATATAAACTTAAAAAATGACTAGATACCTCCTCTTCCATTAAGGTTAGACAAGCTAACCAAATAAGGGCAAAGAACTCAAAGAAATGAAATGAAGTCATAGATAGCCACTGTTCACTGATAGAAGTCATACCAGAGCAGGAAGCTATACAACCATAACATATATGCCATGGAACTAGGTAAGACCAATATATACTAACTTATTGTCAGTTTAGTACTAGTGAGTTCCAATAAGCAATGGATATAATATGTTCTTGGCTCTTTCCTGCTGTGTCATTGACCTATCTTGTTCATACCTGTGTTCCTCATTATTTTGCTAATGCTCCAAACTCTAACAAAAACTCAGTCATTTGTATCTTACATTCTCTGCATTGCTTTCATCTTTTGCTATCTAAAGCATCTCTGATGACCATTTGGACTAGACACTAAACTATAAGTATAGGAATATATATTTAGCAACTATTCCTTTTTGCCAACCATGTTGGGTTTTAGAGTGGGTCTCTAGTTTATCCAGGACATGTCTCTAGGTTCTACAGGGGGTGAATAATTCAGGCTCACACTCATGGCATGTATAGCAAGATAGCACATTCATTAGCAGGCTACTATAAAATTTGTGTGCTAAACATTTCCTGTGAACATCAGAAGTTGTAGAAGGTGTAGGTCAGAGATCTTTTGCCTGGGTTCCTTGTCCCAATGTATCAACTAGATGTCTTGTCCTGTTAGTTACAGGAGATGACTAGTTCAGATTCCATAACCCCTGCTGTTATGAATGCTGGCTAAGTTTACTCTCATTGATTTCTGGGTGTTTCCATTGCCCTGTGTTTCTAGTTCTTCCCAGAAATGGCACCAAGATTGTAGTTGTCTTTCCCAGTACTCTCTCCCTCCATCATCCACAACACCAGATTCTTCCAATTATCATCCTCACTTGCCAAACTCTTGCAGTTTACTCTCCTTATCCACACATGATTTCTATCCTGTTTCCCCTTCACAGGTATTTAGCATTTTTGTATCTAGAGATGACAGTATGGTTATCCTTTAATGATTCTATCAACTTATCAGTGGGCACATACCATGTCTGATCTCTTAGCTTAGATTACCTCACAGGATCATCTTTTCTAGCACCATTCAGTTGCTTAAAATTTTTATGATGTTAAGATTTTTAATGGCTGAGTAATACCCATTTCTTTGCCAATTTATTTCAGTTGACATATATCTAACTTGTTTTGAGTGTCTGATATTATGAAAAAGCTGTTATGAACATAGTTGAGCAAGTACTCTGTGGTATGGTGGAGTGTTTTCTGGGTATATACCAAGGTAGCAGTCTTTAAATAGAGTCACAATTTTCTGAGAAATTGATGCATTGATTTCTAAAGTGGCTGTATCTTTCTGCCATCCTACCAAGAATAAAGAAAGCATAATTTTTAAAATGTTTTATTCTCAATACAGGGTTTTATCCCTCAATACAGGGTCATCATCTCTGAGAGGCTACTGGCATCCTCTCCCATTGAGGCCAGACAAAGTTTCCCAGATCAAAGAACATATCCTATGGACAGACAACATACTTTTGTGATGTCTACAACATTAGTTGTTTGGGCCCAGATGAAATCCAACCTGTACATGTAAGGAGAGGTATAGATCTGGCCAGTGTATTCTCCCTGATTGTTGGTTCAGACTGTGAGAATACCAAGATATCTGGTTAGTTTACTCTGTTGTTATAACTGTGTAATCCTGTCACCTTCGTTGCCTGCAATCCTTCTTTCTATGCTTCTGTATACTACATCAAGCTCCAACCAATGTTTGGGTGTAGGTGTCAGTATCCAAAGGAATCCCAATGAGTTATCTGCTAGATGAAGTCCCAAAGAGAGCAACCATGTTATCCTCTTGTGTGCTAGAAAGTTAGAGTATCATTAATGCTGTCATGGGTTAGTTTTTCCTATGTGATGTGTCTCAAGTTTGGATATCTATTCAACCTACTTTCATTTTACTCCTCTGTACTCCATCAAACTGGCTTATCAAAATCTATATTGCTTTCAGTTCTACTGTCCTCCATTCTCCTTCTTGTTTTATCCATTAAGTCCTTCTTTAAACATTCAGTAGCTTTGTAATCCACAGTACAAGTGCACATTCTGCCAATATACAACATGATCAGGTTTGTCACAGCAGTTCCATGCTTGTTCATTTTATCCCAGCTTTGTCTTAAACTCTTTACCTTCTGCTGTTTTATTTTGTTTTGTTTTGTTTTGTTTGTTTGTTTGTTTGTTTGGTCAGCTGTAGACAAGTTAGAGTCATCTGATAGGAAGAAGATTCAGTTGAGAAAATAAAATGCCTTACAGGATTTATCTGTAAAGCATTTCACAATTAGAGATCAAAAGCAGAACAGTGATCCCTCATGATGAGTGTTGACATTCATAGGGTTGTAGTCCTGGATTCAAAAGGAAAACATGCTGACACAGAATGTGAAGCAAGCCAGTATGCAGCACTCCTCCATTGACTCGGAAACTCCTGCTTTGAGGATCCTTCCATCTTTTGTTTCTGTCCTGCCACCCTTAGATGCTATATAGAATTGCAAACAAAATATATGTTTTTGTTGTTGTTCTATTTTTCTTTGTTTTGTGCTTTTTCTTGTTTTATTTGTTTCTTTGTCATAGCATTTCACTGCATTGAGTTTAAAAAAAATTGTCCTGGATAAACTAAATCCATGCCCTGACAAATATCCTTACAAACATATTATGTATTTGCTTATATGTTGATGGAGGATATTAAGTTTTCAGTAACACACAATTACTGAAAATAAAGTGTAAGAGAATATAGTGGATGAGAATACTTCCCTAGGAAGGGGAAGTAAATAGAAGATTATTAATAGAAAAGGTTGTGTTGTGGGGCTGAGTAGAAAGGATCAGGATGATAAGTTGAATGGGAAGAATCAGGAGGGTAAGAGAGAAAATATGAAGTGACATTCAGAAACCTAAGCCATGTGAAAGACCATATGGAGCACTACAGTAGAAAACGCTACTTAAATGCTCATGGACATAAAAGAAATTGAATCAGAATCCTTACATATCAAGGGAGGCAAAGATACAAGTAATCATTTCTCAACACCAAATGAAATATCCAGTGGCAGCAGTGGGGTACATCTAATTGAGTTCCCAAATGGACACCAGAAAAATTCTCACTAATCCAGGATATTTTGAAAGGTACTGCATTCTCTAAAAATGTGGTGATAATGCAGTATTGCTGCACCCAACACCTACATATTTAAAAAACATTGGACATTTCAGTTGATAACCATGTAGAGCCTTCATATCATAGTTTAGTGTCTATATCATAGATTAGTGTCTATAATAATAGTTTAGTGTATTAGGCTTTACTCCTCAGTGAAGTTTCCTTTACTAGGAGTTAGGCACAAAGAGAGAAGCCAACACCTGGGCCCATTGCAGAGACTGAGAACCTAGGAACATTCAATTGGAAAAGGGATGTCTCTTTCACACCAGTCCTCAGGCTGAGGAGTTCACAAATGTAAGAGCAAATGTCATTGTAACCAAAGAATAAATAATTATTTGATTCTAAAGGACATAGAATGTACAGGTCTAAGCCCACTGGCTTCCCAGTGCTTTGAAGGGAAGTGAACACATTCAGCTATTCCAAAATTAGACAGTGTCTACAATTGATAACAAATCCAATATGAAGGTTTCCCCAAGTGTTTCACAAAATCAAGTTGAGGGAAGGTTTCACACCCAGGAGCAGGTGGCTAGCACAAATGATCTCAGTGTTAATTTTGGAGGTTTATTTTATCTCATAACACTTTCTCTGGGCACTTACAAAACTTCCTTGCTTGATCTCGATTTTGTGTATATGTGTGATTTCTTTAGGCATGGATATGTCTCTGGGTCTATATGAGCTTCTTAGATGTTGTCTCTTCCTTTTTTATGTGGATTTGTTTGTTTGGTCTTATTCTGCTTTATTTATTTTTTATTTTAAATTGTCTTAATTTATATTGCTTCTTTTATGTACAAAGCCATATTGGGGCAGTCATGCACATGGTTTGAGTTTGACATTGGTCAAGGACAATCACTGGCTTTGGGTAGGAATCTGCCATTAGGACATAATAGGGAAGTAGGTTAAAGCAGGATTTTTTATCCTAGGGTGGAGAAGCTCAGTGAAGGTTAAGCTCATTGTTCCTCCATGTCTAGGAATTCCTGAATTAAGCAGGTGACCCACCTAGCTGCCAGAGCAGTCAAGACAAGGACCTCCAACTTCCACCAGAACTCAGCCTGGTGTCTGGGGGAGAAGGGTTTGCCCAAATTGTTAAAAGGTCTGACCGCCATTAAAGTTTCCAGCCGTGATCAGTGAAACATTGTCCTGACCCTCCTTTCTTTTTGCCCCTTCCTCATCCACCCCTCAGCTTCTGTTCCAGCAACTCAGCTTGTAATAGCTGCAGGCAGCTATGGAATAAAACAGAGTGGCGCCCAGACGCGGGGATGGATACAAGAAGGCTTCTTGAGGTGACCCTGTTTTGGCAAAACTTCGTGGAAAATGGAAAAAAAAAAAGATGTTATCCTACATGGTGAGCTAGAGGATACAGACTAAGTGAGGCAGTATGGACCCAGTGCTGAACTTGCTTAGGGTGCAGACAGTGGAATATGGGGTAGGAACTTGGTAGGCATTTGTCCACAGCTCTTAATAGCTGATTCAGGTGAAAAAGAAAAGGGTTTTAAAAATAGGCAAATATCTGCAGCCTCCAAGAGCTGCTTTAAAGAGGAAAATGGACAACAAGCGTGCTTCTCTTTCTGTGTATCTTTCTGTGTTGTTTGTCCCGGTGCACCAACTGTTTGTCTATGTGTACATTTATGTCCTCTCTGTGTTTTTGTGTGAATGACTGTTTGTTTCATGTTCAAAAGAAAAATTTGTAAGGATTTTATCTGCTGGCAACCTCTTGAGCCAACCGCAGCTTGTGTGGGCACTGACTTAAAGCCGCACTTCACAGGGCAACTCACTCACCTGAGAGGTAAACATGGCTGGGGAAAAAGCTGCTTTTAGAAGCCCAGAAGCCTCAAGATTTGGGAAAATTTTGGTTTAACTTATGAAATTTGTGTAATCGCTTTATACTTGTTTCTAATTGGTCTTAATGGTATAAGGTTTTACATATCTTGACTATAGAGTTATAAATTAATTGGTTATGATTTAAACGGTATAGCATTATTAAGAAAAGGGTAGTTTAAAACTGGTGATTCAGTTTTGGAGCCATCTTAACTAGCTAAATGTGGCCTAATGCACCTCATGCCTTATTCTTATTTATAATTGGTCTTAAAGGTATGAGTATATTTTGCATGTCTTGGCGATCTAAGGTATTGGCTTATAAGTCATTTGACATGATTTAAAAGGTATAATGTTATTAACAAAAAGTTAGTTTAAAACTGGTAGTTTAGGGTAGTCGCCATTTTAAACAAAACGTGGCGTGATGCGACCCAGGAAATACAGGCCTTTAAGATGCTCCTAAATAGGCATGGCGTTTTTTGTGAATCTTGGCCTGGAGATTGGACTTAATAAAGATTAAGGTATAAAATAATGTCCCTTTAATAAGTTACACTGTCATACACTTGAACATAAGAACTGGCAGACAAACCTTGTGCCGTAAAATAATGTGTTTGCCATTGATTTTAGAGAAAACAGATTGTTTAAAATTGGGGTTTGCTTCTAAAGTTATAGTTATGCTCTTGCCAGTGTGCCATTTGCTGCAGTTTGCAGTCTGGTTAAAAGCTCCCAATTCTTAACATATTTTGTAATTAAGATAATTTTGAGAGTGATGCAGCAGTGGCCTTTATAGGCCTATTGCTTGTTGGCAACAATAGTAAAAGCAAATTTAACCCTCCAAGATTAAAAGAGAGATCTCAGTGGAAATTTATTTGATATGAAACAGGCTAATTGACTACTATGAAACAAGTAGGATTTTTCCAGGAGCCATGGAATTACAGGTTTCTTTTGTTATTTAATCCTCAAAATGTCCTTGCAGGACTGGTGAGTTTGGGTCTGGTCTTAGATAAAAGGCTCAGATTAGAAGATATTTACATTTGAGGAACCTCATACAATGTCCTTGCCAAGGACTCAAGGGGGGTGCTTGGGCAGATAAAAAAAATAAATAAATTTGTGTTAATGCAAAGCTTAGAGCTGCCTTAGTGGAAGCTAGTAAGGAAGCTTGTGAAAAACTGGTTTTGCCTTTCAGGCCCCACCTAGGGAGTGCTTGGCTAAAAGAACATTCTTGACTTATCTAGGTGTGGTTTAAAATGCAGTTCAAATCTATGAAAGGTCAATAAGGCTATAAAGGCATTAACATTTGGCCTGTCTACTCCCTACAAAATTATTGTAGATTTGAAGGGTTAGATTTTTTTGCTTTACATTCTGATAATTATAAAAGCATTTGCTTCTAAGTTTAAAGAAGCAATAAAGCTGAAATTCTTAGGCAAATGGATGGAGCTGGAGAACATCATACTAAGTGAGATAACCCAGACTCAAAAGATGAGTATGTACTCACTAATAAGTGGTTATTAACCTAGAAAACTGGAATACCCAAAACATAATCCACACATCAAATGAGGTACAAGAAGAACGGAGGAGTGGCCCCTTGTTCTGGAAAGACTCAGTGAAGCAGTATAGAACAAAATCAGAACAGGGAAGTGGGAAGGGTTGGGTGGGAAAACAGGGGGAGGGAAGGGGACTGATGGGACTTTTGGGGAGTGGGGGTCCAGAAAAGGGGAAATCATTTGAAATGTAAATAAATATATCAATAAATTAAAAAAAAAGAAGCAATAAAGCAATTTCATTAGAAAGTTTTTTTCCTCAAGGAATGGCTATTAGCCTTACCTCATGTGAGAAAAATTGTTGTCTCTGTTTCAATACAAGAAGTTAGGATCTTAAATTTTTCAGTGTATAATGTTCATGGAATGTTTGTTACAGGCCTTTGCTCCTAACTATGGACTTTTAGAATTTTTAGGTAAATGATTTTCAAAGGTTGTTAGGATATATTAATTGGTTTTATGTTATATTTACCTCATCTTAAGCTTGCCACAGGAGGTCTTAAAACTCTGTTTTCAAGGTATAAAACATTAGTTACTTGTTTCAAGCAGCAATCAAATTGATTATTACAAAATATTGATGGTTGAGCTACTACATGGCAAGCCTTTTTAGGCAAAATAAATAATTGTCCAAAAGACAATTTGTTATTATCAGATCACATGTTTGTTCCATGAAGTTTTCCCTGCTTCAGCACAAATACTATAGCAGCTATTTTTGAGATGTTAAAAATCAAGCTTTTAATAATAGTAAATATATATATAGCTCATGGTTTATAATTGCTTAAAATTGTTTCCTTTTTAATACTGCTAATTCTTAATTTTTACAGTTTATATAAATGTAATTCAAATTTCAAAGGATATGGTCTCTAAATGACTGTCCTTTAGGTATTTGAAAGCTAACCCAAAGGCTAGAGAGACAGATACAATATACTTATATAATTAATCCTTTAAAAAGGTGCCTGAACAAGACTCTTTAAGGCGAGGCACATAAAATTTTTATCCCAGACAGGCTATATAGAAACAATCGAATGTATAAGCATATTATTCATATCATCAAAAGGGTAAAGGCTTAAAAAATAATTTTGTATTTTTCTGCACAACAAATTATAAAGATTTGTTCTTAATGTCCTCAATTTCTACCTTTACCACATAAAGGTGTTAATCCTAGAGGACTTAATTATTACAGATAAATGATAGTCATATTTCTAATATAAAAGATTAAAAATATGTGCATGTGACTAATGATTTATTTTTAGGCTTTCTAGTTGCAACTGCTCTAACAGAAAAAGCAACTTAAAATGGTACGTTTATTTTCTATAATTACATAGTTATTGCCTATGTTATGGTATATACTTTATGTTCCAACTTAAATTAATAAAACAATATCTTCTTGGAAGAGAGAAAAGAGGGGAAATTGTGTTCCCATGCATATCATTTAAATTATGCTTGCATATTTTTAAGAAAATTTTAAAATTTGGATGCCAAGGAACTCCTTGCTGAGTGTATGTGACATTCTGTAATTAGGCATATTGATGTCTAGGTGAAATGAAGGAATTCACTTATTGACATATGCCATAATCCTGAATTAATATTGGGGAAGAAGGTATGTCCCCTATTATGTTTTTTCCACAGAAATTTGCAGAAGCATGCTAGCTACCAGAGTGATTGGTGTGGCATGCTGAAGATATGTTGACTACTGTGTTCTTGCTAAATGCCCAGACAATGATAACATAAGAGCTATATTGGGTATATACTCTTGACTTACTTTAATTGTCAAATGTCCCAGTTTAGATAAATTGCCTTGCTTCAAGCTTTTAGACTTTGTGGGACAGAACATGGAGACCATTAAGCTAGCTTAGGAAAAATTAATCTAAAGAAGAGTTATGACTCTTCTCCTTATTGTCATCAGCTGACTCAACCATAGACTGGTCTAGAAATAAATCCAATATTGGAGGTTCTAATTTTGAAGATGGTTAACAATCTTCAGCCAGCTGTATTAACTTAAATATAGCCTCTACTTTTCCTGAGAAATAACAGCTTATCTCTTGATACACGAAGCTAGCTCTCCCATCCCAGAGGCTAGGCTTTGTGTCCTTTAAGTTGGTAATTTGCAACTTAATTGAATATTTCAGGGACAAGTTAATCCTGTCCCACATTTAACCCTGGAGCTTGTTTATTAAACAGACTGGCTGTCTCCACCTAGGCTCACCTGGATGGAAGGATTGTGTGTCTGTTAAAGACACTTGCAGACCCCCTGGCTTCAAAACTTATACAAGTGGATCTCCAAAGAGGGAGCTACATAGAACTCAGATCTATGTGTGTTTGTTTATGAACAAACATGGGTACCAGTGAGAGGTGTGAGGCAAGGCACCTCATGGGGAGGTGAATTTCTGCTTCTTAGTCCCCAGGAAGTACACCTAATTGCATAGGGGTTAACGTCAAGAGGCTGTCCTTAAAATAATAAAGGAACCTATTACCCCTTCTCTGAAAAAGACATTATACAATATTTAAGAGGAATTGAGGTCAATGCTTCCCCTCCTGGTTAAGGCCTGCCTTCTTATGAAGGATATTTATCCATTTGTTTTCTACCTCCTTGTTTTCAAATTAATGTAAAAGGGAAGAAATATACCGAGCCATATTGGTGCAGTCATGCACATGGTTTGAGTTTGACTTTAGTCACTGACAATCCCTGGCTTCAGGCAGGAATCTGCCAGTAGGACATAATAGGGAAGTAGTTTAAAGCAGGAATTTTTATCCTAGGGTGGAGAAGCTCAGTAAAGGTTAAGCTCATTGTTCCTCCAGGTCTAGGAATTCCTGAATTAAGCAGGTGACCCACCCAGCTGCTGGAGCAGTCAAGACAAGAACCTCCAAGAGAAGCTAGACAACTTCCACCAGAACTCAGCCTGGAGTCTGGAGGGAAGGGTTTGCCCAAGCTGTTAAAAGGTCTGCTCGCCATTACAGTTTCCAGCCTTGATCATTGAAACATTGTCCTGGCCCTCCTTTCTTTTTGTCCCTTCCTCATCCATCCCTCAGCTTCTGTTCCAGCAATACAGTTCATAATAGCTGCAAGCAGCTATGGAATACAACACTTTCATTTTCCTTTTAGAATACTATTTATATACTTTTTATTAGATATTTTATTTATTTACCTTTGAAATGTAAAACCCCCTATCCAATCTCCCCTCCCCCTGTTCACAAACCTATTCACTCCTGATTTCCTGACCAGATATTCCCCTACAGTGGGGCAATGAGCCTTCACAGGTCCAAGGGATCTCCTCTCATTGATGTCTGACCAGGCCATCCTCGGCTACCCATGATCCTGGAGCCATGGGTCACCTCATGTGTACTCTTTGGTTTGTGGTTACATCCCTGGGAGGTCTAGGGTTACTGAATTGTTCATATTGTTGTTCCTCCTATGGGGCTGAAAGCTCCTTTATCTCCTTGGATCCTTTATCTAGCTCCCAATTTGGGGACCATGTACACAGTTCAATGGTAGGCTGAGAGCATCCCCCTCTGTATTTGTCAGGCACTGGCAGGTCCTCTCAGGAGACAGCTATATCAGGCTCCTGTCAGCTAGCACTTGTTGGCATCCACAATAGAGTCTGAATTTGGTAAATGTATATGGGATGGATTCCCAAGTGGGGCAGTCTATGAATGGTCTTTCCTTAAGTCTCTGCTCCACACTTTGTCTCTGAATCTTCTCACCTGGGCATTTGGTATCCTTTCTAAAAAGGACCAAAGTATCCACACTCTGGTCTTCTTTTTTCTTAAGATTCATGTGTTCTGTGAATAACATCTTGGGTATTATGAGCTTCTGAGCTAATATCCACTTAACAGCAAATAAATACCATGTGTGTTGTTTTGTTATTTGGTTACCTCACTCAGGAAATTTTCTAATCCCATCTATTTGCCTACTAATTTCATGAATTCATTGTTTTTAATAGTTGAGTAGTACTCCATTATGTAAATATACCACATTTTCTGTATCCTTTCCTCTGTTGAGGGACAACTGGATTCTTTCCAGCTTCTAGCTATTATAAATAAGACTGTTATGAACATAATAGATTATGAGTCTTTATTTCATGTTGGAACATCTTCTAAGCATATTCCCAGGAGTGGTATAGCTGGGTACTCCAGTAGTACAATGTCTACTTTTCTGAGTAACCACCAAATTGATTTCCAGAGTAGTTTTACCAGTTTGCAATCTCACCAGCAATGAAAAAGTGGTCCTCTTTCTCCATATCCTCACCAGTATCTGCTGACACCTGAGTTTTTGACCTTAGCCATTCTGACTGGTGTAAGTTGGAATCTCAAGGTTGTTTTGATTTGCATTTCTCTGATAACTAAGGATGCTAAACATTTATTTAGGTTCTTCTTAGACGTTTGGTATTCCTCGGGTGAAAATTCTTTGTTTAGCTCTGTACCCCATTTTGAATAGAGTTATTTGGTTCTCTGGATTCTAACTTCGTGAATTCTTTATATATGTGGGATATTACTCCTCTATCAAATGTAGGATTGTTAGAGATCTTTTCCCAATCTGTTAGTTGCTGTTTTGTCCTATTGACAGTGGCCTTTGCCCCACAGAAGCTATTGAATTTTATGAAGTCCCTTTTGTCAATTCTTGATCTTAGAGCATAAGCTATTGGTGTTCTGTTCAGGAAAATTTCCCCTGTGTCCATGTAATCAAAGTTATTCCCCTCTTCCTTTTCTACTAGTTTCAGTGTATCTGGTTTTATGTGGAGGTGCTTGATCCACTTGTACATGAGTTTTGTAGAAGGGCATGAGAATGGATCGATGTGAATTCTTATATAGGCTAACTGCAAGTTAAACTAGCACCATTTGTTGAAAATCCTGTCTTATTTCCATTGTATGGTTATAGCTCCTTTGTCAAAGATGGACACCTGTGTCCATAGGTGTGTGTATTCATTTCTAGGTCTTCAGTTCAATTCCACTGATCTACCTGCATGCCACTGTACTATTACCATATAGATTTTAGCATGATTGTTCTGTAGTACAGCTTGAGGTCAGGGATGGTGATTCCACCAGAATTTCTTTTATTGCTGAAAACAGTTTTTGCTATTCTTGGCTTTTGGATAGTCCAGATAAATTTGCAAATTTCTATTTCTAGCTCTGTGAAGAATTGAGTTGGAATTTCAATGGGGATTGCATTAAATCTGAAGTTTGCTATTGGCAAGATAGTTACTTTTACTATATTAATCCTGTCAATCCATGAGCATGGGAGATATTTTCTATCTTCTGAGATTTTCAATTACTTTCTTCAGAGACTTGAAGTTCTTGTTATACAGATCTTACACTTGTTTAGTTAGAGTCACACCAAGGTATTTTATATTATTTGTGACTATTGTTCATGAAGTTGTTTCTCTAATTTCTTTCTCAGCCTTTATATCCTTTGATTAGAGGAAGGCCACTGCTTTGTTTGAGCTAAATTTTTACCCAGTCACTTTGCTGAAGTTGTTTATCATGCTTAAGAATCCCCTGGTGGCATTTTTGGGGTCACTTAAGTACACTATCATATCATCTGCAAACAGTGATGATTTGACTTCATCCTTTCCAATTTGTTTTCCATTAATCTCTTTTTGTTGTCTAGTTGCTCTGGCTAGGACTTCCAGTACTCAATTGAATAGACGTGGAGAAAGTGGGTGTTGTGTAGTTCCTGACATTTTTGGGATTGCTTTTACTATGCTTAGGTATGGGCCTTGAATTCCCAATCTTTCCAAGACTTTTATCATAAAGGGGTGTTGGATTTTGTCGATTGCCTTCCCAACATCTAATTAAATGATCATATGTTTTATTTTATTTGATTTTGAGTTTGTTTATGGAGTGGATTACATTGATAGATTTCCTTATATTGAACAATCCTTGCATTCTTGGGATCAAATCTACTTGATCATGATGGATGATCATTTTGAAGTGTTCTTGGATTCAGTTTTTATTGAGTATTTTTGCATTAATATTCATAGGGGAAATTGGTCTGAAGTTCTCCTTTATTGTAGGGTCTTTGTGTGGCTTCGGTATCAGAGTTATTTTGGCTTTGTAGAATGAATTGGGTAGTGTGCCTTTTGGTTCTATTTTGTGGAATTATTTGAATAGTATTGGTATTAGGTCTTCTTTGAAGGTCTGATAGAACTCTGCACTAAACCCAGCTGGAAATCTTTGCTGTTTTCTATGCCTATTATCCTTAGGTTTGGTATTCTCATTGTATCCTGTATTTTCTAGATGTTTTTAGTCAGGATCCTTTTGCATTTTCTTTGACTATGGTATTTTCTGCATCTAAGATTCCCTCTTATATTTTTTGTATTCTTTTGGTGATACTTGCATCTATGACTCCTGACCTTTTTCCTAGGTTTTCTATATTCAGAGTTGTCTTTCTTTATGATTTCTTTATTGTTTCAATTTCCATTTTTAGATCCTAGATGGTTTTGTTCAGTTCCTTCACTGGTTTGCTAGTGTTTTACTCTAATTCTTTAGGGATTTTTGTGTTTCCTCTTTAAGTGCCTCTCCCTGTTTACCTGTGTTCTCCTATAATTCGTTAAGGGAGGTATGTATGACCTTCTTAAATCCTCTATTAGTGGCATGAAAAATGATTTTACATCCAGCTCTTGCTTTTTCATTGTGTTGGGGTATACAGGACTTACTGTAGTGAGAGAAGTTGGTTTGCATGTTACCAAGTAGCCTTGGCTTTTGTTGTTAGGGTTCCTGCAATTGCCTTTTGCCATCTGGCTATCTCTTGTGTTCATTGATCTTGATGTCTCTGTCTGGAGTTTGTCCTTCCTGAGGGCCTGTAAGCCTATGTCAGCACTTCTGGGAGACCAGCTCTCCTGTAGCAGGATCTGTGTGAAGACGACTGTGGAACACTTGGTTCCTGAGTGGTGATGGTGACCAGAAAGATCCTGTCACAGATGCTCCACTGATCATATGCCCTGTGTATTCCTAGCTATTACCCTCAGGATAGTTTTGGAGAAAAAGTGAAGCTCTCAACTCTGAGCCCAGAAGTGAAAGCACTGCTGGGAGACCAGCTCTCTCCTGGAGGGTCATGCACAGAGGGCAGTGTAACTGCCTGGTTCCTGAATGTAGATGATGACCAGAAGGATCCTGTCCCAGTTGTTCCACTGGTCATATCTACTATTTATGTTCTAATGAACGTTATCAGAAAGGATTGTGGATTCGGATAAAGTGAGGTAGACAGGATCCAGAAAGTGTTTTAGGACAAGAAGAAGTACTCAGTATATATACTATGAAAACAGTCTTTCCTCAATTGAAATTTTCTTAAAGGAAACAATATGTTTCTTTAAATTACATAAATATTACATTCTTATAGGCATACTTGCCATTCCTCATTTTATGAACCTCTACCAAACCTTTCCTCCATCTTCCTCCACCAAACCCTTTTTCAATAATTAATCCCAATCAAAACCTCTATTTTTTCATATTATATGTGCTGTAACTTAACTTATTGTGATTGTTCACTGATAGCATAGTTTTCAGATTACATATCATTTTCATCTACCCTGAATTTTAATTGATTTTGATTTTTTTTTCCGGGGGGGGGGGAGCAGATCACTAGAACTCAAATGTAGTAATGATTATATATTGCAGATCACCTGTAATGCAAACATTATGAAAGTCACAGAATTAAAAATAAAAAGACAATGAATTCCAGTCATTCCACTACTAGGCATTACTTAGAAGAAATGAAATCAAAATTTACTTCTTTGCAAATATGATTGCAGCAATATTTATAATGCGATATAGAATCAATATAATTCCAATATATAAGAACTTTTCAAGTGTAAAAATGTGTTTTGTATTTTAAAAAGGCATACTTCTTAGCCATCAGAAAAAGAGAATCATATATTAGTAACAGCATGTGTGAATTGAATGTAAAGGACTATATTTTAATTTAATTTTATTTATATATTTATTTATTCAAATTATATCCCATGCTTGAATCCATCCAACAAGCCTTCCTCCATCAACCACCTTCTACTCAGGGAATTTGGGGGGTCCATGTGTGTCCTCCATTCTGACACATCAAGTCTCTGCAAGGCTAGACACATGATCTCCCATTTTGAACTGACAAGACACACCACCTAGAACCTTACCCAAATTTTTAATTAAAATGTAAATGTTGTTGTTGTCTAACTTATTGAGTTCTTTATAAATTTTGGGTAATAGCCATCTATTAGCTATAGGGATTTTAAAGATCCTATGCCAGTCTCTATGTTGACATTGTGTCCTCCTGACAGTGTCTTTGTCATAGAGACATGTGGCAATTTCATGAGATCACATTTAAATATTTTTAAAATTTTTATTTATACTCTAGAGATTATTCCCCTCCTGATACACTCTCCAACTGTTCCACATCCTACAACTACTCCCTGATCCCCTGTCTCCATGAGGATATCCCCCCAAATCCCCACCCTTCCAGACCTCTAAATTCCCTGGTTCCTCCAGTCTATTGGAGCTCCAGTCTATCGAGGGGTCCACCTTCTCTGACTGAAACCAGACTTGGCAGGCTTCTGCTGTATTTGTATTAGAGGCCTCATGTTAGCCTTGTTGGAGGTATAGGATCTGAAGGATCTTAGACTAGCTTAATTGAGACTGATGTCCCACCTACAGGGTCACCCTCCTCCTCAGCTTCTTCCAGCTTTTCCCTAATTCAACCACAGGGGGCAGCAGCTGCTGTCCACTGGTTGGGTGCAAATATCTGCATCTGACTCTTGCAGCTACTTGTTGGGTCATTTGGAGGGCAGTCATGATAGGGCCTTTTTGTGAGTGCTCCATAGCCTCAGTAATAGTGTCAGGCCTTGGGGCCTACCTTGAGCTGCAGTGGACCTTCTTTTCCTCAGGCTCCTCTCCATTTCCATCCCTGAAATTTTTCAGACAAGAACAATTATGGGTCATAGTTTTGATGGTGGGATAGCAACCCTATTCCTCCCTTAATGCTCTGTCTTTCTGTTGGAGGTGGATACTACAAGTTCCCTCTCCCCACTGTAAGGCATGTCATCTAAGATTCCTCTCTTGATGTCTTGAGAGTATCTTACATCCCAGGCCTCTGGTACATTCTCGAGGGTTTCCCTAAACTTCTCCCTCCCAAGGTTGCCTGTTTCCATTCTTTCTGCTGGCCCTCAGGGCTTCAGTCCTTTTATACAACCCAATACCAGATCACATTCCCCTCTTTCACACTCCCAGATCCCCTTCTTCCCTCTGTCTTGTGGTTGCTATCTTCTCCCTTCCAAGTGGGACTAAGGCAGCCTCACTTAGGCCATTCAGCTTGTTGAGCTTTTAGCTCTGTGGACTCTATCTTGTGAATTCTGTATTTTTTTTTGGCTAATATCCTCTTATTAGAGAGTATATACTTATTAGAGAGTACATACTTAGAGTCTAAATTAGCTCACTCAGGATATTTTTAGTTCTATACATTTGCCTGCAAAACTTAGAATGTCCTCATTCTTAATAGCTGAGTAGTATTCTATTGTGTAAATGAACCACATTTTCTGTATCCATTCTTCTGTCATGGGACTTCTGTATTGTTTCCAGCTTCTGGCTATTACAATCAAGGCTGCTATGAACATATTGGGACATGTATGTGACTATGTGGCATGGTGGGGCATCTTTTGGGTACATTCCCAAGAGTGGTAATGCTGGTTATTCAGGTAGAACTAGTTCCAATTTTCAGAGGAACCTCCAGATTGACTTCCAGATTTGTTTTACCAGTTTGCAATTCCACCAGCACTGGAGGTCTGCTCCTCTTTCTCCACATCCTCTCCAACATGGGTTGTTACCTGAGGTTTTGATCTTAGTCATTCTGATTAGTGTAAAGTAGAATAACACAGTCATTTTGATTTGTATTTTTCTGATTATTAAGGACTTTGTACATTTCTTTGGATGTTTCTCAACCATTTGAGATTCCACTGTTGTGAATTCTTGGTTTAGTTTTATACCCCATTTTTTGATTTTTTTTTTTTTTTGTGATTAGCTTCTTGACTTCTTTATATATTTTGGATATTAGTCCTCTATTGGATGTGGGGTTAGTGAAGATTTTTCCCAATCTGTAGGCTGTATTACTATGTCCTTTGTCTTACAGAAGCTTTCCAGTTTTATGAGGTTCCATATATCAATTTTTGATCTTAGTGCCTAAGCCAATCATGCTCTATTCAGGAAACTGTCTTCTATACCAATGCCTTTAATGATATTTCCCACTTTTTCTACTATGAGATTTAGTGCATCTTGATTTATGTTGAGGTTATTGATCCACCTGAACTTTGGATAAGTGCAGGGTAGCAAATATGGATATATTTGCTGTCTTTTACATACAGACATCCATGTAGAAATCTTGTGAAATTTGCTTAAGATGCTTCCTTCTCCCCATTGTAAGGTGTTTCCTTCCTTAAAAATATTCAAGTGTCCATAGATTATTTGGACAAGGGTTTATTCTGGGTTTTGATTATATTTCCTTGAGGAATGTGTTTGTTTCTGTACCACTACCATACATTTGTTAATCATTATTTCTCTGTAGTACAGCTTAAGATTATGATGGTGATTTCTCCAGAAATTCTCTATTTTTCTTTGATTTTTATCCTGTTTATTTTTACTTTTATTTTTCTCATAGGATGTTGAGAATTGTACTTTGATGCTCTGGAAAAAATGTGTTGGAATTTTTTTGGGATTGTGTTGAATCAGTAGATTGCTTTTGATAAGATTGACATTTTCATTATATTAATGCTACCTATCAATGATCATGAAAGTACTTTCCATCTTCTGATAACTTCTTCAGTTTCTTTCTTTAGGAATTAAGTTCTTTTTGTATATATCTTTCACTTGCTTGGTTATAGTTATGCAAAGATATTTTATATTATTTATGGCTATTGTAAATGGTGCTGTGGCCTTTATTTTTGACCTGCTTATCACTTGTATAAAGGAAGTCTAATGATTTCCCTGTGTTAATTTTCTATCCACCCAGTTTGCTGATAGTGTTTCTCAACTGGAGAAATTTTCTGGTAGAATTTTGGGGGATGCTTTGGTATACTACCATGTCATCTACAAATAGTAATACTTATTCATTCCCTGTTTGTATTGCCTTGATAAACTTTCATTCTTTCATTGGTTTTGCTAGAAATTCAAGTAGTATATTGAATTGACATGGAATCTATAGGCAGCTTTCTCTATTATCTGATTTTAGTGAAATTGTTTGAAGTTGATTTCCATTTTTTTTTTTTATGTTGGCTATTGGCTTGGTGCATATTGCTTTGATTATACTGAGGTATGTACCCTGTATCTATGATTTCTCTAATAACTTTAAAATGAATTGGGCTTGTATTTTATCAGAGGCATTTCAGTGTCTAGTGTGATAATCATGTTTTTTTTCTATCAGTTGGTTTTTGTGGTGGATTATGCTGAAAATATTTTTTCACCTTTCCTTCTAGATGTTGATAGATGATGTCATTGATGAGTTCCTGAAGTAAGGTTGTAATGGTTTATGGAGTTTTATTTGTCAATGTTCTAAAGAGATAGTAGTCTGAAGTTCTGTTTCTCTGTGCAGTTGTGTGGTTTTGGTATCAGTGTGAATGTGGCCTCATAAAATGAGTTTAGAGAATGTATTTGTATTTTGTGTAATAGTTTGAGAACTATTAATGTTAGCTGGTTCTGAAAGTTTGGGAGAACTCTGCACTAAAACATTCTGGCCCTCAGCTCCTGATTTTGGAAGAATTTTAATGACTGTTTGTATTTCTTTCTTTTAATATTTTGGTTTTCTATATTCTTTGTTTACATTCCAAATGATTTCTCCTTTCCAAGATCCCCCCTCCCCATATGTCCCATAAAACTTCTTCTCTCCACCCATTCTCCAATCACCTCCCTCCTTTTTCTCTATCCTTATATCACCCTCCAACACTAGATCAATCCTTTCCAGGATCAGGACCCTCTCCATACTTCTTCATGGGAGTCATTTGTTATGCGATTTGTGCCTTGGGTATTCAGAGCATCTGGGCTAATTAATATCCACTTATCAGAGTGGATATGCATTCCATTTGTGTTCTTTTGTGATTGGGTTACCTCATTTAGGATGATATTTTCCAGATCAAACCATTTGCCTAAAAATTTAGTGAATTCATTGTTTCTATTTGCTGTGTAGTATTCCATTGTATAAATATACCACATTTTCTGTATCTATTCGTCCTTTGAGGGACATCTGAGTTCTTTCCAGTTTCTGGCTATTATGAATAAGGCTATGAACATAATGGAGCATGTGTCTTTATTGCATGCCGGGGAATCCTTTGGGTATATGCCCAGGAGAGGTATAGCAGGGTTCTCCTGAAATGTCATGTCCAGTTTTCTGAGGAACTGCCAGACTGATTTCCAAAGTGGTTGTACCATCTTACATCCTCACCAGCAGTGGAGGAGTGTTCCTCTTTCTTCACATCCTTGCCAATACCTGCTGTCTCCTGAGTTTTTGACCTTAGCCATTCTGACTGGTATAAGGTGAAATCTCAGGGTTGTTTTTATTTGCATTTCCCTAATGCTAATGATGTTGAGCACTTCTTAAGGTGCCTCTCAGCCATCCGAATTTCTTCAGGTGAAAATTCTTTGTTTAGATCTGTACCCCATTTTTAATAGGGTTATTTGGTTCCCTGGGGTCTACCTTCTTGAGTTCTTTGTATATAATGAATATTAGCCCTCTATCAGATGTAGGGTTGGTGAATATCCTTTCCCAATTTGTTGGTTGCCGTTTTGTCCTTTTAACAGTGCCCTTTGCCTTACAGAAACTTTGTAATTTTATGAGGTCCCATTTGTCAATTCTTGATCGTAGAGCATAAACTATTGGTGTTCTGTTCATGAACTTTTCCCCTGTATATTGGATTTTAGGAGGGGTAATGCAGAAAGGGGATACCATTTGAAATGTAATAAAGCAAATACCTAATAAAAATTAAAATAAACAAACAAAATTCAAGAGCAATCACCATCATTGAATTCCAGAACAAGTACTTTGTCAAAAACATATTCAAGTTTTGAGAGAACTCAACTGACTTGAATAAATATGAACATCCATCTCTGGCTTGATATATTTTCCACATAGAAATAACATATCTGTTCACTGTCATAGTAACTTCTCAAGAATGGACATGTAAGCTTTGATCACAAATTGGGAAGGGAATCATAGGACCTGATTTCTCTCTATGAAGGCACTGAGAGTAGAAAGCTTCAGAAGCAAGGAGAGCTGGTAATTATACTGAGTCGCATAACCTCTGGTGATTTGCCTTGTTCCCCAGAACACTTTATAGACATGATCATGTGTTTAGCCCTGATTATAGCCACTTTTTCACAAGTAACAACAACAAACAAAGCAAAATTCCAGAAAATATTTATTGAGCAAAAAATGATTTTGTTCAAGGGAAATTGATGAAAATAAGAGAGCCTGAAAACTGAGTGTGGTCAAAATCTATCACATACTTGTAAGAAATTTCCAAAGAATAACATAAAAGATGAAAATAAAACCCAACATAGTTTACTTAAACTATATAGAGGCATCTGTACTTAAGGCAAAGGATCTGAAACTGTTGTTAGCAAACCCTTTGAAGTAAAATGACAATTTTATAGGGGTTGAAAATCACATATCCTGAATATTACATGTTAACACTGCAATTTATAACATTTACACATTTACAGTTATAAAGAAGAAATGACAATGCTTATATTTGTTTATCACTAGACCATAGGAAACCTTAGTAAAAGTTTATAGAATCAGAAATGTTGAGACTCCCTGTTTTATGAAAGGGGAGGTTAGGGTATCAATTTGAAAGGATGCTAATCCCAAGCTTCCTGTTTTATTCATACATAATTTTATATAAATTTCTGCCTCTACATGTAAAGAGTTATTTTCTTAGTATATTGAATTTATTTACACCCTACATTCATCATTTGTTTGTGTGGATAAGTAAAGAGGATACAGCCTAGATGAATATTATAACAGGGGGCTCCTGTTTAGGACAGTAGGATGTTAATTTTTTATTTGGAAAAAACCAAATACACATTCATTACAAGTTTTTATCAAAATAGATTTTGATTAAGAGTATAAAGTTGTGTTATTGTTGCCTAAACCAAGTTCCTTGCCATACTAATGAAATTCACTGGGTCCAATAGTTGGAGTAACAATTTAGTTCTTGGATATTCAAGACAATACAAAAGTTCTACAAGCATTCAATATTATCAAGTATCTTGTCAAATAATATCTCATCTTCACTGGAGTCAAGTAATGTCTGATCAGCATCTTGTAAGGCATTTCTAAAATCTGGCAACCAATCAAGAGAATTGGTTGATCATCAAATCCATTGAGTTCATCCTGACTCTTTTTCAGTACCTGAAGTAGACATAGATGAGTGTACCAAGGATTACAGTAAGAAACACAAAACCTATCCAATTTTATTTGTACAGGATTAAATATGATGTACAGAGGCTTTGAGATCAAAACTAATTTTATGTCTTTATGGTAAATTCATCTCCTGTCACTCAAAGTCAATGAGAGTTTAACTCAAGTGTTAATTCAAAAGGGAGGTCCTTACTCAGCACTCAGGACTATTTCAAATATTTGGGAGAAATTTCCAGGGTTTCTCTACAACCACCTTTTGATTAGCACAAAAATACATATTAGTCTAATAAAAGAAAGCAAAATGATATAGTGAAATGATTGATTTTTGTTTTGTTCATGCTAGCAATAGTAACATAAATGGATAACAAAGTGGTACTAGTTCAATTATATATATAATATTATCTGTAAAAATATGCATGTGGGCATCAAGTTCATGGGTAGATCAATGCTTGTACATCATCAGAATGTAATGTAAGCTTGAATGTCACCACCATTTCAGTGACCAATGAATAAGAGGGTTATCTAAGCTCATGCAAAATAGATGATTTCTTTATACTATTTCTCTGATATTTTAGGTTGAATTACTCACATGAAAGTGAACAAGGATCGATTTTGTTAAAATTTATAGGTCTGTCATCATATATCTGAAGATATAGTTTGGCAAAATATGTGTATATTTTCACCTATATTTTATTCTCAAGAAAAGGGACTATTAGACAGTGTTTGAAAAAAACAGACCAAACTCACTTACCAATTACATGTAGAAAGAAAGGGCATGATACATGTCTTTAATAATCATTTCACTTTATCCAAGCCTGTGTTGTTATCCCCATTCTATTTCTATTAAACTCAAAACAAAATGTAAAAAAATTATTTTCAAAACTCAAAATGAAATTTCATAGAAGAAAAGGTAATGCAAATTTTCTGATTCTTATACCACTTTCCTTTGTAAGTGTTTTTTTTCCTTATTAAGTATTTATAATGACAATTAGTAGAGTCTTTATTAAGAAGAAAAATTTTAAGGATTAATGAGGATAATTCATAAATTATACTTCTTTAACATAATTGATATTCAATAAATATTATATCAGCAATCATTTTTTTATTTTTTATTTTTTTTATTATTCGATATAATTTATTTACATTTCAAATGATTTCCCCTTTTCTACCCCCCCCACTCCCCGAAAGTCCCGCAAGCCCCCTTCTCTTCCCCTGTCCTCCCACCCACCCCTTCCCACTTCCCCGTTCTGGTTTTGCTGAATACTGTTTCACTGAGTCTTTCCAGAACCAGGGGCCACTCCTCCTTTCTTCTTGTACCTCATTTGATGTGTGGATTATGTTTTGGGTATTCCAGTTTTCTAGGTTAATATCCACTTATTAGTGAGTGCATACCATGATTCACCTTTTGAGTCTGGGTTACCTCACTTAGTATGATATTCTCTAGCTCCATCCATTTGCCTAAGAATTTCATGAATTCATTGTTTCTAATGGCTGAATAGTACTCCATTGTGTAGATATACCACATTTTTTGCATCCACTCTTCTGTTGAGGGATACCTGGGTTCTTTCCAGCATCTGGCAATTACAAATAGGGCTGCTATGAACATAGTAGAACATGTATCCTTATTACATGGTGGGGAGTCTTCTGGGTATATGCCCAGGAGTGGTATAGCAGGATCTTCTGGAAGTAAGGTGCCCAGTTTTCGGAGGAACCGCCAGACTGCTTTCCAGAGTGGTTGTACCAATTTGCAACCCCACCAGCAGTGGAGGAGTGTTCCTCTTTCTCCACACCCTCTCCAACGCCTGCTGTCTCCTGAATTTTTAATCTTAGCCATTCTGACTGGTGTAAGATGAAATCTTAGGGTTGTTTTGATTTGCATTTCCCTAATGACTAATGAAGTTGAGCATTTTTTAAGATGCTTCTCCGCCATCCGAAGTTCTTCAGGTGAGAATTCTTTGTTTAACTCTGTACCCCATTTTTTAATAGGGTTGTTTGGTTTTCTGGAGTCTAACTTCTTGAGTTCTTTATATATATTGGATATTAGCCCTCTATCTGATGTAGGATTGGTGAAGATCTTTTCCCAATTTGTTGGTTGCCGATTTGTCCTCTTGATGGTGTCCTTTGCCTTACAGAAACTTTGTAATTTTATGAGGTCCCATTTGTCAATTCTTGCTCTTAGAGCATACGCTATTGGTGTTCTGTTCAGAAACTTTCTCCCTGTACCGATGTCCTCAAGGGTCTTCCCCAGTTTCTTTTCTATTAGCTTCAGAGTGCCTGGCTTTATGTGGAGGTCCTTGATCCATTTGGATTTGAGCTTAGTACAAGGAGACAAGGATGGATCAATTCGCATTCTTCTGCATGCTGACCTCCAGTTAAACCAGCACCATTTGTTGAAAAGGCTATCTTTTTTCCATTGGATGTTTTCAGCCTCTTTGTCGACGATCAAGTGGCCATAGGTGTGTGGGTTCATTTCTGGATCTTCAATCCTGTTCCATTGATCCTCCTGCCTGTCACTGTACCAATACCATGCAGTTTTTAACACTATTGCTCTGTAGTATTGCTTGAGGTCAGGGATACTGATTCCCCCAGATTTCCTTTTGTTGCTGAGAATAGTTTTAGCTATCCTGGGTTTTTTGTTGTTCCAGATGAATTTGATAATTGCTCTTTCTAACTCTGTGAAGAATTGAGTTGGGATTTTGATGGGTATTGCATTGAATCTGTATAGTGCTTTAGGCAAAATGGCCATTTTAACTATATTGATTCTGCCGATCCATGAGCATGGGAGGTTTTCCCATTTTTTGAGGTCTTCTTCCATTTCCTTCTTCAGAATCTTGAAGTTCTTGTCATACAGATCTTTCACATGTTTGGTAAGAGTCACCCCAAGATACTTTATACTGTTTGTGGCTATTGTGAAGGGGGTCATTTCCCTAATTTCTTTCTCAGCCTGCTTATCCTTTGAGTATAGGAAGGCCACTGATTTGCTTGAGTTGACTTTATAACCTGCCACTTTGCTGAAGTTGTTTATCAGCTGTAGGAGCTCTCTAGTGGAGTTCTTTGGGTCACTTAGGTAGACGATCATGTCGTCTGCAAATAATGATAGTTTGACTTCTTCCTTTCCAATTTGTATCCCTTTGACCTCCTTATGTTGTCAAATTGCCCGAGCTAGTACCTCAAGTACAATATTGAAAAGATAAGGAGAAAGGGGGCAGCCTTGTCTGGTCCCTGATTTCAGTGGGATTGCTTCAAGTTTCTCTCCATTTAGTTTGATGCTGGCTACCGGTTTGCTGTATATTGCTTTTACTCTGTTTAGGTATGGGCCTTGAATTCCTGTTCTCTCCAAGACTTTAAGCATGAAGGGATGCTGAATTTTGTCAAATGCTTTTTCAGCATCCAATGAAATGACCATGTGGTTTTGTTCTTTGAGTTTGTTTATGTAGTGGATTGTATTGATGGATTTCCGTATATTGAACCAACCCTGCATTCCCGGGATAAAGCCTACTTGATCATGGTGGATGATCCTTTTGATGTGTTCTTGGATTCGGTTGGCAAGAATTTTATTGAGTATTTTTGCATCGATGTTCATAAGGGAAATTGGTCTGAAGTTCTCTTTCTTTGTTGGATCTTTGTGTGGCTTTGGTATCAGCGTAATTGTGGCTTCATAGAAGGAATTGGGTAGTGTTCCTTCTGTTTCTATTTTGTGGAATAGTTTGAAGAGTATTGGTGTTAACTCTTCTTTGAAGGTCTGGTAGAATTCTGCACTGAAGCCATCTGGTCCTGTGCTTTTTTTGGTTGGAAGACTTTCTATGACTCCTTCTATTTCTTTAGGCATTATGGGACTGTTTAGATGGTCTAGTTGGTCCTGATTTAATTTTGGTATTTGGTATCTGTCAAGGAAATTGTCCATTTCCTCCAGATTCTCCAGTTGTGTTGAGTATAGGCTCTTGTAGTAGGATCTGATGATTTTTTGGATTTCCTCAGTTTCCGTTGTTATATCTCCCTTTTCATTTCTAAGTTTGTTAATTTGGATACTTTCTCTGTGCCCTTTGGTCATTCTGGCTAAGGGTTTATCTATCTTGTTGATTTTCTCAAAGAACCAGCTCCTGGTATTGTTGATTTTTTGTATGGTTCTCTTTGTTTCTACTTGATTGATTTCGGCCCTGAGTTTGATGATTTCCTGCCTTCTACTCCTCCTGGGCGAAATAGCTTCTTTTTGTTCCAGGGCTTTCAGGTGTGTCATTAAGCTGGTAATGTATGCTCTCTCCATTTTCTTTTTGGAGGCACTCAGGACTATGAGTTTTCCTCTTAGCACTGCTTTCATTGTGTCCCATAGATTTGGGTATGTTGTGTTTTCATTTTCATTGTGTTCTAAAAAGTCTTTAATTTCTTTCTTTATTTCTTCCTTGACCAAGGTATCATTGAGTAGAGTATTGTTCAGTTTCCACGTGTATGTGGGCTTTCTGTTGTTTCTGTTGCTATTGAAGACCACTTTTACTCCATAGTGATCAGATAGGAGGCATGGGATTACTTCGATCTTCTTATGTTTGTTGAGGTCTGTCTTGTGACCAATTATATGGTCGATTTTGGAGAAGGTACCATGAGGTGCTGAGAAAAAGGTATATTCTTTTGTTTTAGGATAGAATGTTCTATATATATCTGTTAAATCTAATTGGTCCAAAGCTTCAATTAGTTTCATTGTGTCCCTGTTTAGTTTCTGTTTTCCTGATCGGTCCATTGAGGAAAGTGCAGTGCTGAAGTCACCCACAATTATTGTGTTAGGTGCAATGTGTGCTTTTAGTTTTAATAAAGTTTCTTTTACAAAAGAGGGTACCCTTGCATTTGGGGCATAGATGTTCAGGATTGACAGTTCTTCTTTTTGTATTTTTCCTTTGACCAGCAAGAAGTGTCCCTCAGGGTCTCTTTTGTTGACTTTGGGTTGAAAGTCAATTTTATCTGATATTAAAATGGCTACTCCAGCTTGTTTCCTGAGACCATTTGCTTGTAAAATTGTCTTCCAGCCTTTTACTCTAAGGTAGTGTTTGTCTTTGACCCTGAGGTGTGTTGCCTGTAAGCAGCAAAATGTAGGGTCCTGTTTACGTATCCATTCAGTTAGTCTGTGTCTTTTTATTGGGGCATTAAGTCCATTGATGTTAAGAGATATTAAGGAATAGTGATTGTTACTTCCTATCATTTTTGACGTTATTTTTTAAATTTGAATGCTAAACTTCTTTTGGGTTTGATGAAAGGTTACTACCTTGCTTTTTCCAGGGTGAAGTTTCCCTCCTTGTATTGGTGTTGTCCTCCTATTATCCTTTTTAGGGCCGGGTTTGTGGATAGATATTGGGTAAACTTGGTTTTGTCATGAAATATCTTAGTTTCTCCATCTATGGTGATTGAGAGTTTTGCTGGATATAGTAGTTTTGGTTGGCATTTGTGTTCTCTTAGAGTCTGCATGAGATCTGCCCAGGACCTTCTAGCCTTCATAGTCTCAGGTGAAAAGTCTGCTGTGATTCTGATAGGTCTTCCTTTATATGTTACTTGGCCTTTTTCTCTTACTGCCTTTAGTATTCTTTCTTTGTTTAGAACATTTGGTGTTTTGATTATTATGTGACGGGAAGTATTTCTGTTCTGGTCCAGTCTGTTTGGAGTTCTGTAGGCTTCTTGTAATTTCATGGGCATCTCTCTCTTTAGGTTAGGGAAGTTTTCTTCCATAATTTTATTGAAGATATTTGCTGGCCCTTTAAGTTGTAAATCTTCACTCTCCTCTATGCCTATAATCCTTAGGTTTGGTCTTCTCATTGTGTCCTGGATTTCCTGGATATTTTGGGTTACAAGCTTTTTGCATTTTGCATTTTCTTTAACTGTTGAGTCCATGTTTTCTATGGAATCTTCAGCATCTGAGATTCTTTCTTCTATCTCTTGTATTCTGTTGTTGATATTTGTATCTCTGTCCCCTGATTTCTTCCCAAGGCTTTCTATCTCCTAAGTTGTCTCCCTTTGAGTTTTCTTAGTTGTTTCTACTTCTGATTTTAGATCCTGGATGGTTTTGCTTAGCTCCTTCACTTGCATGTTTGTGTTTTCCTGTAATTCTTTAAGAGATTTTTGTGTTTCCTCTTTCGTGAGCTCAGCCTGTTGACCAAAGTTCTCCTGTATTTCTTTAAGAGATTTTTGTGTTTTGTCTTTCATGACCTCAGCCTGTTGAGCAAAGTTCTCCTGTATTTCTTTAAGTGTTTTTTGCATTTCCTCCTTGTTGGCTTTTGTATTCTCCTGGATTTCTTTCAATGATTTTTGTGTTTCCCTTGCAAGGGCTTCTAACTTTTGATCCATTGTCTCCTGAATTTCTTTATGTATGACCTTCATGTGTTCCTATACCAGCATCATGACCAGTGATTTTAAATCCAAATCTTGTTTTACTGGTGTGATGGGGTATCCAGGACATGTTGGTAGAGGAGAATTAGGTTCAGATGTTGCCATATTGCCTTGATTTCTGTTAGTGACGTTCCTGCGTTTGCCTTTTGCCATCTAGATCTCACTGGTGTTAGTTTATCTTGTCAGTGCTGGATTCACCAGTGCAAGCTGCCCCTTCCCAGTTGGCCTCTGGTGCACAGCTTACCTCCTGCACTGCTTGTAGACAGTGTGCTGCTGCCCAGGCTGTTCCGATCCCAAAGCAGGCACCCGAAGGCTCCTGCTGGGGCCTGCTGGATTCACTGGAGCACACTGACTTCTCCCAGCTGGCCGCCAGGAAGCCCAGCTAGCCACTTGCAGGACTTGGAGATGTAATGCTGCCGCCCAGACTGATCTGGATCCGGAAGCGGAGAGAGTAGAGCTAAGGGCTTCTGCCTGAGTCCTTGCCCCAGATTGTGTCTGTGGAGCAGATGGAGCCCGTGTGCACTCCCAGGGAGTGCCGACGGTGTATGCTACTGTGACCTCCTCTGTGTTCCGCTCACTCCGCTGGGCAGCCGATCTGCCAACCGGGCTGTCGCACACAAGGTTAGCCTGGCCGCCCAGTCCCTGAGTCCAGGCAAAAGCCTGGGAGGCCAAGGTCCGAGCAAAGTTCCCCTAGGGCTATGACTGTTAATTGGGTTTGCCAGGTGACTAAGATGGCGGGCGTGCGCGCCCGCGCTCCCTGAAAGCGCCGGGAGAGTCTGCTTTGCTAACAATCACCTGGGCGGGTTGACTCACAGATGGCCCACCAAGCCGCCCAGTTCTTGGGGTCAGTCCTGTGCCTTTTGGGGCCTGGACCCCCGCTTTGTTAGCCTTAGGCTATGCCTGTTACAGGTCTGCCCACCTGAGCTCTCTGTCATCCTGCAGGCAAAATGGCGGCGGCGCGCTCGCAAGCCTGGGCAAAAAACCTCCTGGTTGGGTTGGCACCCCGATGGCCCCCCGACCCGCCCAGGGCCTGGGTGCAGGCCAACGCCCATCGGGCTCAGACCACCGCGGTGTTGGCCTCGGATTATGTTTGTGTACCTCAGTCTGTCCGATTCCTGGAGTACGGAACCAAGATGGATGCTCCTCTCCTGACTGGTGGGAGGCCGAGTTCTGAAGTCAATCATTTTTAAAATTATTTACATGCTACACATCTAAGGAGGGTGTATTTACATCTTGAGATTTAAGCAGATTCCTTTTTTTGTTTTGATTTTACAATAAATTTATTAGCTGTTCTTCTCTTTCTCATAAATGGAAGTGACAATTCTTTACAACCCAGTACTCATTCAGGACATTTTAAAGAGTTGCCAAAAATCACATATCGAATAAACAATTCCAAAGAGCAATGGGAAGCCAAGTGATATTAATAATGGCCTATAGAATGTGATTTGTGCAGGCATCTTGCCTCTCCCTGACATTTCTGAAGCTATTTACTGTCAGATGTGTGTAATTCTACATCAGTGCAGCTATGCAAGATGGAGTGTCTGGGGGAATCTTAAAAATGGAGTTTGTTTGTCTCTTAATAAAATGAGGAGTACTAGGAGGAAAGGCAGAGGACCAAAATCAAACTCCATGACAAGAACACAATACTGATAGAAAACCTAGGAACCTTCTGGAACTTCTCTAGGAAAGATGAGAACAGGCTTGACATCGCCTCACAATCTAATCTCCCTAGAGGTTTCTCCTCACCACCACCACTTGCTTGTCTTAAGTTTACATGATAAAGGACAATAAGTCCCACCAAGTAATATTTAATTTAAAAACCAAACAAAAAGTTTAAAGTAGGTGGCAAAAGAAAAATATATTTTAAATATATATGCTTGTATATGCTACTATGTAAAGCAAATAATTCCCATAGTTACAGACTTTAGTTAAAAAAGTTTATATAAGTTTATATATATATATATATATATATATATATATATATATAATAAAAATAGACAGTTATTGTGGACTAAATAGTCATTAAAATCTGACCCCTCGTTAAGCATCCATTAACATTTTAGGCTGTGAATGGGATTCCTTCCCATTGCCATGACTGCTACATGTCCAAATGCTTTCTTGTCTGCAGTTCTGTGTAAGGTGAGCTCTCTGCGCCTGACAGAGTCGTGACCACAATGTATGGACACCACTCTAGAGCCTCTGGCCGCTCCAGAGCCACTGGCCACGCATTGTGCTACACAGATGATTGGTGAGTACTCCAGGGAGGGCACTCACAGGAACGACCTGCCATCAGTCACGAACGGCCCCCCTGATATTATGAGTTAACTCAGACATTAATTTTGAAGTAAGCGCGTATTTTTCTTATTGTTTGTAATGAAATGATTACTTTGATGCAAAAGTCAAAAGAACTTGAGAGCTGATACACAGGCCATCCGCGCTATTAGAGCTAAGCATGCACAGGTGCTCATGGTCCACTGAACCACGGATTAAAACCACTTTTCCTCATTTGTACTGAAATTGGAAAAGAATGTATATAAAGCTTTTCTGAAAATCTCTTAAAGTTTACTTTCCCTTTAACATTAAGGAATTTTACAATTTTGCATCTCCCCAAACCCTAGATAGTTGGTCGGGCCATTCATCTTCAGTTCTGAAAAGTGGCCAGAAACCGATAGTAACACAGAATAGTACAGATGACACAATATGAAGGGACACAGATGTCAAAAACAGGCACGACTGCTGACCATGAGGAGAGGGGCTCTGCGTCAGTGTGGAGGAACACTGAAGACAGACTCCAGAGCAGGATAAGAGAAGAGACCATAGAAAAGAGAAAGAGCATCTTCTGTTTTCATAATTTTTCTTTTGCTGGGATCCAGATGTAAGGACCAGACTGCTCTTTGATGATCTGTTTCACTTGGTTGTAAATGTCCTCCAGAATGTCTCCCTCAACAATGGCTGTGAAATGTTCAGTGAACATCTGCTCCAGCTTCACTGCTCACTCAAATGTTTGTCTGGCCTGATCTTCTGTTAGGCGCTTGTTCATTTCCAAGATATTTTCCATGGATTTGGCTTTACAAAAACTAGATATTGAGTAAAGCTGTGCAATCTGCAACCTCTTTATGGCATTTCCAGACACATCAAGAATACAATGTTTGCCTTTCTCTGCCACTGCTCGCACAGACTGAACACTCATTCCATATAGATGGTTGTTATACTGGACGGCTTCAATGAATTTATGCTCCTGGATATCCTTCTCCATCTATTCTCTTGAAGTCACAAAATGATAATCTCTTCCATCCACCTCATAGTCACTCTTTGGTCTATTTGTATGAGGGACACAGGATCCAAATTTGTCAGGAAATTCTGACATTAAGTCACCATTTCCTCTGTCTTTCATAGGTCCTAATGTGATGACTGTTCGGGTATAATTAACTTCTTGTTGATTCACTGGCTCATCAGATAAAACATATTCTTCTTGACCTTGACCATAGTAACTACTTTCACCATCGCTGGCATTAGAAGTTACTTGCTGGTCAGCATCAATCATTTCCTGCTCACTCTGATCCTTGTTCTTGTAGCAAAGAAATTTTCAGGAAAAGAGGTTCTTTTTATGCTTGTCATTGAATGATCCTTTATCTCCTCTTGTTTTAGAATTTAATTTGGCCATTTTTAATCAGGCACATTCTTTCTTCTCAATTCTGTGTTTTCTAGAAATCACTGCAACTTTGTCACTTTCACTGTCTGAGGTGACCTGCCTGGCTTGCCACCACTCGTCCTCAGGAGCATTGATAACATGGAGAATGTCTCCAAATAAGCAGATTCCTTATGGAACAGAGGTTAATAAATATTTTTGACTATTAGTCCTAACAATCAGTCTTTCTTAAAATGAAATTATTGGTATACTACTGGATTTTTCTGCTCCAGCCTCATGTTTCACTTTGAAAACATTCCAACAGAAGACTTGCTTCATATCTGAATCCAACACATCATTTTTTGCAACTGACACACATGACAATCAGCTTAGTATCTTGCTGATCTATGCAATTGATTTATGCTATTGGAGTTTGGCAAGTACAGTATATTTGTAGTACATCTCCATTGTCATGGGGTACTGTTCTGTCCATGACAGGTCCAGTTACCATCTGTCACTGGTGGCCCTTATACCTGCCTGTAGCGAAGAGTGTAAATTTACTCTGTTATAATCATAGTCTTTTCAAGTGCACCAAAATTCTCTCAAAATACTGTCCACTATCAGATCTTTTGGGTGTGTTCAATTTCACAAAGTTGTTAGGTATACATAAAATCATTATCCATTTTAAACTTACCAGTCCTTCAGTGAACATTTATGGTAAAAGCAGAATGATGAGAAAACACATCACTGGCAATGAAGCCACTAAATTAAAGTTCTATGAAAAAGAATATACATACACACACACACACACACACACACACACATATATATATATATATATATACAAAAACATTTTCCCATGCTTATTTGACTGTAAGTATGATTATTTTAGTTATGCAGTTACAACAGAAAATGTAAGAATAGGTGTCACCACTTATAAGTAATTTTATTAAAGTGTTGCAGCTTTAGAAATGTTGAAAACTACTAGATTAAAGGGAAAAGTATTATAAACCATAATGGATTTGGGCCATGAATATGTCATTTAAATCCATGTGCATTCATTAGCATACCACTAGGTAAAGGACTTTAACTATCCTAAGGCTGCCACTCAGTTTGGTAAGACTCACTATGGGTCTTAAGGCTGGATTGTATGGTTAACTATACTGCCAATCACTTGTCTATTTTCATGCCTCTAATAACCCCTTACTATGGCTACAAGGTTCTGTGCCTTCCACTAAAAATGATGCAATCCTGAGGCCAGATTCAGAAAGTGTCCTTGTGACTTGACTTCAGTGGAGCAGCTGATTCAAATAAATAATCTAAATATCACAGTGATACTTTTTAGTCATTATGTCAAATAGCGAAATCAAGGTCATAAGCTACTTTGAGATGCTTGTCTTCCTTAACTCTTTCATAGCAATTGTATAAACAACATAGACAACATCCATTCATATAGGAAAGACAAAATTGATGTGTGATTGTTAATGTCCTATGAAGAAGCTAGGTTAATAACCAAACTTCAAATAAAACATATGAGTTTACCAGTGGTCACCTTTGCTACTTTACATACACACCAGAGTTATATGAATATAGGAAACCACAATTGAGAAAATGATCTCCAATTATCTGTCTGTAACTAATTTATTAAATTGGTAATTAATGGAAAATGGCCAAGCCCATTTTGAGCAATTCCCTCCATGAGCTGGTGTTCTGAGATTCTGTTTAGCAAGTCAAGTGAAACAATCCATCCCTGGCTTTTGTATCAGCTCCTGCCTGCAGGTTCCTGTTGTGTTTTGGATCTGGACTGACTTCCTTAGAGGATGACCAGTGATATGGAATTGTTAAACAAATAAACTTATTTTCTACAATTGTTTTTCCAGAATGTTTCATTTCAGCAAAAGATACCAGAAACTAAATTGGTACTATGATTTTGGATTATTGCTAAAGCAGAAGAAACTGTGTTTTAGGAAGGATTGTGGAAGGATTTTGGAATTTTTGGTGAGAAATTGAGTGTTGAGAGTTCAGTGTATAGTTTTGTGAGAATATGAAATATAAGCATATTGAGCATATTGCACAATAAAGATGTTTAGCATATGAAGTTTCAAGGTGAGTTAAGGGCTCTGTAAGATAACTATCCACAATTAAAATGTTATATATACAGTTAATTAGCATATATACATTTAATTAACTTACAAAATATTAGGTTTTCATAGGCTTATTAAGCAATCCTTAGTTTGCATATTTCAGCTTCTGCCATACATTTCCTCCTTCTTATTGATCCAGACCATTCTTAAATTATCAATTCCTGTTGTAACCTGAATTCTTTCATACCATGTGTGTGATAAACCTATTTTTGGTTACGTTTACTGATTGCAAGGTTGTAGGATTCCATATTATCTTTACCCATTCTGGACCTTTTACTTTCCCATTTTTCACTTCATTTTTCCCTTTTATAGTTTTCTGCACTTCCAGAAATTCACTTTACAAAAATTCTAGTATGCCACTTTCATTAATGAATACCCTTCCAACAAAACATTTGTAGTAAATTGGCCTCCTCCACATTTACACTCATTTGAACACACATAATACATAAATTTATCACCACATATGAGAGACAAAAGTTTGTATATATGTTTCTATGCCTACAAAACCTCAATCAGGATAATTTGTACAAGGGCTTTCCATTTTCCTGCAAATTTCAAAACTTATTTTTTCTTTATTTTCCAGTAATATTGCACTGTATACATGTGCCATTTTTTATTATACATTATTCAGGTTGTGGAAAGCTAAACTAATTCTCTTTTTTCACTATCATGGACACAAAAAAATTAACATGGTTGTTCAAATATTGATACAGAAGAATACAAAGTCTGTTTGGTTATTTGTCCTAGGGTGATGACACTTCTAGTTTGATATTTTTTGAAAAGCCAAGGACTGATCTTAATAGTGGCTACACTTTAGTAATCTATCAACAGTGTTTAAGGATATACTTCCAACATATTTATTATCTTGGTAAGACTTAACTGTCATTTAGATTATTGAAGATAATTATGCATAAGAATATGAAATATTTTTCTAAATTGTAGTGAAATTTATAAAACACATGAAACAAAATTTTCCTCAAACCCTACAAAACACTAGTCCTACTTCCGCCATCTGTATGCTATTCTTTCATCACTTTCCCATGCAATTTTATGTACTACTAATTTTCCCTTTTCAAAATGCTAAATCCACTAAGTGAACTTGTATGTACTTGTGAATAAGACAAAGGCATACATTTCACATCAGCAATACACATCCTCTCTATTATTCACTTCCTTTGTAGGACTTTTGCTCCATCTTAATTTTTGTATTTTAAGTTTCAGTTCCTACAATGAACAGGAGTGGAAATCATGGACAAACTTGTCTTGTTGCTGAGAGATTAAAGAAATGTAATTTTATCTTGTCTTCCAATTTAAATAAAAGTTGAAAATGATCTTTGCTGTGTACTGAAATACCACATTTTGATAAATATGTTTTTCTGAGGGTTAAAAATGTAGCATAAAATATACTTATCAGAGTATATTGAGAGTATATGAGTTCATGACAATATTGAATAAAACCAAGACAGAGAATAAATTAACATGCCAGAAGAACAAGACCAAATTAAAACAAAATATGACACCTACCCTATACCTTAAAGGAAGAGATCTTATCCTTGGGATTGTGACCATGTTAAATATTACAAATATCCTGCGTATTTGATGTATACATTTCACTTTATAACTGGCAAAATTATAGCCAAAATTCAAAACAGAAAATTTTAAAAAGGAGGTCACAAAAACATGAGGATTTCAATTAAGGTATTGCATCATTGAGAATGTTAAGAACTACACATTTAATAGGAGAAATATTTTACTTTCTAATGGCCATGGCTCTACTAATCTGTCATACAAATACTTGTGTATTCATTAGCATACCAAGGGGCAAAGAACTGTAACTCTCCTTTGGCTGTCTATCAGTTAGTTAATACTCACTACTAATCATAAGGCTGGATTGTATGGCATACTATTCTGTCAAGCACTTCTCTGTAGGCATGCTTTTCAAACCTCCTTACTATGGCTGCCAGAATATTTGCCTTCTCCTGAAGCTGATGCAATCCTGAGGCCAAATTAAGACCTTGTGACTTGACTCTTAGTGGAGAAGTTGAATCAAATAATACCTGAGATAAATATTACAGTGACCTTTTATTATCTTTATGTCAAATATTAGTCTCAATAGCATAAGCTTCTTTGAGCTTCTTGTCTTCCCTAACCCCTTGGTAGTTATTGCATAAACTACATATACAGTCTACAATGCCATAGAGAAGACAGGATTTGATGTATAATTTGGAATATCTTCTCTGGAAGCTGTTAATAACTAAACATCAAATAAAATAGGTGTGTTTTCCAACTTTAAGCACACTACTGAATTGTATCTTTTTTTTTTTGAAACAGTGTTTCTCTGTATAGCCCTGGCTGTCCTGACACTCACTCTGTAGAACCAGCTGGCCTCAACTCAGAAATCTGCCTCTGCCTTTTTCCCAAAGGCTGGGACCAATGGCATGTGCCAATACTGCTTGGCAAAAGAATTGTCTTAAAGTAAGAAACTGTATATGAGAAAATGACCTCCAAATGCCTGTCTGTAAAATCAATTTTAAATTAGAAATTAGTGGGAAAAGGCCAAGACCATTTTGAAAGATTTCCTTCCAAGGCTTGTGTTCTTGAATTCTGAAAAAAAAAATCTTGTTCAGCAAGTCACTTGAAAGAAGCCAATAATTAGCAGCACTCCAATGATTTCTGCACAGCTTCTACAAGCAGGTCCTACCCAGTAATGGTTCTATTCTGATATTTTTAGATGCTTATCAGCAATAGAGAAGTGCAAATCAAATAAACTCTAATATCTGCAACTTCTTTTTTTATTTTTATTTCTTTTTTGCTGGGTTTTTTTGTCCTTTTTCATGGTAGAAAGAGAAATCCTAACTAAAACAGCCATAACTGAGGTGTCTCACATGTTTTAAATTGTGATTGCTTGAGTCTGTAGTCTGTGAAACCAAGTAGCCTCAGGAACTGTTGATAAGCAACAAATGCAGATTTTGTAGAAAAAGAGAGATCCACCTGTTCTACTGCTTCAAAAATCAAATAAAGGATAATCTTCTTCTTCATTAATACTCCAGACACAAATTCTCAGAAAATTCAGAGTAGTATGTTTAAATAATCTCCTGGATATAACTTCATGAAATAATTCTTTTAATTAAGGTATTAATCATGTTAAATAATTTTAATCATGGAAGTATAGCGCAGTATTAGTTATTTTAGAGAAGGGGAAAAGTTAAGACAAATAAAAGATAATATCAACTAAATGACTATTAAGTAATGGTGAATAAAATATTTTTTAGAATTTCAATCAAATATAAATCAAGAGAAACATAATACTCAAGTGATTATTTTGTACTTTCTTTGTAAACAAACTAAAATTGGGTAGCTCAAAATGAGAAACTGCATTTGACTTGTTTTCTACAAATTAAATTTCAAATCAGACACCTTCCTTTTCTCACTGTATGTAAATATACTAAATTATGGCACATTGTAGATCACTGTGATATATGCAGTTTTTTTTTAAACTCTCTGACCCAAAAATAGGTGTATGCCTGAAATTATGGTAGCTATAATGTTGTTAAAGAATATTGATTTCCTAATAAAGGAACTCTGTGTTCAGAACATTTACTGTTTTCTTCCTTGTTTACACAGCTGCACTGTTCTCTGGAACAAGCCATAAAGAATCATTTTCTTTTTAAAGAACAGAACCATCAGTGAACTGAATTAACTGTGTCTTAAAAGGGCTTCAAACCTTTCCTTACAGGTAAATTATCTCCTCATTCAAAATTCCAAATTCTTCAAATGCCATTCTGTATTAATTACACACAGGCATAAGAGGGTACAGTTCAATATATTATGTTATCCTCCCAGGTTAACCCTTGTGTAAAACATAAAAATAAATAAAGATCTTCTTTTTTATGATTAATACAGTTGTAGTGTAATATCTGAAAGGATAATTCCTACCCTATATCATATATCAAAACAGTGTTACTGGTATTCTTGCTCTTAGAAAGGTTATGCCCCCTATATCAAAATGTTCCCTGGGATTATGTTCAGGATCAGTTTTGAAGATCTATGTGATGTGTCTAAAATTCACTGAATATGTTTTTCCCTCTGTATAAGACAGTTGTGGAGACCTGTGATGGACTCAGTTGCTGCACATGTAAACATCTCTGATAAGGGGTGATGCTTGCACTTATCTTTGATTATAAGAATAAGGCCTAGAACTCCATAAAGAATAATGGTAGTCAAACAATGTAGAGGTAGTAGATTCTTTTCTAAATCCAAAACAATGCTATACTTGGAAAGTTCTTTAAGTTTCTAGTAGCATTCATTATTTCCCTAATTTAGAAGGCTTAGTCAACCTAGACATCAGTTGGCTACCACTAACATTAGAGTGTGCATTATTTGACATTTCTCAACATATAATCATGTTGATAACTACATCCAGTATATAGATGCTGATGTACCTAGGTTAGAATTTTGAGCACTTAATCGCCTTTAGAATTTTTGCACAGTATTTTTTGGTATTGTGTTAGTTACCCTGTAATAAGGAGGCTTTTATGTTTGCCCCAAATCATATTAACTGACTCCTATGTTTGAGGTATCTTCAACCCTCTGATTTTCAAGCTCTGAAAGAAAAATTAGAGACTCAAGTATAATTTATATATTCTTGGGCATCATCAGGTCTAACTTGATGAACCATCCATTAAAAATGTTTTTCATGCCTGGAAGTAGAATTTATTACTTTATGTTTCTTTGTGAGAATTGTTAGACCAAGTAGTATAAGTTCATTTTAGAAATGCACACACACACACACACACACACAGAGAGAGAGAGAGAGAGAGAGAGAGAGAGAGAGAGAGGGAGAGAGAGAGAAAGTGAGAGAGAATATTTTTGTGTATATACATATATATTCATACACATATACTTATAATATTATGTGGATTATACTCTTACTTAATATAAAATGTAATACCTTCATAATATTAGAGTAAACATTTGTATATTTCTCTTTGTATATTTTTCTGGTCCTTTGTTTCATTTTGTATTTCATTCCCCCCACCCTAGTAAGAGCCATACCTTTTCATTTGTTTTCATTAGTTCCTTTTTTTCATTTCCCAAGCCTTATCTCTTTTTTTTTTAAGAAAGAAAAGTATTTGCTAATTTTATTGATCTTTTTCAAACATTTAAAATATTTTTAAATGCACATTAATAAATCTCTGTTAATCCTTTTATTTGGAAATATAAGTTTACTAATTATGCTTCAATAATGGTTTACTTTGGGCACATTAAGTCATTTCTTCTCTTTTCCTTTTCTTTCTTTTTTTATTGTTATTTTTTTTATTCGATATAATTTATTTACATTTCAAATTATTTCCCCTTTTCTAGCCCCCCCCACTCCCCGAAAGTCCCGTAAGCCCCCTTCTCTTCCCCTGTCCTCCCTCCCACCCCTTCCCAGTTCCCCATTCTGGTTTTGCCAAATACTGTTTCACTGAGTCTTTCCAGAACCAGGGACCACTCCTCCTTTCTTCTTGTATCTCATTTGATGTGTGGATTATGTTTTGGGTATTCCAGTTTTCTAGGTTAATAACCACTTATTAGTGAGTGCATACCATGATTCACCTTTTGAGTCTGGGTTACCTCACTTAGTATGATGTTCTCTAGCTCCATCCATTTGCCTAAGAATTTCATGAATTCATTGTTTCTAATGGCTGAATAGTACTCCATTGTGTAGATATACCACATTTTTTGCATCCACTCTTCTGTTGAGGGATACCTGGGTTCTTTCCAGCATCTGACAGTTATAAATAGGGCTGCTATGAACATAGTAGAGCATGTATCCTTATTACATGGTGGGGAATCCTCTGGGTATATGCCCAGGAGTGGTATAGCAGGATCTTCTGGAAATGAGGTGCCCAGTTTTCGGAGGAACCGCCAGACTGCTTTCCAGAGTGGTTGTACCAATTTGCAACCCCACCAGCAGTGGAGGAGTGTTCCTCTTTCTCCGCACCCTCTCCAACACCTGATGTCTCCTGAATTTTTAATCTTAGCCATTCTGACTGGTGTAAGATGAAATCTTAGGGTTGTTTTGATTTGCATTTCCCTAATGACTAATGAAGTTGAGCATTTTTTAAGATGCTTCTCCGCCATCCGAAGTTCTTCAGGTGAGAATTCTTTGTTTAACTCTCTACCCCATTTTTTAATAGGGTTGTTCGGCTTTCTGGAGTCTAACTTCTTGAGATCTTTATGTATATTGGATATTAGCCCTCTATCTGATGTAGGATTGGTGAAGATCTTTTCCCAATTTGTTGGTTGCCGATCTGTCCTCTTGATGGTGTCCTTTGCCTTACAGAAACTCTGTAACCTTATGAGGTCCCATTTGTCAATTCTTGCTCTTAGAGCATACGCTATTGGTGTTCTGTTCAGAAACTTTCTCCCTGTACCGATGTCCTCAAGGGTCTTCCCCAGTTTCTTTTCTATTAGCTTCAGAGTGTCTGGCTTTATGTGGAGGTCCTTGATCCATTTGGATTTGAGCTTAGTACAAGGAGACAAGGATGGATCAATTCGCATTCTTCTGCATGCTGACCTCCAGTTGAACCAGCACCATTTGTTGAAAAGGCTATCTTTTTTCCATTGGATGTTTTCAGCCTCTTTGTCGACGATCAAGTGGCCATAGGTGTGTGGGTTCATTTCTGGATCTTCAATCCTGTTCCATTGATCCTCCTGTCTGTCACTGTACCAATACCATGCAGTTTTTAACACTATTGCTCTGTAGTATTGCTTGAGGTCAGGGATACTGATTCCCCAAGATTTTCTTTTGTTGCTGAGAATAGTTTTAGCTATCCTGGGTTTTTTGTTGTTCCAGATGAATTTGATAATTGCTCTTTCTAACTCTGTGAAAAATTGAGTTGGGATTTTGATGGGTATTGCATTGAATCTGTATAGTGCTTTAGGCAAAATGGCCATTTTAACTATATTGATTCTACCGATCCATGAGCATGGGAGGTTTTCCCATTTTTTGAGGTCTTCTTCCATTTCCTTCTTCAGAGTCTTGAAGTGCTTGTCATACAGATCTTTCACATGTTTGGTAAGAGTCACCCCAAGATACTTTATACTGTTTGTGGCTATTGTGAAGGGGGTCATTTCCCTAATTTCTTTCTCAGCCTGCTTATCCTTTGAGTATAGGAAGGCCACTGATTTGCTTGAGTTGATTTTATAACCTGCCACTTTGCTGAAGTTGTTTATCAGCTGTAGGAGCTCTCTAGTGGAGTTTTTTGGGTCACTTAGGTAGACTATCATGTCGTCTGCAAATAATGATAGTTTGACTTCCTCCTTTCCAATTTGTATCCCTTTGACCTCCTTATGTTGTCGAATTGCCCGAGCTAGTACCTCAAGTACAATATTGAAAAGATAAGGAGAAAGGGGGCAGCCTTGTCTGGTCCCTGATTTCAGAGGGATTGCTTCAAGTTTCTCTCCATTTAGTTTGATGCTGGCTACCGGTTTGCTGTATATTGCTTTTACTATGTTTAGGTACGGGCCTTGAATTCCTGTTCTCTCCAAGACTTTAAGCATGAAAGGATGCTGAATTTTGTCACATGCTTTTTCAGCATCCAATGAAATGACCATGTGGTTTTGTTCTTTGAGTTTGTTTATGTAGTGGATTGTATTGATGGATTTCCGTATATTGAACCAACCCTGCATTCCCGGGATAAAGCCTACTTGATCATGGTGGATGATCGTTTTGATGTGTTCTTGGATTCGGTTGGCAAGAATTTTATTGAGTATTTTTGCATCGATGTTCATAAGGGAAATTGGTCTGAAGTTCTCTTTCTTTGTTGGATCTTTGTGTGGCTTTGGTATCAGCCTAATTGTGGCTTCATAGAAGGAATTGGGTAGTGTTCCTTCTGTTTCTATTTTGTGGAATAGTTTGAAGAGTATTGGTGTTAACTCTTCTTTGAAGGTCTGGTAGAATTCTGCACTGAAACCATCTGGTCCTGTGCTTTTTTTGGTTGGAAGACTTTCTATGACTCCTTCTATTTCTTTAGGCTTTATGGGACAGTTCAGATGGTCTAGTTGGTCCTGATTTAATTTTGGTATTTGGTATCTGTCAAGGAAATTGTCCATTTACTCTAGATTCTCCAGTTGTGTTGAGTACAGGCTCTTGTAGTAGGATCTGATGATTTTTTGGATTTCCTCAGTTTCTGTTGTTATGTCTCCCTTTTCAATTCTAAGTTTGTTAATTTGGATACTTTCTCTGTGCCCTTTGGTCAATCTGGCTAAGGGTTTATCTATCTTGTTGATTTTCTCAAAGAACCAGCTCCTGGTTTTGTTGATTTTTTGTATGGTTCTCTTTGTTTCTACTTGATTGATTTCGGCCCTGAGTTTGATGATTTCCTGCCTTCTACTCCTCCTGGGTGAAATAGCTTCTTTTTGTTCTAGGGCTTTCAGGTGTGTCATTAAGTTGGTAATGTATGCTCTCTCCATTTTCTTTTTGGAGGCACTCAGGGCTATGAGTTTTCCTCTTAGCACTGCTTTCATTGTGTCCCATAGATTTGGGTATGTTGTGTTTTCATTTTCATTGTGTTCTAAAAAGTCTTTAATTTCTTTCTTTATTTCTTCCTTGACCAAGATATCATTGAGTAGAGTATTGTTCAATTTCCACGTGTATGTGGGTTTTCTATTGTTTCTGTTGCTATTGAAGACCACTTTTATTCCGTAGTTATCAGATAGGAGGCATGGGATTAGTTCGATCTTCTTATATTTGTTGAGGTCTGTCTTGTGACCAATTATATGGTCGATTTTGGAGAAGGTACCATGAGGTGCTGAAAAAAAGGTATATTCTTTTGTTTTAGGATAGAATGTTCTATATATATCAGTTAAATCTAATTGGTCCAAAGCTTCAATTAGTTTCATTGTGTCCATGTTTAGTTTCTGTTTTCCTGATCGATCCATTGAGGAAAGTGCAGTGTTGAAGTCACCCACAATTATTGTGTTAGGTGCAATGTGTGCTTTGAGTTTTAATAAAGTTTCTTTTATGAAAGAGGGTGCCCTTGCATTTGGAGCATAGATGTTCAGGATTGAGAGTTCTTCTTGTTGTATTTTTCCTTTGACCGGCAAGAAGTGTCCCTCAGAGTCTCTTTTGATGACTTTGGGTTGAAAGTCAATTTTATCTGATATTAAAATGGCTACTCCAGCTTGTTTCCTGAGACCATTTGCTTGTAAAATTGTCTTCCAGCCTTTTACTCTAAGGTAGTGTTTGTCTTTGACCCTGAGGTGTGTTTCTTGTAAGCAGCAAAATGTAGGGTCCTATTTACGTATCCAGTCAGTTAGTCTGTGTCTTTTTATTGGGGCATTGAGTCCATTGATGTTAAGAGATATTAAGGAATAGTGATTGTTACTTCCTATCATTTTTGACGTTATTTTTTAAATTTGATTGCTTAACTTCTTTTGGGTTTGATGAAAGGTTACTATCTTGCTTTTTTCTGGGTGAAGTTTCCCTCCTTGTATTGGTGTTGTCCTCCTATTATCCTTTTTAGGGCTGGGTTTGTGGATAGATATTGGGTAAACTTGGTTTTGTCGTGAAATATCTTAGTTTCTCCATCTATGGTGACTGAGAGTTTTGCTGGATATAGTAGTTTTGGTTGGCATTTGTGTTCTCTTAGAGTCTGCATGAGATCTGCCCAGGACCTTCTAGCCTTCATAGTCTCAGGAGAAAAGTCTGCTGTGATTCTGATAGGTCTTCCTTTATATGTTACTTGGCCTTTTTCTCTTACTGCCTTTAATATTCTTTCTTTGTTTAGAACATTTGGTGTTTTGATTATTATGTGACGGGAAGTATTTCTGTTCTGGTCCAGTCTGTTTGGAGTTCTGTAGGCTTCTTGTATATTCATGGGCATCTCTCTCTTTAGGTTAGGGAAGTTTTCTTCCATAATTTTATTGAAGATATTTGCTGGCCCTTTAAGTTGTAAATCTTCACTCTCATCTATGCCTATAATCCTTAGGTTTGGTCTTCTCATTGTGTTCTGGATTTCCTGGATATTTTGGGTTACAAGCTTTTTGCATTTTGCATTTTCTTTAACTGTTGAGTCCATGTTTTCTATGGAATCTTCAGCATCTGAGATTCTTTCTTCTATTTCTTGTATTCTGTTGTTGATATTTGCATCTCTGTCCCCTGATTTCTTCCCAAGGCTTTCTATCTCCAAAGTTGTCTCCTTTTGAGTTTTCTTAGTTGTTTCTACTTCTGATTTTAGATCCTGAATGGTTTTGCTTAGCTCCTTCCCTTGCTTGTTTGTGCTTTCCTGTAATTCTTTAAGAGATTTTTGTGTTTTTTCTTTCATGACCTCAGCCTGTTGACCCAAGTTCTTCTGTATTTCTTTAAGAGATTTTTGTGTTTCATCTTTCATGACCTCTACCTGTTGACCAAAGTTCTCCTGTATTTCTTTAAGTGTTTTTTGCATTTCCTCCTTGTTGGCTTTTGTATTCTCCTGGATTTCTTTCAATGATTTTTGTGTTTCCCTTGCAAGGGCTTCTAACTTTTGATCCATTTTCTCCTGAATTTCTTTAAGTATGTCCTTCATGTGTTCCTGTACCAGCATCATGACCAGTGATTTTAAATCCAAATCTTGTTTTACTGGTGTGATGGGGTATCCAGGACATGCTGGTAGAGGAGAATTGGGTTCAGATGTTTCCATATTGCCTTGATTTCTGTTAGTGACGTTCCTGCGTTTGCCTTTTGCCATCTAGCTCTCACTGGTGTTACTTGGTCTTGTCAGTGCTGGACTCACCAGTGCAAGCTGCCCCTTCCCCGTTGGCCTCTGGTGCACAGCTTACACCCTGCACTGCCTGTAGACAGGGTGCTGCTGTCCAGGCTGTTCAGATCCCGAAGCAGGCACCTGAAGGCTCCCGCTGGGGCCCGCAGGATTTATTGGAGCACACCGAGTTCTCCCAGCTCGCCGCCTGGAAGCCCCCACTAGCCTCTTGAGGGACCTGGAGATGTGGTGCGGCCACCCAGGCTGATCTGAAGCAGAGAGAGTTGACCTGAGGGCTTCTGCCTGAGGCCTTGCCCCAGATTGTGTCTGTGGACCAGATGGAACCCGTGTGCACCCCCAGGGAGCTCCGAAGGTGTATGCTGCTGTGACCTCCCCTGTGTTCCGCTCACTCTGCTGGGCAGCCGATTTCCCCAACCATGCTGGCGCACACTAGGTTAGCCTTGTCGCCCAGGCCCTGAGTCCAGGCAAAAGCCTGGGAGGCCAAGGACCGAGCAAAGTTCCCCTAGGGCTATGACTGTTAATTGGGTCTGCCAGGTGACCCGGATGGCGGGCGTGTGCGTCCGCGCTCCCCGAAAGCACTGGGAGAGTCTGTTGTGCTAATAACCTCCTGGGCGGGTTGACACACAGATGGCCCACCAAGCCGCCCAGTTCTTGGGGTCAGTCCTGTGCCTTTTGGGGCCTAGACCCCCGTTTTGTTAGCCTCAGGCTACGCTTGTTAGCCGTCTCTGCCCTCCCGAGCACTCTGGGTCCTGTAGGCAAAATGGCGGCGCGTGCGCTGGCCAGGGCAAAAAAAACTCCTGGCTGGGTTGGCGCCCAGATGGCCACTCGAACAGTCCAGGGCCTGGGTGCAGGCCAACACCCATCAGGCTCAGACCCCTGCGGTGTTGGGCCTAGGATTATGTTTGTGTACCTCATTCTGTCCGATCTCTGGAGCCCAGAATCAAGATGGAGGTGAGTCTCTCCTGACTGGCGGGAAGCCGAGTTCCGAAGTGGCTTCCGTGCAGCGAAAGGTTCCGCAGAACCGCAGCTACTTGCCGCCCAGCTGGTCAGCGAAGGTCAGTGGTCGTGGGCGCAGGGCCTAACTGGACCCTGTGTCGCCTTGGTTCCACCGCTGATGGCCCTTCAGCTGGACCAGCTACTGCTGCCGCCGCCGCCGCTGCCAAGCCTTATCTCTTTAACCCTAATGTTCTCCTTTTAATCCTAGGTCCTTCCCCTGGACTATGAAATCCTAGGGACATGTGAAACAAAGGCAATATGATTCTACTTATTAGCTTAAAACATTTCATTCACAAACTGTGTAATCCTCCTCAAAATACTACTGAAATATTCAGGCACAGCATAAAACAGCGATCTTGAGGAAAAAGGAATCTAAGATTTACAGGTTGCTAAACAGAGGATGAGATAGTGAAATTGATTCTTGAAGGTACAAAATGATATGTGAAACAAATGATGGAATACTAGTGACTTGTTAAATCTTTGAGTCTGGGTATTGTTTGTTGCTAGTTTGCTTGATATTTTTATTTTTGGTGGTTTTGGTTTATGTTTTCTCTATTAGGTATTTTTCTCACATGCTTCAACTGCTCAAGGAAATTACATTTTTATTTGATTACATATCTTTTATTTTTATTCGATGTATTTTTTTATTTACATTTCAAATTATATCCCCTTTTCTGGTTCCCCACTCCCTGAAAGTCCCGTAAGCCCTCTTCCCTCCCCCTGTTTCCCCATCTACCCCTTCCCACTTCCCTGTTCTGGTATTGCCCTATATTACTGCACTGAACCTTTCCAGAACCAGGGGATATTCCTCAGTTCATCTTGGACATCATTTGATATGTGGATTATGTCTTAGGTATTCCAAGTTTCTAGGCTAATATCCACTTATCAGTTAGTGCATACCATGATTGATTTTTTGAGACTGGGTTACCTCACTTAGTATGATGTTCTCCAGCTCCATCCATTTATCTAAGAATTTCATGAATTCATTGTTTCTAATGGCTGAATAGTACTCCATTGTGTATATATACCACATTTTTTGAATCCATTCCTTTGCTGAGGGACAGCTGGGTTCTTTCCAGCTTCTGGCTATTATAAATAGGGCTACTATAAACATAGTGGAGCATGTATGCTTATTACATGCTGGGGAATCCTCTGGGTATATGCCCAGAAGTGGTAGAGCAGGGTCCTCCAGAAGTGATGTGCCCAGTTTTCTGAGGAACTGCCAGTATGATTTCCAGAGTAGTTGTACAAATTTGCATTCCCACCAGGAGTGGAGGAGTGTTCCTCTTTCTTCACATCATCACCAACACCTCCAGTCTCCTGAGTTTTCAACTTACGCCATTCCGACTGGTGTAAGGTGAAATCTCTGGGTTGTTTTGATTTGTATATCCCTGATGACTAATGATGTTGAGCATTTTTTAAGATGCTTCTCAGCCATCTGAAGTTCTTCAGGTGAAAATTCTTTGTTTAACTCTGTACCCCATTTTTAATAGGGTTATTTGGTTTTCTGGTGTCTAACTTCTTGAGTTCTTTGTATATACTGAATATTAGCCCTCTGTCAGATACAGGGTTGGTGAAGATATTTTCCCAATTTGTTGGTTGCTGATATGTCCTTTTGATGGTGTCCTTTGCCTTACAAAAACGTTGTAATTTTATGAGGTCCCATTTGTCAATTCTTGATCTTAGAGCATAAGCTATTGGTGTTCTGTTCAGGAACATTGTCCCTGTACCAGTGTCCTCAAGGGTCTTTCCCAGTTTCCTTTCTATTAGCTTCAGTGTGTGTGGTTTAAATAGAAACAGAAGGAACCCCACCCAAAACCTTCTATGAAGCCACAATTATGCTGATATCGAAACCACACAAAGAGTCAACAAAGAAAGAAAACTTCAGACCAATTTTCCTAATGAACATCGATGCAAAAATACTCAATAAAATTCTTGCCAACCAAATCCAAGAACACATCAAAACGATCATTCTCCATGATCAAGTAGACTTCATTCCAGGGATGCAGGAATGTTTCAATATATGGAAATCCATCAATGCAATCCACTACATAAACAAATTCAAAGGAAAAAAAAACACATGGTCATTTCATTGGATGCTGAAAAAGCATTTGAAAAAATTCAGCATCCTTTCATGCTTAAAGTCTTAGAAAGAACAGGAATTCAAGGCCCATATCTAAACATAGTAAAATCAATATACAGAAAAATACTAGCCAAAATTAAACTAAATGGAGAGAAACTTGAAGCAATCCCACTAAAATCAGGGACTAGACAAGGCTGTCCCCTCTCTCATCTTTTCAATATTGTACTTGTGGTACTAGGTAGGGCAATTAGACAACATAAGGAGATCAAAGGGATACAAATTGGAAAGGAAGAAGTCAAATTATCACTATTTGCAGATGATATGATAGTCTTCTTAAGTGACCCAAAAAACTCTACCAGAAAACTCTGCAGATTGCTTTTGGCAAAATGGACCTTTTAACTATATTAATCCTGTCAATCCATGAACATGAGAGATTTTTCCATTTTCTGAGGTCTTCTTCCATTTTCTTCTCCAGATTCTTGAAGTTCTTGTCATAAAGATCTTTCACTTGTTTGGTCAGAGTCACACCAATGTACTTTACATTGTTTGTGGCTATTGTGAAGGGTGTCATTTCCCTAATTTCTTTCTCAACCTGCTTATCCTTTGAGTATAGGAAGACTACTGATTTGCTTGAGTTGATTGTATAACCTGCCACATTGCTGAAATTGCTTATCAGCTGTAGGAGTTCTCTAGTAGAGTGTTTTTGGGTCACTTAGGTAGACTATCATATCATCTGCAAATAGTGATAGTTTGACTTCTTCCTTTCCAATTTGTATCCCTTTGACCTCCTTATGTTTTCTAATTGCCCTAGCTAGTACCTCAAGTACAATATTGAAAAGATTAGGAGAGAGGGGTAGCCTTGTCTATTTCCTGATTTTAGTGGATATTCTTCATGTTTCTCTCCATTTAGTTTGATGCTGGCTACCGGCTTGCTGTATATTACTTTTACTATGTTTGGGTATGAGCCTTGAGTTCCTGTTCTTTCCAAGACTTTAAGCATGAAAGGATGCTGAATTTTGTCAAATGCTTTTCAGCATCCAATTAAATGGCCATGTGGTTTTTTTGTCTTTGAGTTTGCTTATGTAGTGGATTACATTGATGGATTTCCATATATTGAAACATCTCTGTATTCCTGGGATAAAGCCTACTTGATCATGGTGTATCATTTTGATGTGATCTTGGATTCAGTTGGCAAGAATTTTATTGAGTATTTTTGCATTAATGTTCATAAGCGAAATTGGTCTGAAGTTCTCTTTCTTTGTTGGTCCTTTGTGTGGTTTTGGTATCAGTGTAATTGTGGCTTCATAGAAGGAATTGGGTAGGGTTCCTTCTGCTTCTATTTTGTGGAATAGTTTGAAGAGTATTGGTGTTAGGTCTTCTTTGAAGGTCTGATAGAATTATGCACGGAAACCATCTGGTCCTGTGCTTTTTTTTGGCTGAAATATTTTCTATGACCCCTTCTATTTCTTTAGGGGTTATGGGACTGTTTAGATGATCTATTTTATCCTGATTTAATTTTGGTGTTTGTTATCTGTCTAGGAAATTGTCCATTTCCTCCAGATTCTCTAGTTCCATTCAGTATAGGCTTTTATAATAGGATCTGATGATTTTTTCAATATCCTCAGTTTCTGTTGTTATATCTTGCTTTTCATTTCTGATTTTGTGAATTTGAATACTGTCTCTGTGCCCTTTGGTTAGTCTAGCAAAGGGTTTATCTATCTTGTTGATTTTCTCAATAAAAAACGAGCTCCTGGTTTTGTTGATTTATTTTATGTTTCTCTTTGTTTCTACTTGATTGATTTCAGCCCTCAGTTTGATGATTTCCTGACTTCTCCTCCTGGGTGAATTAGCTTCTTTTTGTTCCAGGGCTTTCACGTGTGTCGTTAAGCTGCTAGTGTGTTCTCTCTCCATTTTCTTTTTGGAGGCACTCAGGGCTATGAGTTTTCCTCTTAGCCCTGCTTTCATTGTGTCCAATAGATTTGGGTATGTTGTGTCTTCATTTTCATGAATTCTGTAAAGGTTTTGATTTCTTTATTTCTTCCTTGATCAAAGGTAGATTATAACCAATTATATGATCGATTTTGGAGAAGATATCATGAGGTGCTGAAAAAAAGGTATATTCTTTTGTTTTAGGATGAAATGTTCTATATATATCTGTTACATCTAATTATCCAAAGCTTCAATTAGTTTCACTATGTCCCTGTTTAGTTTCTGTTTTCCTGATCAGTCCATAGAGGAGAGTACAGAGTTGAAGTCACCCACAATTATTGTGTTAGGTGCAATGCGTGCTTTGAGCTTTAGTAAAGTTTCTTTTATGAATGAGGGTGCCCTTGCATTTGGAGCATAGATGTTCAGGATTGTGAGTTATTCTGGGTGTATTTTTCATTTGACAAGAAAGAAGTATCCCTCAGTGTCTCTTTTGATGACTTTAGGTTGAAAGTCAATTTTATCTGATATTAAAGTGGCTACTCATGCTTGTTTCCTGAGACCGTTTTCTTGTAAAATTTTCTTCCAGCCTTTTACTCTAAGGTAGTGTTTGTCTTTGACACTGAGGTGCGTTTCCTGTATGCAACAAAATGTAGGGTTCTGTTTACATATCCAGTCTGTTAGTCCATGTCTTCTTATTGAAGAATTGAGTCCATTGATGTTAAGAGATATTAGGGAATAGTGATTATTACTTCCTGTTATTTTTGATGTTATTTTTTATATTTGATTGGTTATCTTCTTTTGGGTTTGATGAAAGAACTTTGCTATCTTGCTTTTTCCAGGGTGAAGTTTCCCTCCTTAAGATATTGGGTAAACTTGGTTTTGTCATGGTATGTCTTGGTTTCTCCATCTATGGTGATTGAGAGTTTTGCTGGGTATGGTAGTTTTGGCTGGCATTTGTTTTCTTTTATAGTCTGCATGATATCTGCCCAGGATCTTCTGGCTTTCATATTCTCTGGTGAGAATTCTGGTATGATTCTGATAGGTCTTCCTTTATCTGTTAATTGGCCTTTTTCTCTTACTGCCTTTAATATTGTTTCTTTGTTTAGTACATTTGGGGTTTTGATTATTATGTGACGGGAGGTATTTCTGTTCTGGTCCAGTCTGTTTGGAGTTCTGTAGGCTCCTGTATATTCATGGGCATCTCTCTTTTTAGATTAGAAAAGTTTTTCTCCATAATTTTGTTGAAGATATTTTCTGGCCCCTTAATTTGTAAATCTTCACACTCATCTATGCCTATAATCCTTATGTTTGACCTTCTCATAGTGTCCTGGATTTCCTGGATGTTTTGGATTACAATCTTTTTACATTTTGCATTTTATGACTGCATTTTACATTTTGCAATGGTTTCTATGGTATCTTCAGCATCTGAGATTCTTTCTTCTATCACTTGTATTCTGTTGTTGATATTTGCATCTGTGGCCCCTGATTTCTTCCCAAGGTTTTCTATCTCCAAAGATGTCTCCCTTTGTGACTTATTAGTTGTTTCTACCTCTGTTTTTAGATCCTGGATGGTTTTGCTTAGTTCCTTCACTTGCTTGTTTGTGTTTTCCTGTAATTCTTTACGAGATTTTTCTGTTTCCTCTTTTATGACCTCTGCCTGTTGACCCAAGTTCTCCTATATTTCTCTAAGTGATTTTTGCATTTGGTCCTTATTGGCTTCTATCTTTTGACACATTCTCCTGGATTCCTTTAAATGATTTTTGTGTTTTCTTCTAAGGGCACCTAACTTTTGATCCACTTTTTCCTGTATTTCTTTAACAGATTTATTTATGTCCTTCTTGTGTTCCTCTAACAGCATCATGGCCAGTGATTTTAAATCCAAATCTTGTTTTTCTGGTGTGTTGGGGTATCCCAGACTTGCTGTTGTTGGAGAATTGTTTTCAAATGCTGCCATATTGTCTTGATTTCTTTTGGTAAGGTTCTTACATTTGCCTTTTCAATCTGGTTATCTCTGGTGTTAGTTTGTCCTGTTGTCCCTGACTGGTGCTTGAACCTCCTGTGAGCCCATAAGGCTATTTCCGCACCACTGGATGATTGGGTTTCCCCTGGCACAGATTGTTGATGTGCTACCCTCCTCTTTGGTGCTGTTGGAGTCCTGGTGTGTACTGCCCCAAGCAATGTTATGCTTTGGTTGTCTGTGTGGACTGAATCTTGTGCTGCCCGTCTGCTCTGTCAGGGAGTGAAGATGGCAGTGGAGATCCCCCAAGGCACAGGACCCACACCTGGCTGGCACACAGACAAACCGCTGCTCTGCCAAGGCCCTGGGTATAGGTGGCAGCCAGCAGCTCAGTGGTCTCCATACCCAGAGGTCCTTGACTCGCGATATATCAGTACCTGCGGTCACCTGTCCTGTCCTACTGCGAGCTACAATGGTGGCTGCCGACTTCTTCTCAGGGCACAGGACCTACACCTGGCTGGCACACAGATGAACTGCTGCTCTGCCCAGGTCATGGGCACAGGTGGCAGCCTGCAACTCAGTGGTCTATATCCCCAGAGTTCTTAGACTCAGGATATCTCAGTACCTGGGGTCGCCTGTCCCGTCCTACTGGGATCTAAGATGGCGGCTGCTGACCCCATGTATATTTCTACATCTGGAGCTCTGATGTGTCTCTAGCCACTGTAGTCTTAGCATTCTAATGACTATAATCTTGAAACTTACTTTTATGCTCTATAGTCTTACCTTGAATTGCTCTCTTCATCTGATTTCAATTCAGATCAGTTACTGTTTCACACTCCTGTGTTTCTGTGGTTCTCTGGTTTTCCTCCTTTCCTTGAGAAGACGTGGTTTTATAGGTTTAAGGTAAGACGTAGTTGTGCTACACAGGCTGCTCTTCCAAGCAAAGTGGTTTGATTTAAATCTTTCTCTTGGCTTCTGATTCTTGAGCATTAGACTATTTAAGTTAGTGACATGGGATAGTAGCCCTGATTACTTTCCTCCCATATGATTGCTGGATCAATAATCTACTGTTTCTCTTTACTCTTGGAATTTTTCATTGGATTCTTTATCAATTAAGAGACAGGAATTTGAGATTCATTTCTATTTTCCTAGTATCAGTTTAACATTTTACTTCACAGGTTTGCTTTGTTTGATTTGCTTTAGTTTGTTTGTGATCTTATTAACCATATCTCTAAATATTTCTTTATTTTCTTGATATCTTGTCTTCTCTTATTCTTGGTACTTTTTCTATAATTTTTTCTTCACTTCACATTCCATTCAAAGCCCTTTCCACCTTTCCTCACAATTCCACATATTTCAATTCCACACTCAGGAGCATCTAAATAAGAGAAGGAATATCCATAATCTCTCTTACTGAGGCCCAACCAGGGAGTCCAGTGAGGGGGAAAGTGATTCAATAGCAGGGAACAGAGACATAAACTGCACCACTCTTATTTGTTAGGATTACCATATAAAGACAAAGCAGAATGTTTGCTACAAGTATTTAGTAGTTCATGATCCAGACCCTGCATGATTTTTGCATATTCTCCCAGTCTCTGTCGCCCCCATGGGCAAAGGTTATTTCACTCTGTTACACTTCTTGTGGTGTCCTTAGAGCCTCAGACATGTTGAGTATTATATCTCCCACTTCCAGAAGACTCCCTAACTTCTGTTAGATATTTGATTGTGTGTGTGCATCTGCCTTCATTCTCTGCTGGATGATGCTTCTTAACAGACAGTTAAGTTAGGCTTCTGTTTGCTATTTAGCTGAGTGTCATTAATAATGTCAGGTTGGTTCTATCACATGGGTTGTATCTCAAGTTGTGCCAGTCATTGTTTGACCCTTGACACAGTCTCTGCTCTATCTTTATCTCTTCACAAAAAAGGTAAGAAAATGTTGGGTTGAAATTTTGTGGGTGAATTAATGCCCCCAACACTCCTTTGGTTGTCTTGCTTGGCTATATGGGTTAGCCACTTAAGTCTCTGTACTCCTTGCAGGAATCTCAACTTGGCTCACCATAATATCTTCTCTGTATTCTCCCATATCCCAGGCCTCCAGCTAGATCAAGAAATGTTTCCCTGTTGTTTCCTTTCTAACTTCCTGATTTCTACTGCAACACCTCTCCCCATACTTGGTCATTATCACTTTTTCCCCTCTCACATACACTTGTACCCAGTTTTTTCTCTATCAAACTCTAATGATGATTAAGTATCCTTTTTTTTTAGTTAGTTTCAAAAATTTTGCTTTTATAATGTTTAGATATGCACCTTGTATCAGTGTTCAAAAACTTTTAAGATCAAAGGGTGTTAGAATTTCTCAAGTGCTCTTTCAGTATCTGATGCAATAATCATGTGTTTTTTTTTTTTTTCTTTCGGGTACTTTAGATGGTGGTTTTTATTGATAGAAATTTTGAAAAATGAATCATACTTGCATCCCTGTGGTAAAGACCTATTGATCATGATGGATAATATTTTAATGAGTTCTTGGATTCACTTTGTAAGATTTTTTTCCTTTTTTATTGAAATTTATATTCATGAGGGAAATTTTTCTGAAATTATTTCATTGTCCAAGGACAAACATTGTATTGAAGTAGGGGACACCAGTAAAATTGTTGTTGGAATGACTGAAAGAATGAAATGGGATGGTAACTTTATAGGCAGACCAACAGTGTTACCTAATCAGGATCCCTGGTCATCCCAGAAACTGAGACACCAACAAAACAGAGTAAACATGGGCAGTTTCAAGGCCTTTGGCACATATGTAGCATATGATTGCCTTGTCAGGCCTCAATGGGAGAGGACATGACAAACTCTGTAGAGACATGTTGCCCCAGAAAAGGGAAATTCCTGAAGGGTATCTCTCAGATGTGAAGGTGAAGGCTTAAGAAAAGATTTATACAATTGTGCCTGAGTGTGGTACAATATATTTAAATATATTGACTAATCATTAATAATTCATGTTTAAATAAGAAATTGACTCCTCTACTTACTTTTATTTTTACTCATGTATCAACCTGGAATAATATCATATATCTTCTGTAACCTCTGATGTCACTTTGTACTTAATACAAAATGGCTTTACATGAATGATTACTTTGAAGTTTCAATAATGAGTTACATGAGCAGTAAGGAAATGTTTGAACTCTCCTAACACATTGTCAATTCATTTCACAGATCTTTCTAACCTTCTTAAAGGAAATTAATCCATTTGACATTTTATGAAAAACAGTGCTTCTATATAAACAAGGAAGAAGATGATGACTGCTCTTAACACAGCGTGTCCTTGTTATGAATTTGTTTCTTTTTTCAGGGTCAGATACAAGGCAATGCCAGCCAACCCAATTATTGTTCATTCAGAGAAATTAAAATATAGAAATATAGCCTCTTTATCTGATATAGAGGGGTATCAGGAAGGTACATTGGTGATTGTAAGACAGAAAAACACTTGTCCAAAGCTATGTATGAGCCAGTTGCAAGAAAATTGTGGGATATTAGTGAGGTGATGGTTGGCATTTTAAAATAGGAGTAAAGATAACAGGACTATGTACAAAATGATTTATTACACCCTTGGTCAGGAACAGCATGTTGTATGTATGTGCTATTTATAAACAATCTTACAGTAATACTGCTCAGAGGTACACCTGTATATTTGAAGACACTGCTGTCATTTGGAGCTAAGACACAGTTCAACAAAGATACTATAAATCTGGATCATAACTAGAGTATGCAACAGAATTCTGTTTAATTTAATAGAATTGGGCAATTGTAACTGTTAAATATACTGGTAATTTGAAAGATATCTTAGAGTTTTACAAAATTCTGTGTTTCATGGCAAAAATATTCAGAATTTTTACAATGCTTTCTTGTCTAAATACTGATCCTAATGTGTTCACATAAATTATCACTTGGAATCAACACATGATGTAACTTTAAAAAATGGAAGGTAGTTGTCTGGGTAGGAAAGGACACAGTGCTTATGATCTGGTATTAGATTGGATAAAAGAACTGAAGCTCGGAGGGTCAGCAGAAAGAATGGCAAGAGGTAACCTTGAAAAGTAGGAGTTATGGAAAACCTGCAGTATGTACCAGAGACCTAGGAGATTAGAAATTCTTAGGGCTCAGTGGGAGAGACCTTAGATGAAATGTTCTACAGTGGGGAGAGGGAAATTGTAGAGCCCACCTCCAGCAAAATGACAAGGTGTTGGTATGTTTAGAAAGTCAAAAAAATTATTTTTATTTATAATTATTCCATAGTCTTTGAATTCAGCATTTCATTTCAGTTTTCCATATATATATATATATATATATATATATATATATATATATATATATATATATGATTAAAATGATTTAAGGTAACTAGTTTATTTATTTGGAGAATGCCTTCATTAAGACACATCCTGGAGATTAGTAAATCACATATCTGTGTTGATCTATTTTGAATTTCCCAAAAGGAATTTGCTTTCAAAACATATGTGATAATGAAAATCCAAGTATATATACATATATATAATATATCATTATATCATATATGAATATATAAATAAATATATTACACATATATGTATACACACAAACACACACACACATGTATGTGTGTATATATATAACCAGTAAAAAAGGAGAATAAATCTTTTCTGTCAACAGTATCAGAATATACTGGTTTGTAACCAATTTCAAAACCAAATTATTTCACATGACACAATGACAAGCCTTCTCAATTTGAAACACAAACAGCATGTGATTTAGGGATTGATTTGGGGTTTCCACCCTAATTCCACGGGGCTAGAATGAAGTCAGGGAAGAAAGGGTTTATTTGTGTTTACTTCCATTAACTGTACTTCATCAAAGGAAGGCCAAACAGGAAATCAAGCAGAGAAAGAAACAGATTGAAACAGCTGCCTCAGAAGCATGGAGTAAGTCAGATTTCAGGCTTGCTTCAACAGTTTTAATCAGCCTAAATTTTGATGCAGTCTAAGGTTATCACTCTCCACAAGGGACTGATACCTCTCACATTAGTCAGTAATTAAGAAAGATATTTAAAAATGTATTATTTTGAAGCATTTTCTCAAGTGAATTTTCTTCATTTCAGATAACTATTATTTGTACCAAGTTGACATAAAAATGACCCCTTTTTCACTTAACACAAAAACACACTGTTATTTATCCATCCCTTTCCCTCATCCCCAAATTCTCACATTAAAAGTGTAAAAATCAGACGACAAGGACTGAAGCCCTGAGGTCCAGCAGAAAGAATGAAGCAAGCAACCTCTAGAGATACAATATTGGGGATACCCTCCAGAATGCACTAGAGACCTGGGAGGCAAAAGAAACTCAACAGTCAAAGAGAGGGAATTCAGATATAATGCCCAACAGAAGTGAGAGGAAACATATAGAGCCCACATCCAGCATCAAGACAGGGCATAAAATGAGGTAGAGGGGCACTATGTCATTGTCACAAATCTGGCCCATAATTTTTCCTGTCTTGAAGAATTTCAGGGTTGGAAATGCAGAGGAATTAGAGGAAAAGAAGGCCCAGCAACAGGCCCAATGTGGAAACCAATTCAAGGAGAGGTGCCAAGGTCTGACACTATTACGGAGGCTATGGACGATACACAAACAGGGACCTAGAATGGCTGCACTCCAGAAGATGCATCAAGCAGTTGAAAGAGTTAGATGCAGATATTTGCACTCAACCAATAGACAGAAGTGGCAGAACCCTGATGTTGAATTAGAGAATGCTGAAAGAAGCAGAGGAGCAGGGCAATCCTGTAGGAATTATCCATCCCTTTCCTTCATCCACAAATTCTCACATTAAAAGTGTAAAAATCAGAGGAAAAGGACTGAAGCCCTGAGGTGCAGCAGAAAGAATGGAAGCAAGCAACCTCTAGAGATACAATATTGGGGATACCCTCCAGAATGCACTAGAGACCTGGGAGGCAAAAGAAACTCAACAGTCAAAGAGAGGGACTAGCAGTCTCAATTAAACTAGACCCAAGAAATCTCTCAAACACTGGACCACCAACCAGGCGGCATACACCAGCAGATATGAGGCCCCCAGCACATATACAGTAAAGGACTGTCAGATCTTTGTTCATTCAGAAATTGTGAACCTCAACAACTGGAAGCCCCAGGGTGCTTAGAAGTCAGATGAGATAGGGTGTGGGGACATCCAAGTGGAGATGGTAGGGGAGGAGGAGTTAAGGGATGTGGAACATTCACAGGGTATACAGGGGGGAGGGACTAAAATATGGAGTGTAAAAAAATTAATTAATTATAAAAAAGTGTAAAATGAGTAAATGTCTTAAAAGTACCATAAATTAATAGGTTCAAATACATGAAAATTCACTTCTATCTCTAGGTGGGAGTGTAAACATTTGTAGCCACTATGAAAATAGATATGATGATTTCTCAGAAAATTGAGAATCTATTTACGTCAAGAACAGGTATCAACGTTCTGGGTATATACTCAAAGGAAACTTTACCATACTACTAGGACAGTTGGTCTACTATTATCCTAGGGACTTTATTGCTAAAGGCCAGAAACTGGAAACCTTCTACATCTACATTAACTGGAAAATGGATAGAGAAAATGTGGGACATTGAAACAACGGATTCTTTCACAGATATTAAAATCAATAACATAATGAAATTTGCAAGCATGTGAATGGGACTAGAAACAATAATTTTGACTAAGCTAATACTGATTCAGAAAAACATAGTGTATAACCATTTATAACTGAGTATTAGAAGTAAAGGATAAATATCCAAATATCCTCAAACCCAAAGAACCTAAGAAACCAATAGGCTTCAATAGAGGGACATATAAATCTCATTTAAAGGGGACATTCAATTGACATTGTCAGTAGATATGGAAAGTGGTCTATCTATTGTGGGAATGTGAGGATGGTAACAGATGTAATCATGTGTGAGGAGGATAAAGGGAGAGAATATTTGAAACAAAATAGGAATTTGATGGCATCACTTGGAAGGGGTAGACACCTATGCCAAAGGAAACTTCCAGAAACTGATAATGGTGATGCTTACTAAGATTCTTAGGTTTGGAGGATATGCAATATGAACTCTTCATCTCTTGTAACCAAGCAAGACATTCAGTGGAGGGATTGGTAGACCAAACCAGGTAAAAAGATTTGACTTACAATTTGCTCTGCTTATAAAATATTCTTGGATTAATGTGGCAAAGAAATTGTGGGAATGATCAATCAATGACTTGTCTATCTTGAATACCATTGCATGACTGGACACTCTTTCTCCTGACACTGCTAAGTTCAAGAGTCTGGATATATGAAAGACAAATACAGCAACAAATATGAATGACAAAAAGTGTCAATAAAATGATTACCAGTGGATATTTGGCTTTACTCTCCGATTAGCATACAACTTACTTGTCATCGGAGAGGCTTCACCCAGCAACTGAAGGAAACAGATATAGCCAGCTAAACTTTCAGTAGAACTTGGAGAATCTGCAGTGAAAAAAAAACCTAGACACCAAATGAAAACTCCAGAGCCAGGAGTAGATTACATGTTTTGACTTGTTTTTCAAGTGGACATCATAGAAATACCTAACTATCAAGAATATTTCTAAGTAGTCTCTCCAAAACTGATGATAAGGCTCTATAGTCAACATGTACATAGTCATTAAACATGGAGAATTTAAGGTGGTGCCTATCTAGAGCTTCACCACTACTGAGCAATGTTCATGGAACTTGAAGTTATTCAACACTTTACTAGAGGAGAAAAGAAACTCCAACCCAGCTACAAATCTTTTGATCTATAATAAGCAACCTGACTCCAATTAATTCTGGAACAAAAAATGTACAGAGATTGTAAAAGCAACCAACAACTATTTGATTAGCTATAAGGCACAATAAATGAAATGAAATGTAATCCATAATTAGCACCATAGTGGTAGCCAAGAACCTGAGACTGGAATAGCCAGGTGATACTGTATAAATGCTTATACTGTGTTTTTGCCATAGGGAATACCAACAAAATATCTCCTAATGACATGCTACTATAGTCATACGGTAATGTCTTGCTTAATTATCAATAAAGAAAATTCATCCTATAGTAGATGGAAATGAAGAGAGAGACCAACAGCTGAAACAAGGACAGAGAATAATGATATTGGAACATTCAGTTCTCAGAGGAAAATTTCCATCAATTTCCTATCCTCATTCTTTGAGGAATAGTGGCAGATGTGGGTAAAACTGTGTGAGATTCAATAGGGATATAAAAATAGAAACAAAATTTGATAGGCAGTACAGGGTTGTTACATAAATGAACTCAGAGTGATTGTAGCCACCTCAACATGGCCTGCAAGTACTAAGTCAGAGGAGGTCCCATTAGTGAGATGGGAATTTAGCACATTCAGAAATCCCTAACCTAATCTCTAACTGACTACCATGAAAAAAAGGGAGACATTTTCCAAGAGTTTAACATGGCATACAACGATAGACAAGAGCAGATTCAATGATCCTAAGTAAATGGCTAACATGAGTGAACTCATTAATATATTTGGAGGTTTATTTTATCTATAAGACTTCCTCTGTTAATTTTTAAAATCAACACTTACTTTGCTTGTATTGCAATTCACATTTTGTATGTTTATGTGATTACCTTAGGCTCAGATATGTATCTTTCTGTCTGTATTAGCTTCTTGTAGTTTGACTCTTCCATTTTTAATATTTTTTGTTGTTTGTTTTATCTTATTTTAGCATTTTTATTTAATATAACTTTATCTTACATTGTATGTCCTATGTCCTTTTATTTTCTCATACATACTTACTTTCTAATGAGAGCAATCACAAGAATATGGATTTGGGTGATGGGATATGGAGAGGATCTGGAAGAGTTTTCAGAGGAGTAGTAAAAAATATACAATCTATGAAAAAATCTACACAACATGAATGTTCTATGAAAAAGAAAAAAATATATTTTTAATTAAATTACAAAATACTACATTTTCACATGCTTATTTGACAATAAGTATGGTTATTATAGTTATGCAGTTACAACAGAAAATGTAAGAATAAATGTCAGCAGACATAAGTAATTTTTTTAAAATATTGTAGCTTTAGAAACGATGAAAACGACTAGATTAAATGGAAGAATATTATACACTATAATGGACTTGGACCATGAATCTGTCATTTAAATACATGTGCATTCATTAGCATACCACTATGTAAAGAACTTTAGCTATCTTATGGCTGCCACTCAGTTTGTTAAGACTCACTACAGGTCTTACGGCTGGATTGCATGGTTAACTATACTCCCAATCACTTGTCTATTTGGATGCCTCTAACACCTCCTTAATATGGCTACCAGGTTCTGTGCTTTCCATTAAAACTGATGCAATCCTGAGACCAGATTCAGACAGTGTCCTTGTGACTTGGCTCTTCCGGAGCCGCTGAATCAAATAACTAATCAAAATATCACAGTGACACTTTTTAGTAATTATGCCAAATATCAGAATAAATGACATAAACTTCTTTGAACCTCTTGTCCTTCTTAAGCCTTTCATAGCCATTGTATAAACTATATAAACAACATCTATTTATATAAGAAAGACAAAAATTGATGTGTGATTGATAATGTTCTATGTGGAAGCTAGGTTAATAACTAAACTTCAAATATAGCATGTGTGTTTATCAGTTGTCACATATGCTACTTTATTTTTTTATTTTTATTTTTTTTATTTTTTTCCTTTTTTATTATTTTCTTTAATTTACATTGCAAATGATTTCCCCTTTTCTGGGTCCCCACTCCCCACAAGCCCTCTTCTGTCCCCCTATACTTTCATCCACCCCTTCCCACTTCCCTGTTCTGGAATTCCCCTATACTCTTGCACTGAGTCTTTCCAGAACCAGGGGCCACTCCTCCATTCTTTTTGGACATCATTTAATTTGTGGATTATGTCCTGGGTATTCAAAGTTTCTAGGCTAATATCCACTTATCAGTGAGTGCATACCATGATTAATCTTTTGAGACTGGGTTACCTCACTTAGTATGAGAGTTATATAAATATAGGAAACCACATTTGAGAAAATGATCTCCAATGACCTGTCTGTAACTAATTTTTTAAATGGGTAATTAGTGAAAAATGACCAAGCCCATTGTGAACAATTCCCTCCAAGTGCTGTTGGTCTGGGATTCTGTTTAGCAAGGCAAGGGAAACAATCCATCTTCGGCTTCTGCATCATCTCCTGCCTAGAGGCTCCTGTCATGTTTTGTATCTGAACTGATTTCTTTAGAGGATGATCAGTGATATGGAATTGTTAACCAGATAAACTTATTCTGTACATATATATATATTTGGAATAATGTTTCACTGAAGCAAAAAATACCAAAAAGAAGTTAGTCCTATTATTTTGGGTTATTGCTGAAGCATAACAAAGTGTTTTAGGAAGGATTGTGGAAGAATTTTGGAAGAGAAATTGAGTGTTGAGAGCTCAGTGGGGATTTTTTGTGGGAATTTGAAATATAAGCTTATTGAGAGTAGTGTACAATATAGAAGTTTCACTTATTACATTTCAAAGGGAAGTTAAGGGCTCTTAGGACAACTATTCACAATTAAAATGTTATATATGTATGTTTAATTAGCTATGTCTATTTAATTAACTTTCAAAATATTATGTCTTCATAGGCTTATTTACCAATCTTGAGTTTTCTTATCTCAACCTCTACCATAACTTTCATCCATCTTCTTGAACCAAACCATTCTTAAGTTAATAACCCATTTCAACCTGAATTCTTTCATACAATGTGTGTTCTAAACCTAATTTTTGTTACTTTAATTAATTGCAAAATCTTAGGATTCCATATCACTTTAACCCATTCTGCATTTCATTTGCCTTTTCCTTTCCCCATTTTCACAGATTTTTTTCCCTTTGTAGTTTTCTGCATTGACAGCCCTCTCCAAATTCATTTTACAATGCTCTAGTATTCCACCTTCATTAATGAAAAACGTCCCAAAATAACATTTGTAGAAAATTGCTTTTCTCCACATTTAACTCGTTTAAATGCACATAATACATAAATTCATCACCAAACATGAGAGAGAAATGTTTGGAAATGTTTCTATGCCTGAGAAAACTAATTCAGAATAATTCATACAAGTGCTTTCCATTTGTCTGCAAATTCCATAATTTATTTTTTCTTTATGGTCTAATAAATAGCATTATGTACATGTACTACATTTATTATTCTGGTGATAGAAAGCAAAACTGATTCTCTTTATTCACTATTATGCACAGAAAAGAAATCAATGTTGTGGTTCAAATATTGATGCAGAGGAATACAAATTCCTTTGGATATTTGGTTTAATCTCAAAAATGGCTGCACTTTTTCAATCTATCAACAGTGTTTAAGAGTACTGCTTCCAACACATTTAGACTTTTCTTTCATTTAGGTTATTTAGGATAATTATGTATGAGAATATGAAATATTTTTCTCAATTTTAGTGCAAATTTTCATACACATGAAACTATTTTTTCTTCAAACCCACAAAACATTAGTCCTACTTCTGCCCTCCCTATGCTATTCCCTCATCACTTTCCCAAGGAAATTTATGTATGTTCTATTTTCTCCTTTTCGAAATGCTAAATCCATTTAGTGAACTTCTATGCACTTGTGAATAAGGCAAAGGCATACATATTTGATGCAAAATCCCTGCAATACAGCAATTATGGCCTCCTTCCTAGAGAATCACTTCATGAATATGCATCCTCTCTATTATTCACTTCTTTTATAGGACTTTTTCTCCATTTTAATTTACATATTCTAAGCCTCATTCCCGGCAATGAACAGGAGTGAAAAACATGGACAAACTTGTGTTGTTGCTGAAAGATTAGCAATATGTAACATCATCTTGTGTTCTAATTTAAATAAAAGTTGAAAATAATTCTTGCTGTATACTGAAATACTACATTTTAATAAATATGTGTTTCTAAGAGTGAAAAATGTAGCATAAAACAGACATATCAGAGTATATTGAGAGTATATGAGTTCATTACAGTATTGAGTAAAACCAAAACTAAGAATAAATTAACATGACAGAAGAACAAGACCAAGTTAAAAAAAAAATCACCTACCATGTTCTCCTAAAGGATGATATATTATCCTTGTGGTTGTGACCACTTTAAATATCACAAGTCCAATATCCTGCATATCAGATGTATACATTAGAATATATAACAGGCAAAATTATAGTTAAAAGTTAAAACAAAATTTTAAAAAGGAGGTCACCACAACATGAGGATTTTAATTAAAGGGTTGCAGCTTTGAGAATGTTGAGAAATACACATTAACTTCGAGAAATATTTTACATTGTAATGGATATGGCTCTATTTAACTCTCATATAAATTCATTAGTACACCAAGGGGTCAAAAATCTGTAACACTCCTATGGCTGCCACTCAGTTAATACTCACTACTTATCTTAAGGTGAGATTGTATGGTTAGCTATTCTCCCAAGCACTTCTCTATATACATGCTTCTCACACCTTCTTTCTGTGGCTGCCAGGTTCTGTGCCTTCCTTTGAAGCTGATGCAATCCTGAGGCCAGATTAAGACAAGGCCCTTTTGTTGGCACTTAAGTGGAGAAACTGAATCAAATAATACCTTTAATAAATATCACAGTGACAGAATTTATCTTTATGTCAACTATGAGACTCAAGAGCATAAGCCTCTTTGAACATCTTGTCCTAACCCTTTGGTAGTCATTGTATAACCTGAACATACATTGCCATAGAAAAGACAGGATTTGATATGTAATTTGTAATGTCTTTCTGGAAGCTACGTTAGTAACTAAACATCAAATAAAATAGCTGTGTTAGCCAGTGGTCAACTATGCTACTTAACACACATACCAGAATTTTATTAAGGAAATTGTATATGAGAAAATGACCTCCAAATATCTGTCTGTAAATAAAATTTTTATTAGAAATTAGTGGGAAAAGATCATTTCATGTTGTATGGTTTCCTATCTGGCCTTGTGTTCTTGAATTCTTAAAAAAAAATCTTATTCAAAAAGTCATGTAATAAAGCCAATAATTAGCACTTGTTTCCTTGTTTTCTGTATCAGCACCTGCATGCAGGACCTACCATGTAATGGTTCTCTCCTGACATTTTTAGATAATTCTCAGCAATATAAAACTGGAAGTCAAATAAACCATTTTATCTGCAACTTTGATTTATTTTTCTTTTTCTTTATTTTTTTTAACATTTTCATGGTAAAAAGAGAAATCCTATCTAATACAAGTTTTTAGGAACTGTTCGGAGTACTGTTATCACAGATCAGACTTGTTTTAGGAAGGCATTTGGAATTTGGAGCTAGAAAATAATTGAGTGTTGAGAGCTCAGTGTGGTATTCTTCTTGGTGTTCTTCAATTCTGCAAAAAAAAAAAAAATCTTGTTCAAAAAGTCATGTGACTTTCAGCAGAACTCCATGATTTTTGCATCAGCTCCTGCATGCAGGACCTACCATGTAAAGATTCTCTACTGACATTTTTAGATGATTATCAGTAATATAGAAGTGTAAATCAAATCAACCTTCTTATCTGCAACCTGGGTCGTTTTGGTCATTTTTCACTGTAGAAAGAGAAATCCCAACTAAATCAAGTTGATAGGAAGAGTTGAGAGTACTCTTTTGATTGAACAAACTGGGTTTTTTTAGGAAGGATTTCAGAATTTGGTGCCAGGAAATAATTGAGTGATGACAGCTCAGTAGGGTGTTCTTATTGGAGTTTAAATGATAACCATGGCTGAGAGCAGTCTGCTGGATCGAGGCCTACATGATGAACTGTTAGAGGGATGTTTAAAGGCTCTATAGCACCATTAGTTATTTTGATTTAAGATTCTGCCATTAAGCCATTTTGCCAAAAGCAATATACAAATTCAATGCAATACCCATCAAAATTCCAACTCAATTCTTCATAGAGTTAGAAAGAGCAATTCTCAAATTCATCTGGAATAACAAAAAACCCAGGATAGCTAAAACTATTCTCAACAACAAAAGAAATTTTGAGGGAATCAGTATCCCTGACCTCAAACAATACTCCACAGGTATCCCTCAACAGAAGAATGGATGCAAAAAATGTGGTATATCTACACAATGGAATACTATTCAGCCATTAGAAACAAAGAATTCATGGAATTCTTAGGCAAATGGATGGAGCTGGAGAACATTATACTAAGTGAGGTAACCCAGTCTCAAAAGATCAATCATGGTATGCACTCACTAATAAGTGGATATTAACCTAAAAAACTGGAATACTCAAAACATAATCCACACATCAAATGAGGCACAAGAAGAACGGAGGAGTGGCCCCTTGTTCTGAAAAGATTCAGTGTAGTTGTATAGGGCAAAACCAGAACAGGGAAGTGGGAAGGGGCAGGTGGGAGAACAGGGGGAGGGAAGGGGGCTTATGGGACTTTTGGGGAGTGGGGGGCTGGAAAAGGGGAAATCATTTGAAATGTAAATAAAATATATCGAATAAAAAATGGGAAAAAAAGAAAATCCAAAGCTTACCAATAAAAAAGAAAAAGATTCTGCCATTAAGTTATTTGGTGCTCATGAAACAACTGTGATTAACAAGATACCGGAAATACTAAGAGGATACCTTTGCTTTTCTGGAACACAAAATGCCTGTCAGGTGGAGCTGAGAAATAAGCTGTGATTAAGAAGAGAATACCCTCACTGAGATGGCATCTTCTTAGAAGTGTTTTCTGACAGTCATCACATTGAAGCCTTGTTCTAGAGATGACGTTGAGTTCTACCACACATTAGCAGCCACAAGTGGTAGCCTAATACTCACCCAGACTGGATTAGTCTTTGTTACTGTGTAGAATAGGAGAGGGTTTTTTTTTTTGTTTTGTTTTTAATTTTAGCCTCATTGCCAGTTGAAAACCCATGACGGAAGGGTCCATGCAAACATATTGAAAGTTGGTACCTTGAAGACAGACTACTATAGGGTAGGATTTAAAATATTGCTCAGGGGTATTAGAGATGCCAGTACTGTAGAATGACTGAAGACTCAGCAGTTGAGTGGAGCCCTCCAGAGAATTGGAGAAGAAGTAAATGTGCGACAAAAGGCAGAACTAGAAAAGTGATAGTAGCTACTTAGTGGAATCCAGAATATCAAGAATAACTCCTATGTAATAAGAAATTGTGTAATGAGTAGTGTTAAAATTTGAATTTGCTCAGTTTTCCATTGTGATTGTGCCATACCTGAAAGACTTTGAGCTTTTTTTTCTTTTTTTCTTTTTTATTCGATATATTTTTATTTACATTTCAAATGATTTCCCCTTTTCTAACCCCCCACTCCCCGAAAGTCCCGCAAGCCCCCTTCTCTCCCCCTGTCCTCCCACCCACCCCTTCCCACTTCCCCGTTCTGGTTTTGCAGAATACTGCTTCACTGAGTCTTTCCAGAACAGGGGGCCACTCTTCCTTTCTTCTTGTACCTCATTTGATGTGTGGATTATGTTTTGGGTATTCCAGTTTTCTAGGTTAATATCCACTTATTAGTGACTGCATACCATGATTCACCTTTTGAGTCAGGGTTACATCACTTAGTATGATGTTCTCTAGCTCCATCCATTTGCCTAAGAATTTCATGAATTCATTGTTTCTAATGGCTGAATAGTACTCCATTGTGTATAAATATACCACATTTTTTGCATCCACTCTTCTGTTGAGGGATACCTGGGTTCATTCCAGCATCTGGAAATTATAAATAGGGCTGCTATGAACATAGTAGAGCATGTATCCTTATTACATGGTGGGGAATCCTCTGGGTATATGGCCAGGAGTGGTATAGCAGGATCTTCTGGAAGTGAGGTGCCCAGTTTTCGGAGGAACCACCAGACTGACTTCCAGAGTGGTTGTACCAATTTGCAACCCCACCATCAGTGGAGGAGTGTTCCTCTTTCTCCACACCCTCTCCAACACCTGATGTCTCCTGAATTTTTAATCTTAGCCATTCTGACTGGTGTAAGGTGAAATCTCAGGGTTGTTTTGATTTGCATTTCCCTAATGACTAATGAAGTTGAGCATTTTTTAAGATGCTTCTCCGCCATCCGAAGTTCTTCAGTTGAGAATTCTTTGTTTAACTCTGTACCCCATTTTTAATAGGGTTGTTTGGTTTTCTGGAGTCTAACTTCTTGAGTTCTTTATATATATTGGATATTAGCCCTCTATCAGATGTAGGATTGGTGAAGATCTTTTCCCAATTTGTTGGTTGCTGATTTGTCCTCTTGATGATGTCCTTTGCCTTACAGAAACTTTGTAATTTTATGAGGTCCCATTTGTCAATTTTTCATCTTAGAGCATACGCTATTGGTGTTCTGTTCAGAAACTTTCTCCCTGTACCGATGTCCTCAAGGGTCTTCCCCAGTTTCTTTTCTATTAGCTTCAGAGTGTCTGGCTTTATGTGGAGGTCCTTGATTCATTAGGATTTGAGCATAGTACAAGGAGACAAGGATGGGTCAATTCGCATTCTTGCACTGGTGAGTCCAGCATTGACAACACCAACTAACAGCAGTGAGAACTAGATGGCAAAAGGCAAATGCAGGAATGTCACTAACAGAAATCAAGGCAATATGGCAGCATCTGAACCCAATTCTCCTTTAACAGCATGTCCTGGATACCCCATCACATTAGTAAAACAAGATTTGGATTTAAAATCACTGGTCACGATGCTGGTACAGGAACACATGAAGGACATACTTAAAGAAATTCAGGAGAAAATGGATCAAAAGTTAGAAGCCCTTGCAAGGGAAACACAAAAATCATTGAAAGATATCCAGGAGAATACAAAAGCCAATAAGGAGGAAACGCAAAAAACACTTAAAGAAATACAGGAGAACTTTGGTCAACAGGCTGAGGTCATGAAAGAGGAAACACAAAAATCTCTTAAAGAATTACAGGAAAGCACAAACAAGCAAGTGAAGGAGCTAAGCAAAACCATCCAGGATCTAAAATCAGAAGTAGAAACAACTAAGAAAACTCAAAGGGAGACAACTTTGGTGATAGAAAGCCTTGGGAAAAAATCAGTGGACATAGATGCAAATATCAACAACAGAATATAAGAGATAGAAGAAAGAATCTCAGACGCTGAAGATACCATAGAAACCATGGACTCAACAGTTAAAGAAAATGCAAAAAGCAAAAAGCTTATAACCCAAAATATCCAGGAAATCCAGGACACAATGAGAAGACCAAACCTAAGGATTATAGGCATAGATGAGAGTGAAGATTTACAACTTAAAGGGCCAGCAAATATCTTCAATAAAATTATGGAAGAAAACTTCCCTAACCTAAAGAGAGAGATGCCCATGAATATAAAAGAAGCCTACAGAACTCCAAAAAAGCTGGACCAGAACAGAAATGCTTCCCGTTACATAATAATCAAAACACCAAATATACTAAACAAAGAAAGAATATTAAAGGCAGTAAGAGAAAAAGGCCAAGTAACATATAAAGGAAGACCTATCAGAATCACAACAGACTTTTCACCTGAGACTATGAAGGCTAGAAGATCCTGGGCTGATCTCATGCAGACTCTAAGAGAACACAAATGCCAGCCAAAACTACTATATCCAGCAAAACTCTCAATCACCATAGATGGAGAAACTAAGATATTCCATGACAAAACCAAGTTTACCGAATATCTATCCACAAACCCAGCCCTACAAAGGATAATAGGAGGAAAACACCAATACAGGGAGGGAAACTTCACCCTGGAAAAAGCAAGATAGTAACCTTTCATCAAACCCAAAAGAAGTTAACCAAACAAATTTTAAAAAAAAAGTCAAAAATGACAGGAAGTAACAATCACTATTCCTTAATATCTCTTAACATCAATGGACTCAATGCCCCAATAAAAAGACATAGACTAACTGACTGGATATGTAAACAGGACCCTACATTTTGCTGCTTACAGGAAACCTAAGGGTCAAAGACAAACACTACCTTAGAATAAAAGGCTGGAAGACAATTTTACAAGCAAATGGTCTCAGGAAACAAGCTGGAGTAGCCATTTTAATATCAGATAAATTTGGCTTTCAACCCAAAGTCATCAAAAGAGACTCTGAGGGACACTTCTTGCTGGTCAAAGGAAAAATACAACAAGAAAAACTCTCAATCCTGAACATCTATGCTCCAAATGCAAGGGCACCCTCTTTCGTAAAAGAAACTATATTAAAGCTCAAATCACACATTGCACCTAACACAATAATTGTGGGTGACTTCAACACTGCACTTTCTTCAATGGCCCGATCAGGAAAACAGAAACTAAACAGGGACATAATGAAACTAATTGAAGCTTTGGACCAATTAGATTTAACAGATATATATAGAACATTCTATCCTAAAGCAAAAGAATATGCCTTCTTCTCAGCACCTCATGGTAGCTTCTCCAAAATCCACCATATAATTGGTCACAAGACAGACCTCAACAAATATAAGAAGATCGAACTAATCCCATGCCTCCTATCAGATCACTATGGAGTAAAAGGTGTCTTCAATAGCAACAAAAACAACAGAAAACCCACATACACGTGGAAATTGAACAATATTCTACTCAATGATACCTTGGTCAAGGAAGAAATAAAGAAAGAAATTAAAGACTTTTTAGAAAACAATGAAAATGAAGACACAACATACCCAAATCTATGGGACACAATGAAAGCAGTGCTAAGAGGAAAACTCATAGCCCTGAGTGCCTCCAAAAAGAAAATGGAGAGAGCATACATTACCAGCTTAACGACACACCTGAAAGCCCTGGAAGGAAAAGAAGCTATTTCACCCAGGAGGAGTAGAAGGCAGGAAATCATCAAACTCAGGGCTGAAATCAATCAAGTAGAAACAAAGAGAACCATACAAAGAATCAACAAAACCAGGAGCTGCTTCTTTGAGAAAATCAACAAGATAGATAAACCGTTAGCCAAACTGACCAAAGGGCACAGAGAAAGTATCCAAATTAACAAACTTAGAACTGAAAAGGGAGATATAACAACGGAAACTGAGGAAATCCAAAAAATCATCAGATCCTACTACAAGAGCCTGTACTCAACACAACTTGAGAATCTGGAGGAAATGGACAATTTCCTTGACAGATACCAAATACCAAAATTAAATCAGGACCAAATAGATCATCTAAACAGTCCCATAATGCCTAAAGAAATTGAAGGAGTCATAGAAAGTCTTCCAACCAAAAAAAGCACAGGACCAGATGGTTTCAGTGCAGAATTCTATCAGACCTTCAAAGAAGAGTTAACACCAATATTCTTCAAATTATTCCTCAAAATAGAAATAGAAGGAACACTAGCCAATTCCTTCTATGAAGCCATAATTACGCTGATACCAAAACCACACAAAGATCCAACAAAGAAAGAGAACTTCAGACCAATTTCCCTCATGAACATCGATGCAAAAATACTCAATAAAATTCTTGCCAACCGAATCCAAGAACACATCAAAACGATCATCCACCATAATCAAGTAGGCTTTATCCCAGGGATGCAGGGTTGGTTCAATATACGGAAATCCATCAATGCAATCCACTACATAAACAAACTCAAAGAAAAAAACCACATGGTCATTTCATTGGATGCTGAAAAAGCATTTGACAAAATTCAGCATCCTTTCATGCTTAATGTCTTGGAAAGAACAGGAATTCAAGGCCCATACCTAAACATAGTAAAAGCAATATACAGCAAACCGGTAGCCAGCATCAAACTAAATGGAGAGAAACTTGAAGCAATCCCACTAAAATCAGGGACTAGACAGGGCTGCCCCCACTCTCCTAATCTTTTCAATGTTGTACTTGAGGTACTAGCTCAGGCAATTCGAGCTCAGGAGGTCAAAGGGATACAAATTGGAAAGGAAGAAGTCAAACTATCATTATTTGCAGATGACATGATAGTCTACCTAAGTGACCCAAAAAACTCCACTAGAGAACTCCTACAGCTGATAAACAACTTCAGCAAAGTGGCAGGTTATAAAATCAACTCAAGCAAATCAGTGGCCTTCCTATACGCAAAGGATAAGCAGGCTGAGAAAGAAATTAGGGAAATAACCCCCTTCACAATAGCCACAAACAGTATAAAGTATCTTGGGGTGACTCTTACCAAACATGTGAAAGATCTGTATGACATGAACTTCAAGACTCTGAAGAAGGAAATGGAAGAAGACCTCAAAAAATGGGAAAACCTCCCATGTTCATGGATCGGTAGAATCAATATAGTTAAAATGGCCATTTTGCCAAAAGTAATCTACAGATTCAATGCAATACCCATCAAAATCCCAACTCAATTCTTCACAGAGTTAGAAAGAGCAATTATCAAATTCATCTGGAACAACAAAAAACCCAGGATAGCTAAAACTATTCTCAGCAACAAAAGAAAATCTGGGGGAATCAGTATCCCTGACCTCAAGCAATACTACAGAGCAATAGTGTTAAAAACTGCATGGTATTGGTACAGTGACAGGCAGGAGGATCAATGGAACAGGATTAAAGATTCAGAAATGAACCCACACACCTATGGCCACTTGATCCTCGACAAAGAGGCTGAAAACATCCAATGGAAAAAAGATAGCCTTTTCAACAAATGGTGCTGGTTCAACTGGAGGTCAGCATGCAGAAGAATGCGAATTGATCCATCCTTGTCTCCTTGTACTAAGCTCAAATCCAAATGGATCAAGGACCTCCACATAAAGCCAGACACTCTGAAGCTAATAGAAAAGAAACTGGGGAAGACCCTTGAGGACATTGGTATAGGGAGAAATTTTCTGAACAGAACACCAATAGCATATGCTCTAAGATCAAGAATTGACAAATGTGACCTCATAAAATTACAAAGTTTCTGTAAGGCAAAGGACAAATATAAGCACAAATAATCTGCATGCCTGTGTATGTGTGTTCATAATTATGTGTGTGTGCATTTATGTGCATATCTCACATAAACATATACTACTTGGCCCAATAATTCTCAAAAAGAAACATAGCGTAATAAACATTCTAGTAACAGGAATGAAAAACATTTTTAATGGATGGTTCTTCAAATTCAACCTGATGATATCCCATAATATAAAGATTATACCTGTGTCTCTACTTTACTTTCAAAGCTTGAAAATCAGAGAACAAAAGATACTTCAAATATAGAAGTCAGATAATATGATTTGGAGCAAACATAAAAGCCTTCTTGTTACAGGGTAACTAACAGAGTACCAAAAAATACTGTGGAAAAATCTAAGTGAGATTAAACTCTCCAAATTCTTACGCAACAACATCTATATACTGGAGGTAGTTATCAACATGATTAAATTTTGAGAAATGTGAAATAATTCACATGCTAATGCTGGTGGTGGCCAACTTATATCTAGGCTGACTAAGCCCACTCAATAAAGACAAATCATGCCTTGCACTAGAAAACTAAACAACTTTCCAGGGATAGTTTTGTTTTGGACATAGAAAAGAATCTGCTACCTCTATGTTGTTAGACTACTATTATTCCTTACTGAGTTCTAGGCCTTATTCCTACAATCACTGATAAGTGTAAGCATCATCCCTCATCAGAAATGTTTCCATTGGCAGCAACTGAGATCATCACAGGTCACCACAACAGGACTAAATACAGAAAACAGACATTTGGTGGATCTTATACCCAGCACATAGATCTTCAACATTGATACTGCACATAATCACAGGGAACATTTTGATATAGAGGGGAATAACCTTTCTAAGAGCAAGAATACCAGGAACAGTGTTGTGATATAAATTATAGGGTAGGATAATCTTTTCACATAGTACAGTACAACAGGATTTATCATAAAAAGAATATCCTCTATTTGTTTTTATGTCTTACACATCTTTTCTACCTGGGACGATAACATATATTTACTGTAAACTCTGATACCTTTGTATAGTTAATACCGAATGGCTTTTGAAGAACTTGTAAGTGTGAGTCTCTTAGTCAATACTTTTTATTTTTCTTAGCTTTTTCCCTTCACTAAAATAAGTAAAACTGTACTATAATTCTTTTAATAAAATTATTTAATGTGATTAATACCTTCATTTAGAAGAATGGCTTCATGAAGTTATATCCAGGAGATTAGTAAAAACATACTAATATGTATTTCTGGTTTGAATTTTCTGAGAAGAATTTGCTTCTAGAGTAGAAATAAAGAAGAAGATTAGCCTTTATTTGATTATTGAACCAGTAGAATATTTCAAAATCTCTTTGTCTACAAAATCTGTATTTGTTGCTTATCAATAATTCCTGAAGCTACATGATACAATAGACCACAAACTCAAGCAATCACAATTTTTTTAATTTCTTTTTTTATTCAATATATTTTTTATTTACATTTCAAATGATTTCCACTCATCCCACTCTAAGAGGGGTTGTTCTCCCCCTCACCTCTCTCTTACTGCCTCTTATTCTCTTACTTTCTGGTCTCTTGTCCTCTTGCCATTCTCTCCCCATTTTCTTCCCCTCTCTCTCCCCACATGGCCATGATCAGCTTCTACTTCTCTACATTCTCCCTCTCTCTAATTCTCTACAATAAACTCTAAAAACAATGAACTGCCTCTTCTTATCTGGAATGACTGCGCTGGAGCAATGTAGCAGGTTTCCCCCTAATGAGCCATGCCTAACCTCCTATGGAAAACTCCTAGTGTTCCAGCCATGGTCACTCACTGAGCCAAGCCCCTAGCAACCACCAGACCAAACCAAGGACTTACAGGCTTGGGAACTACCCAGTGCCTTTCCCCTAACCCATTTCCCTTTGGCCAAGGGCCAATGTCTCCCCAGAGCCCCAACCCATTCTCAGCTCTTCCATGGTATCCAGCAGCACTCTGTGATGCACAAGAGCTAGAAACTGTTGTCCCTGGCCTCCATGAATCCCAGAGATCCAGGACTGCTCACCTTCCCCACCTCCTAAAATAGGGTTCTGTGGCCTCACATGGCCAGATGCCAATCTTACTGTGACTCCATGAGGTCACCCAGCAGTCTCCTGCTAGCTCTGGTGGGATGTGGGTTTCCACCTTAAGCAAGTAAAAATGGAATAGATATACAAATCAATACTTGAGTTTATGTTTCAATACTGAAGGAAAAAAGTGAAATTTTGTTCAAGAAGAAGAAAAGTGTATAACACTTGTTCTTGACAAAGTGCGTTTCTAAGATGGTCATATATTTCTGTCTACATAATTAAAATCCCAGCTCTGTGATTCATGTCCAGAATAGATGAAACATAGAGAATAGCAGATAAAAGATGATACACAATAAAAGCAACTTTCTATATGTTTTACTCTTTCTCCCAAATTTCCATTTTGCAGCCAATCAGACATGTAAAGAAGGAAGCTAGAAATTCTTTTCTCTTTGAAAATACACAACTGAGACATCAGTAAACCCTTAGCTTACAGTTAATCCCTATTAGAGGAAAGATTGACACAGTAAAACTTATGCTACATGGCATCTGATCCCATGTGATACTGCTTTGGTTTTAAATTTTTTATTAGACCTGTTCTTTATTTACATTTCAAATATCTCCTTTCCTGGTTTTTCCCTGACCTTGAAAAATCCTATAACCTGTACCTCCTCCCCTGTTCACCAATCAACCCATTCCTGTTTCCCTGTCCTGGTATTCCCCTACACTGCTTCATTGAGCTTTCCCAGGATCAAGTGCCTCTCCTCCTTTTAATGTCCAAAAAAGTCATCCTCTACTGCCTATGCATCTGGAGCCATGGGTCCTTCCATATACATTCTAAGGTTGGTGGTTTAGTCACTGGAAGCTCTAAGGGGAACTGGAAAATATCATCCTGACTGAGGTAACCCAATCACAAAAGAACACACATGGTATGCCATCACTGATATATGGATATTATCCCAGAAGTTTGGGATACACAAGACACAATTCACAGATAAAATGAATCTCAAGAAGAAGGAAGAACAAAGTATGGATACTGTACTGGCTGTTTTTTTTGTGTCAACTTGACACAGACTGGAGTTATCACAGAGAAAGGAGTTTCAGTTGGTGAAGTGCCTCCGTGAGATCCAACTATGAGGCATCTTCTCAATTAATGATCAAGGGGGAGGGCCCCTTGTGAGTGGTACCACCTTTGGGCTGGTATTCTTGGGTTTGATAAGAGAGCAGGCTGAGCAAGCCAGGGGAAGCAAGCCAGTAAGAAACATCCCTCCATGGCCTCTGCATCAGCTCCTGCTTCCTGTCCTGCTTGACTTCCAGTCCTGACTTCCTTTAGTGATGAACTACAATGTGGAAGTGTAAGCTAAATAAACCCTTTCCTCCCCAACTTGCTTCTCGGTCATGATGTTTGTGCAGGAATAGAAAACCTGACTAAGACAGATACTCTGGTCCTTCTTAGAAAGGGATACAAATTGGAAAGGAAGAAGTCAAATTATCACTATTTGCAGATGATATGATCGTATACTTAAGTGACCCTAAAAACTCTACTAGAGAACTCCTACACCTGGTAAACAACTTCAGTAAAGTGGCTGGCTACAAAATCAACGCAAGCAAATCAGTAGCCTTTATATATTCAAAGGATAAGCAGACTGAGAAAGAAAGTAGGGAAATGACCCCCTTCACAATAGCTACAAACAACATAAAGAATCTTGGGGTGACTCTAACCAAACAAGTGAAAGACCTATATGACAAGAACTTCAGATCTCTGAAGAAGGAAATCAAAGAAAATCTCAGAAAATGGAAAAACCTTCCATGCTCGTGGATTGGCAGGATTAATATAGTTAAAATGGCCATCTTGCCAAAGGCAATCTACAGATTCAATGCTATCCCCATAAAAATCCCAACCCAGTTCTTCATAGAGCTAGAAAGAGCAATTCTCAAATTCATCTGGAATAACAAAAAACCCAGGATAGCTAAAACTATTCTCGACAGTAAAAGAACTTCAGGGAGATTCAATATCCCAGACTTTAAACTCTACTACAGAGCAATAGTGATAAAAAAAAAAGAAAAGAAAAGAAAAAACCTGCATGGTATTGGTACAATATCAGGCAAGCGGATCAATGGAATAGGATTGAATACCCAGAAATGAACCAACACACCTATGGTCACTTGGTCTTCGACAAAGGGGCTGAAAGCATCCAGTGGAAAAAAGATAGTCTTTTCAACAAATGGTGCTGGTTCAATTGAAGGTCAGCATGCAGAAGAATGCGCATAGATCCATTCTTATCCCTTTGTACCAAGCTCAACTCCAAATGGATCAAGGACCTCCACATAAAACCTGACACACTGAAACTAATTGAAAAAAAACTGGGGAAGACCCTGGAGGACATGGGCACAGGGGAAAAGTTCCTCAATAGAACACCAATAGCTTATGCTCTAAGATCAAGAAATGACAAATGGGACCTCATAAAACTACAAAGTTTCTGTAAGGCAAAGGACACCATCAAAAGGACAAAACGTCAACCAACAGACTGGGAAAGAATCTTCACCAACCCTAAATCCGACAGAGGGCTAATATCTAATATATACAAAGAACTCAAGAAAGTAGAACCCAGAGATCCAAATAACCCCATTAAAAAGTGGGGTACAGAGCTAAACAAAGAATTTTCACATGAAGAACTTCGGAGAGCTAAGAAACACCTTAAGAAATGTTCAACATCATTAATCATTAGGGAAATGCAAATCAAAACAACCCTGAGATTTCACCTCACACCAGTCAGAATGGCTAAGGTCAAAAACTCAGGAGACAGCAGGTGTTGGCCAGGATGTGGAGAAAGACGAACACTCCTCCACTGCTGGTGGGATTGCAAGATGGTGCAACCACTTTGGAAATCAGTCTGGGGGTTCCTCAGAAAACTGGGCATGTCACTTCCTGAGGACCCTGTTATACCACTACTGGGCATACATCCAGAGGATTCTTCAGCATGCAATAAGGACACATGCTCCACTATGTTCATAGCAGCCCTATTTGTAATAGCCAGAAGCTGGAAAGAACCTAGGTGTCCTTCAACGGAGGAATGGATACAAAAAATGTGGTATATCTACACAATGGAGTACTATTCAGCCATTAGAAACAATGAAGTCATGAAATTCTTAGACAAATGGATGGAGCTGGAGAACATCATACTAAGTGAGGTAACTCAGTCTCAAAAGATCAATCATGGTATGCACTCACTGATAAGTGGATATTAGCCTAGAAACTTTGAATACCCAGGACATAATCCACACATTAAATGATGTCCAAAAAGAATGGAGGAGTCGGCCCTGGTTCTGGAAAGACTCAGTGCAAGACTATAGGGGAATTCCAGAACAGGGAAGTGGGAAGGGGTAGATGGAAGAATAGGGGGACAGAAGAGGGCTTATGGGACTTGCGGGGAGTGGGGACCCAGAAAAGGGGAAATCATTTGCAATATAAATAAAAAATATAAATAAATAAAAATAAAAATGAAAAAAATAATAATGAAAATAAATCTTAAAAAAAAAAGAAAGAAAAAAAAAAGAAAGGGGAGCAAAATACCCACAGGAGGAGATACAGAGACAAAGTGTGGAGCAGAGTCTGAGGGAAGGACCATCCAAATACTAGCCCACCAAATGATCTATCCCATATACAGTTAAAAAACCCAGAGACTATTATGGATGCCCACAAGTGCTTGCTGACCAGAGCCTAATATGGCTTTCACCTGAGAGACTCTGACAGTGCATGACAAATACAGAGGGGAGAAATCTCCACCAGCCACTGAACTGAGAACATGAGCCCCAATGGAGGAGCTAGAGAAAGGACCTAAGAAGCTGAAGAGACTTGCAGTCCCATAGGAGGACAAACAATATGAGCCACCATGTGATATTGTTAATAAATTTGTTACATTTCTTTGGGGATAATGTTTATCAAAATCTTGATTAGTATCTGTGCCCCATGCAATCCTTGATTTAACTAATACATCATTCATTATTTTCAGTGAAGGCTTCTTTGCCAGTGTTTTTTCTTATAATTCTACTGTACCATCAAATACTCACAGAGGCAGGGTAAGTTTTAAATTTATAATCATCTCAAATCTACCTAACATCTTTCTGAAATTGTATGGTACTTTACAATGGTAGAATACAAATTGTCTGATAGATGACAGCATTATCATAAAGTCTTTGAGCACTTAACAGGGTTATAGTGATAAGAAAGTAAGCTTGCACTCTCCACCATTGGCTAGTAAAATAACCACCAGTGACATGTGGCAATGAGACACTTGAAAATAGAGATGCACTATAAACACAGAATACTTCCTGAACTCACAGTGGATTTTAAATGGATGTTAAATGGCATTGAGAGTGGAGTTCTGATTTCAAGCATATCTTTGATTAGAATATTTCCACTGTAAAATGTGAGGTAGGGGTAGAAATATATAGTGTTGGAGACATTAAGATCAAGATACCTGGGACCTGTGAAGCCAAGGAAGAAAAACCTGCCGGGGGTAACTATGTCTAAGAGAATGAGGCTATGAATTCTAGTGGGCCCCAGTATGAGTATTGAGTGGACCCAAGGCCTGATTGTTTGGCACAAACACCTTTTTATATCTTGATTTCTTCAACTAAACTTAGGACTTATCACTCTTCTTGTCTATTTACTATGCCATCCCTTTCCTCCTTCCTTGATTAAATAGTTATTCGGTCACCTAGCAAGACCTAGTAGAAGTCTGCTTGATATCTAAGAACTAGATGTTACCAATAATATTAAGGCAAGAGCTGTTCAAGCAAAGATCAGTAAATCTACAGCTACTCCCCCAAGTCTTAGTCTCAATTCTGTATAATAAAAAGAGGACAATTTTTATTACAAATCTGAGAATGGAATAGCATACACATATTTTCAAGAAAGTCAGATATGGTTCCTTGGGTTGAGGGACTATGGTGGCAGTCCCCTAGGAATTCTCCATACAGGTTAAATGAAGATGTTTTTGGAAACATATCAATGTCATCATGGATATTTGACATGATTGGAGATCCAAAGACTACATAACAGCCTAGGCAGATGACTGACAGACCCTGAGACACCACAGGTGTCACTTTATACTAGTACACTCAGAAAAATCTTCAATCATCATGGATGGAGAAACCAATATATTCCATTACAAACCCAAATTCATTTGCACAATGTTTTTCCACTAACACTGTCATACAGAGGATACTAGAGTGAAAATACAAACCCAATGAAACTAAAAACTCTCAAGAAAACACAAGAAGTAATTAAATCCATACCATTAAACCAATAGAAAAAACATGCATACACACACACATAGACATACAAACATTGGTCATTAATATCTGTCAACATTAATGGACTCAATTCTCCAATAAAGATAAACAAACTCTCAGAATGGATGCACAAAAAGAAATCATTATTCTGCTCTATACAAAAGAGATTAGGAATATCAGACACAAACCTAAACATAACAAAGGCCATATGTTCAGCAAGCCAATAGGTAACATCAAATTAAATGGAGAGAATCTTAATGCAATTCTACTAAAATCTGGAACAAGACAGTTTATCTACTTTCTTCCCATCTCTTCTGTTTAGACCTTGAAGTTTTTACTAGAGCAATTTTACAATGAAAAGAGATCAATTTATAAAGGAAGAAGTCAAAATATCAGTGTTGGCATAGCAGATGAGATGATAGTATACACAAGTGACCATGAAACTTATACCGGAGAATTCCTGCACCTCACAATCACCTTCAGGAAAGGGGTTGGATTCAAAACTAACTCAAAATAATCACTAGTCCTTCTTCATACAGATGATAAATGGGCTGAGAAAGAATTTTGGGAGACAATACTCTTCACAATAGCCACAAATAATATAAAATGTTTTAATGTAACTTTAACCAATTAAATGAAAGATCTTTCTGAAAAGAACTTCAAACCACTGAAGAAAGAAATCAAAGGATCTATCAGAAGATGGAAAGAAGAAAGATTTCCCATGCTCATGGATATATAGGCTTAATGTAGTGAATATCATTATCGTACCAATAGCAATTTGTGTATTCAGTGGAATTACTATCAAAATTCAACCCAATTTTATAAAAATTTTGAAAAAATAATTCTTATTCTCACATGGAGAAACAAAAAAAATCAAGTATATCAAAAAACAACCATAAACAATAAAAGAATTTCTGGAAGAATTGGCCCTTACTTCAAGAACAAGTGCATTACTAAGCCATCATTCAACTTTTGAAAGAACCCAATTCACTTGAATGAATATGAACATCAATCTCTGATTTATTTTTTTTTCCATATGGAAAACATAGTCAGTGTTGGCCCTTATAGCGATTGCAGAGACCTGGGCATAACAACATTCTGTCATAGATGGGGAAGGTTCTCATAGGACCTAGTTGTTCTCTATGAAGAAGTTGCACACTATTAATAGTGTGCAACTGCTGAATCAGGGAAAGTCATTATCTTCTTTGGCATAGTCACTAGTGATTTTTCTTTATTTCAGCGATCACTTCAAACATATGACCATGTACATAGCCGCAGTTAAACCTAGTCTGTCACAAATAACAGCACTAATATTAAGAATCTAGACAGTATTTGCTGAGCAAAAAAAAAAGATTATTGTACAAGGAAAATGGACAGAAATAAGAGAGCCCAAAATGTGAGAGTGTTCAAAATCTATCATATAATTGTATGAAATCCTCAACGAGTGACATAAACAAAAAAATCAAAACCTAATGATACTACTGTATAGCCATAAAGGATCATATTCTAATGCATAGGGCATTTTTGCTCCTACTGATCAGACTGCAGTACAGTAGAGGGAAAGGCCCATGATGAATCCACTAAGAGTCCTGTCCACAAGTGAAGGGTAAGGTCTTTACATCAGAGGGTCTCAACCTGTTGGAAACAGTTCCTTTGGGTTTAAAATATCACAGGGGTTAAATATTACATATTATGATTATCAGAAGTTTACATCACAAATTATAACACTACAGAGTTACAGTTACAAAATAAAAATGAAAATAAGTTTAAGTTTCTTGTTTCATACAGCAAGAGGAACTGTTGTAAGGACTCTAGCATTAAAAAGCCTAAGAACCACTCTTTTGATGAAGGTAGGTTAGACTATTAATTTTTAAGTGATGTTAAGTCCTAGCTTCTTTGTACATTCACAGCTTATTCAGAATAGCTTTTTTTCTGCATCTAAGTATAAAGACAAATTTCCATATTATATTGAATTTATTTACACACTCCATTTTTCAAAAGATTTTGTCATTAAGTGAAAATGATATAGACTTGACAAAGAATATAGTAAGAGTCACAGTGTAGTCACATCCTAATTTTCTCTTAGGATACTGGGATGCTCCTAGATCATTGGGGAAAATCTCAATACTCATTCATTTTAAGAATTTGTCCAAAGAGGTTTTTTTTTTTTTTTTGGTATAGAATAGAGTTTATTCAGGGAAGAGCATGGGAGTTAATGGTATAGTGGAAGTAGAGAAAGGCAGAGAGAGAGAGAGAGAGAGAGAGAGAGAGAGAGAGAGAGAGAGTGTATAGAGAAGTGGAGGCCGGCCATGACCACGTGGAGAGAGGGGGGAGGGGAGGAGAGTCCAAGGGGCAGAGAGGTGAGGGTGATGAGAGAGAGTTCGATGAAAGAGCCAAAGAGGTTTTTGAAAGTGTAAAATTTTATTATTGGTGCCTAGAACTAGTCTCTTGAATAGGCCATGGTAATGAAGCTTATTGAGTCCATTACTCATAGTTATAACTAAGATCTAGGTTATTCAAGATATTACATATTTTCAAAACCACTTGAATTCCATTGGTCATGCTGTCAGACAATATTTGGACATGGTTTGAGCCAATCATTTTCTGATCAATGTCTTCTAAGTCATATATAATAGTTTTGCAGGCAATCATTTCCAAGACAGTCTTGGCATGTGTATTGTGAGCATCAGATACAATAGATACTTTCTGTGTCTGTGTCTGTACCTGTGGAAAACAAATATTTTATATCAAGATTACAGTAAGAAACATATAACCTATCCAAATTTACTTGTACAAAATTTATTAGAATGAGAAAATGCTAAACATTCATAGTGCACTGATTTCCTGTCACCCAAAGTTAGAGAAATTTAACTCAGTGCAAAAAATGGAGAGGGTCTTATGCAGTACTCTAATGGAATGATTTCACATAGGTGGAACAAATTTTCTAAGAACTCTTAAAACCAAACTTTCAAATATTAATGCAAAAAAATGTTTTTTTCTATTAGGGAAAGGGTATATTGATCTAGTGAATGGTTTGATTTACATTTTTTCAACTTGGCAATGGTAATGTAATTCATAACCAAATAGCACTTATTCAAATATATATATATTATCTTGTAGATATGGGCCTGTGGAGATTAAGTTCAGGGATAGAACAATGCTTGTAAATTGTCAGAGCCAGAACTAAGTCACAGGCCACCAAAATGTTGCCGAAATTCAAACTTAGTGCTTTTATACTGCTTGTAAAAAACACAGTGGCAATATGTATTTTCTCTGATATTTCAGGTTGAGTTATTCACTTGAACATGAATTAAAAATTAACTTTATAGAGTTACGTAAGTCTGTCTCATGGATCTCTTCATATGGCATGGCAATTGTATATTATATGCCATATTTATTACCTATTTCACATTCCCAAGAACAGGATGTATTAGAGTGTCATTGAATAAGTAGACCCAACATACTTACCAATTACTTGTAGAAAGAAAGTTCATGGTAGACATCTGTAATAGTCATTGCATTTTATCTAAGCCAACATTATAACCTCCATTATATTTCTATTAAACTCAAAACCAAATATAAAGCAACTTCCTTTCAACTTCAAGCAGAAAGAAAGGACATCAAGTGAGGGAGGTGGTTGCCATCCCACAGTCAAAACGCTGACCCATATTTGTTCCTGTCTGAAACAACTGCAGGGATGAAAATGGAGAAGAGCTTGAGAAAAAGAAGTTCCAGCAACAGGCCCAAAGTGGGATCCAGCTCAACGGATGGTCCCAAGTCCTGAGACTATTACTGAGGTTATGGAGCACTCACAAAAAGTGGCCTATCTTAACTACCCTCCAAAAGATCAGACAAATAGCTTATGGAGTCATAAGTGCATATTTGCATCTAACTAATGGAAAGAAGCTGCTGAGTCCTGTGAATTAGGGAAAAGCTAAAAGTATCTGAGGAGTACGGCATTCCTGTAGAAGGACCAGCACTCTCAATTGAACTGGACTCCTGAGATCTCTCAAACACTGGATCACCAACCAGGCTGCATACACCAGCTAATTAATATAAGGCCCCCAACAGCAGAGGACTGCCATGTCTGGGTTCAATCAGAGAAGATACACCTAACCCTAAAGATACTGGGTTCCCCAAGGAGTTTAACAGTAAGGTGGGGTGGATGGTTGTGTGGTTGGTGGTAGGTGATAGGTGGTAGGTGGTGGGTGGTGGGTGGTAGGGAATGGGGCATTGTCCTGGAGATAGGGGTGGTCAAGGGGGAAGTATGAAATGTGAAACAGTCAGAGGTTGGATAAGGAGGGAGATATAATCTGGAGTGTAATATACATAATTAAATAATTAAATTAAAAATTCAAAAATGACTTTTCTTATGAGAAAAGGAAATACTATTTTCTGCTTCAAATACCATATTTTTCTGAAGATAAATGTATACTTAAAGCTTTAAGAATATATGACTGGATAGAACATTGACTTTGAGATTTTAAAAATTACCCAGAATAATAAAGAAAATATTAACACACATATTAACAGAGTTCCTATTAAATGAACATTATGTCATCAGTCTTATTAAAAATTACCTATATGCTACACAGTGAGGTAGTGTTTATTTTTCTCAAGACTGAGGCTGACTTCAAATGCAATAGAGGTTTAAGGATAATATTGGCTGTCGATCCTCACATTCAGCTATATTTTAAATGAAACTTTTTATTTAATGACATGTTTTCTGTCCCTGCCTCACATTTTATAGTGGGAACATTCCAACAGAAGACATACATCACATTTGAACTCAACCCTTCATACTTTGCAACCATCATATATCCCAGTCCTCTTAGTATCTAATATGAGAAATCGTAAGTACAGTATATTTGTAATGCATCTACATTGTCAAGTGTCCAGTTGCCACATGTCACTGTAGCTATTATATCTAGAAGTGGTGGAGAGTGAAAAGTTACTCACTTATCACCATAGCATTGTTAATACCTCCAAGATTCTTACAGGTTGCTGCCACCTATCAGACCCCTTAAAGTTGACTACTCTCAAAAAACATGACATTTCACAAAATTCTTAGGTAAATCTGAGATGATTATCCCCTTATAGCTTACCTTGCCTTCAATTAACATTGATTGCAGCAGCAGAATTATGAAAAAATACATCTCTGGGAAAGAAGTCATTGCTGAAACTAACGAAAGATGTCACAGTTGAAATAAGCCCTGGGTGAGACACTCATTGTATCCAAAATATTGATAGAAGCTATGCTCAAACAATTGAGTGTACCAATTTTTTTTTAACAGTGTAATAAGTATAGAGATACCATGTAGGGTCATTCTAGTTTTATGTGCCAATCTTGCCTCTAATAGGGCTGATACATTAGGTAAAATGCTTTATTGATGGTCAGTTGTATATTTGCAAAGGGAAAACATTGCTAGTTTCCTTATGAAGATGTCTATTTCTCTGTCTTCAAAAAGGAAATGCTAAAAAAAAATGGCAAAGTTTTGAAATTTGCTTTTCACTGTGTACTGTGGTGGCTTGTGTTCTCATGCTAATTATGTTACCCAAAGGCCTGTTTGCAGTGTTCCACGTGTAGGACTAAAGAAAGCCTGTCCCAGGTTGGCTTTTGGCTAGCTAATAAAGTTCCTGGCAGCCAATGGCTGAGCAAGGAGACAGAGGAAGGAGGAAGAGGGGATTCTGCCATGACAAGGGCAAAGGAGACAAACCACACCAGAGAGGTGAAGAAGGGTGAGAGTGCAGGCATGTTGGTACAGGGGGAAAGAAGCCACAGGAGGGGTGCCCAAAATGGCTCAGGGCAGTAAGGATAAAATATAGATGTAGTAGCTATTTACTCAGGGATGACAGAGGGGAGAATGTGTTAGCCACATGGAGTTAGGGAGGGGTGCAACTGTTGAGCTGTTTAAGGTATTTTAAATAGAAGGCTCTGTATGTGAATCTTTAATTAGGAATTCAAAACATTTGTGTGTGTAGAGAGGAGTGCTAGAACACCCACCAAGGAGTTTAGAGCAGATTAACTGATCGCATCTTTAATTTTACTAATATCTGTTTATAGCTTTCGTCTATATAAACTTATATACTGTGAATCAGTATTCCACAGTTGTGATTATGCAAACAGAAATATACAAACACATTATAAACGCATTTTGTGAAGAACAATTCTAAGTTATGCTATTTTGTTTTTTTACTACTTGCAACAAATTTCAATATCTTCCTTCAGTAAAAAGTACAATCAGTTGTACATTTATTCTATTTCAGTTTAGTCAGTCCATGCTTTTAAATATGAATGGTTTCATATTTTTATGAAGATTAAAACACATCTGCTCATTTTGCAAAGTTTGCAGTCTCAGGAATTGCCAAATTCCACATCCTTTAGATGCTGCTAAATGCTTCATTTTTCATATTTTTTTTTATTTTCTATAGCCTTTGCTTACATTCTGAATGCTTTGCCCTTTCCCAGTTCCCCCCTCTTCATAAGCCCTCTTCCCTCCGCCCATTTCCCAATCATCCCCCTCACATTTCCCTGTCCTGGTATTCCCCTACAATGCTGTCTTTTTAATGTGAATATGTTAACCTTCTGTCTCCAAGTTACCTTGTAAACTGAAGGAATGGTACCATAATTTGTACACCACTATATCTGTACCTTAATTATTAGTTTTTTTATATTATTAATTTTCCTTCAAATTTTTATCTGGCTAAAGAAAACTACTGTGCCATTATCAGCAAGCATCTAGTACATTTTACATTTTTAAAATACCATTTACCCTTTTACTTAAACTTTTCCATATCTACCATAATACTCTCTGTAAAATCCATGCCTGTTTTACTGTTGGAGTTTATGACTAACATTTTAGTCAAAACATTTGCATACATATTTGTAACATATTTTCTTATTCTTTCTTCATATACACAAATAACTGCAAATCAAATGGCATACAAAACATTCTGGATTAGCCTTGATCTTCATAGGCTCATGAACAGATGAAGAGATATATTGAAATTGCCTTTTCTTGCCAGAAGTGTGGTGTGTTGCTATATATTACTTGACACTTGAAAGGATTTATTTGTGAAGACTTCTGGGCAGTGTCAAACTACTGTAAATATTTCAAAAACAGAGGTTCTAATGTGTCACTGGCTACTGTTATCTTAGTATTGTAACTATAGTCACCAGACATTGAAACTTACTTTTTTTTTTCAGTCTTTTCTCAGACTGCTTTTAATTCAGATCAGCTCCTCTTCTAGTCTCCTGTGCTTCTGTACTTATCTTGATCTCCTTTTATTAGGTGGAGGCAGATTTTTACAGATTTGAATGCAGAATTGGTTGAACTACATTGGCTGCTCATCTAAGCAAAGAGGAGTGATTGAAGAGGTTTGCTTGGGTTGTGCTTCTTGAACATCAGAATATTTAAGATAGTGACATAAGAAAGCCGTGCGGAGTAATATCCCTGCATGAGATTATTGAGTCAACAATCTCAATTTTTATCTTGGCTTATGGAGATTTCCCTTTGTTTCTTTTTCAAGCAAGAGGTAGGAAGGTGAATTTCATGCCCATATCCATCTTCTGAGTCTAGTATTTTAGTTAACAGGGTTTTGTGCACACAATAACTATATAACTAAATATTTCTGTTTGTATCCAATTTATTCTATTACTTGTTATATCTTCTTCACTTTGTTTATAAGGTTTTTTTTATTTTATATTCACTTTATATCTCAATCAAAGCCCCTTCCTTTCTCTCTTTCTAATCCCCTTTACAATTCTCTCTCTTCTTCTCAGAGAAGAGGAAACAGCATTGTGTACCACTCCACCCTGGAATGTAAATTGCAGCACATCCTTTCCCACTGGGGCCCAACCATGCAGTTCAAGAAAAGAAAGGAGAACCAATATCAGAGCACATAGACTGAGACTGCTCAGCTCCACTTATTAATTTCCTGCATGAATACCATGATGCACACCTGCTAAAAATATGTATGGGGTCAATTTCTAGCCCCTGCATGGTCCCTGGTTGGTGACCCAGTTTCTGTTAGGCCCCATGGGCACAGGTTAGTTGACACTGTAGGCCTTCTGGTGGGATACTAGCTCTCGCAGTTTGCTCATTGCATTTCTTTTTTTTTTTTTTTTTTTGGCTTTTTTTTATTCGATATATTTTTTATTTACATTTCAAATGATTTCCCCTTTTCTAGCCCCCCACTCCCCGAAAGTCCCATAAGCCCCCTTCTCTCCCCTTGTCCTCCCACCCACCCCTTCCCACTTCCACGTTCTGGTTTTGCAGAATACCGCTTCACTGAGTCTTTCCAGAACAAGGGGCCACTCCTCCTTTCTTCTTGTAGCTCATTTGATGTGTGGATTATGTTTTGGGTGTTCCAGTTTTCTAGGTTAATATCCACTTATTAGTGAGTGCATACCATGATTCACCTTTTGAGTCTGGGTTACCTCACTTAGTATGATGTTCTCTAGCTCCATCCATTTGCCTAAGAATTTCATGAATTCATTGTTTCTAATGGCTGAATAGTACTCCATTGTGTAGATATACCACATTTTTTTGCATCCACTCTTCTGTTGAGGGATACATGGGTTCTTTCCAGCATCTGGCAATTATAAATAGGGCTGCTATGAACATAGTAGAGCATGTATCCTTATTACATGGTGGGGAATCTTCTGGGTATATGCCCAGGAGTGGTATAGCAGGATCTTCTGGAAGTGAGGTGCCCAGTTTTCGGAGGAACTGCCAGACTGATTTCCAGACTGGTTGTACCAATTTGCAACCCACCAGCAGTGGAGGAGTGTTCCTCTTTCTCCACACCCTTTCCAACACCTGCTGTCTCCTGAATTTTTAATCTTAGCCATTCTGATTGGTGTAAGGTGAAATCTCAGGGTTGTTTTGATGTGCATTTCCTTAATGACTAATGAAGTTGAGCAAATATTATCCCCTTTCCTCATTTACTCTATGAAAACCCCTTCCTCTGCTCACTCACACATGCACACCTGAATCCCTGTCCTGGCATTCCCCTACACAGGAGCAATGAGCCTTCACAGGTCCAAGGGCCTCTCCTCTCATTGATGTTGAACAAGGCAATACTGTGCTACACATGTGGCTGGAGCCATTGGTCCCTTCATGTGTACCCATTGTTTGGTGATTAAGTCCCTGGGATCTCCGCAGATACTGATTAATTAATATAGTTGATAGGAAATGATCTTGCACTAGACAGGGGATGCACACTATTAAACATAATCACTTATGCTTATGCATGAGCTCCTGCCACAAGGATCCAGCCATGTATTAGATCCGGTATTGACGCCCTTTGATGGTATTCAGTGAAAGGAAGTCTAATCCAATTAAGCCCTTTCCTTCTGGACTTGGTTATGGAGTTTCATTGCAGCAAAAGAAACCCTAACTGAGATACTACCTGTGGTTCGAATTGAGTCTGTTTGACATTGGCACTTATCAATCCAATTTGCCATAGTAATTATTGTTAAAAGTAAAGTCTGATGTCTCAGAATAAGCTGGGCCCATCTTTACTGCTGCAATATGCACAAAAAAGGAGGTGTTTCTTGCTCACTTATTCTCCAAAATCAAATTCTGCCCAGGGTATTCAAAATAGATGCAGACAGATATGCATAACAAATCTCATGAATGTGTCCTCGTGAGATCATTCTTCTAACCAGAGGTATTTATATCATTACATATTTTTATTTAAAGAACTAAAGTGGAAAAGCTTCTAGCAATAGAAAATAATGCTGAAACAATAGATTATGGAATAATTGTGCATAAAAATCATTTTGTAAAATTTCAAATATAGTAAAATCATGAGAACTGTGACGCTCTAAGCATTACTTTGTGGTTTCTTTGAAAACAAACTAAAATTTCAATGGGCAAATGGAGAAAGAATATATTTCACCCATTTTTTAGAAAACAAATTCTACCCAAACACCTTTCTTTACTTCAAACGTACTGTGCCTTTAAAATTCAAAAAAACATAGCATACAATAGATCACTGTGAAGACATATTTCATATATTCCTTTGCCTTAATCTCTCTGACGCAAAATAATGGTGTTGAGTGGTATTGTGATGTGTCCACCAGTGCAAAAGTAAATCAAATTTAGAACTCTGTGTGTTCAGAGAAGTCATCCTCTTCTTCCTTGTTTAGACAGCTGCAGCATTCTTGGTAAAAAGCTAAATGGAATAATTATTATCAGAAATGAATTAAAGTAATGATGTTCTCAGAGGACTTCAAATGTTTTCTTATTGATAAATTAACTCATCACTTAAACTTATAAGTTTGTCAAAAGCCATTCTAGATAGACTAGACAGAGACATCAGAGGTTACATTAAGATATATGCTATTATCACAGCATGTCACATAAATACAAAATAAAATAAATTGGTGATCCTCCTTCTTGATTAAAATAGACAGATGCCCTATGGTATATAAGAGGAGTTAGAACATCTTATCTCATAATTTTGATCACAACACCCTTTGTGATATTCTTGCTCTTAAAAATTTCTACTCCTTAAGTCATGATATTCCCTAGGATATGGAAGATCTTTGTTGAAGATGTATCTTCTAGGGCTATAATCCCAAAAATATCTTGATTCCTGTGTTAAACCCACTTTTAGTAACTTGGAATGAGCTTCATTTATTTCAATATAAATCTTTGATGAGGGATGAGAGTTACACTTATTATTGGAGACAAAAATAAGCCTTGGAAATTAGTAAAGAAATAAAGGTAATAGATTCTTTTCTAAAGTCAAAACTCCAACAGCCCTGAATGTTTTTTAGGTTTCTAGTACCAGACATCAATACTCTGATTTTGAGAGGGCCTTAAGTACAACTATACAAATGATGGATACCACTAACATTGGATTCTGAATTATTTGAACTTTATAATTATTTGATCTTGCTAACAATAACTTTTCCTTTTTAGATGCTGCTGTAGCTGTATGATACTACTGATCGCTTAATCTCCATAAAAAATGTACAATATTTTCAAATACTGTGGAAGGTAGTCTGCAGTAAGGAGTCTTTCATGTTTTATCTTAATAATATTATCTGCATTCTATGTGTGAAGTGTCTCTTGACATTACCTTATGGAGAAATATGATCTTACATTACCTCATGGAGAAAAATGTCTTAGATATACTCACAGAGGTCTACCTGTCTTTGTCTATCAAAGAAGTGTTCTTAAAATAATGTACCACCACTAACTGGCTTGGACCCTTATTCATTTTCTTTGATATAAATTTATCTACATTTCAAATGTCCTAGTTCCTGGTTCCACCTCCCCAGGAAATCCCATAAGCCATCTCTCCTTCCCTAATTAGCCCTCTCCTGCTTCCCTGTCCTGGTATTCCTCTACACTAATGAATGAAGGCTTTCCAGGACCAAGGGCCTCTCCTCCCTTTTTTGTCTAACAAGGCCATCCTATGCTGCCTATGGACCCTTAGTTTTAACAGACATGGTAAGCTAAAATGACACCACATACCAAAACAAGCAGAGAGTGAATGAGAGTTACTAGGAATTTTGATATAAAGTGTTGGCAAATCCCTTGGAAATCAAAGAATACTCAATAAAATATTCACAAATATATATATAATAAGAAATACAAAAACAAGAAAGAAATCCATAGCCTCACATATTTGAGACTAAAATAACGGCAAGAAAACATTTGAGTAATATTAAGGAATAGATATAACACAAAATTATTTACTAATGCAGTTAAAATGGGCAGAGAAATCTGTGACCTTAAATGCTAGACACAGAGAATGAAAAGGGCACAGGTCCTCTCTCTCCAGAATTTCACTTGAAAACGTACCAAAGGGAAACAAGTATCCAGGAGCAAAGACAAAAGAGCAGATTATTGATCACATGCTGGGAAATTACTGAGGGCTGCTGGCCAATGTCACTTCTTAAATGTTCTGAAGATTAAGAAACAGAATACAAGAAAAATTCTTCAGTTAAATGACAGCTGGTAAGAGCAGTCAGTGCAGCACAACCACATCTGGCCTAAAAGGACCTGCTTCTATTCAAAGAGAGAAAAATGCTAGGAGAACCTCAGAATCACAGGAGCCAGCATAAAGTCCTCAATGAACTGAAAGCCTATGAAACAAGCAAATTGAGTAACGACTGTGGAGTATTAATGTAACTTCCACAGTAAGATGGCAATATTTACAACGCTAAGGTTACAGTTGCTTGTAAAACATCAGCGCTTCTGTCAAGGAAAAGTTCTGGGACTATGCAAATTTGAATAACTAATCTAGTCAAGGTATACATAATGCTAAGCAACATAACATGATAATAGCTAGAAAACTCAATTAAATGCATTTTATCATCTCCTCATAATAGTAAGGCCATATTTTGCCTTAAGTGACATCATAAAGAGTACTTGCATTACTTGGAATTCATAATTTACTGGTCCAAAAATAGAGGAATACATACATTGCTCTTTAAAGTAGACGCAATGAGTATTCTAGGGTTTCCCAGAATGTTTTGTAGATGTTTTGTTGTTATTGTGTCTATATAAGTAATGGCAAGAAAAAGACATCACATATATTATTGAGATTTTGAAATATTATTGATAAATTGCAATGATGAAAGAGGCAGAAATTAGAAAAAGAACATTATGGAGTATATGGAATTGTTTAAAGAGAAAAAAGTAGTAAATGATACTTAAAGTTGCAAAACATACCTCACGTTTTCTTGTAGTGACTGCATTTTTTCAGCCCAATAATAATTTGAAGCATATTACATCCTTACAAAATAATAAATTGAAGGAGAAGTGTATTCAGATTATATACTACAGAAGGTAGAGCTGCTTCAAATTGAATGATAAGCTATTTATATGAATTCTAAGAGGAGAGTTCATGCATCTGACACTAAGTGGCCTTCAGCAGCACAGAAAGGGTACAGGATTTGGGCACTCCTACAAGTGAACAATATATGTATTGAACACATATTGAATGATTAAATCTTTTTTCTGTATTCTCAGGGTTGTTTTGATTTGAATTTCCCTAATGACTAATGATGTTGAACACTTCTTAAGGTGCTTCTTGGCCATCCGAATTTCTTCAGGTGAAAACTCTTTGTTTAGGTCTGTGTCCCCAGAGATCTTAAACTTGGGATATCTCAGTACCAGGGGCCACTTATCCTATCTGACTGGGAAATAAGATGGCAGTGTGGGGGGCGGGGGCACCTCCAAGCACTGACTACCCTGCAGGGCACAGGACCCATGCTGGCTGGCACCCAGACAAATCAAAAATCTGCCCAGGTCCTGGGCACAAGCAGCAGTCCGCAGCTCAGTGGTCTACATCTCCAGAGATCTTAAATTTTGAGTGATTAAATCTCAATGAAAATAAGAAATCACCATCTTTCCCACAATGTACTGTGTAAGCTTAAATGGAATATTCATCCACAATTCAATATTTGGGCTTATATTTTCCTATTGAAGGAAAAACTGAAATTTGATAAAGCATAAACATAAAACTATTTAAATTAACACTTATGCTTTACCAAATGCATTTCTAAGAGAGTTATGCATTTAAGTGTGCATAAGCACAACCCTAACAATTTCCAGTATAGATGAAATACATGAATAGAGAACAGCAAAGTGAGAGAAGTTACACAGTGAAAAGAAAATGTCAAAATTTTGTAGTTATATTTTTTAACTTTTTTATTAGATAGTTTCTATAAATACATTTAAAATTTTACTCGATTTCCTGGTTTCCCCTACAGAAACACCTTATCCCATTCCACTCCCCCTGCTCACTGTCCCCTATACTAGGACATCAGGCCTTCACAGATCCAATGTACTCTCTTCACACTGATGCCCAACAAAGCCATCCCATGATACACATGTGCCTGGACCCATGGGTTCTTCCATGTGTACACTTCGGTTGGTGGTTGACTCCTTGAGAGCTCTAAATGGTTGATATTTTTGATCTTCCTATTGAATTGCCAATCCCTTCAGCTTTGTAAGTTATTCCTCTAGCTCCTCAATTGCAAACCCTGTGATCAGTCCATTAATTGACTGTGAGCATGAATCTCTGTATTTGTCAAGAACTGGCAGAACTGATCAGGAAACAGCTGTCAGGCTTCTGTCAGCATGCCCTTCTGGGTAACTAGAATAGTGTTTGTGTTTAGTGACAGTACATTGGATGGATCCCCAGGTTGGACAGTCTCTGCATCGTGTTTCCATCAGTTTCTGCTCCATACTTTGTCTCTGTATCTCCTCCAATGGAAATTTTGTTCCTCCTTCTAAGAAAGACCAAAGTATCCATACTTTGGTCTTCCTCCTTCTTGAGCTTCATTTGGTCTGTGAAATATATATTGGTATAAATGAGCATCTGAGCTAATATCCACTTCTAAACAAGTACATACTATGCGTGTTCTTTTATGATTGTGTTACTGATTCAGAATGATATTTTCTTATTCCATCCACTTGCCTAAGAATTTCATGAAATCATTTTATAAATAGCTGAATAGTATTCTATTGGGTAAATTTACCACATTTTCTGAATCCCTTCCTCTGTTGAGGGACATATGAAGTGTTTTCAGATTCTGGCTATTATAAATATGGCTGCCTTGAACTTAGTGGAGCTTGCATCTTTAGATGTTGGAGCATCTTATGGGTATATGCCCAGGAGTGGTATAGCTGGGTCCTCTGGTCATACTATGTCCAATTTTCTAAAGGTACTCCAGACTAATTTCCAGAGTGATTGTACCAGCTTGCAATCCCACCAGAAATAAAGGAGTATTCCTATTTCTCAACATGCTCCCCAGCATCTACTGTCACATTAGTTTTTTATCTTAGCCATACTTATTGGTATTAGGTAGAATCTCAGACTTGTTTTGATTTGCATTGCACTAGTGACTAAAGTTGCTGAACATTTCTTTAGGTTCTTCTCAGGCATTCAGTACTACCAGTTGAGAATTCTTTGTTTAGCTCTGTACCAGATTTTTAATAGGGTGATTCATTTCTCTTGAGTCTAATTTATTTAGTACTTCATATATATTGGATATTAGCCCTTTGAGGATGGAGAGTTGGTAAAGATCTTTCCTAATCATTTAGCTGTTATTTTGTCCAGTTGACAGTGTCCTTTGCTTTACAGAATCTTGGCAATTTTGTCGGTTTCCATTTGTAAATTCTTGAACTTAGAGCATAAATCATTGGTGTTCAGTTCAGGAAATTGGCCCCAGTGCCCATGTGCTTGAGATTATTCCAGACATTCTATTCTATTAGATTCACTGTATCTGGTTTTAAGTACTGGTCCTTTATCCTCTTCAACTTTAGCTTTGTTCAGGGAGAGATGGCTCAGAGGTTAAGAACACTGAATGCTCTTCAGAAGGTACTGAGTTCAAATCCCAGCAACTACATGGTGGCTCACAATCATCCTTGATGAGATCTGATGCCATTTTCTGTTATGTCTGAAGACAGCTACAATGTATTTTCATATAATCATAGATAAATTAAAGGAAACAATGTATCAATTTGCATTCTTCTACTTGCTGACCATCAGTTGAACCATCTCCCTTTCTTGAAAATGCTGTCTTTTTTCCACTGGCTTGTTTTAGTTCCTTTGTTAAAGAGCAAGTGAACATAGGTGTGTGAGTTCATCTCTGAGTCTTCAAATAGATTCCATTGCTCAACCTACCTGTAACTGTACCACCACCATGCATTTTTTAATATTACTCCTCTCTAATACAGCATGAAGTCAGAGACACTGATTCCCCCATAAGTTCTTTCATTGTTGAGAAGAGTTTTAACTATCCTGGGTTTTGTGTTATTACAGATAAACTTGCAAATTGCTCTTTAGAAGTCTTTGAAGAGCCGGGTGTGTTAGTGCATGCCCGTAATACTAGCACTTGGGAGGCAGAGGCGGGATTTCTGTGTTCGAGGCCAGCCTGTTCTACAGAGTGAGTTCCAGGACAGCCAGGACTATACAGAGAAACCCTGTCTTGAAAAACAAAAACAAAAAAAGTCTATGAAGAATTGATGGGGAATGCATTGAATCTGTAGATTGCTTTCAGGAAGATGTCCACTTTTACTATGTTAATACTGTCAATAGATGACTATGGGAGACCTTTCCTACTTCTGAGACTTTAGATTTCATTTTTCTGAGATTGACGTTCTTGTCATACAGATTATTCCCTTGCTTGTTTAGAGTCACATCAAGGTATGTTATATTATTTGTGAGTATTGTGAACAGTGTCATTTCCATAATCTCTTTCTCATACTGTTTATCCTTTGAGGAGTATAGGATCTAAATGTGGAAATAGAAACAATAAAGAAATCGCAGAGGGAGGCAACTCTTGGAGAAAGAGTAAGAAAAAGATCAGGAGTCATAGATGTAAGCATCACCAACAGAATATAAGAGATAGAAGAGAAAATCCCCAGTACAGAAGATACCATAGAAAACATTGATACAACAGCCAAGTAAAATGCATAAAGCAAAAATCTTGACCCAAAACATCCAGGAAAACCAGGTCACAATGAAGAGAGCAAAGTTTTGAATTTTGTTTGAGTTAATTTTGTAGCAAGCCACATTGCCGAAGTTGTTTATCAGGTCTAGGAATTCACTAGTAGAATTTTTGGGGTCAATTACGTATACTAGCATATTGTCTGCAAAAAGTGATATTTTGACTTCTTCCTTTCCAATTTTTATCCATTTAACTTCTTTTCATTGTCTAATTGTTCTGGTTAGGACTTTGAGTACTATATTGAATAGGTAGGAAGAGAGTGGGCAGCCTTGTCTAGACCCTGAATTTACTGAGATTGCTTCAAGTTTCTCTCAGTTTAGCTTGATGTTGACTACTGGTTTGCTATACATTGATTTTACTATGTTTATAAAATGGGCCTTGAATTCCTGATCTTTCCAATAATTTTTTTTAATGAAGGGGAGTTTGATTTATCAAATGCTTTTTCAGCATCTAATGTAATGATCATGTGGGTTTTTTTTCTCTTTGAGTTTGTTAACATAGATGGATTACATTGATGGATTTCCATATATTGAATCATTCCTGCATCCCTGGGATGAACCCTGATTGATCATGGTGGATGATCATTGAGATGTATTCTTGGCTTTGGTTTATGAGAATTTTATTGGATTTTATTTGCATCAATATACATAAGGGAATGTAGTCTGAAGTTCTCTTTCTTTGTTGGGTCTTTATGTGCTTTAGGTATAAGCATATCTGTGGCTTCTTAGAATGAACTGATAGTGTTCCTTCTGTTTCTATTCTGTGAAATAGTTTAAAGATTATTGGTATTAGATATTCTTTGAAAGTGTGATAGAACTCTGCACTAAACCTATGTGGTTCTGGCCTTTTGTGGTTAGAAGACGTTTAATGACTGCTTCTATTTCTTTAAGTGTTATGGGACTGTTTAGATTTTTTTTTTTCTGATCCTAAATAAATTTTGGAACCTGGTCTCTGTCTAGAAAATTGTCCATTTTATCTAGTTTTTTTTTTTTTTTAATTTTGCTGAGTATAGGCTTTTTCTGATGATTTTTTGGATTCCCTCAGTTTCTCTTGTTATATTTTCCTATTCATTTCTAATTTTGTTAATTTGGATACTGTCTCTGTGTTCTCCAGTTATTCTGGCTAGGGTTTATCTATCTCGTTGATATTCTCAAAGAACTAGCTCTTGGTTTTGTTGATACGCTGTATAGTTCTCTTTGTTTCTACTTGGTGGATTTCAGCCCTGAGTTTGATTATTTCCTTACTTCTACTGCTCTTGGAAGAATCTGTTTCTTTTTGTTGTAGATCTTTCAGATCTACTGTCAAGCTGCTATTGGATGTTCTGTTCTGTTTCTTTTTGGAGGCAAACAGAGATAAGAGATTTCCTGTTAGCACTATTTGCATTGTTTCCCATAAGTTTCTGTATGATGTGTCCTCATTTTCATTAATTTTTAAAAGTCTCTGATTTCTTTATTTATCTCTTCCTTGACCAAGTTTTCATTGAGGAGAGTGTGTGTTTAGCTTTCATGTGTATGTGTCCTCTATTCGATTGGTGTTATTGAAGACCAGCCTAAGTCAATGGTGATCTGATTGGAGACATGGGGTTATTTCCATCTTCTCCTATCTGTTGTGGCCTGTTTTGTGACTGATTATGTGGTTAATTTTGGAGAAAGTACTATGAGGTGCTGAGAAGTAGGTATATTCTTTTGCTTTAGGATATTCTTTTGCTTTAGGATAAAATGTTCTATAGATGTCTGTTAAATACATTTGGTTCATAACTTTTGTTAGCTTCACTGTGCCTCTCTTCCAATTCTGTTTCCATGATCATTCTAATGCTGAGAGTGGGGGTTTTGAAATCTTCCACTATTATTGTGTGATGTACAATATGTGCTTTGGACTTTAGTATAGTTTCTTTTAAGTATATGGGCATCCTTGCATTTGGAGTGTATATGTTTAAATCCAAGAGACAGTGTCTAAATAGGCAAAATCATTAATAAAAATGGAGCCATAACAAGAAACCTGAAGAAAATCAAGAATCACTAAATATATTTTCTAAGTGAGTTTATTACATTTAATGTAATCATTTGAAGCAGAATTTTATAAGTTCTGATTATGTAGTTCTTTCCTAAAGTTAGAAGATTGTAACCTGGGGCAAGAACATTCAGAACATTGAGGAAGTTGGTGAAACATAGAAGGGTCATAGACTCAGAAAGATACAAGTTTCACTTGATGCAGAAGAGAGGATTTTTTTGTAGGAGCTTCCTGGTATTAGCACAGGACTTCACATTTATCAAAGAACTTCCTTGGTGATGTTAAACACTTGTCAGTCATATTCAAATGTATCTTTAGTAAGGTAGCTGTCTGAGTTTCCCATACTCTCAACCATGTTTCTATAAAACTCAGAATTAAATTCACTGATTTACCAGACTAGATGTGGGTGGAATTGTTACTTTTGGCTGTTCTTGGTGTCTTCTGTAAAGTCTTTGTCCATGTTATTCTAGAAAAACTCATGCCAAATGGACTAACTGTAATTTTCCCTTAAACAAGCAAAAAAAAAAGGGGGGGGGTCAATTCATTTTAATGCTGTAATACTAAATTTTACTCAACAATAAATATTCTTTAGATTATTTTTAATAATAGATGGTTAAGAGGTTACTCCTTTTTGAATACTCACAGTATGGATTTGTTTCTACACAAAGAAATATTGTTTCAGAAACAGAAAGTTTTATCATAATGTTAAGTAACATTGAATAAGTATCACAGGACATGCATGATGGGAATTTCAACATGAGAACCTTCAACTATGTTCACCACAAAACACAGTAAGAAAATCCCAGAGTATTTTAGTCCAAAGTATCTCATTCTCTGCACAGCATTCAGGTGTATGGTTCTGTGTATATAATCAGCAATGCAAGAAGAAGCCTCTCTGAAGAGCATAAATTTAACACTTATATACTGGTATAGATAATTATCTGTTATTATGAGTTTTGCCTCTAGTGCCTTCTGAAAGAATGGATTATTGCTAGATATTGCTTTAATTTTATCATTGAATATCTTATTACTTCCATCTATAACAATTGAAAGTTTTAGTGCATGTGGTAATCTGAGCTGGCATATAATGTTTTCATAGATTCTTAGCACATCTTCCATGTCCTTCTGGCTTTTAGAGTCTCTCCTGAGAGTTGAAATATAATGCTAATAGGTATGATTTTACATGCTTCGCCGACTTTTTGTTTTGTTTTAATAATGTTTGATTGTTTTTATTTTTGGTATTTTGATTATAATATTCCAAGGGCACATTCTTTTCTCATTAAGTCTACTTGGTCTTTTGTATGATTCAGAAGCAAGAGAGAGAGAGAGACTGCTTTCCACAGTAGTTCTGCTGAGTAGTTGAGGTTGATCTATAGGACTTAAATTTTAGGAGCAGAGGTAGAGGTGAAGACAATTCTGGCCACAGTTTCCCTGAAGTATGCCATTTTGGCCAGAGTTTTTCTATTGGTTCCCTGGGAGAACTTGCTATATAAGGGGGATGGGGAAAATGTAAGAAGAGATACAGCATTAGAAAGATTGAGGATCACTGTTTTATGTAAGGAATGGTTAGGCCAGTAATTTTGAAATGAATCTAATTCTTAGCTTTCTGCTACATTCACAGATTATTCAAAACACTTTTTTATTATGCCTCTATGTGGAGAAACTATTTTTACCATATTGGATTTATTTACACTTCCCATTCTTCTGGAATTTGTGTGGTTAAATAAAAATGATACAGACTTGACAGAGAGTATAATAATAGACACAGGATTTAGGATACCAGAAGGCTCCTAGTTCATTTGGAAAAAATGAGAACTCAGTAATTTCAAATGTTTGTCAAAAGATTTTTGATTGAGAGAGCAAAATTTTGTTATTAGTGCCTAACACAGTTCACTTGATTAGACCATGCTAAGGAAGTTCACTGGGCACATTACTTGAGTAACAACATAGTTCTTGGATATTGAAGGCATTACATAAGTTCAACAAATGTCAAATAGCATTGAGTATGGCTTCAAAAAATATTTGGCCTTGGATGGTGCCAAGTAATATCTTTTCAAGTGCTTCTAATTCATTTGTATTAATCTGGCAATCATTTCTTTCCAAGAGAGACTGGTGCTCAGCAGACATGGTGGGTTGTTTCCGCATCCATTTCAAATCCTGAGATAGAGGTGAAATTTTTTTTAGCAAATTCTCAGTAAGAAATGTTAGTCCTATAAATTTTTATTTGTAAAAGATGAAAGAGGACGAGAAGAGACTGAGAGTTCAAGACTAATGCTAGATCTCCAGGGTATAGTCATCTCTTCTCACCTAAAGTTAGAGAGAGATTAACTCAAGGAATAACTTAACTTGGAAGTCCTTACTCAGTACTTTCACAGGACTATTACACATAATTGGAGAAAATTATTCAGGGATTTTCAACACCCAACTTTCTGATATTAAGACAGACAAAATTATTTTAATGTATTCAGGAAAAGTAAATTGATGTAGTGAAGTGACTGCTTTTCATTTTGATTATGTTAGTGATAGTAATATAACTGATAAGCATGATGAACAAGTAGCACTGGTTCAAAGTTGTACCATACTATCTATGTGTGTGTGTGTGTGTGTGTGTGTGTGTGTGTGTGTGTGTTTGTGAAAGAGAGAGAGGGAGACAGACAGACAGACAGACACACACACACACACACAGAGAGAGAGAGATAGAGAGAGAGAGAGAGAGAGAGAGAGAGAGAGAGAGAGAGAGAGAGGGAGAATTGAGTTAAGGGATAGAACAATGCTTGTAACTTGTCCGAACTAGATTTAAGATTGAGTTGCTGCAGCTATTAAGTGACCGTTATATGACCTTTGTCTAATATATTTATATATTTCATACCTATTTTATATTCTAAAGAACAGAGACTAATAGTCTTTTCTTGAGCAAATAAAACCAACACACATAGTAATTTCTTATACAAAGAGGGAAATCATGTAAGTAAAGAATATATCTAATAAAAATAAATTTAAAAAACAAACAAAATATATGCTAGACTTCTGTAATAGTTATTGCATTTTATCTAAGCCAACATTGTTGTCACCATTATATTTCTATTAAACTCAAAATGAAATGTAAAACAAATTTCTTTTTCATAGGAGAAAATGTGATACTAATTTTCTAAATTTTATACACTTTCTTTGTACAAAATTACTTCTTAAAACCGTCAGCATTTTTAATGACTGTCAGTAGAATATTTATTATGAGACATAATTTTGAGAAGTCCTGACAAGTGGAAAAGCTTGAACAGGAGCCTTTGATCTCCATTTGCAATGGGGAGCCAGGTATCTATACAGCCTTTGTGCACAGCCCGCCAGGAGAGAGTGATCTAGCAGTGCCTCTATTTCTGAGCACAGAGGTGAGTTCTCAACCTTCTTTCCCATAACTCTCTGAAAAGAAACAGCTAAGAGTGCACAGGGCATACAATCAGTTGATCAGCTGGGACAGGACCCTTCCTGATGCCATTTGCACCAGTGGCAGCTCCACTGCCTTCTGTACACAGACCCTGCCAGAAGATAGTTGGTCTTCCAGGAATAGGGACACAGGCTTATAGTCCCCCAGCAGGAATAAGCTCCAGGCAGAGAAAGCAAGACCAACTAACATGAGAGATAACCAGGTGACAAAAGGCAAGCCCAAGAACCCTACCAACAGAAACCAAAGCTATTTGGCAACATTTGAACACAATTCTGCGACCACAAGTCCCTGATACCGCAATACACCAGAAAAGCAAGGGTGGGATTTAAAAGCACTAATAGTTATAACTTACTTCTAGGTTACTCAAGATATTACAGTTATTCAAAAACAGTTGAATTCCATTGGTTATGCTATCAGACAATATTTGGACATGGTTTGAGCCATGCATTATCAATTGTCTGATCAATGTCTTCTAAGTCATATAATATATTTTTGCAGACAATCTTTCAATTCAGTCTTGGCATTTGTATTGTGATTAGCAGATATGGTAGATTCTTTCTATGCTTGTGTCTGTACCTGCAGTAAACATTTTATATCAACATTACAGTAAGAAACATAAAACCTATCCAATTGTACTTGTTCGGAATGCAATAGAATGAGAAAATGCTGTGAGCTCAAGATTATTGCTGGACTTGCACAGTGTACTTATTTCTTGCCACTCAAAGTTAGAGAGGTTTAACTCAGTGCAAAAAATGGAGGGGGTCTTATTCAGTACTCTAATGGGACGAATTCACATAGGTGGAGCAAATTTTCGAAGGCTTCTCAACACCAAACTTTCAAATATTAATGCAAAAATTGTTTTTGTCTATTAGGGTAAGGGCAAATTGATCTAGTGAATGGATTGTTCTTTTTTTTTCAAGTTAGTAATGGTTATGTCATTGATAACCAAATAACAGTGGTTCAAATATATACATTATCTTGTAGATATGTGCATGTGGAGACCAAGTTCAGGGGCAGAACAATGCTTGTAAATTGTGAGTACAGGAACTAAGTCACAGGTCACCAAAATGTTGTAGAAATTCAAACTTTGTACTTATATACTACTTGTAAAAAACACAGTGTCATTATACATTTTCTCTGATATTTCAGGTTGAGTTATTCAATTGAACATAAACTAAAAATTAACTTGATAGAGTTTTGTAAGTCTGTCTCATAGATCTCATCATATGGCATGGCAATTGTATAATATATGACTATACTTACTTATTTTACATTCTCAAGAACAAGAAGTATTAGAGTGTGATTGAACAAATAAACCCAACATACTTACCAATTACGTGTAGAAAGAAAATGCATGGGAGACATCTGTAATAGTCATTGCATTTTATCTAAGCCAATGTTGTCATCACCATTCTATTTCTATTAAACTCAAAAACAAATATAAAGCAAGTTAGCTGGGCGGTGGTGGTGCAAGCCTGTAATCCCAGTACTCTGGGAGGCAGAGGCAGGTGGATTTCTGAATTCGAGGCCAGCCTGGTCTACAAAGTGAGTTCCAGGACAGCCAGGGCTATACAGAGAAACCCTATCTGGAAAAAACCAAATCCAATATATAAAAAGCAAGTTCCTTTCGACCTCAACCAGAAAGACAGGACATCATTTGAGGGAGAAGTTGCCATCCCATAGTCAAAACTCGGACCCACGATTATTCCTGTCTGAAACAATTGCAGGATTGGTCATGGAGAAGAGCATGAGGGAAAGAAGGTCCAGTGATAGGCCCAAAGTAGGATCCAGCTCAAGAGATGGTCCTGAGGCCTGACACTATTACAGAGGCTATGGAGAACTCACAAAAATGACCCTATCATGATTACCCTCCGAAAGATGAAACAATTAATTGAAAGGGTCATAAGCAGATATTTGCACCTAACTAATGGACAGAAGCTACTGACCCCTGTGGTTGAATTCAGGAAAAGCCAGATATATCTGAGGAGGATGGCATCCCTGTAGTAGGACCAGCAGCCTCAATTACTCTGGATCCCTGAGATCTCTCAGACACTGGATCACAAACCAGAATGCATATACCAGCTGACATAAGGTCCCCAACAGCAGAGAACTGCCTGGCCTGGGTTCAATCAGAGAAGATGCACCTAACCCTCAAGAAACTGTAGACCCCAGTGAATTTAAATGTATGGTGGGGTGGGTAGTTGGGTGGTCGGTAGTGGATGGTGGGTGGTGGGGCATCCTCGTGGAGATAGGAGCAGGCAAGGAGCAGATATAGGAAGTGGAATAGTTGGATGTTGAATCAGGAGGGAGATAAAATCTGGAGTGTAAAATAGATAGATAAATAAATAATTAAATGATTATATTAAAAATTGAAAAAATGACTTTTCTTAGGAGAAAAGGTAATACAACTTTATGCTTAAAATACCACATTCCTCTGAAAATAAATTAATACTTAAAGCTTAAGAATATATGACTTTCAATAGAACATTTACATTGAGAGATATTTTAAAAATTACCAAGAATAATATAGAAAATATTAACATAAATATTAACAGAGTTCATATTTAATGAACATTATATCATCAGTCTTTCTAAAAATTAACTATATGCTGCACAGTTAGGTAGGGTTTATTTATCTTTTGAGACTGAGGCTGACTTCAAATGCAATAGAGGTTGAAGGATAATATTGGCTGTTGTTCCTCACATTCAGCATTACTTTAAATGAAACTTTTTTGTCTATTGAAAAGTTTTTCTGTCCCTGCCTCACATTTTATTGGAACATTCCAACAGAAGATATTCTTCCCATTTGAACTCAACCCTTCAGACTTTGCAACCATCATATATCTCAATCTGCTTAGAATCTAATTTTATAAATGGTAAATACAATATATTTGTAGTGCATCTAAGTTGTCAAGTGTCCAGTTGCCACATGTCAACTATTTTATACTATTTTATACAACTATATTTTAGCTATTTTATCTAGGAGTGGTGGGGAGTGAAAACTTACTCACTTATCACCATAGCACTGTCAATACCTCCAAAATTCTTTAAGATTGCTGCCACCTATCAGACAGTTTGGAGTTTACTACTCTCAAGGAAAATGACATTTGACAAAAGTCCTAGGTCAATCTGAGATGATTATCCCCTTTTAGACTTACCCTGCCTTCAGTGAGCATTGATTGCAGCAGCAGAGTTATGAAAAAATACATCACTGGGAAAGAAGTCATGGCTGTCATTGATGAAAGATCTTAGTTGAAGTATGTACTGCCTGAGACACTCATTGTAACCAAAAATACTGATAGAAGGTATGCTCAAACAATTGAGGTTGCCAAATTCTTTAACAGCAAAATAAGTGTAGAGATATCATGCTTAGTCGCTCTAGTTTTATGTACCAATCTTGCCATTAATAGGGCTGATTCTTTAGCAAAAATGCTTTACTGATGTCCCAGTTGTGTATTTGCAAATGGAAAACAATTGTGAGTGTCCTTATGAAGATGTATATTTCTCTGTCTTCAAAAGAAATGTTAAAAAATGACAAATGTTTGAAATTTGCTTTTCACTGTATACCTTAGTGGCTTGTGTTCTCATGCTAATTATATTACCCAAAAACCTGTTTCAATGTTCCACATGTAGAACTAAAGGAGGCCTGTCCCAGGTTGAGTTTTGACTAGTAAATAAAGTTACTGGCAGCCAATGGCTGAGCAAAGAGAGAGAGGAAGAAAGAAGAGAGGATTCTGCCATGACAAGACCATAGGAGAAAAACCATTCCAGAAAGATGAAGAAGGGAGAGACTGCTGGCATGGGGAAAGCAGTCACAGGAGGTGTGCCCAAAAGGGTCCATGGAAGTAAAGATAAAATAAAGGTTTAGAAACTATTTACTCAGGGATGACAGAGGGGAGTATGTGTTAGCCACATGGAGTTAGGGAGGGCTGCATATGTTGAGCTGTTTATGGTATTTTAAATATAAGGCTCTGCATGTGTGTCTTTAATTCTGAATTCAAAACATTTGTGTGGGTAGAGAGGAATGCTCAAATACCGAACAAGGAGTTTATAGCAGATTAACTAATTACACCTTTTAATTAACTAATATCTGCTTATAGATTTCATCTATATAAGATATGAATCAGTGTTCCACAGTTGTGGTTATGAAGACAGAAATATATAAACACATTAGAAGCCCATTTTGTGAAGAACAATTCTAAGTTATATTATTTTGTTTTTTACTACTTGCATCATTTTTCACTTTCTATCTTCAGTAAAAACTACAAATGATCAATCAATTGTACATGCATTCTATTTCAGTTTACTCATTCCATGCTTTGAAATATGAGTGATTTCATGTTTTTATGAAGATTCTAAAACTTCTGCTCATTTCACATAGTTTCCATTCTCAGGAATTGCCAAATTCTATATCTTTTAGATGCTGGTAAAGGCTTCTTGATGTGAATATGTTAGCCTTCTGTCTCCAACACATAGAAATAAATTACCTTGTAATTTATAAATTGAAGGAATGGCACATTATTTTATACACTATATCTGCAACTTAATTATTAGTTTTTTTATATTATGAATTTTCCTTCAAATTGTTATCTGGTTAAAGCATAACACCGAGCCATTATCGGAAATAATTTAGTAGATTTTACAATTTTAAAATACCATTTACCCTTTTACACAAACCTTTCCATCTCTACCATAATTCTCTCTGTAAAATATCTGCCTGTTTTTCTGTTGGAATTTATGAATAACATTTTAGTAAAAACATTTCCATATATTTTTGTAACATATTTTCTTCTTCCTTCACATAGACAAAAAACTACAAGGGAAATGACATACAAAGCACTGTGGATTTGCCGTGACCTTCATATGCTCATGAACAGATGAAGAAATATACTGAAATTGTGTTTTATTGCCAGCAGTATGGTGGGTTGCTATATATTACTTCACACTTGAAAAGATTTATTTGTGAATATTGATGGGCAGTGTGAAACCACTGTAAATATTTCAAGAACAGAGGTTCTAATGTGTCACTGGCCACTGCTGTGGTAGCATTGTAACTATAGTCACCTGACATTGAAACTTACTTTTTTTGTTCCAGTCTTTTCTCAGACAGCTTGATTCCTAGGATTTTAGTTCAGATCAGCTCCTCTTCTAGTCTCCTATGCTTCTGTACTTATCTTGGTCTCCTCCTTTCATTGGGTAGAGGCAGATTTTTACAGATTTGAATCCAGATTTGGTTGAACTATATTGACTGCTCATCTAAGCAAAGAGGAGTGATTGAAGAGGTTTGCTTGGGTTGTGCTTCTTGAACATCAGAATATTTAAGATAGTGACATAAGAAAGCAGTGCTGAGTAATATCCCTGCATGAGATTATTGAGTCAACAATCTCAATTTTTATCTTGGCTCATGGAGATTTCCCTTTGTTCCTTTTTTCAAGCAAGAGGCGAGGAGGGGTGATTGGTGCCCATATCCACCTTCTCTGTGCAGTATTATAGTTTACAGGGTTTTGTGACCACAATAACTATATACCTAAATATTTCTGTTTGTATCCAATGTCTTCTATTTCATGTTATACCTTCTTCACTTTCTGTTAATCTCAATTTTTTTTATTTTATATTCACTTTATATCTCAATCAAAGCCCCTTCCCTCCTCTCTCCCTAATCCCCTTTATAATTCTCTCTCTTCTTCTCAGAGAAGAGGAAACATAGCATTGTGTATCACTCCACCCTGGAATGTAAATTGCAGCACATCCTTTCCAACTGGGGCCCAACCATGCAGTTCAAGAAAAGAAAGGAGAACCAATATCAGAGCACATTGACTGAGACTGCTCAGCTCCACTTATTAATGAATACCATGATGCACACCTGCTAAAAAATATGTATCGGTCAATTTCTAGCCCCTGCCTGAGGTCCCTGGTTGGTGGCCCAGTTTCTGTTAGGCCCCCTGGGTACAGGTTAGTTGACACTGTAGGCCTTCTTGTGGGGAACTAGCTCTTCCAGTTTGCTCGGTACATTTAAACAAGATTCACTTACCTCTGCCTGATGTTTGGCTGTGGATCTACATCTGCCTCAATCCTCTGTCAGATAAAGTCTCTGAGGACACAGTTATGCTATGTTCCTGTAGAAGACAGAAGAGTGTCATTAATGCAGTCATTTGTCATTCCTTTAAGTGTTTCTCAGCCATAGGATATTCCTCAGTTGAGATTCCTTTGTTTAGCTCTGTAACACATTTTTTAATAGTGTTATATGGTTATCTGGAGTCTAACATCTTGAGTTCTTTGTATATATTGGATATTATCCATCTATTACATGTAGGAATGGGAATGATCTTTTCCCAATGTTTTGGTTGCCATTTTGTCCTATCCACAGTGTTCTTTGTCTTACAGAAGCTTTGCTGTTTTATGAGATCGCATTTGTCAATTCTTGATCTTAGAGTATAAGCTATTAGAGGTCTATACAGGAAATTTTCCCCTGTGCCCAGGTGCTCCTAGTTGTTACCTACTTACTCTTCTATTAGATTCAGTGTATCTGGTTTTATGTGGAAGTCAATGATCCGCTTGGACTTTAGCTTTATACAGGAAGCCTTCAGCTGTGCTATTTACCTATTAGTGTATGCTCTTTCTAGTTTCTTTTTGGAGGAACTCAGAGCTATGAGTTTTCCTCTTAGCACTCCTTTTATTGTATCCCATAAATCTGCATATGTTGTGCCTTCCTTTTCATTAAATTCTAAAAAGCCTTTCTTTATTACTTCTGTGACCAAGTTATTGTTGAATAAAATGTTGTTCAGTTTGATGTGTATGTGAGTTTTCTGTTGTTTTTGTTGTTATTCAAGACCAGCCTTAGTCCATGATGATCAGATAGGGTGCCTAGAATTATTTCAATTTTCTTATATTTGAAGAGGTCTGTTTTGTGACCAAATATAAGGTCAGTTTTGGAGAAGGTACTGTGAGGTGTTGAGAAGAAGGTTTATTCTTTGATTTAGGATAAAATGTTCTACATATATCTATTAAATAAATTCATATGATTCATAAATTCTATTTCTTGCAGTGTTTCTCCATTTAGTTTGTGTTTCCTTGATCTGTACATGAATGAGTGGGGATGTTGAAGTCTCCCAATATTATTATGTGGGGTGCAGTATATCCTTTGAGCTTTAGTAATATTTCTTTTATGAATGTGGGTGACCTTGTATTTGGAGCATACATGTTCTGAATTAAGAGTAAATATTGGTAGATTTTTTTCTTTGGTGAGTATGAAGTTTCCTTTCTTAACCTTTTTGATTACTTTAGGTTGAAAGTCAATTTTATTCGACATTAGAATGACTACACCAGCTTGTTTCTGTGGACAATTTGCTTAGAATTTTTTTCCAATCTTTTACTCTGAGATAGTGTCTGTTGTTATGCCTGAGGTGAGTTTCCTATATTCAGCAAAATGTTTGATTCTACTTATGTATCCAGTCTGTTAATTGATGTCTTTTTAGTGGGGAATTGACTCCTTTAATATTAAGAGATATTAAGGTAAAGTGATTATTTTTTTATATTTTTTTGTTATTTTTTTGTTATTAGAGTTAGAGTTATGTTTATGTGTCTCTATCCTTTATGGTTTGTTAAAAGAAGATTAATTTCTTGCATTTTCTAAAAGAAAACTTCACTATCCTAAAGAAAGAGATGCCCATGGACATACAAGAACCCTACAGAACTCCAAAAAGATTGGGCCAGAAATAAATTCCACCTGTCACATAATAATTAAAATACCAAATGCATGAAACAAAAAAATATTAAAAGCATTAGGGAAAAAGTTCAGTATCATATAAATGCAGACCTGTCATAATTACACCAGACTTCTCCCAAAGACTAAGAAAGCCAGAAGATCCTAGGCATATCTCACAGAGACCCTAATGGAACACAAATGCCAACCCAGACTCCTATATCCAGTAAAACTCTCAATTGCCATAGATGGGAAAAACAAGGTATTCCACAACAAAAACAAATGTACATGGTATCTTTCTACAAATCTAACCCTTCCAAGGATAATGAATGGAAGACATTTTCTTGCTTTACATTTAAAATATTACCTACTTTCCTCATTTACCCTATGAAAACCCCTTCCACTGCTCACTCATCCACACACCTGCTTCCCTGTCCTGGCATTCCACTACATTGGGGCAATGAGACTTCACAGGTCCAAAGACCTCTCCTCTCATTGATGTTGAACAAGGCAATGCTCTGCTACACATGTGGCTGGAGCCATGGGTTTCTTCGTGTGTAAATTTTGGTTGGTGATTAAGTCCCTGGGATTTCAGCAGACACTGATTATTTAATATAGGTGATAGGAAATCATCTTGCATAAGCCAGGGGATGAGCACTATTAAACATAATCACTTCATGCTTATGCATGAGCTCCTGCCTCAAGGTCCAGCCATGTATTCGATCCTGTATTGACTTCTTTGATGGTATACAGTAAAAGGAAGTGTAAGCCAAATACGTCCTTTCCTTCTGGACTTTGTTATGGAGTTTCATTGAAGCAATAGAAACCCTAAATGCGATACTACCTGTGGTTCAAATTGAGACTATTTAGCAATGGGTCTTATCAATCCAACATGCCTTAGCAATTTTTTGGTAAAAGTATAGTCTCATGTCTTATACTGAATGAGTTTAACCCATCTTTACTGCTGCATTATGCACAAAAAAAGGACGTATTTCTTCCTCACTTATTCTCCAGAATTAGATTCTGTCCAGGGTAATCAAAATAGATGCAGACAGATATGCATAATAAATGTCATGAATGTGTCCTCGTGAGATTATTCTTCCAACCAGAGGTATTCATATCATTACATATTTTTATTCAGTGAACTAAAATGGGAAAGCCTCTAGCAATAAAAAATAATGCTGAATCAATAGATTATTGTGTAATTGGGCATAAAAATACTTTTGTAGAATTTCAAACATAGTAAAATCATGATAACTGTGATGCTCTAAGCATTACTTTGTGGTTTCTTTGAAAAGAAACTAAAATTTCAATGAGCAAATGGAGAAAAAATATTTTTCACCCATTTTCTTGAAAACAAATTCTACCCAAACACCTTTCTTTACTTCAAACAAACTGTGCCTTTAAGACTCATAAAACACAGTAGATCACTGTGAAGACAAAATTCATATATTGCTTTGCCTTAATCTCTCTGATACAAATTAATGGTGTTGAGTGGTATTGTGATGTGTCAACCAGTGAAAAAGAAAATTAGTGCAAATTTAGAACTAAGGAACTGTGTGCTCATAGAATGCATCCTCTTCTTCCTTGTTTAGACAGTATTCTTGGTAAAAAGCCAAATAAAATAATTATTGTCAGAAATGAATTAAAGTAATGATGTTCTCAGAGGGCTTCAAACATTTCATTACTGATAAATTAACTCATCACTTAAACTTACAAGTTTGTCAAAAGCCATTCTAGATGGACTAGACATCAGAGGTTACAGTAAGATATATGCTGTTATCACAGCATGTCACATAATGAAAAAAATAAAATAAATAGTAGATCCTATTTCTTGATTAAAAATTACTGATGACCTATGGTATATAAAAAAAGATAGGACATCCTACCTCATAATTTGAATCACAACACCCTTTCTGCTATTCTTGCTCTTAAAGATTTCTACCCCATTAAGTCATGGCATTCTCTAGGATATGGAAGATCTTTGTTGAAGATGTGTCTTCTGGGGCCATTATCCCCAAAATATCTTGATCCCTGTGTTGAACCCACTTGTAGTAACTTGTAATGGCCTCCATTGACTACAATGTAATTGTTTGATGAGGGATTAGAGTTACACTTATTATTGGGGACAAAAATAAGACTTGGAAAGTAGTAAGGAAGTCGAGGTAGTAGATTCTTTTCTAAGCTCAAAACTTTAATAGCTCTGGAATGTTGTTTAGGTTTCTAGTACCAGACATCAATACCCTGATTTGGAGAGAGCCTTAAGTACAACTATACAAATGATGGATACCACTAACATGGGATTCTGAATTATTTGAACTTTATAATTGTTCAGTCCTGGTAGCAAATACTTTTCCTTTATAGATGTTGCTGTAGCTGTATGATACTACTGATTGCTTAATCTCCGTAAAAATTCATGTACAATATTTTCAGGTACTGTTGAAGATAGTATGCAGTAAGGAGTCTTTCATGTTTGATCTAAATAATATTATCTGAATTCTATGTGTGAGCTGTCTTCTGCAATATGATCTTACATTAACCTCATGAAGAAAAAAGAGACTTAGATTTACTTATAGAGGTCCACCTGTCTTTGTCTATCAATGAGGTGTTCTTGTTTTGGGGGGGGTTGTTTTGCTTTGTTTTGTTTTTGGATTTTTGGATTTGGTTTATTTGAGACAGGGTTTCTCTGAATAACCCTGGCTGTCCTGGAACTCACTCTGTAGACCAGGCTGGCCTCAAACCCAGGAATCTGCCTGCCTCTGCCTCCCAAAATGCTGGGATTACAGGTGTGCACCACCATCATCCAGTTCAAAGAGGTGTTCTTAAAATAATGTACCACCACTAACTGGCTTGGACCCTTATTCATTTTCTTTGATATAAATTTATTTACATCCCAAATGTCCTGTTTCCTGGTTCCACCTCCCCAGAAAATCCCATAAACCATCTCCCCTTCCCCAATTAACCCAGTCCTGCTTCCCTGTACTGGTATTCCTCTACACTAATGCATCAAGGCTTTCCAGGACTAAGGGCCTCTCCTCCCTTTGTTGTCTAACAATGCCATCCTCTACTGTCTATGGACCCTTAGTTTTAAGAGACATGGTAAGCTAAACTGACACCACATAACAAAACAAGTAGAGAGTGAAAGAGAGTTACTGGGAATTTTGATATAAAGTATTGCCAAATCCCTTGGAAATCAAAGAATACTCAATAAAATGTTCACAAATCTATATATAATAAGAAATACAAAAACAAGAAACACACAAATCTATAGCCTCACATATTTAAGACTAAAATAATGGCAAGAAAACATTTGAATAATATGAAGGAATAGATATAACACAAAATTATTTACAAATGCATTTATAATAGGTATAAAAATCTGTAACATAAAATGCTAGACACAAAGAGTGAAAAGGGCCCAAGTCCTCTTGCCCTAGTATTTTACTTGAAAAAAGGACAAAAGGAAAACAAGTATCCAGGAGCAAAGACAAAAGAGCAGATTATTGATCCAGCAATCACATGCTGGGAAATTACTGAGGGCTGCTGGCCAATATCACTTCATAAATGTTCTGATGATTAAGAAGCAGAACACAAGAAAAATTCTTCAATTAAATGACTGCTGATAACTGCAGTCAATGCAGCACAGACACATATGGACTAAAAGCACCTGGTTCTACTCAAAGAGAGAAAAATGCCAGGAAAATCTCAAAAGTCACAGGAGCCAGCAACAGGTCCTGGATGAACTGAAAGCCTATGAAACAAGCAAATTGAGTAAAGACTGTGGAGTATTAAGGTAACTTCCACAGTAAGATGACAATATTTACAATGCTAAGGTTACAGTTGCTTGTAAAACATCAGAGCCTCTGTCAAGGAAAAGCTCTGGGACTATGCATACTTGAAAAACTTATTGGTCAAGATGTACATAATCCCAAGCAACATAACATGATGATGCTAGAAAACACATTTAACTGCATTTTATCATCTCCTCATAATAGTAAGGCCATATTTTGCCTTAAGTGTCATCATAAAGAATACTGGCCTTACTTGGAATACAGAATTTACTGGTCAACAAAATAGAGGAATACATACATTTTACTTTAAGGTACAGGCAGTCAGTATTCTAGGGCATCACAGAATGTGTTGTAGATGTTTTATTGTTAATTGTGTTTAAATAAGTAATGGCAAGACAAAGACATAACATATACTAATGAGATTTTGAAATATTATTGATAAATTGCAATGATGAAAGAGGCAGAAATTAGAAAAAGAGCATTATGAAGTATACAGAATTGTTTAAAGAGAAAATCATGGTAAATGATACTTAAAGTTACAAAACATACCTCATGTTTCCTTGTAGTGACTGCATTTTTTAAGCCCAATAACAATTTGAAGCACATTGCATACTTAGAAAATAATAAATTGAAGAAGTGTATTCACATAATATAGTATTGAAGGTACAGTCCCTTCAATTTGAATGATAAGCTATTTATATGAATTCTAAGAGGAAAGGTAGTGTTTCCGACACTAAGTGACTTCAGCAGCACAGAAAGGGTACAGGATTTGGGCACTCCTACAAGTGGACAATAAATGTATTGAGCACATATTCAGTGATTAAATCTTTTTTTAAAATTTATTTTCTAAATTCTTTGTTTACATTCCAAATGCTTTCCCCTTTCCTGGTTTTCCCCCTCCCCAAAAGTCCCATAGGCCCTCTTCTCTCCACCAATTCTCCAATCACCCCCTCCCTTTCTTCTGTCCTGGTACTCCCCTACAATGCTGGATCAAGCCTATCCAGGATCAGAGCCCTCTCCTTACTTCTTCATGGGAGTCATTTGATATGCTAACTCTGTCTTGGGTATTCAGGGCTTCTGGGCTAATTAATATCCACTTATCAGTGAATGCATTCCATGTGTATTCTTTTGTGATTGGGTTACCTCACTTAGGATGATATTTTCCAGTTCCAAACATTTGCTTAAAAATTTCGTGAATTCATTGTTTTTAATTATATATGCCCAAGAATGGTATAGCAGGGTCCTCCGGAAGTGTCATGCCCAGTTTTCTGAAGAATCGCCAGACTGATTTCCAGAGTGGTTGTACCATCTTACACTCCCACCAGCAGTGGAGCAGTGTTCCTCTTTCCATACATCCCCGCCAACACCTGCTGTCTCCTGAGTTTTTAACCTTAGCCATTCTGACTGGTGTGAGGTGAAATCTCAGTGTTCTTTTGATTTGCATTTCCCTAATGACTAATGATGTTGAGCATTCATTAAGGTGCTTCTCTGCCATCCAAATTTCTTCAGGCAAAAATTATTTATTTAGCTCTGTACCCCATTTTTTTGAATATTTTTATTTTCTATATTCTTTGTTTACTTTCCAAATGATTTCCCCTTTCCCGGAGCCCCCCTCCCCATATGTCCCATAAACCTTCTTCTCTCCATCCCTTCTCCAATCACCTCCCTCCTTTTTCTCTGTCCTTATATTCCCTTCCAATGCTAGATTGATCCTTTCCAGGATCAGGATCCTCTCCATACTTCTTCATGGGAGTCATTTGTTATGCAATTGTGCCTTGGGTATTCAGGGCTTCTGGGCTAATTAATATCCACTTATCAGAGATTGCATTCCATGTGGATTCTTTTGTGATTGGGTTACTTCACTTAGAATGATATTTTCCAAATCAAACCATTTGCCTAAAAATTTTGTGAATTCATTGTTTCTAATTGCTGAGTAGTATCCCATTGTGTAAATATACCACATTTTCTGAATCCATTCCTCCTTTGAGGAGCATCTGGGTTCTTTCCAGCTTCTGGCTATTATAAATAAGGCTGATATGAACATAATGGAGCATGTGTCTTTATTGCATGCCAGGGAATCCTGGGTATATGTTCAGGAGAGGTATAGCAGGGTCCTCTGGGAGTCTCATGTCCAGTTTTCTGAGGAACCTCCAGACTGATTTTCACAGTGGTTGTACCATCTTACAGCCCCACCAGCAGTGGAGGAGTGTTCCTCTTTCTCCACATCCTCGCCAACACCTGCTGTCTCCTGAGTTTTTGACCTTAGCCATTCTGACTGGTGTAAGGTGAAATCTCAGGGTTGTTTTGATCTGCATTTCCCTAATGACTAATGATGTTGAGCACTTCTTAAGGTGCCTCTTGGCCATCTGAATTTCTTCAGGTGAAAATTCTTTGTTAAGATCTGTACTCCATTTTTAAATAGGGTTATTTGGTTCCCTGTGTACCCAATTTTTAAATAAGGTTATTTGGTTCCTTGGGATCTAACTTCTTGAGTTCTTTGTATATATTGGATATTAGCCTTCTATCACATGTAGGGTTGGTGAAGATCTTTCCCAATTTGTTGGTTGCCATTTTGTCCTTTTGATAGTGTCCTTGGCCTTACAGAATCTTTGTAATTTTATGAGATCCCATTTGTCAATTCTTGATCTTGGAGCATAAGCTATTGGTGTTCTATTTAGGAACTTTTTCCCCGTGCTCATGTCCTCAAGGGTCTTCCCCAATTTCATTTCTATTAGTTTCAGTGTGTCTGGTTTTATGTGGCGGTCCTTGATCCACCTGGAGTTGAGCTTAGTACAAGGAGATAAGAATGGATCAAGTCTTATTCTTCTGCATGCTGACTTCCAGTTGGACCAGCACCATTTGTTGAATAGGCTATCTTATTTCCACTGTCTGTTTTCAGCTCCTTTGTCAACGATCAAGTGGCCATAGGTATGTGGATAAATTACTGGGTCTTCAATTCTATTCCATTGGTCCACTTGCCTGTCACTATGCCAATACCATGTAGTTTTTAACACTGTTGCTCTGTAGTATTGCTTGAGGTATGGGATATTGATTCCTCCAGATGTTCTTTTACTGTTGAGAATAGTTTTAGCTATCCTGGGTTTTTTGTTATTCCAGATGGATTTGAGAATTGATCTTTCTAATTCTATGAAGAACTGAGTTGAGACTTTGATGAGGATTGCATTGAATCTGTATATTGCTCTTGGCAAGATGATCATTTTAACTATTTTTATCCTGCCAATCCAGGAGCATGGAAGATTTGTTTCATTTTCTGAGGTCTTCTTCGATTTCCTTCTTCAGAGACCTAAAGTTCTTCTCATACAGATGTTTTATTTTTTGGTTAAAGTCACACCAAGATACTTTATATTGTTTGTGGCTATTGTGAAGGGTGTCATTTCTGTAACTTCTTTCTCAGCCTGCTTATCCTTTGAGTATAGGATGGCAACTGATTTGCTTGAGTTGATTTTATAACCAGCCATTTTGCTAAAGTTGTTTATCAGCTTTAGGAGTTCTCTGATGGAGTTTTTTGGGTCACTTAAGTATACTTTCATATTATCTGCAAATAGTGATAGTTTGACTTTTTCCTTTCCAAACTGTATCCCTTTGGCCTCCTTATGTTGTCTCATTGTTCCAGCTAGAACTTCAAGTACTATATTTAAAAGATATGGACAGAGAGGTCAGTCTTGTCTAGTCCCTGATTTTAGTGGGATTGCTTCAAGTTTCTCTCCATTTAGTTTGATGTTGGCTACCGGTTTGCTGTATATTGCTTTAACTATGTTTAGGTATGGGCCTTGAATTTCTGTTCTTTCCAAGACTTTTACCATGAAAGGATGTTGAATTTTGTCAAATGCTTTTTCAGCATCTAAGAAAATGATCATGTGGGTTTTTTTTCTTTGAGTTTGTTTATGTTGTGGTTTGCATTGATGGATTTCCATATATATTTCCATATATAACTAATTCTGCATCCCTGGGTGAATCCTACTAGATCATGGTGGATAATCATTTAGATGTATTGATGGCTTTGGTTTACAAGAATTTTATAATCTGAAGTTATTTTTCTTTGTTGGGTCTTTATGTGCTTTAGGTATATGTATAACTATGGCTTCATAGAATGAACTGGTAGTGTTCCTTCTGTTTCTGTTCTGTGGAATATTTTAAGCATTATTGTTAGTAGATATTCTTTGAAGGTGTGATAGAACTCTGAACTAAACCTATGTGGTCCTGGGCTTTTGTGGTTAGAAGACTTTTAATGACTGCCTCTATTTCTTTATGTTTTATGGGATTGTTTAGATGTTCTTTTTCTGATCCTAAGTTAACTATGGCACCTGGTTTCTGTCTAGAAAATTGTCCATTTCATCCAGATTTTTCCATTTTGTCAAGTATGGGCTTTTTCAGATGATTTTTTGGATTCCCTCAGTTTCTGTTGTTATATCTCCCTATTCATCTCTAATTTTGTTAATTTGGATACTGTCTCTATTCTCTCCAGTTATTTTGACTAAGGGTTTATCTATCTTGCTGATATTCTCAAAGAACCAGCTCCTGGTTTTGTTGATAATTTATAAGGTTCTCTTTGTTTCTACTTGGTGGATTTCAGCCATGATTTTATTTCCTGACTTCTACTCCCCTTGGATGAATCTGCTTCTTTTTGTTGTATATCTTTCAGATCTGCTGGCAGGCTGCTAGTGGATGCACTCTAGTTACTTCTTGGAGGCACACCGAGATAAGAGCTTTCCTCTTAGCACCGTTTGCATTGTTTCTAGTAAGTTTCAGTATGGTGTGTCCTCATTTTCATTAATTTTTAAAAAGTCTCTGATTTCTTTATTTATCTCTTCCTTGACCAAGTTTTCATTGAGGAGAGTATGTGCTTAGCTTCCATGTGTATATGTGCTCTCTATTGGTTTGGTGTTATTGAAGACCAGCCTAAGTCCTTGGTGATCTGATCGATTACGTGGGATTGTTTCCATCTTCTTTTATCTGTTGTGGCCTGTTTTACAAACAATAATATGACCAGTGCTGGCATGTCAGTTCAGGGGGAAAGCAGCCCCAAGAGGGGTGCCCAAAATGGTCCTTGGCAGTAAAGATAAAATATAGATTTAGTAACTATTTACTCAGTGACAACAGAGGGGAGTATGTGTGAGCCATGTGGAGTTAGGAAGGGGTGCATGTTTTGAGCTGTTTAAGGTATTTTTAATGTAAGGCTTTGCATGTGTGTCTTTAATTATAAATTCAAAAAATTATTGTGAATAGAGAGGAGTGCGTGAACACCCACCAAGTAGTTTAGAGCAAATCAACTAATTACATTTTTTATTTTACTAATATCTGTTTATAGCTTTCATCTATATAGGATATGAATCAGTGTTCCACAGTTGTGGTTATAGACAGAAATATACAAACACATTAGAAACCCATTCTGTGAAGAACAATTCTAAGTTATGCTATTTTGGTTTTTACTATTTTCATCAAATTTCACTTTCTTCCCTCAGCAAAAAGTACAATCAATCAGTTGTACATTCATTCTATTTCATTTTACTCAGTCCATGCTTTGAAATATGAGTTGCTTCATAGTTTTATAAAGATTCAAACACTTTTGCTCATTTCACATAGCTTCCTTTCTCAGGAAATGCCAAATTCCATATCCTTTAGATGATGTAAATACTTCTTGATGTGGATAGGTTAGTCTTCTGTTTCCAACTCATAGAAATAACTTTGCTTGTAAATTGAAGGACTGTACCTTACTATGTACACTATATCAGCACATTAGTTATTAGGTTTTCTTATATTATGAATTTTCCATCAAATCATTATCTATCTAAAGCATAATACTGAACCATTATCAGCAAGCTTCTAGTAAATTTCACATTTTTAAAATACCATTTACCCTTTTCTGCCATAGTGGCCCAGTGAAATCTGTAGACGTGATATTTTACAGACAGAGGTGAAAGAAATGTCTCCTGGGAATAATGGACCTCCCTGTATATTCAGAAACTAAAAATCTCAATTGGCAATTCTGATGGCTGAGACATGGTATTAACCAAGCAAATATAGATATATAAGAATCCATCTTATAGGAAAAAATTCTGCTTTGCTTCAACCATTTATGTTATTATGGTAGAAAAGGCATTCCAGAAATTCCAGTCACTAGTTCTAAGTCACTGCCTTTCAGGGCAGGTGACATACCAAACAATAGCCCAGACTAAGGATATTTACATCTGAAAAATCTTAGGAGGTCCCTGCCATACAGATGAGTATTGGACAAGATAGAATTTACATTTGAGTTGGTCCCTAGCTACCTCCCCACACAAGTTAATCTAGTTCTGCCTGTTAATTCTTGATTTTGCATGCAAACAGGCTGTCTCAGGCCCACCTGAATACAAAGGGAAGTTTTATAAGGAACTGGCCTTTTGTGTTACAGGCCTCAGGCAGGGATCCCTTAAGGAAAACAATTTTTCTTAGCTTATCCAGGTGTGGTTCAGGATACAGTTTATACTTATTAACTCAGGAAGACTAAATAGAGTCAGAGAGAGAGGGAGAGAGAGAGAGAGAGAGAGAGAGAGAGAGAGAGAGAGAGAGAGAGAGAGAGAGACTCAGAGGAGGAATGAGTTAGTTAATTCATCAAGCTGCAGCCAGTTAGCTTTACTAGGCTAGAGGCGAGAGACTGCTACTGGAGCTAATCATTAGGGCTGATCGCCCAGGGCCGACGATGGCCCTGGGCTCGGAGCCTACTATGGCCCCAAGCATGGCACAGAGAAGAATGCAACCAACAGACTAGGCAGAAGTACTCTTGAAAGACAGCGTGAGCCAGGCAGCTTCCAAAGCTCCACAATGCTGTCATTTTCGCCAAGAAGCTAGGCACGAGAACGCCAGGAGGCTAGGCACGAGAACCGTCCTTCTTCAGCTCCCGAGCTGGTGTGACATCAAGACCAAGATGAAGAAGAAGTTTAGCCACATGGGCCCTGGGCTTTGGGTAAATACCCTGTATTGCCCGAGAAAGCCTAGATAGCCTTTTACAGATGTATATGATGCTTAATTCGAGATGTTAACTTGACTGGACTTTAGGAGATACCCAAGAAATACACTCAGATTTCAAACCACCTCTATGGCCATGTCAGTTTGTCATGTTTCCGCTGGACCTGTGTCTTCCTGGACCAAAGAATCCTGGTTACTCCCACAGCAGACTCACACGGCTTGTATCACTTTTCCTCTACTCAAAACATTTCTATCTCTACCATAATACTCTCTGTAAAACTTGTGCCTGTTTTCCTGTGGGAGTTTATGACTAACTTTTCAGTCAAAACCTTTCCACATATATTTATAACATTTTCTTCTTCTTCCTTCACTTGCATAAATAATAACAAATCAAATGACATACAAAATACTCTGGATTTGCCTTGGTCTTCATATGCTCATGAACAGATGAGGAAATATACTGAAATTGTGTTTTCTTGCCAGCAGTATGGTGTGTTGCTATATATTACTTCACACCTGAATAGATTTATTTGTGAAAATAGCTGGGCTGTGTGAAACCACTGAAATATTTCAAAGACAGAGGTTCTAATGTGTCACTGGTCACTGTTATGTTAGTGTTGTAACTATAGTCACCTGACATTGAAACTTACTTTTTTGTTCCAGTCTTCCCTCAGACTGCTTGATTCCTAGGCTTTTAGTTCAGATCAGCTCCTCTTCTAGTCTCCTATGCTTCTGTAGTTATCTTGGTCTCCTCCTTTTATTGGGTAGAGGCAGATTTTTACAGATTTGAATACAGATTTGGTTGAACTATATTGACTGCTCATCTAAGCAAAGAGGACTGATTGAAGAGGTTTGCTTGGGTTGTGTTTCTTGAAAATCAGAATATTTAAGATAGTGACATTAGATAGCAGTGCTGAGTAATATCCCTGCACGTGATTATTAAGTCAACAATCTGAGATTTCATCTTGGCTCCTGGAGATTTCCCTTTGTTCCTTTTTCAAGCAAGAGGTGGGTGACCCGTGCAGCAGGTCCAGTTATTCCGGGGTCTCGAAGAGGCACTACCTGAGGGTCAAAAATGGGGGGGAGAGAAAAGGGAAGCCAAGCACACTAACAAAATCAGAGTCAGTCTGGGTTGTGTCAAAGCTTCCTTTAATGTCGGGGAGGTAAGTGGGATTTAAGGCTTACAGAGAAGGAAATAAGCTTCACACCAGACAAAGGAGGGAAGGACAGAGACACCCCTAGGGGTCGAAGCAGGAAGCAAGCGAAGAGGTCATCTAGTCTTCTGGACAGAGGACACCCGGAGTTAACGCCAGCAGGTACATTCTGTGGTTAGGGCAGGAACATCTTGTGGTATTCTCAGAATCTTCTCACACTGATAGCTCAAGGAGAAGGCTCTAGTTAATTGTTCTTATATTTTAGCAGCCACCACCTTAGGGCCATGAGTAAGCATTAGTCCGAGTAGCTTAGGATGGCTTGCCAAAGGTGGGGAGGGTAGATTGATGCCCATATCCATCTTCTCTGTCTAGTATTTTAGTTTACATGGTTTTGTGGTCACAATAACTATATAACTAAATATTTCTGTTTGTATCCAATGTGTTCTATTTCATGTTACACCTTCTTCACTTTCTGTTTATCTCAATTTTTTTTTATTTTATATTCAATTTATATCTCAATCAAAGCCCCCTCCCTTCTCTCCTCCTAATCCCCTTTACAATTCTCACTCCTCTTCTTCTCAGAAAAGAGGAAGCACAACATTGTGTACCACTCCACCCTGGATATAAGTTGCAGCACATCCTTTCCCACTGGGGCCCAAACATGCAGATCAACTAAAGAAAAGGAGAATCGATGTCAGAACACATAGACTGAGACTGCTCAGCTCCACTTATTAGTGTTCCTGCAGCATGAATACAAAGCTACACACCTGCTAAAAATATGTATGGGGCTTATTTCTAGTCCATGCATGGTCCCTGGTTGGTGGCCCAATTTCTGTTAGGCCCCATAGGTACAGGTTAGTTGACACTGTAGGTCTTCTTGTGGGGTACTAGCTCCTCCAGTTTGCTCAGTACTGTTTAACAAGACTCACTTACCTCTGCCTAATGTTTGGCTGTGAATCTATGTCTGCCTCCATCCTCTGTTAGATAAAGCTTCTGAGGACACAGTTATGCTATGTCTCTGTGAAAGACAGAAGAGTGTCATTAATACTGTCATAGATTGGTTCTCTCACATGGGATGTGTCTCAAATTGGACTGTCTATGGTGGGCTCTTCCCTCAGTCTCTGACCTATCTTAATCCCTTCACAATTTGTAGGCAAAAAAATTTAAAGTTGAAGGTTGTGTGGGTGTCCCCATCCTGCATCTGTAAATCCTGCCTTGCTATAGGAGGTAGCCACTTCAGTTTCTACATCTCCTTCCTGTAGGAATCTCAGTAAGGGTCACATACATAGTCCCACATTTCCATCTGAATCAAAAGATGCTGTATCCTCCCTAGTCCCACATTTCCATCTCAATCAAAAGATGCTATTTGTCCCAGTCTTCTCCTGCCACACATCTCCCAATACTTGATCTCTTGGGCTTTAATTATTACCTTTTTTGATATGTATTTAGAAGCATGATTATCCTTCACTTCATACTACTGTCAACTTATAAGGGAATACATACCATATTTGTATATCTGGATCTAGCTTACGTCATTCAGTCTGATGTTAAGTTCCATCCATTTGTCTACAGAATTTATGATGGTTATGTTTAGTAGCTGAATACTAAATCCAATAGTATTCCATAGTGTAGATATAACATATTTTCTTTATTCTTCAGTTATTAGACATCCAAGTTGATTCCAGTTTCTGACTATTATAAATAAATCTGCTATAAATATAGGTGAGCAATATACCTGTGGTATAATGGAAGCATATTATGGGTACATGCCCAGGAGTATTATAACTAGATCTTGAGGTAAAACTATTGCCAGTTTGCTGAGTAACCACAAAATTGTTTTTCAAGTGGTAGTACAATTTATACTCCCACCAGAAATGGAGGACGGTCCCCCATGCTTCACATCCTCACTACCATATGCTATCTCTTGAGGTTTTGATTTTGGCCATTTGGTATTTCTCAGCCATTACAGATTACTTTGTTGGCAATTCTCTTTAGCTGTATTTACCATTTTCTAATTGAAATATTTGGGTTGTTTGTATCTACAAATTTGAGTTCATTACTCTGTTTTAGATATTGGCCCTCTGTAGAATGGAGGGTTAGTGAAGATCTTTACTCAGTGTATAGGTTTCTGTTTTGTCCTATTTAAAGTATCCTTTGCCTTAAAGAAAATGTTTCAATTTCCTGAGGTTTCAGTTGTGTTTAGAGCCTGAGTCATTTATGTTCTGTTTAGGAAATTGTCTCCTGTACCATTATGTACAAGCTTATTTTGCACTTTGACTTCTGTAAGATTTAGTATATCTGTTTTTATGTTGAGGTCTTTTATCCACCTACATTTAAAGTTTAGTGCAGAGTGATAAACATGGACCTACTTGAATTTTCTACATGTAATCATCTAGTTAGACCAGCAGCACTTGTTGAATTTGCTTTCTTTTCTCCATTGTAAAATTCAAGTGTTCATATGTGTCTGGGTTTATTTATGGGACTTTGATTCAATTCCATTGATCAATCTGTTTCTAAACTAAGACCATGAAGATTTTATTATTTTTGGTCAGTAATAAAGCTTGAGATCAACAATTGTGATTCCTCCAGAAGTTTTTTCATTGTACATGTTTGTTTTAAGTATTCTGTGTTTTCTGTTTTTCCCCACAACATTGAGAATCATTGTTTCAAGGTGTATAAAGAACTGTGTTGAATCCTGAGTAGAGGAAGGCTTCTGATTTTTTTTAAGTGAATTTTATATCCAGTCACTTTGCTGAAGTTGTTTATCAGCAATAGGACATTTTTTGTGGAGATTAGAGGATTACTTTAGTATAATATCACCATGCTTCCTCATCAGGGAAATGCAAATCACAACAACCCAGAGATTCCACCTTACTCCAGTCAGAATGACTAAGATCAAAAACTTAGGTGACGGCAGATTTTAGTGAGGTTGTGGAGAAAAAGGAACACTCCTCTATTGTTGGTGGGATTGCAAGATGGTATATCCAGTCTGGAAATCAGTTTTGCAGTTCCTCAGAAAATTGGGAATAGTACTACTTGAGAACACTGCTATACCACTCCTGGGCATATAGCCAAAAGATTCTCCCAAGTATAACAAGGGCATGTGCTCTACTATTTTCATAGCAGCATTATTTTTAATAGCCAGAAGCTGGAAAGAATCACGATGTCCTTCAATAGAGGAATAGATACAAAAATGTGGTACATTTACACAACGGTGTAATACTAATGATGAATTCGTGAAATTCTTAGGCAAATGGATGGACCTAGAAAATATTATCCTGAGTGAGGTAACCCAATCACAAAAAAAAAACAAAAACAAAAACAAAAACAAAAAAACCACACATGTTATGCACTCACTGATAAGTGAATATTAGCTCAAAAGCTCCAAATACCCAAGATACAATTCACAGACCACATGAAGTTTAAGAAGGAAGACCAAAGTGTGGATACTTGGATACTTTGGTCCTTCTTAGAAAGGGGAACAAAATATTCACAGGAACAAATATGGAGAAAGAGTGCAGAGCAGAGACTGAAGTAAAGGCCATTCAGAAACTGTCCCACATGGGGATCCATGCTAGATACAGTCACCTAACTTGGACACTATTGTAGATGCTAAGAAAGTTTTGCTTAAAGGAGCTTGATATAGCTGTCTCCCGAGAGGCCCTGCCAGAGCCTTATGAATACAGAGTTGCATGCTCACAGCCAACCATTGCACCGATTGTGGGGTCTCCAATAGAGGAGTTAGTGAAAGGATTGAAGGAGCTGAAGGGGTTTGCAATCCCATAGGAAGAACAACAACATCAATGAAATAGACCCTCCAGTGCTCCCAGGGACTAAGCCACTCAACAAAGAGTACACATGTCTCTGGCTGCATATGCAGAGGATGGCCTTGACAGGCATAAATGGGAGGAGAGGTACGTGGTACAATGAAAGTTTGATAAATGCCTCAGTGTAGGGATATTGAGGGCCAGAGCAGGAGCAGGTGGGTGGGTGGAGGAACACTATCATAGAAGGAGGGGTAGGATGTATGGGATAGGGTGTTTCTAGGAGAGGGGGAAACAGGATAAGGGGATAAAACTTGAAATGTAAATACACTAAAATAAATGGATAAATAATTTTAAGATATAAACATAACTTTATATAATATGCTTCAGATTTGTGAGCATTTAGCAGAGAGTGTCTTGTCTCAACTTTCTTTGAAAGCAAAAATATTTGTTAAAATAAGAATTATATATATAATATATATAATTTAATATATAAATGATATATATATCCTTTAATTATTAAAGAATCTTGACTCCTGATATACAGGATTAACAGCAGTTTTTTATGATAATGTGACAGGCCTGTGAGAAATATATCAGCATAAAAGAGTAATTTAATTTAATAGTTGAAGCATATGTAAAAAATCTGAGAATTATAAAATATTTGGTGCATATGAATATATAGTTTTAATTCTACACTATTCAATTTCCAGGGAATTTGCCAACACTTTTCATCAAAATGCCAAGTACTTTTCTTTCTTTTATTTTTTAGACATTTTATTTTTTATTAGATATTTGCTTTATTTACTTTTGAAGTGGTATCCCTTTCCATATTACCCCTCCTATCCCATCCCCATTCCCCTGCTACCTCTCCCCCAATTTCCTGACTTGCAATCCCCTATTCTGGGGAATCAAACCTTCACAGAACCAATGGCCTTTATTCTCATTGATGTCTGAAATGATGATCTTCTGCTACATATGTAGTTGAAGCTATGGGTCCCTCCATTGTACTCTTTGTTTGGTAGTCTACTACTGGGAACTCTGAGGGTACTGATTGGTACATATTATTGTTCCTCTTACAAGGCTGCAAAACTCTTCAGCTCCTTGGGTCTTTTCTCTAGCTGCTCCATTGGGGACCCTATGCTCATTCTATTGGGTGGATGCGAGTCATTGGTATTTTTTATCCACTTTCAAATAAGGATCAAAGTACCCACACTTCAGTCTTCCTTCTCCTTGAGCTTTATGTGGTCTATGAGTTATATCTTGGGCATTCCTAGTTTTTGCACTAATATCCACTTATCAGCAAGTACATACCATGTGTGTTCTTTTGTGACTGGTTTGCCTCACTAAGGAGAATAATTTCTAGCTACTTTCATTTGCCCAACAATTTAATGAATTCATTATTTTTAATAGCTGAATAGTATCCCATTGGGTAAATGTACCACATTTTCTGTATGCACTTCTCTGTTGAGGGACATGTGGGTGCTTTGCAGCTTCTGACTATTATCAATAAGGCTGCTATGAACATAGAAGAGCATGTGTACTTACTACAAGTTGGAGCATCTTCTGAGTATATTCCCAGTAGTAATGTAGCTGGGTCCTCAGGTATTATTACGTCCAATTTCCTGAGGAACCGCCAAACTGATTTCCAGAGTGGTATTACCAGCTTGCAAAACTACTAGTAATGGAGGAGTGTTCCTCTTTCTCCACATTCTCCCCAGCATTTCCTGTCCCTTGAATTTTTGATCTTGGTCATTCTGACTGGTGTGAGGTAGAATCACATGGTTGTTTTGATTTGCATTTCCCTGAAGATTAAGGATGTTGAACTTTTTTTTTAAGTGTTTCTCAGCCATCCCATATTCCTCACTTGAGAATTCTTTGTTTACCTCTCTACCACATTTTTAATAGGGTTATTTGGTTCTCTGGAGTCTAACTTCTTCAGTTTTTTTTTTATATATATATATATTGGATATTAGTCCTCTATCAGATGTAGGATTGATAAAAGATTTTTTTCCCTATCTGTTGGTTGCAGTTTTGTCCTATTAACCACTGTTCTTTGCCTTACAGAAGCTTTACTATTTTATGAGGTCATATTTGTCAATTCTTGATCTGAAAGTATAAGTTATTGATGTTCCATACAGGAAATTTTCACCTGTGCCCATGTGCTCCATGTTTTCCCCCACTTTCTCTTCTTTTATATTCAGTGTATCTGGTTTTATGTGAGGTTCCTTGATCCACTTGGACTTCAGCTTTGTACAGGAAGATAAGAATGGATCAGTTTGCATACTTCTACATGTTGACTGCCATTGGAACCAGCACCATTTGTTGAAAATACTGTCTTTTTTCCACTGGATGTATTTAAATCCGTGGTCAAAGATCAAGTGGCCATAGGTGTTTGGGGTCATTTCTGGGTCTTTAATTCTGTTCCATTGATCTACCGACCTGTCACCGTACCAATACCATGTAGTTTAACCACTATTGCTCTGTAGTAGAGCTTGAGGTCAGGGATGGTGATTCTTCTAGAAGTTCTTTTATTATTGAAAATAGTTTTTACTATCCTTGGTTTTTTTTGTTTGTTTGTTTGTTTGTTTTTTTGTTATTCCAAATAAATTTGGAAATTACTCTAACTCTATGAGCATTTTTATTGGAATTTTAATGGGGATCCCATTAAATCTGTAGATTGCTTTAAGATGGCCATTTTTACTATATTAACCCTGATAATCCACAAACATGTGATATCTTTCCAGCTCCTGAAATCTTCTTCAATTTCTTTCTTCAGGTACTTGAAGGTCTTGTCATACAGATCTTTCACTTGCTTGGTTAGAGTCACACCAAGGTATTTTATATTTTTGTGACAATTGCAGAGGGAGTCATTTCTATAAGTTAATTCTCAACCTCTTTTATACTCAGCCTTTGAGTATAGGAAGGCTACTGATTTGTTTGAGTTAATGTTATATCCAGCCACTTTGCTGAAGTTGTTTATCAGGTTTAGGAGTTCTCTGTTGGAATTTTTGGGGTCACTTAACTATACAATCATATCATCTGAAAATAGTGATACTTTAAATTCTTCCTTTCCAATTTAAATCCCCTTGACCTCCTTTTGTTGTCTAATTTCTCTAGCTATTAGGACTTAGAGTGCTGTATTGAACAGGTAGAGAGAGTGGACAACCTTGTCTAGCCCTGGATTTCAGTGGGATTCCTTTAAGTTTCTCTCCATTTATTTTGATGTTGTCTACAGGTTTGCTGTATATTGGTTTTACTATGTTTAGGTATGGGCCTTGAATTCCTGGTCTTTCCAAGAAGTTTATCATGAAGTGATGTTGGATTTTGTCAAATGCTTTCTCGGTATCTAATGAAATGATCATGTACTTTTTTTTTCTGAGTTTGTTTATATAGTGGATTACATAGATGGATTTCCATATATTGAACCATTCCTGCATCCCTGGGATGAAGCCTACTTGATCATGTCAGATGATCATTTTGATTTGTTCTTAGATTCAGTTGGTAAGAATTTCATTGAATAATTTGCATCAATATTCATAAGGAAAATTGGTCTAAAGTTCTCTTTCTTTGTTTGGTCTTTGTATGATTTAAGTATCAGAGTAATTGTACCTTAATAAAACAAATTGTGTAGTGTTCCATCTGTTTCTATTTTGTGGAATAGTATGAAGAGTATGGGTACTGTGAGTGGGCATCACCCAATCAGCTGGAGGCTTTAATAGCAGAGACGAGAAAAGACTTCTTCCACAGGAATAAAGCAAAAAAGGTGTACCCATTTCGCTAGCCTGCCCTTTCCTGTATGTTTTGGACTCAGGACAATAACACTAACTTTTACCTGAGTTTGTCTATGAATTTCAGAAGAGCTGTGAGAGCCAATTTCTTGGCCTCAGTTTCTTTTCATGTGTGTGTGTCAGAGGAGAGGAAACTCAGACAGGAAGCATGACCTACTAACATTCATCATGTGCACCATGTCTACAAACAATTCCTCTTCTGTTGAAAATAAAAATTCCCACCCACCCAAAAAAAAAAAGAGTATGGGTATTTGGTCTTCTTTGAAGGTATGATAGAACTCTGTATTGAACACATATGGTCCGGGGCTATTTTTGGTTGGGAGACTATCAATGACTGCTTTTATTTCTTTAGGGATTATGGTATAGTTTAGATCATTTATCTGATCCTGATTTAAGTTTGGTACCTGGTATCTGTCTAAAATATTGTCCATTTCATCTAGATTTTGCAATTTTATTGAGTATAGACTTTTGGACTATTAATCTGATGATATTTTTGGATTTCCTCAGTATCTGTTGTTATGTCTCCCTTTTCATTTCTAAATTTGCTAATTTGAATAATGTCTATGTGCCCTCTGGTTAGTTTGGCAAAGAGTTTATCTATCTTTTTGTATTTTACAAAGAGCCAGCTCCTGGTTTGGTTGATTCTTTGTATGGTTCTTTTTGTTTCTACTTGGTTGATTTCAGATCTGAGTTTATTTCCTACTGTCTATTCCTCTTGGGTGTATTTGATTTTTTGTTGTTGTTCTAGAGCCTTCAGCTGTGCTATTTAGCTGTTAGTATATGCTTTTTCCACTTTCATTTTGGAGGCACTCAGAGCTATGTGTTATCCTCTTAGTACTGTTTTCACAGTGTCCCATAAATTTGGGTATGCCATACCTTCATATTCATTAAATTCTAAAAATTCTTTCTTTACTTCTTCCTTGACCAAGATATCATTTAGTAAAATGTTGTTGAGTTTCCATGTGTAAGTGAGTTTCTGTTGTTTTTGTTGTTATTAAAGACCAGACTTAACCCATGGTGATCTGATAGGGTCCATAGAATTATTGCATTTTTTTATATCTCTTGAGGTCTGTTTTGTGACCAAGTATATGATCAGTTTTGGAGAAGATACTGTGAGGTGCTGAGAAGAAGGTATATTCTTTTGAATTAGGATAAAATGTTCTATAGATAAATCCATTTGATTCATATCTTCTGCTACTTTCACTGTTTGTTTAGTTTGTGTTTCCCTGATATGTCCATTGATGAGAGTGGGGTATTGAAATCTCCCACTAATATTGTGTGTAGTGAAATATGTGCTTTGAGCTTTAGTAACATTTATTTTATGAATGTGGGTGCCCTTGTATTTGAAGCATACACATTCAGAACTGAGATTTCATCTTCGCATATTTTTCCTTTAATGAGTATGAAGTGTCCTTCCTTAATTCTTTTGATTACTTTAGGTTGAAAGTCGATTTTATTCTATATTATGATGACTACACCAGCTTGTTTCTTGGCACCATATGCTTGGAAAATTGTTTACAGTTTTTCACTCTGAGATAGTGTCTGTCTTTGTACCTGAGGTGAGTTTCCTGTGTTCAGCAAAATGTTGGGTTCTGATTATATATCCAGTCTGCTAATCTGTGTCTTTTTATTGGAGAACTGAGTCCTTTTTTATTAAGAGATATTAAGGACAAGTTATTATTGCTCTCTGTTAATTTTCTTATTACAGGTGGAGTTATATTTGTGTGACTCTGTTCTTTATGGTTTATTAAAAGAATATTAATTTCTTGAATGTTATAGAAGAAAACTTCCCTAACCTAAAGAAAGAGATGCCCGTGAACATATAAGAAGCCTACAGAGCTCTGAATAGATTGGACCAGGAAAGAAATTCCTCCTGTCACATAATAATTAAAGCACCAAATGCACTAAGCAAAGAAATAATATTAAAAGCAGTAAGTGAATAAGGTCAAGTAATATATAAAGGCAAACCTATCAGAATTACCAGATTTCTCCCCAACACTATGAAGCCCGAAGATCCTTGGCAGAACTCATAGAGACCCTAAGGGAACAAAAGTGCCAACCCAGACTACTATATCAAGCAAAACTCTTAATTATCATAGATGGAAAAACCAAGGTATTTCACAACAAAAAGAAATGTACACAATATCTGTCCACAAATCCTTTGAAGGATAATGAATGGAAGACATTTTCTTTATTTACATTTCAAATATACCCTTTGCTCATTTCCCCTCTGAAAACCCTCCCCCCTGCTCACTAACCCACCCATTCACTGTCCTTACATTCTCTTACACTAGGTCAATCAGCCTTCACAGGTCCAAGGGCCTCTCTTCTCACTGATGTTGAATAAGGCCATCCTCTGCTACACAGGTGGCTGGATCCATGGGTTCCTCCATGTATACATTTTGGTTGGTGATTAAGTCCCTGGGAGCTGTGTGGATACTGGTTAGTTCATATTGTTTATAGGAAATCCTCTTGCAAAAGCCAGGGGATAGAAACCATTAAACATAATCACTTCATGCTTCTGCCTTAGTTTCTGCCTCAAGGATTCAACAGTGTTTTAGATCATGTACTGACTTCCTTTGACAATATGCAGTGAAAGAATGTCTAATCCAAATAAGCCATGTGCTTCTGGACTTGGTTATTGAGTTTCATTGCAGCAATAGAAACTCTAACTGAGATACTATCTAATTAAGACTGTTTGGCATTGGGGCTTATAAATCCACGTTGCCTTAGTAATTTATTGGTAAAAATAAAGTCTGATATCTTAAACAGACTATGTTGGGCCCATCTTTTACTACTGCAATATGCAAAAAATAGAAAGTGTTTCTTCTTTACATATCCTATAGAATCAAATTCTGCCCAGGATATTCCAAATAGATGCAGACAGGTATGCTTAACAAATCTCATGAATGTTTCCTCATGAAATCATTCTTCAAACTAGAGTTATTCATCACATTAAATAGTTTTACTCAAAGAACTGCAGTGGGAGAGCTACTGGTAATAAAAGATAATGCTGAATCAAAGATTATGGAATAACTGTACATAAAAATAATTTTGTAGAATTTCAAACATAGTAAAATCATGAGAACTGTGATGCTCTAAGCATTACTTTGTGCTTTCTTTGAAAACAAGCTAAAATTTTAATAGGTAAATGGAGAACTAATATATTTCTCCCATTTTCTAGGAAATAAATTCTACGCAAACACCTTCCTTTACTTCAAACTTACTGTGTGTTTAAGATTCATAAAACATAGCATATAGTAGATCACTGTGAAGACATATTTCATATATTCCTTTAACTTAATCTCTGTGACACAAAATAATGGTGTTGAGTGGTATTGTGATGTATCTACCAGTGCAAAAGAAAATCAAATTAATAACTAAAGAACTACGTGTTCAGAGAGGTCATTCTAGTCTTCCTTGTTTAGACAGCTGCAATATTCTTGGTAAAAAGCCCAATGGAAGAATTTTTGTCAGAAATATGAGATTCATCTGTAAATTAAATTAACAATGGTGTACATTGTTCCACAGCAAGATGACAATATTTACAATGCTAAGGTTGCAGTTGCTTGTGAAGCAACAGAGCCTCTGTCAAGGAAAAGGTCTGGGAATACTCAGCAAATTTGAATAACTAATCTGGTCGAGGTATACATAATGCTAAGCATGATAACCTGATGATGGCTAGAAAACTCAATTAAATGCATGTTATCATCTCCTCATAATAGTGAGGCCACATTTTATCTTAAGTATTATCATAAAGAGCAATGGCCTTACTTGTAATTTACTATTTACTGGCCCACAATATAAAAGAATATATACATTGCTCTTTAAGGTACAGGCAATAAGTATTCCAGGGTATCCTAGAACGTTTTATACATGTTTTGTTGTTATTGTGTCTATATAAGGAACAACAAGAAAAAGACATCACATATATCAATGAAGAGACTTTTACTCAAAAAATATTGATAAATGGCTATGACAAAACAGTCAGAAATTTGAAAAAGAGCATATGGAGTACATGGAAGTGTTTAAAGAGAAAAAAGTGGTAAATGATATTTAAAAATATAAGACATACCTCGTGTTTCCTGGTAGTGACTGCATGTTTTCAGCCCCATAAAAATTTGAAGCACATTACATACTTACAAAATAATAAACTGAAGGAGAAGAGTGTTCTCATAGTATAAAAAGAAGGTACTGCCCCTTCAATTTGTATGATAAGCTATTTATATGAATTCTAACAGGAAAGTTAATTCATCCTACACTAAGTGGCCTTCAGCAGCATGTGAAGGATTTGGGAACTCCTGCAAGTGGACAATATTTGTATTGAGCACATACTGAGTAATTAAATCTTAATGAAAATAAAAAATCATCTCCCCCACAATGGACTGAGTAAGCTTAAATGGAATATACATCCACAATTGAATATTTGGGCTTATATTTTCCTATTGAAGGAAAAAAATGAAATTTTATGAAAGTATCAAAATAAAATTGCTTTATTTAACACTTATGCTTTACCAAATGGATTTCTAAGACAGTTATATATTTCTGTGTGCATAGCAACTTCCAGTATAGATGAAATACATGAATAGAGAATATAAAAATGAGAGATGATAGGTACACAGTGAAAAGAAACTTTCAAATTTTTGAAAATTTTTAAACATTTTTAGTAGATATTTTCATATTTACATTTAAAATTCTATCCCATTTCCTGGATTCCCTGACAAAAGCATCCTATCCCACACACCTCCACCTGCTCACCATCCCCTACACTGGGGCATCAAGCCGTCACAGGTCCTAAGGACTCTCTTCCCATTGATACCCAGCAAGGCCATCCTATGCTGCACATGTGGCTGGAGCCATGGGTCCTTCCATGTGCACACTTTGGTGGTTTACTCCCTGGGATCTCTGGATGGTTGATATTGTTGATCTTCCTATGGGATTGCCCACGCCTTCAGCTTCATCAGTCATTTCTCTGCCTCCCCAATTGTAGACCCTGTGCTCAGTCCATTGATTGATTGACTGCAAGCATCAGCCTCTATGTTTGTCAAGAACTGGCAGAACCTCTCAGAAAACAGCTCTATTAGGATTCTGTCAGTATGCACTTCTTGGTAAACAGGCTAGTATCTGAGCTTGTGTAAAAGGAACCATAGGGCCATACTGTGCCACAGCTACCTTTAATTCTTTTATCACTTTGAACTCCAATGTCTGATATTGTCTAACCCTATTCTCCTGGTCTCTGATCTCAAGGACAGGGAAGGCCATCAGGTCTGATGTAGCCTATCCTTCTCCAGAAACCTGACTTACAGCTCTTTCTAGTGGTGATTGGCGTGTCTCAAGATCATTGTTTTCTCAAATACCTGATACCCTTTTTAGCTCTTAAAAATCATTAGTCAACTTCTGAAACTTAATCTCAAACTCCAATTTTTGTAGTTGCATATCCCTCTGGATATCATCTCCTACAACTGAGGTCACAGGCAGAGCAGAAGGCACGGTAGGAGGCCATTCTTTTCCATGATATTGAGTTGCTCCTATTTTTGGATGAACTTACTTTTTGATAATTAGCTCATCAGCACTATCTCTACATTTTTCTAATTTAAGGTTGAAAGGACCCTTTTCTGAGGAAGTCTTCTCTGGCAGGCCTTTTTCTTGAGATTCTTCAAGTTTTTCCTGCATGATATCTGATTCCTTCAGGGTTCCTTCATCCATAGCATCCTTTGTAAGTATCCAGAAGCAGAGGGTAAAATTATCTTCCTTGGTGTCCTTTAGGGATTTACCAATTCATTCCCAAGTTCTCTCATTTAAAGTTCTTTTTTCTTGGCACGATGGGCAGCAAGAATCTATCCAATCTAAAAAATCTTCTAACCTTCATTCTTCAAACCCAATCTCTTTCGCCTGAAGCAGATCCTGGAGGCTGCGGATAAAGTCTTGCCTAAAATGTTTCTGTCCCATTTTCAACTATCCACCCTAAGCGGATAAAGTGCTGGGTAGAAACTGTTCCACTTAGCCATATCCTTTCGCACCCACAACAACCGTTTTAAAAAGATGAACATTTTTTTCACTAGTGCTAGTATTTAACTCCTATAGTTGTTTACCATGCAGGATACCATTCTCTTTCCACTTTTCTGTGAAGCTTTGGGAAAACAGGGTCACCTCAGTGAATCTTCTTGCTTCTGGTCTGTCTGTTTTCAGGTGCCAGTCTGTTACCTCTAGCAGCAACAGGTGAACAGGGATACCTGAAAAAGAACCCAGGGGATGTATGGTAAGGCAGGGAAAAGAGAACTGAGTCAGGACTATGTTTTGCCGATCAAGACCAAAACTTTAATAAATGTTAGTAAATATTTAGCTTGGAAGGACCCCTCCACCCAAGAAATCCAAGAACTCTCTGCCTCCATTCTCAGCAGGTTGCCTACTGAGATCTGTGTACTTCAAGTCTACCAGATCTAAAATGCTTCTGTGGCTTCCAGGTGAGAGCAGTGGACTATATTGTTCTCTGAAGAACAAAGGCTAGGAATTTAATAGGCTGAGAACTGATGATCAGAGCAGAGGCTGGAAGGACCAGCTCAAATGCTGGAGGGGGGAGGGGATGCTTACTGGTCAAAGGAAAAATACACCAAGAAGAATTCTCTGTCCTGAACATCTATGCTCCAAATGCAAGGGCACCCTCATTCAAAAAAGAGGCTTTACTAAAGCTCAATGCACACATTGCACCTAACACAATAAATGTGGGTGACTTCAATGCTCCACTCTCCTCAATTGACCGATCAGGAAAACAGAAGCTAAACAGGAACACAGTGAAGCTAATTGAAGGTTTGGACCAATTGGATTTAATATATATATTAAATTTATTAAAATTGGATTATATATATATATATATATATATATATATATATATATATATATATAGAGAGAGAGAGAGAGAGAGAGAGAGAGAGAGAGAGAACATTTCATGCTAAAGCAAAAGAATATACCTTTTTCCCAGCACCTCATGATACCTTCTCAAAAATCGAACATATAATTGGTCACAAGACAGACCTTAACAGATATAAGAAGAAAAAACTAATCCCATTCCTCCTATCAGATCACTATGGAGTAAGAGTGGTCTTTTTTTTTTTTGAGACAGGGTTTCTCTGTGTAGCCCTGGCTGTCCTGGAACTCACTCTATAGACCAAGCTGGCCTCAAACTCAGAAATCCACCTGCCTCTGCCTCTGCCTCCCAGAGTGCTGGGATTACAGGCATGCACCACCACTGCCTGGCCAAGAGTGTTCTTTAATAGCAACAAAAACAAGAGAAAGCCCACATACACATGGAAGCTGAACAATAATCTACTCAATGACACATTGGTAAAGGAAGAAATCAAGAAAGAAATCAAATACATTCTAGAATTTAATGAAAAGGAAAGCAGAACATACCCAAATTTATGAGACACAATGAAAGCCGTGCTAAGAGGAAAACTCATAGCCCTTACTGACTCAAAAAAATAAAAAAATAAAAAATAAAACTGGAGAGAGCATACACTAGCTCCTTAAAAGAACATCTGAAAACCCTGGAACAGAAAGAATCTAATTCACCAATGAGGAGTAGAAGACAGGAAATCATCAAACACAGGGCTAAAATCAATGAAGTAGAAACAAAGAGAACCATACAAATAATCAACAAAACCAGGAGCTGGTTCTTTGAGAAAATCAACAAGATAGATAAACCCTTGGCCAGACTAATCAGAGGGCACAAAGACAGTATCCAAATTAACAAAATTAGAAATGAAAAGGGAGATATAACAACAGAAACTGAGGAAATTCAAAAAAATCATCAGGTCCTACTACAAAAGCCTATACTGAACACAACTGGAGAATCTGGAGGAAATGGACAATTTCCTAGACAGATACCAAATACCAAAATTAAATCAGGATCAAATAGATCATCTAAACGGTCCCATAACCACTAAATAAATAAAACCAAACACTACTATTCTGCTGTAGGAGAATACCAACAAAATATCTCTGACTGATGTTCTGCTACAATCATAGATTCGTGTCTTGCTCAGTTTTTATTAGAGAAGCTGCATCCTATAGTTGATAGAAACAAAGAGGATGACCAAGAGATGAACCAAGTACAGAGAGTGTGAAAACTTGTACAACTCAATTCTAAATGGATTTCTCTGTCAAATCCTTCCTCTCATTCCTCAGAGAACTGTGGCTAAGGAGGAAGAAAGTATGTAAGAGCCAATGGGGATGCAACAAAAGAAACAAGACTCTCTAGATACTAGAAGACTCATACACATATGAATTCAGAGTGACTGTAGTAGCATGCACATGGGATACACAGATTTAAGCCCAATGGTTTCCCAGTGCTGAGAAGGAAATGGACAAATTCAGCAGTCCTTAACTTTATAATCATCCTCAATTCATAACCAATCCAAAAATGAATAACTTTCCCAAGAGTCTCACAGGGTGTACAAACTACAGTTAAGATCAGGCTATTTGCCTGGAAGTAGATGACTAACATAAGTGAACTCAGTGATATATTTAGAAGCTTATTTTATTTCATAACACTTTCTCTGGTCATTTTTTAGACCAAAGATTATATTATGTATATTGTGGTTTTGTATTTCTGCATTCACACGTTTTTATGTCTATATGACATATCATTTTTTACTGGATATTATCTTTATTTACATGTCAAATGTTTTCCCCTTTCCAGATCTCCCCTCTGGAAATTTCCATTCTGTCCCCCCTTCCACTGTTTCTACAATAGCGCTCCCCTACCCACCCAACCACTCCCACCTTCCTGACATGATATTACCTACACTGGGACATCAAACACCTTCAGGCCCAAGGGCCACTCCTCCCACTGATGTCCAATTAGGGCATCCCTGCCACATATATGGCCAGAGGTATAGGTCATTCCATTTGTACTCTCCAGTTGAAGGTCAAGTCCCCAGGAACTCCAGGTGCATCTTGCCTGTTGCCACTGTTGTCCCCCCATGGGACTGCAAACCCACTCATCCCCTTCAGCCCTTTCTAATGCCTCCATCTGGGATCCTGCCAACAGACCAATGGTTGACTGCAAGCATCTGTCTTTGTATTTGTCAGGCACTGGCAAAGTCTCTCAGGAGACAGCCATATCAGGAACTAGTCAAAAATTATCCTGCATCCACAAAAACATCCTGCTTTGGCTCTTGTATATGGCATGGATCCACAGGTGGTGCAGTCTCTGGATGGCCTTTCCTTCAGTGTATGCTACACAGCTTGTCTCCATATTTCCTCCTGTGAGTTTGTTGTTTTTCTTAAGATTTTAAGGAATCGGGGGTAGTACAGAGTGCCATAGCCAGGGAGAGAGCTAACCTCCCAGCTGTCAGGAGAAGCCTGAGAGCACAGGAATGTCCACCCTCTGATGCTCAGAGGAACCAGCCTGAAACCCTGAGGACATAAGAGCTGCCAGAAGCCAGACCCTGCAGAGGTGTTTCTTCTTGGTTCTTCTTGAGGTAGTGGAAGTGGGAGGAGCTTTGGTGGGGGTAAGACTTGGTCTTATGAACTTCTGGGGTAAGGCTTTGTCTTAGGGAAAATTTAGGGTTGCTGTATAATAAAAGGTTTACTTACCTAAGTCTAAGTTACTATGCTAGTGTAGCTGACCTGCAGTCTGTGTTCCTCTGAAGCCAGAGACTGCAGTCTCATGCATTTAACACCTCATCCTAAAACAGCAAGAGAATAAGTGAAGGATTAGTTGCTAGAGCCTTTTCCACATTGTCCAGATGACTCTTGCTTGTCAGTCTAAGGGTAAGTTAGGAGCAATAAACTTCTATTGAACCAGGAGAAGAGAACACTTGCATAAAGGAAAACTTCTACATAAGTGAATATGCATAATCTCACATAAATTCATACACACATATTTCCAGGCAAAGTCAGTTGGGCCCAGCTTGCATGAATTCACACAATTTCATACTTACACAGACACATGCATACATTCTCATAATTACATAATTACACACACATCTATACTTACATATGCATATGGAACAAAAGACCAAACACTGGTGCAGAAAGAACTTGCTCATTCTGGATGAAAAATGGACACCAATATTTATTGCATATTAATAAAGAAAAAGCTTCCACCCTTTTAATGCTAAATGAATTAAATCCATGTTTCTAAGAAAGGGGGCTTTGTTTCTCTTAATAAGACTAAGCCTGTCTTTTCCTTACCATGGACCTGTCCTGTCCCATGGTAAGGAGAAGCCTGCCTGCTCCTTCTGCTCTCTGCAACATCTTTTTTTTCCTCTTTCCATCTGCCTCCTGTGCATTGTTCTCTTAGTTATTTTATGTTACCTATAGGTTCTAAGTTATTCCACTCTGCCTTCTCCTTCTAATCTTGTTCTCTTCTGACTAAAAACTTCTCAGTTCAGTTCTTCTCTCACATAAATTCTTCTGGTCTGTCATCTCTTTGTCCTCTGCCCTTAAACATCTTTCAGAATACATAATCACATGTTACAAAGTTCATCACAACTTTACAACAAATACCAAGTCATAAATTGAAATAGAAGTTTACAACAGAGAATGTTTACATGCATATCCATTAGGAGTAATTATCTAGCCAGACATCTATCATTTGTCTACTCAACAGGTTCATAGATAGTTTAAAGCCATGACTACGTTATAAGTAAAATTTTGTATAGGTAAACTCAGTCAATATTTTATCTTCTGTCCTAGTACCTTTAATAAATCATTAGTTCCCTTTTTATGACCTTTTGCTAATTGTTTTGCTACCTCTTGGAATGTGCTCTGAGTAGGAGAAAGCCTGGATGCCATCTAAGAGCAATTAACTTGTGGCACTTTCGAGACAGGCAGAGTTTTCATTGCAGTTTTGACTATCAGAAAAGATCCTAGCAGCAGCCCCATTATAAAAGAACATTAATAATGACAAATATAATTTTGTAAATTCTTATAGGATCATCATCAAAACTTAAGTCACCTATTTGTCTACATTGCATCACTATAAGATAGTACATCTTTGTGGTTCTGCAGAGATCTACTCCAAAGGGGTGTGATATTACTTATTGATTATTACATATGTTTAATAATAACAGGAAAAGCATATTAATAGTAGGAATATTGCCTAAAATTAGTCCCACACAGCCTTGCTGAATGTGAGCTCACTTGTCACAGATTGTATAATAATTCGAAACAGGCATTTCAAGATGATCACCTGCTTGTACATTATCTTGTCCCATTATGCTTCCTGACAAAGAGCCTTGGAGCATCCTGGGACAGGAGTCTTCCAACTTCTGTCTACATGCAGAGCTGAACCTGGGCCACAGAGATACATAGACAAATACCACCACTAGAGAGCTGGTCTCCTAGGAGTACCTACATACCTGTGTGTACAGATAAGACCACCATCTCTTTTCACATTCATGGCCCAAGAGGGACCTTCCCAGAGCCATGAGGACACAGGAAGCAAAGATCATCTGGGGACAGGATCCTTCTGGTTTCTGTCTCCACACCTGAACTGACCCAGTATCATAGTTCTCCATACTGAACAGATCTCCCAGGAGTACAGATACTCAGGCTTGTAGGACAGATAAACTACAGTCAGAGACAGAAAGACCAGCTAACACCAGAGATAACCAACTGGCAAAAGACAAATGCAAGAACATTGCCAACAGAAACCAAGGGGACATGGCATCATTTGATCACAGTTCTCCCACAACAGTGAACCCTGGTTACCCCAACACACCAGAAAAGCAAGATTTGCATCTAAAATCACATCTCATGACAATTATAGAGGACTTCAAGAAGGAAATAAATAACTCAGTTAAAGAAATACAGGAGAACAGGTAGAAGTCCTTAAAGAGAAAACACAAACAGTTCATTAAAGAATTACAGGAAAACACAAACAAGTGAAAGAACTGAACAAAACCATCTAGGATCTAAAAATGGAATTAGAAAAAATATAGAAATCACAAAGGGAGACAACTCTACAGATTCAATGCATTCCCCATCAAATTTCCAATTCAATTCTTCATAGAGTTAGAAACAGCAATTATCAAATTCATGTGGCTTAAACAAACACCCAGGATAGCTAACACTCTTCTGACAATAATAGAACTTCTCTGAGATTCAGTCTCTCAGACCTCAAGCTGTACTACAGAGCAATAGTGATAAAAAACTGCATGGTATTTGTACAGTGACAGACAGATCAATGGAATAGAATTGAAGACCCAGAAGTGAACCTACATACTTATGGTCCCTTGATCTTTGACAAAGGAACTAAAACCATCCAGAGGAAAAAAAAGATAGCATTTTCAACAAATGGTGCTGGTTCAACTAGTAGTTAGCATGCAGAAGAATGAAAATCAATCCATTCCTTGTATATACCTCAAGTCTAAGTGGATCAAGTACCTCCACATAAAACAAGGCACACTGAAATTAATAAAAAAGAATGTGGGGAAGAGCCTTCAGCTCATGTACACAGGGAAAAATTTCCTGAACAGAACACCAATAGCTTATGCTCTAAGATCAAGAATTGACAAATGGGACCTCATAAAATTACAAACTTTCTATCAGACAAAGGACACTGTCAATAAGACAAAACAGCAACCAACAGATTGGGTAAAGATCTTTATCAAACCATCATCTGACAAAAGGGCTAATATCCAATATATACCAAAAACTCAGGAAGGTAGAGTCCAGAGAACCAAATAGCCCTATTAAAAATGGGGTTTGGAGCTAAACAAAGAATTCTCAACTGAGTCATATGGAACCTAAAGAAATGTTCAACATCCTTAGTCATCATGAAAATGCAAATCAAAACATCCCTTGGATTCCAACTCACACCAATCAAAAAGGCTAAGATCAAAAACTCCAGTGTCAGCAGGTGTTGGTTTGGATGTGGAGAAAGAGGAACACTCCTCCATTGCTGGTGGGATTACAAACTGGTACAACCACTCTGGAAATCAGTTTAGCAGTTCCTCAGAAAATTGGACATAGTAAAACTGGAGGACCCAGATATGCCCCTTCTAGGCATATACAGAAGATTCGCCAACGTGTAATAAGGATTCAAGCTCCACTATGTTCATAGAAGCCTTATTTATAATAGCCAAAAGCTGGAAAGAACCCTAATGTCCCTCTTCAGAGGAATGGATATACAAAATGTGATACATTTACACAATGGATTATTACTCAGCTACTAAAACCAAGGAATTCTTGAAATTCTTAAGCAAATAGATGGAACTAGAAAATATCATCCTGAGTCAGGTAACCCAACCGCAAAAGAATGCCCATGATATATACTCACTGATGAGTGAATATTAGCCCAGAAGCTTCAAATACCCAAGGTATAACCCACAAACCAAATGAAGCTCAAGAAGAAGGAAAAAACTAAGTATGGATACTATAGTCCTTCTTAGAATGGGGAACAAAAACCATACAGGAGGAGATACAGAGATAAAATGTGGAACAAACACTGTCCCTCCTTGTTATCCATCCCATATACAGGTACAAAATCCCGACATTATTGTGGATGCCAACAAATGCTTGCTGACAGGAGCCTGCTGTCATTTTCTCCTGAAAGACTCTGCCAGTACCTGACAAATACAGAGGTAGATGCTCTCAGCCAACCATTGGACTGATCACAAGGTCCTAAATGGAGGAGCTAGAGAAAGGACTCAAGGAGCTGCAGGAGCTTTCAACCCCCTAATAGGAACAACAGTATGAACCACCTATTACCCCCAGAGCTCACAGGGATTAAACTACCAACCAAAAAGTACCCCCGGAGGGATCTGTGGCTACAGCAGCATATATACCAGAGGATGGCCTTGTTGGACATCAAAGGAAAGAGAGGCCCTTGGTCCTGAGAAGGCTATATGCCCCAATATAGGAGAATACCAGGACAGGGATGCAGGAGTGTGTGGGTTGGTGAACTGGGGGAGGAGGTGATGGGATAGGGTGCTTTCAGAGGGGAAACCAGGAAAGGGGATAACATTTGAAATGTAAATAAAAAAAATAGCTAATAAAAATACTGTTTTAAAATGCAAAACAAAACAAAAAAAAACAAAACTAAAAAACCAAAACAAACAAAAAAGCCCCCAAAATGAAAACACTATTCAGCTATTACCAAAACATCATGAATTTTGCAGCCAAATGGATAGAACTTTAGAGTGAGCTAATACAAAGGCATAAATACACATATAGTATGTACTCACTTATAAGTAAATATTAGCCCTAAAGATCGGGATAACCATGCTACCATCTAGACTCAAAGATACTGTGTAACAATGAGGAACATGTTACAAATCAATCTTAGAAGAGGTGGCTCAATGTTTATCAGAGATAGATAGGAAAGGGAGAGTTTTCTGAAGGGGAACAAAAATTATGATCATGTATGGGGACAGGAGTGACAGGAGAAGGCTGAGAGTAAGATAGAAACCATTGAGGAGCATCTCTTGATTAAGCTGGAAGCCAGTGTGTGCTTAACAGAAATTCTTAGCAGAGGGGATAAAGAGGCTGAAGAGGCTACCTCCTGCATCCAGGCGGGACAAAGAGGAGAGCTGGGGACAACAATCAAACTATAAAACCATCAATCCAAAAATTTTCTTGCCTAAAAGCCATGAAAGAATAAAGATAGTACAGAGACTAAGGCAAGAGCCAACTAATGACTGGCCCAACTTGAGACCCATCCCATGTGAGAGATCCACCCTCTGACATTATTAAAGATACTCTGCTATCTTACAGACAGAAGCTAAAATAATTGTCTCTTCAAAGGTTTCAACTAGCAGATGTTTCAGGCAGATGCAGACTCAACATCTGGCAGAGTTAAACATCAGGCAGAGGCGAAAGTCTTGTGGAAGATTGACATATAGCACTGAGCAAGATGGAGGGGCCAATGGTATCACAAAAAGACCAACCATTCCTCTTTCATGGATTGCATGGTTGTACCTCAGTGGGAGATTATGTGCCTAGTCCTGCTGGAATTAGAAATTCTAGGGTGAGGTTACAGTAACCAAAGTGTTTCTCCCCCTTCCCTGAGATGAAGAGAAAAGAGAAAAATACAGGGAATTGAAAGAGGTAATTGGGAGGAAAGAAGTGATTGGGCTTTGGTTTAGATGTGAAGTGAATAAAAAAATAACAAAAAAGTTATACCAACAGAAAGCAAAGACAATAGCAAGAAATATAAAAGCCTTGGTAAAATACAGAAATATTTAGTAATATAATTATTATGGGTACAACAACCCAAACAAACAAATAAACAAATAAAAAAGTGAATTAAAGTGCAGGACGCACAAAGTGAATCACCCCTTTCTGTCCCTTGCTTGAAAAATAAACAAAGGGAAATCTCCAGAAGTAAAGACAAATAGTAGATTGTTCACATGCAAGGGAAGTAATCAGGGCTACTATGTAATGTAAAACACTTTGTTAGTAAGAACAGTCAATGTTACACAACCACTTTGGCTTCAAATCTCTAAAGACCCACTCTAAAAATGAAGAGGCCAGAGAAGCACTGACACACAGGAGCATACAATAGGAGCTGATCTGAATTGAAAGGTATGAGACAAAATATTTGAACTGAGATTGTGGAGTGTGAAAGTAAGTTTGAATGTAAGATGGTATAGTTACAATGCTAAGATTACAATGTCTAGTGATACATCACAGCCCCAGTCTTTGAAATATACAGAGGTTATAGGATGGCCCAGCCATTTTCACATATAAACCTAGACTACAGGGAAGTTATATAAAGCAATTCACTGTACTGATGAGTAGAAAACTCAATTTCAATATATTATTTCTTCATCTATACATGGTAGATCATAAGACAATTGTTTGCTTAATGTATCAGAGGAAAGACACATACTACTTTCTGTTTACTGGTCCTCCAACAAGAATAAATATCATTACTCTGCTAGGTATAGGCAATGAGTTTATGATGATCTAGTGTAAACCAGAATGTTTTGTACACCATTTGTTTTTCTTTGTATACATGATGTATGAGGAAGAAAAGTATTTGCAGATATGTATAAGAGGTTCTGACTCAAATTTTAGCCATTAGTTCCAACAGAAAAATAGGCAGTAATTTCAAAGGGATTCTTTTGGAGTATATAGTAGTTTCATTAGAAGAAAAGGGTACATGGTATTAAAAATGTAAATTTTAGTAGATGCATGCTACTCCTGACTCTGCATTATCCTTGAGGGAAATAACAATTAAAAAAAAAAGTAACATACTTTAAAAACAATTTGAAATTGCAGCATACACAGAGATTATGCAAAATAAGGTACCCCCCCTTCAATTTAAGAATAAGATATTTCTATGAGTTCCAGCAAGAAGGCTATTATATCTACACTAAGTAACATTTTGCAGCATCTAAAGGATGTAGAATTTAGGAACTCTTGAGAATGGCACTATGTGGATGAGTAGTTCTCCAAGATTCCCTCAGAATTCTGTGTGTGAAACTTCACAAAATTGATAGGTAGATCTGAGATGATTATCCATTTCAAACTTAACCTTCCTTCAGTGAGACTTGATGGTAATTTCACTTGACATTTGAGACTTCATAAAAATCTGAAACCACCCATCTCTTAAAGCATTGATTGAATGAAATTATATAGAATAGATATACAATTCATTAATTATGTTTATATTTGTACTGAAGGAACAAGTTGAAATTTGTAGCAAGTAGGAAAAATAACAAACACAGTTGTTCTTCACAAAATGTGTTTCTAAAGTGCTTTTATATTTCTATCTATGCAATCACAACCCAGACATACTTATTCATGTCTAGTAGAGATAAAAGCTATAAACAGAAAATAGCAAAATAAAAGATGTTACCCAGTATAAAGCAACAGTTAATGTTTGTTATTTTTTCTTAAATTTCTCTTTTGAAAACAAAGAAAGAATCTAGGAATTCTCTGTTTGAAAATACACATCTGAGGCATTAGTAAAGCCATTTATCTTATGTATCAATACTATTAGAGGCAAGGTTGCCACAGTAAAATTACAGTGGTCCTACTTGGTTTCTGTTCCCATGTTATACTGTTAAAGAATGTGCCACACATAGATGCTTGGGCACACCTTTCTATGACTAGTTTGTATTTTATGCCTGCTGGGCATTAACTAAAATATCTGTTTTCATTAGTTTCAGCCATGACTTCTTTCTCAGTGTTGGGTTTTCTCATAATTTTGCTGCTACCATCAATGCTCACTGAAGGAAGGGTAAGTTTCAAATGGGTAATCATCTTAGTTCCGCCTAACAACTTTGTGAAATTGCCCAGTACTTGAGAGTAGTAAACTTCAAAGGTTCTCAAAGGTGACAGCATTCTGAGTAAATCTTGGCGCACTTAACAATTCTCTGGTGATAAGAGAGTAAGTTTGCACTCTCCACCACTGGCAGGTATAACAGCCACCAGCTATATGTGGCTACTGGATAGTTGAAAGTGCAGGTGCACCACATATATGCTGTACTTACCAAATGTCAAATTAGATGCTAAAAGGATAGAGAGGTATGTATGTTGTAAAGCATGAAGTGTTGAGCTCGGATAAGAAGCATGCCTTCTCTTACTTAGCATGTCCCCCACTATAAAATGTGAGGTTGGAGCAGAAAAATCCAGCTGTGGACCAAGAATTTCAATTTAAATAGATGTGATTGTGAGGATCAATAGCCAAATTTATTCTCTAACCTCCATAGTATATGAAAATTTCTGCAATCTCAAGAAGTAAATAACCCATACCTTGTTATGCAGCATAGAGATAGTTTTTAACACTATTGCTGATATAGTGTTTATTCAATATGATCTCTGTTAATATGGTATATTTTGTATGTTATTCTGAGTAATTTTTAAACTATGCCTCATAATAAATATTCTACTGACAATCATTAAAAATACTGAAATTTTAAGAAGAAACTATATACAAAGAAAGATAGTATATGAATCAGAACATTAGTATTACCCTTTCTCCTATGAAAACACATTTTAGAGTTTTGAAAGGACTTATTTTAATATTTGTTTTTGAGATTATTTGAAATATAATGGTGATGACAATGTTGGCTTATATAAAATGAAATGTCTATTATAGAAGTCTAGCATATATTTTCTTTGTACAAGTAATTGCTATGTGTGTTGGGTCTATTTGTTCAAAAGCAGCCTATTAGTCTCTGTTCTTTGGAATATAAAATAGATAAGAAATATATAAATATATTAAACAATGATCATATCATGGGCCACTGAATTGCTGCAGTAACTCAAGCTTAGATCTAGTTCTGACAAGTTACAAACATTGTTCTACACCTGAACTCAATTCTCTCTCTTTCTCTCTTTCTCTCTCTCTTCTCTCTCTCTCTCTCTCTCTCTCTCTCTCTCTCTCTCTCTCTCTCTCTCACACACACACACACACACACACACACACACATGTCTGCACACACACAGTAATGTATAAATTTGAACCAGTGCTACTTCCTTATCAGTTATAATACTATCAGTAACATAAGCAAAATGGAAATCAATTGCTTCACTACATCAATTTACTCTTCCTGAATACAATAAAATATTTTTGCCTGTGTTAATTTCAGAAAGTTGAGTGTTGAAAAGCCCTGATAATTTTCACCAATTATGTCCTGTGAAAGTACTGAGTAAGGACTCCTCATTTGAGTTATCCCCTGTGTTATACTCTCTCTACCTTTGGGTGAGAGGAGATGAGAATACCCTGGGATTATAGCATTAGTCTTGAACTCACAGCCTCTTCTCATCCTCTTTAATCTGTTACAAATAAAATTGTATAGGTTTTATGTTTCTTACTGTGAACTTTGCTACAAAAATATTTACCTCTATTTCCAGTTTTGAAATGGATGCAGAAACAACTATATCTGCTGATCAACGGTCCCTCTTAGAAATAATTGATTGCCAAAATATGAGAAATGACTTAGAAGATGCTTCAAAGATATTACTTGGCTCCAACAAGGCCAAATATTTTTTGAAGCCATAATCAATGGTATTCTATGCTTGTTGAACTTTTGTATTGTCTTGAATATCCAAGAACTATGTTGTTATTCCAAGTAATGGAGCCAGTGAGCTTCCTTAGCACAGCCTAATCAAGTGAACTGTGTTAGGCACTAATAAAAAAAAATGCTCTCTCACTCAAAGCTCTTTTGACAAACATTTGAAATTAGTGAGTACTCATTTTTTTTCTCCAAATAAACTAGGAGCGTCCTAGTATCTTAAAACCTGTATCCATTATTATACCCGCTATCAAGTCTGGGTCCTATTTATTTAACTACATGAATGGAGAGTGTAAATAATCTGATATAGTAAGAATATTAGTTTCTCCATATAGAGTCAGAAAAAGAAAAGTGTTTGAATAAGCTGTCGATATAGCAGAAAGCTAGGAATTAACATCACTTCAAAATTAATAGACTAATCTTTCCTTACATAAAACAGTGATTCTCAACCTTCTGATGCTGTAGCTCTTTACTAACAATCCTCATGTTGTATTGACCAGCAAACACAAACTTATTTTCATCCAGCAGAGAATAAAATCAGATGCAAGACCATAATCAAACATCAGGCAGAAGTCAGAGAGTCTTATGAAAGAGTGGGATATAGTACTAAGCAAGCCTTAGGGTCCAAGGATACCACAAGAAATTTTCGATGTCAAATGACCTGTTTCCATGGGGTCATACAAAGTCTGGACCACTAAGCGATGATCAAGCAGGGGCTGGAACCTCTTCATGTAAATACTTGGAACAAATATTCTGCTTGGATCTTAAAAAATGCTCAACTTCATTAGTCATTAGGGAAATGCAAATCAAAACAACCCTGAGATTTCACCTTACACCAGTCAGAATGGCTAAGATTAAAAATTCCGGAGATAGCAGGTGTTGGAGAGGGTGTGGAGAAAGAGGAACACTCCTCCACTGCTGGTGGGGTTGCAAATTGGTACAACCACTCTGGAAATCAGTCTGGCGATTCCTCCGAAAACTGGGCACCTCACTTCCAGAAGATCCTGCTATACCACTCCTGGGCATATACCCAGAGGATTCCCCATCATGTAATAAGGATACATGCTCTACTATGTTCATAGCAGCCCTATTTATAATTGCCAGATGCTGGAAAGAACCCAGGTATCCCTCAACAGAAGAGTGGATACAAAAAATGTGGTATATCTACACAATGGAGTACTATTCAGCCATTAGGAACAATGAATTCATGAAATTCTTAGGCAAATGGATGGAGCTAGAGAACATCATACTAAGTGAGGTAACCCAGACTCAAAAGGTGAATCATGGTATGCACTCACTAATAGGTGGATATTAACCTAGAAAACTGGAATGCCCAAAACCTAATCCACACATCCAATGAGGTACAAGAAGAACGGAGGAGTGGCCCGTTGTTCTGGAAAGACTCAGTGAAGCAGTATTCGGCAAAACCAGAACGGGGAAGTGGGAAGGGGTGGGTGGGAGGACAGGGGGAGAGAAGGGGGCTTGCGGGACTTTCGGGAAGTGGGGGGCTAGAAAAGTGGAAATCATTTGAAATGTAAATAAAAAATATATCGAATAAAAAAAAATATTCTGCTTGGTCTTCATATGGGAACCCGAACAAGCAGAGTGAGGCTGTCTATGTCTATGTGACCTGCTATTTAATCCCTTTCCCCGTCCCTGCACTCAATGGTTAGACATCAGTGGGAGAGAATGTGTATATTTCTTCTGCAACTAGATGTTTGATGGTGTGGTGGTACCAAAAATGTTGCTTTCTCTTCTTTGAGGAGAATTCACGGCAAGAAAAAACAAAACAAAACAGGGAATTGAAATAGAAGATTGTGAGGAAAGGAGGGAGGAGGGGCTATGATTGGAATGTAAAGTGAAAAAAAAAAAAAAAAACCCAAGAGTAAGGAAAGAAAACATTGCAAAAAATAGGCGTGGGGAAAATATTTATTAATATGGTTAGTATGAGCACAAATAACAAACCAAAACAAATTTGTACACTAAAATGTTAATCCCACAGTGTTAAAATATATATGAGTCTCTGTTCCCTGTCTCTTAACTGAAAAAAGAACAAATGGAAATGTCCAGGAGTAAAGAGATACAGTAGAGTGTTGACCCCATAATCACATGGAAGAAAAGCACTTAGGGCTTCCATCCAATATCAGTATCTTTTTTCTAAATTTATGTATTTAATTTTTTTACACTCCATATTTTATCCCCCACCCCTGTCCATCCTCTGACTGTTCATTCCATACCCCATACCTTCTCCACATCCCTTGATCCCATGAAGATATCCCCACCCCCAACCCACATGAACCCTAAACTCCCTGGGGCCTCCAGTCTCTTGAGTATTAGGTGCATCATCTCTGAATGAGGACAGAGCTGGCAGTCCTCTATTGTATGTGTTTTTGGGGGCCTCATATCAGCTGATGGAGGCTGCCCGTTTGGTGGGCCAGTGTTTGAGAAATCTCGGGGTCCAGATTTATTGAGACTGCTGGTCCCCCTAGAGGGTCGCTCTTCTCCTCAGTTTCCTTCAACCTTCCCTAATTCAACAACAGTGGTCAGTTGCTTCGGTCTATTGGTTGACTGCAAATATCTGCATCTGATTCTTCCAGCTATTTGCTGGGTCTTCCAGAGTATGGTCATGCTAGGTGCCTTTTTGTGAGCATTCCATAGCCTCAGTAATAGTGATAGGCCCTGGAACCTCCCCTTGAGCTGGATCCTACTTTGGACCTGTGTCTGGACTTTCTTTAAGTCAGGCTCCTCTCCATTTCCATCCCTATAATTCTTTCAGACTGGAACACTTATGAGTCACAGTTGTGACTGTGGGATGGCTCCCCTTTCCCTCATTCAATTCCGTGGCTTCCTACTTAGGGTAGGCTCTATAAGTTCCCTCTTCCTACTGCAGGGAATTTCACCTAAGGTCCTTCCCTTTGAGTCCTGAGAGTCTTTCACCTCCCAGGTCTCTGGTGCATTCTGGAGGGTCCCCCAAACCTCCTACCTCCTGAGGTTGCCAGTTTCCTTTCTTTCTGCTGGCCCCCAGGGCTTTAGTCCTTTTCCCTCACCCAATATCAGATCAGGTTCCCCTTTTCCCCCCACTAGCCCCCATCATTTTCCCTACAAATGCTTCCTGCTTTTTCCACTTATGATATGTGTATAGATATGTCTACACTCATAACTACCATACTTTACCCAAACCCTATTAAACATATGTAGAGGACACAGCTTACAGAAAGCACTAAATTATTCACAACTTTTAACCAGGCAGGCTTTTTCTTTAAAAGTGAAAGGGCTTGTTCTCTTATCTAAAATCCTAGGGACCTTTTGCTGTTCAATGGAGGTAGCCTTTAACCTAAATTCCATCAAATCCTGAGCATTATTTAGGCATTGTCTTGAACCTTGCCTCTCAGTGAATAGCAGCCACTCTTATGAAAGGGTCCTTTGTACTTTCCATTTTGAATGAATAGAATCCAACAATGTGCTTACTACAAATCCTTTCTCCTTAGGCCCTCATCCTGAATACTTTCTGTCAATGATAATTCATTCTTATGATAAAAGTCATAGGTGCTTCCTAAAGGAAATGCAATTTACATGGAAATATCTATTATTAGCCATGTCTAATACTTTGTTGTGATAATTGTCATGTAGTACAGTTTTCCTAAAGTTTTATTATGATTAAATGTGTAAAGCATACAAACTGGTAAGGATCCAAAAGTTTTGGCCCAGCACCAGTACAGTCTTAATTTCATGTAAATTTCTTTCTTGCTAGCTGTGATGCTCAAGAGATACCCTAAAGCAAATACATGCATCTGTGCATGCATGTGTTCATGTACACACATACACACACATACACACACACACACACACACACACACACACACACACAACTAATTTAATGATAGGTAAGTACCAATGATATTTAAGAAAGGGGGTCAGGGAATCCCTGGGAAACAGTGACCTAGTTCAGCTAAGGATTACATTTAAAATTTGGGTACAGTATGAGCGCTGCTAATACAACACTTCTCAGTACATTACATTTAAATGTGTGCTAGAGAAGCTTCAAACATTTTTGAAAAAAATGGGAATGGGGTGATTGCTGTGCCCTGACTTCAAATGGATGAAGGCACAGGTTTCTGTTACTCTTTCAAAACCACAAGTATTGAGTCAGTAGCTCAATGCATGTTTCAGATGGAAAAGCGAGTGTCTCAGTTCAGCCTATAAGGGCTAAGAAGAAATAATAAGGACATTAAGGCTGTAAACAAATGTTCAGGTTCCTGTTTTGTTAAAAATTGTTGAAGAAATGCAACAGAGCCCTCTGCTGGTGCATTACATCAATGCATCTGAATTTCTTGTTTAAGTTCTGGTTTGTTCTGAACTGTCTCCAGGACCTGATTAAAATAAAAGACTTGCTGTATTCATAGGGACACAAAGGTAAATCTCTTCCCCATTATGTAGTATATTAAAAATAATATGTTGTGTAACATATCCCAAGTAAGCTATGAAAAATAAAATGCTACTATGGACGAGTGGATTTCAAAATGGAAATACCATGCTTTGAACAAAATTGAATTGACTTTAGAACATGAATTAACTTCATGCCCTTTTCATATATTACTCAGCTTTATTTAGAGTACAGAAACTCCTTGAGATATTTTCTACATTTTTACATAATTCATTTTTATCTGTTCAAAATTACTCTGGTTTTTTTCAAAGCCATGTAAGCTAACTAATAAAGAGTCTTCTTTTTTCATGTCCAATGGCATTTAGATAAATGAATGACCCAAACCTCCATCAGACAGCTCACAAAATAAGTAAAAGTCTAGAAATGATCCTGTTCCACCAGAATGGCATCTTTTGAAAGGAGTGCTAAACAGTGTGTATAGTCTTTCAACTAGTGGTCTGCTGGATTAACTTTCCTAGATAATTGCTGTGGTTTAAGTGGTTCGGAATTTTAAACTTTTGTTCAAGAAAAGCTGAAAATCATTCCTTCTATAAAGTCACTGGCTTCACAGTAGTATGCTTCCCATGCTGGTTTCTCATCCCATTTCTGATAAAAGTATGCAAACACTAAAGCCTCATTTAAGTGTTGGAGTTGTGCTACATCTTCATTAGTAATAGCTGTTTCAGATGAATAAGCTCAGAATTATATATTACATATTGTCCCTTTGTGGTAATGTAGTAGTGCCCTTCTATGTTTAGAAAAACTATAAAATGGTAGAATTAATTAACATCAGTGTTAAGTCCAGACATTTGAATGAGCCCCTTGTTTTGTCTCCACATTAAGTGTCAGGACAGTGTGTTCTAAACTTTTGATATTGCAGTAAATCAAGGATTTGACAAAGTAGATGCTTAAATTTTCCCCCAAAATGTCTGTCTTCCATGTCTTTTTATTATTTGCTTCCCTCCTCTTTACGGTGATCTAACAAATCTCGTACTCTCCATATACCTTTATATTTCTCCTGGTCTTCATTAGTGTGTTTATATGTACTCATAAATACACACACATTTATGAGAGGCTGGAATCATTGGATGGCAATCCTCTTCTGAAACACTAAAGGGACCAGGGACCCAAAAACAGCCTGGCTCTCATTTCCCCACATCACAAATATGCATGTCAAGATATGAATGAATTGGGAAGATATTTAAACCAATTAGTCATATCTATACTTCAAGCTGAGGCTCAAATATTGTTCATTTTCTGAATATGTTTAATGCTTGATTTAAAATAGAATAGAAATTGAAAAAGTTGTTCATTTTGTGAATATTTTTAATGCTTAGCTTAAAACAGAATGGAAATTGCAAAACTAAACAAATAGATTAGGGTTGTGGGAGAAATGGGGAAATTACGAAAAGGGGTTAAATTAAAGATTGTTTTACTCCAAATTACAGAGGAAGGACTCATTATTAGTTGCATTAGGTCAACCTACACATTACAAATTGCATGTATTAAATATGGGGCAAGCATTTGACTTGCCCTTTCATTAAACAAGGAAGTTTAAAGCTCTGTAACTACCTGTCAAGGGTCACAGCCATGATGAAAAATAGTGAAGTCTATAAGGATGGTTAAAAATTAGATTCTTGTGCATAATAAAAAAAATTTTTACAGTAGAAGTTTTTATAGTACATTTAGGTGAATAAATGATTCTTTACCTTCAAGAGGAGTAGCAAAAAATAGATTATTTTATTTCAGATTTACACAGACAAGAAGCCTTGCAGAATAACTGGACTGCTGAATATGAACACCCATCATGTTTTACAAGCTCATCACAGTTGCTATATCCATTCAAATAAAGGCAGGAGTTAGCTGAAAAAAAAATGGCATGCAACATTGTACTTAACACAGATGTGACCATTGAGGAAAGACATCATATTCCCAAGAGGTCAAGAGAAATGTTCTATATAATAGAAGATTAATTTGATTAAGGTGAGATTATTACCTTCCAGTTTTTGTGTCCTTCCCAGGGCCGACACTGTGCTGTGGCTATCTGAACAGCAGTCCCACCCTTAGAGAGCTGGTCTCCCCAGGAAAGCTGACACACAAAAGATCACAGACTCACATGTCCACAGGAGGGACAAGCTCTATTCAGATAGAACAAACCAACTGACACAAGATATAGCCTGATGGCAAGAGACAAGTGCTAAAACCTAAACAACAGAAACCAGGGCTACTTGGCATCACCAGAAACACAGTTCTTCAACAACAACAAGTACTGGATATCCCAGCACAATGGAAAAGTAAGATTTTGACTTAAAAATGTATGTTATGATGATAATAGAGGACTTTAAGAAAGACATAAATAATGTCATTAAAGAAATATAGGAGAACATATGTAAACAGGTAGAAGCCCTTAAAGAGAAAACACATAACCCACTTAAATAAGAAAAAAAAAAAACAAACAGGTAAAGAAATTGAACAGACACACTTAAGGATCTAAAAATAAAAACAATAAAGACATCTAAAAGGGAGACAACGCTGAAGATAGAAAGCCAAGGAAAGCTATCAGGAGTCATGGATGCAAGCATCACCATCAGAATACAAGAGATAGAAGAAAAAAATCACAGGCATAAAAGATACCATAGAAAACATTGACAAAACTGTCAAAGTAAATACAAAATGCAAATAGAAAATGATAACCATAAACATAAAATAAGCTAACAGAATTCAAAATAGATTGGACTAGAAAAGAAATTTCTCCTGTCATATCTTAGACAAAAGATCAAATGCAAAAAAAGAGAACTAATATTAAAAGCAGTAAGAAAATTTTCTTTAGGTTAGTGAAGTTTAATATGGACCCTGTTTCCCAATAGAAAGACATAGGCTAACAGACTGGATAAGTAAACATGACCCAGAATTTTGCTGCACACGAGAAACATCTCAGTGACAAAGACAGACACTACCTCAAAATAAAAGGCAAGCAAATAGTCCCAAGAAACCAGTTGAAGTAGCTATTTTAATATCAAATAAAATCAACTTTCAAACAGAAGTTATCAAAAAAGATGAAGAAGTACATTTCATACCCATCAAAGGAAAAAAATCTATCAAGATGAGTTCTTAATTTTGAACATCTATGACCCACATTCACTAAAGAAACTTAGCTAAAGCTCAAAGCAAACATTGGACTTCACACAATAATAGTGGGGGATTTCAGTACTCCACTCTCACCAATGGACAGATCATGGAAAGAGAAAAGAAACAGAGATACAGTGAAATTAACAGAAATTATAAGCCAAATGGATTTAACAGATTAGTATACAACATTACATTGTAAAATAAAAGAATGCATCTAGAACACTCAGTCAGGAACCCTCCAATTTCTGTCTCCAGCTGGGGACAATTCTCTCCCACAGTGTACCATATACAGGTGGCATAGGAATTTAGCTAACCTGCTAGGAGTGCAGAGAGGCCTGAGAGCTCAGGTAGGACCAACCCTGCTGCTCAGAGGAACCAGCCCAAAACTCTGAGGAGCATGAGCCCAGGAGCAGCCTGGGACAGGAATCTTTCTATATCCATCTGCAACTATAGCTAATCCTGGGTCACAGAGCTACACATACAAATACCACCAAAAGAGACCTGGTATCTCAGGAGTACTTACACACCTGTGAGCACAGGTAAGACTACCATGTCTCTTCAAATCCGTGGCCCAAGAGGGACCTTCCCAGAGCCATCAGGACATGGGAACCAAGGATAATCTGGGGATAAGATCCTTCTGGTTTCTCTCTGCATACATGAACTGATACTGTGTCACAGATCTCAATACCTACATACCTCACAGAGAGATCAGGTCTCCCAGGAGTACTCATACATGGGCTTGAAGGATAGATAAATCACAGTCAAAGACAGCAAGCCAGCTAACACCAGAGATAAACAAATGGCAAAAGGCAAACACAAGAACATTACCAACAGAAACCAAGGCAACATGGCACCAACTGACACCAATTCCCCCAAAATAGTAAGTCCTGGATACCCCAACACACCAGAAAAACAAGATCTGGATTTAAAATCTCATCTCATAAATCTGATAGAGGACTTCAAGAAGGACATAAATAACTCCCTTAAAGAAATACAGGGACAGAAGAGATGGCTCAGCCATAAAAGACTGGGCTCATAGCCAACAATATAAATAATATAGGAGAACTTGGGTCAATAAGTAAAAGCCCTTAAAGAGGAAACACAAAAATCCCTTAAAGAATTACAGGAAAACACACACACACACACACATACACACACACACACACACACACACACACACACACACACACCAAAACAAAAAACAAAAAACAAAAAACAACAACAACAACAAAAAAAACAACCAAACAAAAACAAGTGAAGGAATTGAACAAAACCAATCAGGATCTAAAAATGAAAGTAGAAACAATAAAGAAATCACAAAGAGAGAAAACCTCTGGAGATAGAAAACCTAGGAAAGAAATCAGGAGTCATAGACACAAGCATCAACAACAGAATACAAAAGATAGCAGAGAGAATCTCAGATGCTTAAATATACAATAGAAAATGTTAACTCAACAGTTAAAGAAAATACAAAATGCAAAAAACTTGAAACCCAAAACATCCAGGAAATCCAGGACACAATAAGAAGACCAAATCTAAGGATTATAGGCATAGATGAGAGTGAAGATTTACAACTTAAAGGGCCTGCAAATATCTTCAATAAAATTATGGAAGAAAACTTCCCTAAACCTAAAGAGAGAGATGCCCATGAATATACAAGAAGCCTACAGAACTCCACAGAGACTGGACCAGAACAGAAATACCTCCTGTCACATAATAATCAAAACCCCAAATGTACTAAAAAAAAAAAGAATATTAAAAGCAGTAATAGAAAAAGGACAAGTAACATATAAAGAAAGACCAATCAGAATTACACCAGACTTCTCACCAGAGATCATGAAAGCTAGAAGATCCTAGGCAGATCTCATACAGACTCCAAGAGAACAAAAATGCCAGCCAAGACTACTGTACCCAGCAAAACTCTCAATTACCATAGATGGAAAAACCAAGATATTACATGATAAAACCAAATTTACACAATATCTTTCCATAAACCCTGCCCTACAAAGGATAATAGGTGGAAAACACCAATACAAGGAGGGAAACTACACCATGGAAAAAGCAACATAGTAACCTTCTTCCATCAAACCCAAAAGAAGATAACCACTCAAATATAAAAATAACATCAAAAATAAAAGGAAGCAACAATCACTATTTCTTAATATCTCTTAGCACCAAAGGACTCAATTCCCCAATAAAAAGACAAAGAAAGATTAAGGGACTGGATATGTAAAAAGGACCCAGCATTTTGCTGCAAACAAGAAATGCATCTCAATTTAAAAGACAAACAATACCTCAGGGTAAAAGTTTGGAAAACAATTTTCCAAGAAAATGGTCTCAGGAAACAAGCTGAAGTAGTCATTCTAATATCAGATAAAATCGACTTTCAATCAAAAGTCATCAAAAATACAGGTAAAGACACTTCATACACATCAAAGGGAAAATCAACCAAGAAGAACTCTCAATTCCAAGCATCTATGCTCCAAATGCAAGGATACCCATATTTGTAAATGAAACTTTACTAAAGCAGAAAGTATACATTACACCTGACACAATAACTGTGGGTGACTTCAACACATTCTTATCAATGGGCATTCTTATTAATGGACAGATCAGGGAAACACAAACTAATCAGAGACACAGTGAAACTATCAGAAGTTATGGACGAAAAGGTTTTAAAAGTTATCTATAGAACATTTCCTCCTAAATCAAAAGAATATACCTTCTTCTCAGAACCTCATGGTACCTTCTCCAAAATTAGTCACATAATTCATAACTAAACAGAGCTCAACAGAAATAAAAAGATTGAAATAACCCCATGCTTCCTATCAGGTAAATACAGATTAAGGCTGGTCTTTAATAGCAACAAAACCAACAGAAAGTCCACATACATATGGAACCTGAACAATGAGCTACACAATGATACCTTGGTCAAGGAAGAAATAAGGAAAGAAATCAAAGACTTTTCAAAATTTTTTGAAAAAGAAGGCACAACATACCAAATGTATGGAATACAATGAAAGCAGTGCTAAGAGGGAAACTCATAGCTCTGAGTGCTTCCTAAAGAAACTGGAGATAGCATACACTAGCAGGTTAACAGCACACCTGAAAGCTCTAGAACAGAAAGAAGGTAATATACCTAAGAGGAGTAGACAACAGGAAATAGTCAAACACAAGTCTGAAATCAAACAATTAGAAACAAAAAATGATTATACAAAAAAGTCAACAAAATCAGGAGCTGGTTCTTTGAGAAAATCAACAAGATAGATGAACCCTTAGCCAGACTAATGAGAAGGCATAGAGACAGTTTCCAAATTAAGAAAATCAGAAATGAAAAGGGAGAGATAGGAACGGAAACTGGGAAATACAAAAAAAAAAAAAAAAAAAAAAAAAATCCACCAGGCGGTGGTGGCGCAGGCCTGTAATCCCAGCACTCTGGGAGGCAGAGGCAGGCACATTTCTGAGTTCGAGGCCAGCCTGGTCTACAGAGTGAGTTCCAGGACAGCCAGGGCTACCCAGAGAAACCCTGTCTCGGAAAAAACCAAATCCAAAACAAAAAAAAAAAAAAACAAAACAAAACAAAACAAAAAAAAATCATCAGCTCTTACTACAAAAGGCTATATTCAACACACCAGGAAAATCTGGATAAAATGGACAATTATCTGAACAGATACCAAATACCAAAGTTAAATCAGGATCAGATAGACAATTTAAACAATCCAATAACCACTAAATAGATACATGCCGTGGTGGCCCAGTGTAATCTGTAGAGATGATATTTTACAGACAGAGGCAAAAAAAAAAAAAAAAAAAAAATGTCTCCTGGGAATAACGGACCTTCCCATATATTTAGAAGCAGATAAATAAATCTCACTTGGAAATTTCTTAAACTCTCCTATTTCCTTATAGCTGAGACATGGCTTAACCAAGCAAATATAGATATGTTAGAATCCATCTTATAACAAAAAAATTCTGCTTTGCTTCAACCATTTATGTTATTATGGTAGAAAAGTCATTCCAGAAATTCCAGTCACAGGTTCTAGTCACTACCTTTCAGGGCAGATGGTTTTCCGAACAATAGCCCAAAGTAAGAATTTTACCTGTGAAAAATCTTAGGAGGTCCCTGACAGGCTATCTCAGGCCCACCTGAATAGCAAGGAATGTATGTAAAGAACTGCCTTTTGTTGCAGGCCTCACACAGGGAGATTTTGACAAAAGCAACTTTTCTTAGCTTATCCAGGTGTGATTCAGGATACAGTTTATACTTATTATTCAAGAAGACTAAACTGAGTCAGAGAGAGAGAGAGAGAGAGAGAGAGAGAGAGTAGATACTTTTGATTTACAGAGAGGCAGTAGATTCTCTCTACTTGAGAGAGAGACACTCAGAGGAGAAATGACTTAGTTGATTCATCAAGCTAAGGGCTAGAGGCTGGAGCAGATCCAGCTAATCGCCCAGGGACGAGGGTGGTCTACAATGGCCCCAGGCATGGCACAGAGAAGAATGCAACCAACAGACTAGACAGAAGTACTCTTGAAAGGCAGCATGAGCTAGGCAGCTTCCCAAGCTCTACAATGTCACCATTTTCTCCAGGAGGCTAGGCAAGAGAATGCCAGGAGACTAGGCACAAGAACCATCCTTCTTCAGTTCCTGTGCCGGCGAGACATCGAAACCAAGATAAAGAAGCAGTTTAGCTGCATGGGCCCTGGACTTTGGGTAAACACCCAGTATTGCCCAAGAAAGCCTAGCTGGCCTTTTACATATGTATATGATGCTTAATTCGAGATGTTAACTTGACTGGACTTGGAGAGATAGCCAAGAAATACACTCAGATTTTAAACTACCTCTGTGGTCATGTCTGGTTGTCATGTTTCTGCTGGACCTGTGTCTTCCTGGACCAAGGAACTCTGGTTCCCCCGCAGCAGACCCCCACGGTCTGTAACAGATAGCAGCAGTAACTTAAAATCACCCAACCAATAAAGCACAAGACCAAATGGTTTTAGTGCAGAATTCTATCAGACCTTCAAAGAATACCTAACACCAATACTCTTCAAACTATTAAACAAAATAGAAACAGAAGGAACACTACTCAACTCATTCTATGATGCCACAATTATGCTGATGCCAACCCACACAAAGATTCAACTGTCACATTCACCCTCACCAGCAAAGAGGACACAGCACCAGGTAGTTTCTTCCTTCTATGGTTTATTCGGGAAACCTTGAATTAAGCTTATTTCTTCTTTTGGTGGCCCTGGGCTCTCTCCCAGCCTGACCTTATATAGCCTACTCAGAGATAGCCAGCCATTTCCTCATTGGTGAACTAAGTGAGTTCTTCATTAGCATGTAAGTGTGATAAGGAATACAGCACACTGTGCATGTACTAAAGTAATTTACTACCAGGGAGCTGCATGTGGCCAGCACCATCTTGTAAATAGAGGTGGCTTACTACATCCAACAAAGAAAGAGAACTTCAGACCAATTTCTCTTATGAATAGTGTTGCAAAAATACTAAATAAAATTATTGCCAACTGAATCCATGAACATATCACAATTATCATTTACCATGATCAAGTAGACTTAATCCCAGGGTTCAATATAGGGAAGTTTATCAATGGATGGTTCAATATAGGGAAGTTTATCAATGTACTCCACTATCTAAACAAACACAAAGAAAGAATTCACATAGTCATTTCATTAGATGCTGAAAAAGATTGTGACAAAATTCAACACCCTTTCATGAAAAAGTATTGGAAAGATCAGAAATTCATGGAATTCTATACCTAAACATAGTAAAAGCATATACAGCAAACCAGTAGCCAACATCAAACTAAATGAAGAGAAAATTGAAGAAATCCCACTAAAATTGAAAGGATAGAAAATAATACAGCCTAACTCTAATGACCTCAAGAAGTCAGAAGTTTAAAATGCTATCTCACTTTGTTAGAAACTAGGTAAAAGGTCACATTCTAGAGCCTGCCCTTTGTTTAGAGCTAGCAGAAAGGCCTTGAATAGGTGATCCTGGCCCCATAAAGTAACTGGAAATGGGCTAAGCTTATCTTGCTTCTGTAAACTTACACCATTACCCCTATGCAGGAGTTCACGCAGCTGCAGACATTATAGGAAACTAGTTGGTCCACTGAGCGCAGGCTCCAATAATTTAAACTGATTGGCCTAAAAACTATGGAGTGGTACAAATCGATCGGCTAGCATTTCACGGGCTCTCCATGCTAAGAAATGATTGGTTTGTGATTCACAGGCTGTGTCCTAAACTTATAAAAGCTGTCGCAATTCGGCACTCGTGGTCCTCAGTCCTCTACCCCTGTGTGGTATACAGCTGTGGAACCCAGAATTCTGGAATAAAGAAATCCTCTTGCTATTGCATCAAGACCATTTCTCACGAGTGATTTGGGTGTCGCCTTCCAGGTTGTGGGGTGCTGTGGCACCCTCGGTTTTTGGGGGTCTTACAAAATCAGGGACTAGAGAGAGCTGCCCTCTCTGTATATATCTATTCAATACAGTACTTGAAGTTTTAGCAAGAGCAATTAGACAACAAAAGGATATCAAATGTACTCAAATTGGAAAGAAAGAAGTCAAACCATCACTATTTGCAGAGGATATGATAGTATATTTAGGCAACTCCAAAAACTCCACCAGTGAACTCCTACAGTTGATAAACAACTTTAGCAAAGTGGCCAGATATAAAATTAACTCAAAGAAATCAGTAGACTTCCCATACTCAAAGGTTAAGCAGGCTGAGAAAGAAATTAGCTAAATGGCATCCTTTATAATAGTCACAAACAATATAAAGTATTTTGGTATGATTGTAAACAAACAAGTGAAAGATCTGTATGACAAGAACTTCAAGTTTCTGAAGAAAGAAATAGAAGAAGACCCCAGAAGATGGAAAGATCTCCAATGCTCATGGATTGGCAGTATTGATATAGTAAAACTGACCAACTTGCCTAAAGCAAACTACAGATTCAATGCAATCCCCATCAAAATTCCAACTTAATAGTTCATAGAGTTAGAGAATTTCTCAAATTCATCTGGAATAAAAAAAAAAACAGAAGAACTAAAACTATCCTCAACAATAAAACAATTTCTGGGGGATTCAGTATCCCAGACCTCAAGTAGTACTACAGAGCAATAATGATAAAAATTGGATGAAACTGATATAATGACAGACAGTTAGATCTATGGAATAGAATTTAAGACCTAAAAATAAACCTACACACTTATGGTCACTTGAATTTCGACAAAGAAACTAAAACTATCCAGTGGAAAAAAGATAGCCTTTTCAACAAATGGTGCTGATTCAACTGGCAGTTAGGATGCAGGAGAATGCAAATTGATCTATTCTTTTCTCCTTGTACAAAGGTCAAGTCCAAATGTATCAAGGATCTTCTCATAAAACCAGACACACTGAAATTAATAGAAAAGACACTGGGGAAGAACATCGAGCACATGGGCACAGGAGAAAATTTTCTGAACAGAAAACTAGCAGCTTATGCTCTACGATCCAGAATTGACAAATGGAACCTCAAAACACTACAAAGTTTTCTATAAGGCAAAGACTGTCAATGGGACAAAATGGTAACCAATAAACTGGGAAAAGATGTTTACCAACTCTATATCCAACAGATGGATAATACCCAATATATGCAAAGACTCTAGAGAACCAAGGTTCCTCAGAGAAAGGGAACAAAATACTCACAGGAGCAATAATGGAGACAATGTGTGGAGCAGATACTGAAGTAGAGGCCACCCAAAGACTGCCCTACCTGGGGATTCATCCTATAAACAGTCAAGAATCTTTGACACTACTATGGACGACAAGAAGTGTATAGCAAAAGGAGTATGCCATGGTTGTCTCCAGAGGCGTCCTGCCAGAGTCTTACAAATACAGAGGCAGATGCTAGCAACCAACTATTGGACTGGGCATAGGGTCCCCAATGGACTTGCTGGAGGATGGTCCAGAGGAGCTGAAGGGTTTTACAGCCCCATGGGAAGAACAATGATTTCAGCCACCGAGAGAACCCAAGACTCCCAGGGACTGAACCATCAACCAAGGGGCACATATGGAACCAGCCAAAAATGTGGCAGAGGAAAGTCTTTTTGGGCATCACTGGGAGGAATGATCCTTGGTCAGGTAAAGGCTCAACAGAGGCCCCAACAAACGGAAACTGAGGGTGGGGAGGTGGGAGTGTGTCAGGTAGAGGGGCATATACATGGAGGCAGGGAGAGGGAGCAGGGGGAGGGGTTGAGTGTATTAGGGAGGGTGGATACTGGGAAAGGTTTTACCATTGGCAATGTAAATAAAGATGATATTCAATAAAACAATAAATAATTAAATAAAAATAAAAAAAATGGGGTACAGAAATAAGCAGAGACTTTTCAGCAGAGGAATATTGAATGACTGAGAAGCACCTAAAGAAATGTTCACCATACTTATTCATCTGGGAAATGCAAATCAAAACAACCCTGAGATTTCACCTCACAGCTGTCAGAATGGCTATGATCAAAAACTCAGGAGAAAGCAAGTGCTGAAGAGGATGTAGAGAAAGAGGAACATTCCTTCACTGCTGAGGTAATTGCAAGCTGGTACAACCACTCTTGAAATCAGTTTGGCGGCTCCTCAGAAAATCTGGCCTAATACTACTATACCTTTCCTGGGCATGCATGCAGAGGATTCTCCAGCATGTAATAAGAACACATGCTCCACTATATTCATAGCTGCCTTATTTATAATATCCAGAAGCTGGAAAGAACCCAGATGTCCCTCAACAAAAGAATGGATAACGAAAATGTGGTACACTTAAACATTTGAATACTATTCAGCTATTAAAAACAATGAATTTATGAAATTCTTAGGCAAATGGATGACTCTAGAAAATACCATCATAAGTGTGATAACCCAATCACAAAAGAACATACATGGTATGCACTCACTGATAAGTGGCTATTAACCCCGAAGCTTGGAATACCCAAGTTACAATTCACAGACCAAATGAAGCTCAAGAAGAAAGAAAAACAAAGTATGGATACTCTGGATACAGGAGGAGATAGAGAGACAAAGTGTGAAGCATAGACTGAGAGAAAGATCATCCAGAGACTGCCACTCCTAGGGATCCATCACATGTACAGTTAAAATACCCAGACACTATTGTGGATGCTAACAAGTGCTTGCTGACAGGAGCCTGACATAGCTGTTACATGGGAGGCTCTGCCAGTGCATGACAAATACAGAGGGGATCACTCTCAGCCACCAATTGAACTGAGAACAGGGTCACCAATGGAGGAGCTAGAGAAAGGACCCAAGGAGCTGAAGGGGTTTTCAGTGCCATAGGAGGAACAACAATTTGAACCTCCTAATACCCTCAGAGCTCCCAAGAACTAAACCACCAACAAAAGATTACACATGGAGGAACCCATGGCTCCAGATGCATATGCAGCAGAGGATGACCTTGTTGGACATCAAAGGGAGGAGAGGCCCTTGGTCCTGTAAAAGCTAGATGCCCTTGTATAAGGGAATGCTCAGACATGGAAGTGGGAGTGGATGGATTGATGAGCAGGAGGAGGGGGATGTGTAAGAGGAAGTTTTTGGGGGGAAACCAGGAAATGAGATAGCATTTGAAATGTAAATAAATAATATATCTACTAAAATGGCTAAACTCATCAAAAGTTGAAATTCTGGATGAAATTGTCAATTTTCTGGATTGATACACAGTACCAACATTAAATCAGCATGAGATACACCATCTAAACAGTCCTGTAACTCTGAAAGAAATAGAAGCAGTCATTAATAGTCCCCCAAAGACAAAAAGGGCAGGACCAGATGGTTTTAGAGAAGAATTCTATCAGTCCTTCAAAGAAGACCTAATTCTAATAGTCTTCTAACTATTCCACTAGTAGAAAGAAAAGAAAACCTGCCTAATTATGAAGCCACAGTTTCACTCATACCAAAATCACACAAAGACCCAATAAAGTAAGAGAACTTCAGTTCAATTTCCCTTATGAATACTGATACAAAAATACTCAATAAAATTATTGCAAACTAAAGCAAGGAACACATCAAAACAATTCTTCACCATAATCAAGTTGGTTTCATCCCAGTGATGCAGGGATGATGGTTCACTAGATGGAATTCCATCAACATACTCCACTATATAAAATTATTCAAAGAAAAAATACCCCTATGATCATCTAATTAGAACCAGAAAAGTAATTTGACAAAATTCAACAACCTTCATGTTAAGAGTCATGGAAAGAAGAGGAATTCAAGGCCCTTAAGTAAACACAGTAAAAGAAATATGCAAGATATCAATAGCCATCATCAAACTGATTGTACATAAATTTGAAACAATCACACTAAAATTAGGGTCTAGAAAAGGCTGTATCCTTACTCCCTATTTATTCAATATAGTGCTCAAAGTTCCAGATCAAGCAATTTGAAAACAAAAGGAGGACAAATGGATATAACTTGGAAAGGAAGAAGTCAAGATATTATTATTTGCAGATGATGTGATAGTATACTTAAGAAAACCCAAAATTTCCACCAGAGTACTTCATCTGATAAACAATTCCAGCAAAGTGACTGAATATAAAAGTAAATCAAACAAATCTGTAGCCTTCCTCTACTCAAAGGATAAATGGCCTGAGAAAAAAATTAGGGAAATGGAGCCCTTCAAGAGTCACAAATAATATGAAATATCTTGGTGTGACTCTAAGCAAGCAAGTGAAAGATCTGTACAACAAACACTTCAAGTTTCTGCAGAAATAAATTGCAGAACACATAAAAATATACTATGGTCATGGATTAGCAGGATTAACATAGTAAAAATGGCCATCTTACAAAAGACAATCTACAGATTCAAAGCAATCCCCATTAAAATTCCAACTAAATTCTTTACAGAGATAGAAAATAGTAATTCTTAAATTCATTTGAAACAATAAAAAATCTAGGATAGCGAAAACAATTCTCAACAACAAGAGAAATCCTGAAGGAATCACCTTCCCTGACCACAAGTTCTAATACAGAGCAATAGTGATAAAAACCACATGGTACTGGTACAGAGACACCATGTAAATCAATGGAATAGAATTGAAGAACCAGAAATGAACCCATATACCTATGGCAATTTGCTCTTTGATAAAGAAGCTAAAGCCTCACAGTGAAGAAAGACAGCCTATTTAACAAATGGTGCTCGCTTAAGTGGTGGTTAGCATGTAGCAGAATGCAAATTGACCCTTTCTTATCTCCTTGCTCAAGTCTAAGTGGATCAAAGACTTCAACATAAAACCAGAGACACTGAATCTAAAATGTGGGCAAGAGCCTTATACACATAGGCACAGGGGAAGTTTTCTTGAACAGAATACCAATGCCCTAAGATTATCAATCAACAAATGGATCCTCATAAAATTGAAAAGCTTCTGTAAGGCAAAGGATACTGTCAATAGAACAAAACAGCAACCAACAGATTGGGAAAACATCTTTACCAACCCTACATCCACTAGAGGGCTAATATCCCAAATATATAAAGACTCTAGAAATTAGACTCTAGAGAACCAAACAACCCTATTAAAAATGGGGTACAAAGCTAAACAGAGAATTCTCAACTGAGGAATCTCCCATGTGTGATAAGCACTTAAAGAAATGTTCAATATCCTTAATCATCAGGGCAATGCAAATCAAAACAACCCTGAGATTACACCTCACACCCATCAGAATGGCTAAGGTCAAAACCTCAGGTGACAGCAAATGCTCATGAGGATATGGAGAAAAAGGAGCACTCCTTCCTTGCTGGTGAGATTGCAAGTGGGTACAACCACTCTTGAAATCAGTCTGAAAGATCCTCAGAAAATTTGACATAGGACTACCTGAGAACCCAGTTATACTATTCCTGGCCATATACCCAAAAGATACTCCAATATATAACAACACGTGCTCCACTTTGTTCATAGTAGCCTTATTCATAACATCCAGAAGCTAGAAACAACCCAGATGTCCCTCACCAGAGGAATGGCTATAGAAAATGTGGTACATTTACACAATGGAGTACTACTCAGCCATTAAAAGTGACTTTATGAAATTCCTAAGCAAATGGATGGAACTAGAAAATATCATACTGAGTGGTGTAACAGAGTCACAAAAGAGCACACATGGTATGTACTCACTGATAATTGGGTAGTAGGGCAAAAGCTTAAATACCCATGATACAACTTACAGACATGAAGAAGGAAGGCTTCTTGGATATCATAATACAACTTACAGACATGAAGAAGGAAGGCTTAAGTATGAATGCCACAGTCCTACTGAAAAGGGGGAACACAATAATCACAAGAGGTAAATGGTGGGAGGAATTAGGGAGGAAGAGAGGCAGGGAAGAGGAAAATGGGGGTGCAGGATCAGGTGTAGGAGGAGATGGGGGAGATATACAGAGGATCAGAGGTTTGTAGCAATGGGGGAATTGGGAACTCGGGGTAGCCACCAGTAAATCCCAAATGCGCAGAAAGCAAGAGGCTCCCAGGAACCAAGGTGGGTGACAATAGCTGAAATACCCACAAAGAGGAAGGAGATCTTGTACAAACCATATTCAAAGGAAATACAGGGACAAAAAGTGTAGCAGAGACTAAAAGAAAGACCATCCAGAGATTGCCAGAGACCATCTGGCAATCCATCCCATATGCAGTCACTGAACCCAAACACTATCGCTGATGCCAAGTACTTGCTGACAGGAGCCTGATATAGATGTCTCCTGAGAGCCTTGACCAGAGCCTTACTGATACAGATGGAGATGCTTGCAGGCAATATCGAACTGAGTATGGAAACCTGAACAGAGCAGTTAGGGGAAGGACTGAAGGAGCTAAACTGTTTTGCTACCCCATAGGAAGAGCAACAGTATCAACCAACCAAACCTCCTAGATCTTCCAGAGACTAATCCATCAAAGAATACAAATGTAGGGACTGACCCATGGCTCCAGCTGCATATGTAAGAGAGGACGGTGTCCTTATCTGGCATCAATGGGAGGGGAGGCTCTTGGTCCTGTGAAGGCTTGATGCCCCAATGTAGGGGAATGCTAGGGCAGAGTGCATGTGGAGCTGGGGAGCACCCTCAGAGAAACAATGGGAAAAGCATAGGATGGAGGCATTTTGGAGGGGAAACGTTGAAGGAGTTTAACATTTGAGATATACACAAAATAACCAATACAAAATTTTAAAAAATGTGAGCTTCTTAGGTCTGAATGCAAAACAGTGAAGTTGTTAAATCAGATCCTCTTGAAGTAAAGGACAAAGTGTTTGTCATGCTATAAAGCACTTTTATTCAATCTCAGTTTTTCAGTTGTCTACACTGTACCTGAATGGACTGGTGATGAATAATCTTTCCAGTTACTCTGTCATTTTGACAATATTGCCATAACAGTAATGATAAAGCATTTCAGTCATTTTTGAAATGTGCTTGAAGTTTATTATTGAAGGATATAGATGATCTTTTTTCCTGTTAATTAATTTCTTTATTTACTTTACATCTCAATATCTGCCCCCTGCTTCTACCAGTATACCCTTCCCACAGATCCTCCCTCTTCTCACTTTCGCCATCCCTTTCACCTCTGAGAGGGTAGAGGCCTCCCCTGGGTACCACCACACTCTGGCATATCAAGTTCCTTCAGCATTAGGTGCATCCTCTTCCACTGAGGTCAGACAAGGCAGCCCTCCTAGTAGAACTATATCCATAGGCAAGCAACAGATTCAGAGACAGCCCCTAATCCAGTCATTGGGGAACCTGCATGAAGACCAAGCTATGTATTTTCTATGTATGTTCAGGAGTCTAGTGCCAGCCCATCCTGACTTTTTGGTTGGTGGTTCAGTCTTTGGGAGCCCCCAGGGATCCAGGTTAATTGATTCTTTCAGTCTTCCTGTGGAGTCCCTATTCCCTTTGTGGCCTGCCATACTTCTCCCTACTCTTCCTCAAAACTCCCTGAGGAAGTCTTTTTCTTATAAGAAATAGAAAAAATGAACAAAAATGTCCACAATTCAAGATAAGTTAATTCCTGTTGCTTATCATGCATGAAATTATCATAAGAAATTCATCAGCTGAGAGATCTTAGTACTTGGTTATATAGTATGAAAATAGGGAAAATATTCAAACTAATTAAAGAATTGCATCATAGCCCCTTCTTCAACAAAAAGATATACACCATAAAGAGAGATCCACCTGCCTGTGAGACAAAGAATTAAGTCTAGGCCATATACTCGAAGCCCTTTATCAAACTCAACAGGGAGAAATTCAGTATCAGGAATTATCCAGCTTCTACCTCGAAATCACTGCTCATGAACTGAACCTCTGGTCCTGTGTCATTCAGTTCATTATAAACTTCCTCCACCATCCCTCTGATGGGGAAAAATACCATTCATTCTTAATCTATACAAAGTAATAATATCCAAGTACAGGAAAGTCATGTTTTCCTTCCATATTTAACTCAACATATATTCTAATATGCTGTGCAATTAGCAACTCAAAATGGAAAATTAGAAAGGGAACTCTCAAGTGCAGTGTCCTGGCATATTTCTTGCTCCTCTGCTCAGGAAAACCAGGACTTGAAAATTTTTCAGTGCAGAAGGAAAGAAACTGTGAACCGGGAATTCCAAACCAAACAATGTTATATTTTAGAAATGAATGAAACATAAATACAAAATCAGAAAAAAAAATGAGAAGTTTTTATCATGCTTGTTCTATGCAGGGGAAAAAGGCTACAGGTGATTCCTTGAGCTGAACAAATTTAACTATAAAATGAACAATAGAACTGGAAAGTATAAAATTCAGTGAAAAGACTGATTCTGTATATAATTCAGGATGCTCCAATATTACAAATGTGATGTGTAAACTACCCTTCTCTTTATTATAAACACTAAAACTAAAACAATTGAAATTAATAATAGTTTCTTTAATATGCCGAAGTAAGAGTCTTAGAAAGATGTAAAATGAGACACTTAAAAAGGATCTAACAGAAGAGGAAACAGTGCAAATATAGTCTTAAAAATCAAAATGTCCTCCATTTACTTCCATTATTTTATCTTTCTATCATTACTAAATTCTATAATACAAAATGTAACAGGGGATACCTCACATCTGGAAATAAGTTCATTACTTGACAACCTGTTGCTAAGAAAATGCCTATAATAAAAAACAAACAAAAATAATAAGTCAGAAATTAAAATGTACTATTATGTTAAGTAATCTAACTTCAAGGAGGCTGTGAGAGAGGAAGCAATGGGGTTATTTGAAAATGGAAAAGCCACTTTGAACATGGGTGCTGTGAGAGTACAGCTATCATTGATGACTAAGTAAATTTATTTTCGTCTTCCATCTAAAAGACATAGTAAGTAGATAAACAGAAAACAAGATAGTACTTAAATATATGTTGGTGCAAGAAAACCTCTGGGGACACACATTGATAGATAGTATATGGATGAATTAAAATATTCTATGTTAACAAAATTCAGAAGAAAACAATAGTTATTATGTTAGTAGCAGATAAAATGGAATTTAGAAAAATCAAAGAAGGTCATTATATAATGATAAACAGTAAGTGGGTAAAATAATAAAAATTCTAAGTATATATGCATAAAAGCTAAATATACAAACTAGACAGTAATAACCTTCCAAGAAGTGATACATGAGGACCTTAATACTCCACTGTCATCAATGGAAATATTGCCCATGAAGAAACTCAACCAACAGAAGAGTATAACATGTATTCCAAGAACACATAATTTATGAATTTTCTCATTATTTATTATAAATAAATAAAATTATTTATAATTTTCTCATTCAATAGAATGAAAAAATCAAGAAATCTCTTTACTAGTGCTAGTATTCTAACTGCCATGAATTATTGTATGATAATTTATAATTTAAATCACTAAATTATTTATTATTAAAATATTTTAAATTTTGAAGGTTTAACGCAGTGTTAAGATAGTTTTTACACTGGGGAACCAAATAGCCCTATTGAAAAATAGGGTCCGGATCTAAACAAAGAATTTTCACCTGAAGAAATTCAGATGGCCGAGAAGCCCCTTAAGAAATGCTCAACATCATTAGTCATTAGAGAAATGCAAATCAAAACAACCAGTCAGAATTGCTAAGGTTAAAAACTCAGAAGACAGCAGGTGTTGGTGAGGATGTGGAGAAAGAGGAACACTCCTCCACTGCTGGTGGGATTGTAAGATGGTACGACCACTATGGAAATCAGCCTGGCAGTTCCTCAGAAAACTGGACATGACATTTCTGGAGGACCCTGCTATACTTCTCCTGGGCATATACCCAAAGGATTCCCTGGCATGCAATAAGGACACATGCGCCATTGTGTTCATAGCATCCTTATTTATAATAGCCAGAAGCTGGAAAGAACCCAGATGTCCCTCAATGGAGTAATGGATACAGAAAATGTGGTATATTTACACAATGGAATACTACTCAGCAATTAAAAACAATGAATTCATGAAATTTTTAGGCAAATGGTTAGAACTGGAAAATATCATCCTAAATGAGGTAACCCAATCACAAAAGAATACACATGGAATGCAATCTCTGGTAAGTGGATATTAATTAGCCCATAAGATCTGAATAACCAAGGCACAATTAGCATAACAAATGACTCCCATGAAGAAGTAAGGAGACCTTCCTGATCCTAGAAAGGCTTGATCTAGCATTCTAGAGAAGGACCAGGGCAGAGAAAAAGGAGGGAGGTGATTGGAGAATGGGTGGAGAGAAGAAGGCTTATGGGACATATGCGGAGAGGGGAACTGGGAAAGGGGAAATCATTTGGAATGTAAACAAATAATATAGAAAAAAATTTGCTGTCTTTTTTCCACTGGATGATTTTAGCTCCTTTTTCAAATATCAAGTGACCTTATATGTATGGGTTCTTTTCTGGGTTTTCAATTCTATTCCATTGCTCTTCCTGACTGTCTGTATACTAATACCAAACATTTTTTATCACTATTGTTCTGTAGTAGAGCTTGAGATCAGGGATGGTGATTCCCTCAGAAGATCTTTTGTTATGGAGAATAATTTTTGCTATCCTGGGTTTTATGTTATTCCAGTGAATTTGAGAATTGCTCTTTTTAGATCTATGAAGAATTGATTTGGGATATTGATGCGGATTGCATTGAATGGGTAGATTCCTTTTGGCAAGATGGCCAGTTTTACAATATTGATCCTGCCAACCCATGAACATGGGAGGTTTTTCCACCTTTTTAAAAAATTTTCTATATTCTTTGTTTACATTCCAAATGATTTCCCCTTTCCCAGTTCCCCCTACCCATATGTCCCATAAGTTCTCTTCTCTCTACCCATTCTCCAATCACCCCTTCTCCTTTTTCTCTGTCCTGGTACTACCCTGCAATGCTAGATCAAGCCTTTCCAGGATCAGGCCCTCTCCTTACTTCTTCATGGGAATCATTTCATATACTAATTCTGACGAATATTCAGAGCTTCTGGGCTAATTAATATCCACTTATCAGTGACTGCATTCCATGTGTATTGTTTGTGATTAGACTACCTCACTTAGGATGATATTTTCCAGTTCCAACCATTTGCCTAAAAATTTCAAGAATTCATTGTTTTTAATTGCTGAGTAGTATTCCATTGTGTAAATATACCACATTTTCTGTATCCATTCCTCCATTGAGGGACATCTGGGTTCTTTCCAGCTTCTGGCTATTATAAATAAGGCTGCTATGAACATAATGGAGCATGAGTCCATATTATTGCATGCCGAGAATCCTCTGGGTATATGCCCAGGAGTGGTATAGAAGGGTCCTCCAGAAGTGTCATGTCCAGTTTTCTGAGGAACAGCCAGACTGATTTCCAGAGTGGTTGTACCAGTTTGCAATCCCACTAGCAGTGGAGGAGTGTTCCTCTTTCTCTGCATCTCCACCAACACCTTCTGTCTCCTGAGTTTTTAACCTTTGCCATTCTGACTGGTGTGAGGTAAAATCTCAGGGTTGTTTGCATTTCCCTAATGACTAATGATGTTGAACATTTCTTAAGGTGTTTCTCGGCCATCTGAATTTCTTCAGGTAAAAATTATTTGTTCAGCTCTGTACCCCATTTATAATAGGGTTATTTGATTCCCTGGGGTCTAACTTCTTGAGTTCTTTGTATATATTGGATATTAGCACTCTATCAGGTTTAGGGTTGTTGAAGATCTTTTCGCAGTTTGTTGGTTGCAGTTTTGTCCCTTTGATGGTGTCCTTTGCCTTACAGAAGCTTTGTAATATTATGAAGTCCCATTTGTCAATTCTTGATCTTAGAACATAAGCAATTGGTGTTCTGTTCAGGAACTTTTCCCCTGTGACCATGTCTTCAAGGGTCTTCCCCAATTCCTTTTCTATTAGTTTCAGTGTGTCTGGTTTTATGTGGAAGGCCTTGGTCTACTTGGAGTTGAGCTAGAGATAAGAATGGATCAATTTGCAATCATCTCCATGCTGACCTCCAGTTGAACCAGCACCATTTTTTTGAAAAGGCTTTGATCCCCTGGGTGTTTTCTGCTCCTTTGTCGAAGATCAAGTGACCCTAAGTGTCTGGGTTCATTTCTGGGTCTTCAATCCTATTCCATTGATATACCTGCCTTTCACTGTACCAATACCATGCAGTTTTTATTGTTCTGTAGTATTGCTTGATTTCTGGGATACTGATTTCCTCAGAAGTTCTTTTACTGTTGAGAATAGTTTAAGCTATCCTGGAATTTTGTTATTCCAGATGAATTTGAGAACTGCTTTTTCTAAATCTATGAAGAACTGAGTTGGAATTTTGATGGGGATCTTGTTTAACCTGTTGATTGCTTTACGCAAGATGGCCATTTTAACTATTTTCATCATGCCAATCCATGAGCATGGAAAATTTTTCCATTTTCTGAGGTCTTCTTTGATTTCCTTTTTCAGAGACCTGAAGTTGGATAGAGTCACACCAAAATACTTTGTATTGTTTCTGGCTATTGTGAAGAGTCTCATTTCACTGATGTCTTTCTCAGTCGGCTTATTCTTTGAGTATAGGAAGGCTACTGATTGGCTTGAGTTGATTTTATAACCAGCCACTTTGCTGAAGTTGTTTATCAGCTGTAAGAATTCTCTGGTGGAATTATTGGGTCACTTAAGTAGACTATCATATCTTCTGCAAATATTGAGAGTTTGACTTCGTCCTTTCCAATTTATATCCCTTTGACCTTCATATGTTGTCTAATTGCTATATCTAGAACTTCAAGTACTATATTAAAAATATACATATAGAGAGGGCAGCCTTGTCTAGTACCTGATTTTAGTGGTAGTGCTTCAAGTTTCTCTCCATTTAGTTTGATGTTGGCTACAGGTTTGCTGTATATTGCTTTAACTATGATTAGGCATGGGCATAGAATTCCTGTTCTTTCCAAGACTTTTGGCATGAAAGGATGCTGAATTTTGTCAAATGCTTTTTCAACATCTAATGAAATAATCATGTGGGTTTTTCATTTGAGTTTGTTTATGTAGTGGATTGCATTGGTGGATTTCTTTATATTGAACCATCCCTGCATCCCTGGGATGAAGCCTACTTGATCATGGTGAGTGATTGCTTTAATGTGTTCTTGAATTTGGTTGGCAAGAATTTTATTTAGTATTTTTGCATCAATGTTCATAAGGGAATTTGACCTGAAGTTCTCTTTCTTTTTTTGGATCTTTGTGTGATTTTCGTATCAGCTTAATTGTGGCTTCCTAGAATAAGCTGGGTAGTGTTCCTTCTGTTTCTATTTTGTGGAATAGTTTGAAGAGTATTAGTGTTAGGTCTTCATTGAATGTTGGACAGAATTCTGCACTAAAGCCATCTGATCCCCTGCTTAGTTTTTTTGTTGGGAGACTTTCTATGACCCCTTTTATTTCTTTAGGGGTTATGGGACTGTTAGATGATCTATTTGATCCTGATTTAATTTTGATGTTGGGTGTCTGTCTAGGAAATTGTCCATTTCCTCCAGATTCTCCAGTTTTGTTGAATATAGGCTTTTGTAGTAGGATCTGATGATTTTTTTAAAATTTCCTCATTTTCTGTTGTTATATCTCCCTTTTTATTTCTAATTTTGTTAATTTGGATACTGTGTCTGTGCTCTTTGGTTAGTCTGACTAATGGTTTATCTATCTTGCTGATATTTTCAAAGATCCAGCTCCTGGTTTTGTTGATTCTTTGTATGGTTCTCTTTGTTTCTACTTGATTGGTTTCAGCCCTGAGTTTGATGATTTCCTGTCTCTACTCCTCCTGGGTGAATTTTTGTTCCAGGGCTTTCAGGTGTGTCATTAAGCTGCTAATGTATGTCCTCTCCATTTTCTTTTTGGAGGCACTCAGGGCTATGAGTTTTCCTCTTAGCACTGCTTTCATTGTGTCCCATAGATTTGGGTATGTTGTGTCTTTATTTTCATTAAATTCTAAAAAGTCTTTGATTTCTTTCTTTATTTCTTCTTTGACCAAGGTAACATTGAGTAGAGTATTGTTCATTTTCCAAGTGTATGTGGGCTTTCTGTTGTGTTGCTATTGAAGACCACTCTTACTCCATAGTGATCTGATAGGAGGCAAGTGATTAATTCTATCTTCATACATTTGTTGAGGACTGTCTTGTGACCAATTATATGGTCGACTTTGGACAAGTTACCAAGAGGTCCTGAGAAAAAGGTATATTCTTTTGCTTTAGGATGAAATGTTATATATATATATATATATATATATATATATATATATATATATATATATATATATATATATATATATATGTTAAATCTAATTGGTCCAAAGCTACAATTAGTTTCACTGTGTCCCTGTTTAGTTTCTGTTTTCCTGATCATTCCATTGAGGAAAGTGGAGTGTTGAAGTCACCCACAATTATTGTGTTAGGTACCATGTGTTCTTTGAGCTTTAGTAAAGTTTCTTTTATGAATGAGGGTGCTCCTGCCATTTGGAGCATAGATGTTCAGGATTGAGATTTCTTCTTGGTATATTTTTTGTTTGACCAGCAAGAAGTGTCCTTCCATGACTCTTTTGATGATTTTAGGTTGAAAGTCAGTGATAGTTTCTGAGGCCTTCTTCAATTTCTTTCTTCAGAGTCTTGAAGTTCTTGTTATATAGATCTTTCACTTGCTTCATTAGAGTCATACCTTCGTATGAAATATATTATTTGGGACTATTGGGAATGCTGTCATTTCCCTAATTTCTTTCTCATCTTGATTATCCTTTGAGTAGAGGAAGGTTAATGATTTGCTTGAGATAATTTTATATCCAGCCACTTTGCTGAAGTTGTTTATTAGCTTTAGGAATGCTCTGTTGGAAGTCTTGGGATCCCTAAATTATACTATCATATCATTTGTAAATAGTGATATTTTGAGTTCTTCCTTTCCAATTTGTATACCTTTGACCTCCTTTTGCTGCCTGATTGCACTGGCTAGGACTTTTATAATGAATAGCTAGGGAGAGAGTGGACAGCTTTGTCTGGTCCCCTGTTTTGGTGGGATTGCTTCAAGTTTCTCTCCATTTAGTTTGATATTGGCTACTGGTTTGCAATATATTGATTTCACTATGTTCAGGTATGGGCCTTGGATTCCCAATCTCTCCATCACTTTTATCATTAAGGGATGCTAGATTTTGTCAAAGGCCTTTTCAGCATCTACTGACATGACCATGTGTTTTTATTTTCTTTAGTTTGTTTATGTAGTGGATTTCATTGACGGATTCCCATATATTAAATCATCCCTGAATCCTTGGGATGAAGCCTACCTGATCGTGGAGAATTATAGTTTTGATGCATTCTTGGATTCGTTGGCCAGGATTTTGTTCTACATTTTTGCATCAATGTTCATGAGGGAGATTAGTCTGTAATTCTCCTTCCTTGTTGGGTCTTTGGTTGGTTTAGGTATAAGCATTATCGTGGCTTCTTAGAATGAGTTGGGTAGTGTTCCCTGAGTTTCTATTTCCTGGAAAAGTTTGAGATTATCAGTATTAACTCTTCTTTGAAGATCTGATAGAATTCCCCTCTAAACCCATCTGGTCCTAGGCTTTTTTACTTTTTTTGATGGGAAACTATTAATGACTGCTTCTATTTCCTCAGGATTTATGGGAATACTTAGATGGTTTATCTGATCCTGTTTTAACATTGGCACCTGGTATGTATCTAGAAAGTTGTCCATCTCATCCACATTTTTAAACGTTGTTGAGTATAAACTCTTGTAGTAGTATCTGATGATTTTTTGATTTTCCACATATTCTGTTGTTATGTCTCCCTTTTCATTTCTCGTTTTATTAATTTGGATTCTGTCTCTGTGACCTCTGGTTAGTCTGGCTCAGGGTTTATCTATCTTGTTGATTTTTTTCAAAGAACCAGCTCCTTGTTGTGTTGTTTTTTTTGATTCTTTGTACAGTTTTTGTTTGTTTGTTTGTTTGTTTGTTTGTTTGTTTGTTTCTGTTTGGTAGATTTGGGCCATAAGTTTGATTATTTCTACTCTTGGGGGTATTTGCTTCCTTTTGTTCTAGAGCTTTCAAGTGAGCTGTCAATCTGTTAATGTAAGCTCTCTCCATTCTCTTTTTGGAGGCACTCAGAGCTATGAGTTTTCCTCTTAGCTCTGCTTTCATTGTGTCCCATATATTTTGCTATGATGTGTCTTCATTTTCATTAAATTCTAAAAAGTCTTTAATTTCTTTCTTTGTGTCTTCCTTGACCAAGCTATCATTGAGAAGAACATTTTTTGAAGTCCATGTGTATGTGTGTTTTCCATTACTTTTGTTTGAGCTTAAGACAAGCCTTAGGCCATGGTGATCTGATAAGATACATGGAATAATTTCAATATTTCTGTATCTGTTGAGGCCTCTTTTGTGACCAATTATATGATCAGTTTTAGAGAAGGTACCAAGATGTGCTGAGAAGAAGGCTTATTCTTTTGCTTTAGGGTGAAATGCTCTATAAATATCTGTTAGATCCATTTGGTCCATAACTTCAGCTAGTTTCACTGTATCTCTGTTTAGTTTATAATTCCATTATCTGTCCATTTTTGACAGTGGGGTGAAGTATCCCACTATTGTTGTATGGGTTGCAATATGTGCTTTGAGCTTTAGTAAAGTTTCTTTTATGAATGTGGGTGCCCTTGTATTCAGAGCATAGATGTTCAGAATCGAGAGTTCATCTTGGTAGACTTTTCCGTTGACCAGTATGGTGTCCCTCCTTATCTTTTTTTGACAAATTTTGGTTGAAAGTCAATTTATCTGATATAAGAATGGCCACTTCAGTTTGTTTCTTGGGACCATTTGCTTGGAAATTTTTTCCAACTTTTGACTCTTAAATAGTGACTGTCTTTGTCAGTGAGGTAGGTTTCTTGTATGTAGCAAAATGCTGGGCCCTGTTTACATATCCAGTCTGTTAGTCTTTGTCTTTTTATAGGAGGATTGAGATCACTGATATCAAGAGATATGAAGGAAAAGTAATTGTTGCTTATTGTTATCTTCTTAGTTAAATGTGACATTCTGACAGGGTAGCTATCTTCTATTGGGTTTGTTGAAAGATTAACTTACTGATTTTTCTATAGTGTAGCTTACTCCTTTGTGTTGCTATTTTCCACCCATTATCCTTTGTAGAGCTGGATTTGCAGAAAGATACTGTGTAAATTTGCTATTGTCATGGAATGTCTTATAGTCTATGTGTATGGTAATTGAGAGTTTTGCTGGGTATAGTAGTCTGGGCTGACATTTATTTTCTATTAGAGTCTGTATGGAATCTGCCTAGGCTCTTCTGGATTTCATAGGCTTTGGTGAGAAGTCTGGCGTAATTCTGATAGCTCTGCCTTTATATCTTTCTTGACCTTTTTATCTCACTGCTTTTAATAATCTTTCTTTATTTAGTACATTTGGTGTTTTGATTATTATGTGACAGGGAATTTCTGCTCTGGTACAATCTGTTTGGAGTTCTGTAGGCTTCTTGTATGTTCATGGGCTTCTCTTTCTTTAGGGTAGGGAAGTTTTCTTCTATAATTTTTTTGAAGATATTTATTGGCCCTTTAAGATGTAAATCCTCACTTTCTTCTATACCTATAATCCTTAGGTTTGGTCTTCTCACTGTGTCCTGGATTTCCGGGATGTTTTGGGTTACAAGCTATTTGCACTTTTGCATTTTCTATGACTGTTCAGTCAATGTTTTCTATGGAATCTTCAGCATCTGCGATTCTTTCTTCTATCTCTTGTATTCTGTTGTTGATGCTTGCATATATGACTCCTGAATTCTTTCCAAGGTTTTCTATGTTCAGAGATGTCTCACTTTGCAATTTCTTTATTGATTCTATTTCCAGTTTTAGATCCTGGATAGTTTTGTTCAGTTCCTTCACTTGTTTGTTTGTTTATTTGTTTGTTTTTTCCTGAAATTCTTTAAAGAATTTTTTGTTTCCTCTTTAAGTGCTTTGACCTGTTGATCCATGGTCTCCTGTGTTTCTTTTAGGGATTTTGGTGATTCCTCTTTAAGAATTTCTGTTCATTGACTCATGTTCTCCCATAATCCCCTATGGGATTTTTGTATTGCCTCTTTAAGGGCTTCTACCTATTGACCCATGTTCTCCCATATTTCTTTAAGAGATTTTTGTATTTCCTCTTTAAGTGCTTCTACCTTTTGATACATATTCTCTTGCATTTCTTTAAGGGATTTTGTGCTTCTACCTGTTGACCCATGTTCTCCTATATTTCTCTAAGGGAGTTATTTATGTCCTTCTTGAAATCATCCATCAGTGATATGAGATGTGGTTTTAAATCTAGTCCTTGCTTTTCTGATGTGACAGAGTACAGAGGAATTGATGTTGTGGGAGAACTAGATTCTGTTGGTTCCATGTTGCCATGGCTTCTGTTGGTAATGATCTTGCATTTGCCCTTAGCCATCTTGTTATCTCTGGAGTTAGCTGTTTTTGCTGTTTCTATCTTCTCTGTCCTGCAGGCCTGTGTTTTTGTACTCCTGGGATTCTCTTTTTGTCCAATGCCCTACAAACAGCTGATTCTCCAGGCAGTACCAGGTGATGGGGTCTCCCCTCTGGCAAGAGTCGACTTGGCAAGAGTCGAATGCCCTGCAGACCACTAGTTCTCAAATGATCTACTGCTAACAGATCTTGGATGATCTCTTGATGCTGTTTCTCAAATGCCCCACTTCTGCCTGTTCAAATGCTTCTGCCAGTTCTCAAATGAACTGCTCCTGCCAATTCTCAAATGCCTTGCTCCTGTTGGTTCTCTAGAGAGTATCAGGAAGTAGGGACTTCTCTGTGCCAGAGGTCTAACATATCTAATGGAAAGGAGCAGTGACAGGGTAGGAGGGAGGGGTAGAAGGGGCAGAAGGGGAATGGTGACCTGGAGGTTGCTGGGTAGTGAGCCACAGAGTAGAGTGACTCTGGGTGTCTAGGGGGTGAACAGTGATTATTTCCTAATGCCCTGCTCCTGTCAGTTCTCTAGAGAGTATCAGAAAGTATGACCATTTTTAAATTTTTAATCCCTATGACAAATTTTAATCTTTCAAAGCTCATGTGTCCTAGCCCTGTTTATAGTTGTTTTGATTTGTTTGTTTTAACTGATTTCAAGGTTTTAGCATTCCAATTATTTTTTTCCAGACATCCTACAGTTTACTTCTCCCTCTTCTGCCCCTACTTTCTGTATATCTCTCCAGATTTTACCATTCTACATAACAGGTGCCTCCTACATGTTCATTTTACCCATATTCTCCTATCCCAACTTCATTAATACCAGTTTTCCCAATATATTATTTTCAGTAAAATGGTGTCCTCATTTACTCCAAATTAAACATAAAGAATACATAAACCTTTCACCACACATTAGAGAAAATGGGGCATTTATCATCCTGATCTTGGATAACCTGATGCAGAATAATTTATTTCAGTTCCTTCCATTTATCTGAAGAATTGATGACCTATTTTTCTTTATATTTCAGTAATAGCCAGTTGTGCACATATATCACATATAGTATATAGTATATATACTATACATGAGAATATTGATAAAATCAAGAATGAGAAACTAGTAACACAAAAGACCAGCCAGAACAAGTAAAATTTTAATACCTACCCTGTAACCCTCAAAGCATAGGCGCTCTGCCTTTGGATCAGGGCCCCTTTAAAAGTTTATATTCGATATTCTTCATATCAGATATTTAAATTATAATTCATAAAGGTAAAAATTATAGTTATGAAGTAGCAACAGAAAACTTTTATGGTTGGTGTTCACCACAAAATGAGGAACTGGATTAAAGTGCAAGATCATCATGAAATTTGAGAATCACATCCTTAAAGGAAATAATACTTTACATTGGAAAAGTCTTGACCCCACCAGCTTGCCATCTAAATTCTTAGTGTGCTCATTAGCACACCAAGAGACAAGGGCCTTCCAACTATATTCCAGGGCTTCCACTCAGTTACTTGACATCCACTAGTATTAAATGTCTAGGTGCATTGCTAACAGTTTTCCCAAGGATTAGTCTAAATGCATAAATTCTATGCTTCCTTACTATGGCTACATTCCTGAAGCTGATGTAATCATGAGGACAGATTCAGACTTGGTTCTTTAGTGAAGCAGCTGAGTCAAATATTACCTAATCTAAATATCACAGTGACATATTTTTGACATGTATATCAAATATCAGATCAGGGCCTCAACTTATTTGATCTTCTTACCTCTTTAACCCTCTTGTAGGTATTGTGTTTATATATATATATATATATATATATATATATGACAAAGATAGAGAGATAGAGATACAGAGATAGAGATAGAGATAGAGATAGAGATAGAGATAGAGATAACATTGAATAAAGCACTTGTGCTTACCTGTCACTGCTAATGTTATGTCAATTGACCCTCAACCAAAAGCCATATGTGTAAAGATGGAATCTCGATTGAGAAAAATGCCTTCAAAAGATACATCAACAAATTATTTTCTTAATTATTGATGACTAGAAGGCCCATCCCTGTGTGGATGTTTCTATCCATGATTTACTGATGTTTAGTTTTATATAAAAGCATGTAGAGCAAACCAAGGTGAAGAAAGGCAGCAGGTAGCATCCTTCTATGGCTTCTGATTTAACTCCTGTCCTAATTTCTGCCTTCTTTGAATTCCTGTCTTTACTTCCTTTGATGATAAACAGCAATATGGATGTGGGAACTAAATAAACTCTTTTCTTCCCTACTTGATAGTTTAGTTATTGTGTTTAATAGCAGCAGTAGAGTCCCTAAGACTACTTGGGATGTTCTATGGGAGCTTGGAAGGTAAGACTGTTGAGACCACTTCAGAGTATAGAGACCTGGTTGGTGAAGATTAAGAAGGAATTTTAACTTTTCATCAGAGCCATTTGCTTTTTTTGATTTTAATATCTGTTATTCTGGTTAACTTGGAATGAATAATCATTTAAAATTACTAAATTCCAGAACTACTACTATAGTGAAACCTTTGCTTCCCTGGGATACTCAGTGTTGGTGACATGGAGCTCAGATATTAGCTGTAATTAGTAAAAGATCACCATCACCATCAAAGGAAAATCTTCTAGGAAGTGTTTCCTAAGAGTCACTACACAGAATCTGTGTTTCAGAAGCAAGCAAAGGTTGTACTGGCAGCTGATCTTGGTAGAAAACTGGCAGCTGAACTTGGTAGAAAACTGAAGGACTCTAACAGGCCTGAGCATGACAAGCAAAGGTCCTCTCATTTTTGTTCCCTTCTTAGCCTCCTGACTCATTCCTGAAAAAATACCAAGGTCTAACAATCAAAATCATTATTTGGCAACTTTGTCCAATTGCCAAAGCATCTTATTACAAGCTTCCTCTTTTTCTACTTAAAACCCCACTACTTCAAAAAAAAATCACCTTCTGCTTCTTTTGTTTTTTTATTTCTATTTTCCTCTTACTGTTGCAGCTGTGGCTGCCTTTCTGGACACTGCCCCAAGCTCCACTATATTCTTAGGCAAATGGATGGAACTATAAAATACCATCCTGAGTGAGGTAACCAAATCAGAAAAGAACACACATGGTATGCACTCACTGATAAGTGTACATTAGCCCAAAATCTGGGAATAGTCAAGATACAATTTACAAACCTTCTGAAGCTCAAGAAGAAGGAAGACCACAGTGTGGATGCTTTGGTTCTTCTTAAAATGGGGTATTAAAATACTCACAGGAGCAAATAAGGAGTCAAAGTGTAGAGCAGAGACTGAGGAAAGGCCTTCCACAGATGGCTCCACCTGGGGATCCAGATGAAATACAAACACCAAATGTGGCTACATGCTCTGGGCTTCTCCAAACTGCAAGTGACCAAGGGTCAGTCCCCTCTGTGGTCTGAGGAATGTGATCAACCTATCCCTTCAGTAGAGGTACCTACTAGCTCCATGACCTTTCTCTTGTGAGAGAAGGTGAGCGTGGCGGAATTTTCCAAAGGTCCTGAGCTGACCTCTTGAATATGAATTAATATGAACATCCAGGTAATTCTTACTTTTCACATGTCAGCATTCATTCAAAGATGGAGAAAGGTCTCATAGGAACTGGTTGCTCCCTAGTAAGGCACAGGTCATAGAGAGCTGCTAGAGTAAGGGGAGCCATTATCTGTAGCAGCTTGGCTACTGATGATTTTGGCTTTGTTCCAGTGATCACTTTGTTAATATTACTTGGCTAAATCCGGCTTGTCACAAATAACAACAGCATAAAGCGAAATGGAATGAGAATATTTATGTAAAAACAGAATATAATTCATGGAAAATGGAAGGAAATGAGAGATCCTGAAATATGCACGTGATAAAATCTATCAACTACTTGTATGAAATCATCCACCAATAACATAAAAGAAAAACAAAACCCATAATAGTTACTCCCATACAAACACAAAGTTTCATAATCTGAAACAGAGAGTATTTTCCTTCTATTATGTTCAGCCCACAGTAAGGAAGAATGACAGGCCCATGTATTGTATATTTGGAATCCTGTCAAGAAATGACTTGTGAATTAATGCAGAGGTTCTCAATGAGATGATAGCAACCCCTTTCAGGGACAAAGGACCATTTCACAGGGATTGAATATCATGAATATCAGATGTTTATATTTACAGTTTATAATATTAACAGATTTAGAGTTATAATATGGCAGTGAGAACAGTTTTATATTCGGGAGGGCATGACAACATGATGAATTATAGCATTATTGTAAATTGGAAGCATTATTATAGCAAATTGGAAGCATTAGGAATGTTGATAACCACTGATTTAAGGAATTAAATTAGCATATTAATTTTTAAATGATTCAGAAACCTAACTTCCTGCTACATCCACATCTTGCTCAGAACACTTTTTTCAACCTCTAAGAGGAGAGATTAATTTCTTTAGTTTATTAAATATATTTACACTCTCCATTCATTTTTTTGTTTGTGTGCTTAAGTGAACAGCATACTGATTTGATAGAATAATAAGAGGAAGAGTATTTAGGACACTAGGGGGCTCCTAATTTATTAGAAGTATAAGCAGTACTTGTTAATTTCAAGTATTTTCACATGAGGTTTTATATGAGAGAGTACAATTTTGTTTTTGGTGCCTAACACTAGAAATAGAATTGGCCCTGCTATGGTAATACCCATAATAAAAATGGAAGCAGATATTTTTCAGTATATAAAATTAATTCTGAAATTCCAATGACTTTGCCTTGAAACAGTATTTGGTCTTCATTGGAGACTAGTAATACCTGATAAACACCTTCCAAGTTTTTTCCCATACTTTCTTGGAAAGTCTTTTTGAAGTCTCTCTTGACATTTCTCTTGGGTTCAGAAGATATAGTGGATTCTTTCTGAGTCTCTGTCAGAACCTGGGGTAGAGAAAATATTTTATAACAAATTTAATGTCGAAAATGTAAATCATATCCCATTGTATTGTATTTTTATGCAATAGGATGAAAAACAGCTGTATAATTGATAAACAAGTATCATTGGCTCAAATGTATATATTACCTTGTAGACATGTGCATGTGAGGAAACAAGTTCAGGGAAATAACAATGCTTGCAAATTTTCAGAATAGGATCTAAGACTGACTTTATATAAAAATCTGATGGCCTATTAATAAGAACAAATTTTAAGCACATTTAAAAGACATGATCCCATTATATATTTTTCTGACATTTCATGTTGAATTATAAACATGATTTTTTATAGTCTTATAAGTCTGTCCTCATAGATCTCTCCATATGATATGACAATTGTCTAATTATGTCTATATTTACTTTCTATTTTCTATTCCCAAGAATAGGGATTATCAGAGTGTGTTTGAACAAATATTGCCAACACTCTTAGCAATTACTTGAAGAAAAAATACACATAGTACACATCTGTAATAGCCTTTGCATTTTGTCTAAGCCCCATTCTATTTCTATTAAATCTAAAGGAATTATGGGGCAAACTCATTTCAAAATTCAAAAATTAGCATTTTTAGGAAAAAAGGTAATAGCAATTTTCAGCTACATATACCATCTTCCTTTGTAGATATACTTTCTTCCTAAAATGTTAAGTATTTTACAGACTATCATTAGAACACTGAGTAGCAGGCAGATATTTTAAAAATTACAGAGAAAATATATAAAATATAGCATATTAACACAGTTCATATGGTATAAACATATCAGCAATTCTATCAAAATCTGTCTGTATGTAACATAGCAAGATATGGTTTATTTATCTTTTGAGATTAAGACCGACTTTACATGATATAGAGGATAAAAGATAATTTTAGTGAAAATGAAATTATTGGTCCACTGATAGATTTTTATGTCTCTGCCTCAAATTTCACAGTGGAAACACTACTAAAGAAGACATGTTCCATAGCTGAAAATTTTATGCTTTGTAACTGACATGATTCTCAATGTCCTTGGTATCTAATTTGAGATCTGGTAGGTATTTGGTGTGTATCTCCATTGTAAAATATCTACTTGCCACATGTCACTGATAGCTATTATAAAATACAGTGGTGGAAATACAAACATTTCTCCATAGTCCTGTTAAGTCCTTCAAAACTCCCTCAAAATACTATCATCTATCAAACTCTTTGGGGTTTACTAGTTCCACAAAGTGTGAAATTTCACAAAGTTTTTAGGTAGATCTGATATTGTTATCAGTTTTAAACTTACCCTGCCTTCAGTGAACATGGACGGTAACAGCAGAATTATGAGAAAAGCCATTACTGGTAAATAATTCATGGCTGAAACTAATCAAAGAAGATGTTTTAGTTGAAGAAAGCACTGTGCAGGTCACAAAGTATAACCAAAATACTGATAGATGTTTTGCCCACACCAGCCAATATGTATGACAATTTCTTTAATGGTTTAAGAAGGAAAGTGATATTACATGGGGTCACTGTAGTTTCATTGTGCCAAACTTGCCTCTAACAAAGATGAGATATAAGCTAAAGGACTTTATTGAAAACTCAGGTGCATATTTACAAATGGATGTTAATTCCTAACTTTTTTCTGCACATGTCTGGGGGCAATAGATCTTGCCAGGAAACTTGGTAAGGTTGAGTAGGGTCAAAGACCCTAGAATCCCTCTGAGGATGGTATGCCTGAGTGTCTGGATTTCTAGGTGAGTGGAAATCCCTAATGTCATTCAGTGTTCTGCCTTGCCACAGGGATGTGGTAACTCTGCAGAATTCTAATTTGTATTTACCCTATGCAGCAGCTATCAAGTGATGAGCTTGAGGGAAGTGCTAATAACCTGCTCAGGGGCTGGTAAAATGCAGCCTAAGATGTGGGCCTTAGCCCAATGGGGAGAAGGCAAAGACTGAGGCCTATACTGGGGTTCCCTAATCCCAAGTATCCAGTCACTACTGGAAACCAGCATTGAAAATAAAGGGAGACCCCAGGCCTTCAAGGAGTCATCTAGGAATGGGAGAGAGATAACTCTGGCTTAGTTCATCCATGACTATCCTTAGATTGTCAGGAAGCATGGAGGAGCTTTCTGCTTGAGACTTTGATGGCATATCTGTGTAGATCAAGGCTTCCTCCATGGTCCCCAAGGTGGTTTGTGATGAGAGTGACAGTCCTTGTCTCCAAACTGTTTATTGATTGTTCATGTTAGAAAATGGGTACATACTACCTCCTCAGGGTGGAACAGAGATTAAAAATGGAAGGAAGGAATGTGTAGGAAGGGAAAATTACTGGCTAAACCCTCAGGGCCCATTTGTATGCCTCATTAGCATGGAAACCTTGGTTCTAGGCTACTTGACCATTCTTTACATCCCTCTGTGGGGAGTGTGGTCTTGCAATCTGAGGCAAGAATCTGGTAGGGAGCAGGGAGACACCTACTGTGCTCAGATGGGTTCCAGAGTCTCTGAATCTACTCAAACTCACCATGTTTCCTGACACAGTCCACTAACTTAAAAAGTTCTGTCTTCAAAGGAGAAAATTGCAAAGAAAAAAATATGATTACAAAAGGATTTTACTGAACTATTAGTTGTGCATTTGCCAATGGACAAGAATTCTTTGTTTCCTTTTGCACATATCTGTCTTCAAGTGGGAAATTTGCAAACACAATAAAATAAGTACAGTTATTTGACAGTTGTTTTCAATGTGTACCATTATGTGTTTTTGAATTCTCTGTTTATAGCTTTTATCTATATTGGACATGAATAAGGGTTCCAAAGTTGTGATAGTGCAGATAGATACACAAACAACTTAGAAAGCATTTTGAGAAGAACAATTTAAACTAAGGCATTATTATTCTAATACCTTAACAAAATTTAACTTTGTTCATTCAATAAAAATATAAACACAATTAATCAATCATATATACATAATCTATAAAATTTCACTCAAGCTTTGTGAGATGATTGGTTTCAGATACTCAGTAAGATTTAAACACATTCTGCTCATTGCACATGGGCTTCACTCTCTGGCCTTGACAAATTTTACATTCTTCAGATGTTGCAAAAGTTCGCTAAGTGTGAAAGCATTGACCTTTATGTTGGAACTCATAGAAATAGATTACCACATAATCTGCACAGGTAGTACCTTATTTTTTATGGCATGTCAACATTCTGCCTTTTCAAACTCTTTATTAATAAAGTATGATATTTGCTTAAGATTATTATCTGGGTGAAAGACAACGCAGACCTTTTCTGCAAACACCAAGTTCATTTTATATGTGTTGTTCCATTTACCTCTTTCCTCTATTCAAACTCTTTTATATGCTCCAAAATGCACACTTTCTCACAACGGCCTGTTTTTCATTGGCTTTTAGAGCTAAAATTCGTGTCAGAATCTCTCCATATATATTTGTAATGTTTATTCCTTGTTCTTACTTCATACACACAAATAACTACAAATAAACTACAAAACACTCTGAGTTACAATGAATCCTCATACATTCATTGCCTATACATTATAAAATAATCATATATATGGTCTTCTTAGTGGACCAGTGAATAGTGAATTGAAATTGGGCATGTGGTTCATATGAAACATTATCTCAAATGTGGACTTGATATCTATCATAGACAGATGAAGGAATGCTTTAAAATTAAGTTTTCTAGCCCTCAGTATAGTATGTAGACTTATACTGAGTCCCAATTGACAAGATTAATTCATAACAATTGCAGGGCTGTCCAAAAATTCCCTGTATATTTCACAAACTGAGCCTGACTTAACATTGTAACCACTGTCATCTTACATTGGAACTTACTTTCATGCTCCACAGTCTTTGCTATAATCTCTTGTTTCATAGGCTTTCAGGTCAGTCAGCTCCTATTGCAGGCTCTTGTGCTCCTGTGGTTCTGTTGATCTCCTCCTTTCAGTGGCTAAAGGCCTGTCTTTAGAGTTTTGAAACCAGACGTGGTTGTGCTCCATTGGCTGCTCTTCCCAGCAAAAATGATTTGATTGAATAGTTTCTTTTGGGATGTGAATCATGAACATCAGAATATTCAAGATATGGACATTGGACAGCTGTCCTGAGTAATTTCTGAGTTTGTTATTATTGATTAAACAACCTACCTTTTACCTTTTGTCTTGGAGGTTTCCCTTTCTTCCCTTTTCATTCAAGAGATATGATAGGTGACTCATGGCCATTTTCACTGTGTGTTCAGGATTTTGTTGACAGTTTTTTGTGCCCATTATAACATTATTACTAAATATTTGTGTATTTTATTCAATATTTCATATTTATAGCAAAGGTCTCTTCCCATTCTGTTGCTCTATCATTTTGTCGACATGAAATAATTCAGAAACAAGTTTATATAACAAATTTCAGATGTATGACTTGGGTTTAGTAGTACAACAGTCAGAATAAAGGGAGTAAGAGGTAGCAACTCAACAAACAAAATAAAACACAGGGAAGGAGGCTCTTACCAGTGATGGAGGAAGTAAATACAAAAGAAGAACAAGGACAAAGAAAAACAAAAAGTTTTACAGAAACAGCATCAAGGTTTTATATTTTATATTAACTAGAATTTTGCACATAATCATATAAATATACGTATATACATATCTGTCTGTATGTACATATACATAAATATTCATTCTGTCTTTCTGTCTGTCTGTCTCTATCTCTGTGTGTGTGTGTTTGTGTGTGTGTGTGTTTGTGTATGTCTAAAACGAACTTAACAATGCTTACAAAGAAATATGAACTAATAAACAAGGTAGGACCAGGCATCAAAACATTGTTAATGAATATTTCATCAAGATAAGCATGATAATGCCCCAGAAAATATAGACAATATCTGTACCTCTACTTTGACTTTCAAAGCTTAAATATCACATGGTATTGTTAAAGACACCTTAGAGAGGATTCATGTAATTTGATTTGTATCAAGCATAAGAGGCTCCTTGTTACAGGGAAGCTACACCAGTTCCAAAAAATACTATACAAAGTTCTAAGGGAGATTAAACACTGAATAGTCTTACCTACCTACAACAGCATGTGTATATAAAAAGGAGCTATCAGCAGCAATAAATATTAATGAAGGCAAAATAATTTGCACTGAAATGTTGGTGGTAGCCAAAAGTTGTCTTCTTAGAGTTTAAGCCCTCTCAATAGTAGCGAAATCATGCCTGATAAGAGAAACCAGAACAGCATTTCAAGGTTACTGTGTTTTTGGTTTAAAAAAAGAATTGGCAAATTACTGAGACTATGGAGTGGTCCCAAAATGGTACCTATTGCGATGTCCCTCCAAAAGACCCAACAAGCAACTGAAAGAGGCAGATGCAGATATTTGCACCCAACCAATTGAAAGAAGCTGCTGACCCCTGTGACTGAATTAGGGAAAGGCTGAAAGAAGCAGAGATAGTTGACCCTGTAGTCTTAATTAACCTGGACCCCTGATATCTCTCAGATATTAGACCACCAACCAGGCAACATACACCAGCTAATTTGAGGTGCTCAGCACATATACAGTCCAGAACTGTAGGGTCTGGGTTCAGTGAGTCAAGATGCACCTAACTCTCAAGAGACTAGAGGCCCCCGAGGAGTTTAGAGGTCTGGTGGGGTAGAGTATGGGGACATCCTAGTGGAGACAGGGGGATAGGAAGGAGGTATGGGATGGGGAACTGTCAGAGGGTGGACCTAGAGGGGAATAAAATCTGGAGTAAAAAAAAGATTAAATAAAAATTTAAAAAAAGAATCTACTAATTCTTTTTTGTTATACTACTACCATTACTTTCTGAGTTTTTACAACCAGGTATTTTTGAGTTGTAGTGATTAAAACAAAGGCATACAAAAAGTACATCTTCATTGTGATCTACAACTCTTACTGTGTAAATTTGGAAGAAAAGGAAGGTGTTTAGATTGAAATTTAATTTGTAGAAAATGAGCTGAATACAAGTTCTCCATTTGGACTCCTGAATTTTAGTTTATTTACAAACAAAAGTAAGCATTTGAGATTTATGTTGCAAATGATTTTAATCTGTTTAAATGTCTTTTAAACAGATTAGTTTTTTCACCATGACTCCCTTATCTTTTATTCAACATTATCTTTTATTCCCCTTAGCTTTTGCCCTTGATTAAAACCAATAAGCATGTAGTAGAATTATTTCAATAAAATATTTCCAATGATATGTATCTATTTAGAAGAATGACTTCATGAAGTCACATCTAGTAGGTTTTTAAAGCACAATTCCATGTGCATCAATTTTGAAATTTCTGAGAAGAATTTGCTTCTGGAGTATTAGGGAAGAGTAGGACCTCCCTTTATGTATATATTGTTCCAGAAACGCAGTTAGATTAATCTTAGTCTGCATCTCCTATCAGAATTAATAGTTTATCAACAATTACTAAGGCCAATTTGTTGCATAGGCTACAATCAGAAGCAGTCTCAATTTGAACCATATGTTTAATATCAGTTATGGTTTATATTGCTGCAATAATATTCATTGACTCAAAAAGCACATCAGGCAGGAAAGGTATTTTTAAGCTTAGACTTCTATTCAGTGTACATAATCAAAGGAAGTCAGGAATGGATCTCAATCAGGACTGGATCCTGAAGACAGGACCTAATGCTCAATCATTATTATGAAGAGATGATATTTGCAGTATTCTTTCCATGGTTTGTGGAATCTTATTTCCTACAGACCCTTGACAAACTCACTTGGGGCTGAACAACTCACATTTATTAATAAGATCATGATTTATAAGTGGATATTTTGGAGGCAGTTTCTCAAGCAAGGTTCATTCCTCTAAGAGAACCACAGTTTGTTTTCCAGGTTGGCATAAGAGTGGCCAATACAACTTACTAGTTGTTTAAGTGACACATGAAAATATTGCTTTTAAACCACACTGTTCATTTTAATTCATCCCCAAAAATCTCTGATTAAAAATATAAATCACTTTTAAAGTCCCATTTTTATCAGTCCAAAACACTAAAATTATGGTCTCTTACTGAGGGAATGATGAATCAATGACTGGCCCAAATTAGACACATTCCATAGGCAAGCACCAATCCCAGACCCTAACAATGATACTCTGTTATGATTGGAGACAGGAGTCTAGCATGGCTGGCCCCAGAGGGGCTCCACACACCAGCTAACTCCAGCAGATGAAGACAACCACTGCCAAACTGTGGATTGAGCTTGAGGAGTCATATGGAAGAGTAGAGAAAAGGACTGCAGGTCATAAAGGGGATAGGAGCTCAACTGGAAGACCAGCAAAGTCAACTATATTGGATTCTTGGAAGTCTCAGAGTCTAAACCATAAACCAAAGAAACTGGCTGAACCTAAGACTGCCAGCACATGTACAGCATGGTTATCATGTAGGTTCCAAACATCTGGAGCAGGAACTACGCCCACAGCTGTTGCCTGTACATAGGATATGTTCTTCTAGTTTGGGCTGCCTTGTCTGGTCTCAGTAGGAGAAACCTAAAGTTCTAGGATTAGAGATAAGTTGGAGGACCCATTCTCTCAGAGGAGAAGGAAAGGGGGAGGGGGAAGGATCATGGGAGGGATGACTGGGAGTGAGGCAATAAGCAGAACATAAAGTGAATAAAAATAATTTTATAAATACCTATGTACTCTTTATTGCTGGTGGGATTGCAAATGAGTACAGTCACTTCAGAAATGAACACAGTGATTTATCAAAAAATTGGAGGTCTAGCTATCAAAAGACCCAGTCATACCACTCCTGAGCACATGGCCAGAGGATCCTTCATCCCACCACCGGCAGCTATATGAATAAGAGCAAAAACTTAAAATGTCAATTAAAGAATGGATAAAGTAAATGTGATTCATTTACCCAACGGACTATTACTCAGCAATTAAAATATATATCATGAAATATACTGAATGTGGCCAGCAAGTGGATAGAACTATAAAAAAAGAGCCTATGGGGTATCCCAACCTAGAAATTCAGAAACCGTATGTCCTCACTTATGAGTCAATATTAATAGTAAAGTTAAGGATAAGGATGCTACTATCTACAAACCCAAAGAAGCTAAGAACAAGTAGGACCAAAGTAGGGGACAAATAAATCTAACTTAGAAGGGGAAAGAGAACAGATATTATGGGATAATGGAGAAAGGTGATTGCAAAAGGAGTGGGGAATGGAGATGGAAACAGAAGTAATAATGTGTGGGCATGATGAATAGAGAGAAGACAGGGGAAGACAACTGGAATCTGGGTGCCATCTCTCTGAAGAGATAGAAACCTTGGGCAATGGAAATACCTAGAAATTAATGAGGGTGAATTAAGTTAAATTCTTAACAATGGAGGATATGGCATCTGAACTGGTCTTTCCCTGTAACTACCCAGGTAAGCCATCTAATACAGTGATGAGGACACAGACACAGACACAAAACCTCTGACTAGAATTTCTCAGGAAGATACACATTCTTGACAAAAGGTGGCACAGAAATTGTGGGATTGTCCAACTAATGAACTAGGAATATTGAGACTCATGCCATGAGAGGGAGCCTACCCTTGACACTGAGTGTAATGCATAGAGAGGGAGAGAATGGATATTCTAGATATCTACTATAGAAACAAATAAGGAGAGAGAGAGAGTGACAGAGACACAGAAAGAGGGAGAGATAGATAATGAGAGAGAAATAAAAGATTCCTAATTATATTCAGCTATACTCAAAAGATCCCTAATTATAGTCTGCTATTCTCACAATTTGGTGTATAGAGCACTTGTCATTGGAGATGCTTAACACAGCAGTGGGTAGAAAGATATTCAGAGACACTAAACAGATAGCTAAATATTACTGAGAGTTTGGAGAACTTTCCAAATAGAGGCACAGAAATCTGTAAGAGCCAGAGGGGTAAAGGAAACTATGAGGAACAGCCCAGAGAATCTAATATCCTTAGCTCATTGGAACACACAAGGACTAAAGGTCAGGCCAAGGTCCAGTGCATACACATTATGATTATATAGCTGAATACTGTTGTAGACCTTTGAACATGGAGCAGGGGCAATCTCTGTGTGACTTGAATGGCTATGGGATCTTTCTCCCTATTTGGGTAGCTTGTCTACTCTTTTCATGCCTTCAAGACTAATACTGCCTGGGTGACACTAAGCTACTACTTTCAGCTACAGGTTTGTTGTATTTCAAGTTGATAGACCATAGATGGTTGATAATAATCTACATTGGTGCGTTCTGAAGAGAAAAAGAGGAGGAATAGTGTTGGGATGGGAGGCAGGCTGAGATTGGATGGAGAGGAATGAGGGAAACTGGCTTGGTTGGAATATAAATAAAGGAAAAAATACTTCCTCTTTAGAAATCAAAAATAAAAATAGCAAATGTTTGCACAGAGCCTTTGAACTTCCCTCTGAAATGTCATAAGACAAGCCTTTGTAATGTGCACTGCTTATCAGATTACTTAGCTTTCAAATTCCAACAGAACACACCACTGAGCTCTCAACATTCAATTACTTTCCACCCCAAATTCCAAAATCCTCCCAAATTCCTTCCTAAAACTCAGTTTACATGTTTTTAAATTTGTAGTGCCTACATGCTTTAGGTAGGCTTTTGTGGACTCCATAGATAAATTATGATGAATAAAAATGCATTGTAGAGCAAAAAACTTTATTTTGCTTATGATTCCATACTTCTGCTCATCATTAAAGGAAGTAGGACAGAACCAAAACATGGGAGGAAACTTCAGGCAGAAGTTGGTGCAGATGCCATGGAGGGGTAGTGCTTACTTTCTTGTTCACCAGAATTATTGCTAAACCAGATTTTTATAAAATAAAAGGACACCAGTATAGGGAAGGAACCACCTACAACGAGCTTGACCTTTTTAATTAATTACTAATTAAGAAGTTTATTTATAGAAAGATCTTTGGAGATCATTTTCTTAAATGAGGTTTCCTATTTTCAAATAAATTTGTGTGTATGTGTGTGTGTGTGTGTGTGTGTGTGTGTTAGAGAGAGAGAGAGAGAGAGAGAGAGAGAGAGAGAGAGAGAGAGAGAGAGAGAGAGAGAGAGAGGACATGGATGAACATGGTTATACACAAATGTTTTACTTGATATTTAGTTATTAACCTTGTTTCCAAACATGACAATATAAATAACACATCAATTTTTGTCTTTCCAATAAAAATGCATGTTTTATATGTAGGATATACAGTGGCTGTCCTACAGGGGGTTAAAGAGGGCAAGAAGTTCTTATAAGCTGAAGTCAGTGAGTCTGATACTTGGCATAATGACAAAAAAGTGTCACTGTGATATTTAGATTAAGGATAATCTGATTCAGCTGCTCCAGTGAAGAGACAAGTCACCAGACAAGACACTGTCTGAATCTGGCCTCAGGACTGCATCAGCTTCAAGGAAAGGAGGCGCAGATTCTGTCAGCCATAGAACAGATGTGTGAGAAATGTGTACATAGACACATGCTTGGAAGAATAGTTGCCCATACAATCCAGCCTCAAGGTTTTACACACTGAGTGGCAGCCATAGCATAGTTATAGTTCCTTACCTATCTATTGGTGTGCCAATGAAACACAAGTATTTAAATGACAGAATCATGAGCCAAGTCCTTTATACCATAAAATAGTCTTGCCTTTAGGGGAGAATTTCTGAATATTCCTTTTATAAGTTTATTTATTTATTTATTTATTTATTTATTTATTTATTTATTTATTTATATGTTTTATAGTTTATTAGATATTTTCTTTATTTATATTTCAAATGTTATCTCCTTTCCTCTTTACCCTTCCAAAATCCCAGTATCCCATTCCCCCTCCCTCTGCTCTCTAACCAACCTACTTCAGCTTCCTTTTTCTGGCATTGCACTTACACTACAGAACCAGGGGCCTCTCCCCTCATTTATGTCTGACAGGGTCATCTGTTACTACATATGCATCTGGAACCATGAGTCCCTTCATGTGTACTCTCTTTGTTTGGTGGTTTAACCACTGGGAGCTCTGGGGTCACTGGTTGGTTCATATTGTTGTTCTTCCTATGGGGTTGCAAACCCCTTCAATTTCTTGGGTCCTTTCTTTAACTCCTCCATTGGGAACCCTGTGCTCAATTCAGTGATTGTCTGAGGGTAGTCACGTCTGTATTTGCCAAGCACTGGCAAAACCTCACAGGAGACAGCTATTTCAGGCTCCTGTAAGCAATCATTTCTTGGCATCTGCAATAGTGTCTGGATTTGGTAACTGTATATAGGATGTATCTCCAGGTGGGACAGTCACTGGTAGGCCATTCCCTCAGTCTCTGTTCCATACTTTTTCTCTGTATCTTCTCTTATGTGTATTTTGTTCTCCTTTCTTAGAAAGACTGAAGTATCCACACGTTGCCCTTCCTTCTTCTTGAGCTTCATGTGGTCTGTTAATTATATCTTGGGTATTCCTGGTTTCTAGTCTAATATTCATTTATCAGTGAGTGCATACCATGTGTATTCTTTTGTGATTAGGTTACCTCTGTCAGGATGATTCTTTCTAGCACCATCTATTTGCCTTAGAAGTTCATGAATTCATTGTTTTTTATTAGATATGCTCTTTATTTATATTTCTAATAGAATTTTTGGAGTTGCTTGAGTATACTATCGTATTATCTGTAAATAGTGAGACCTTGACTTCTTTGCCAATTTGTACACCCTGGATCTTTTTTGTTATCTTATTGCTCTAGCTAGAATGTTGAGTACTATATTGAATAGATATGGAAATAGTGTGCATCCTTGTCTTGTTCCTGATTTTAGTGTGATTGCTTCAAGTAACTTTACATTTAATTTGATTTTGGCTGTTGATTTTCTGTAAATTGATTTTATTGAGTTTAAGCATGAGCTTTGAATTACTCATTTCTCCAATAACTTTAACATGAAGAGGTATTTATTTTGTCAAATGCTTTTTTCAGCATCTAATGACATGATCTTGTGATTTTTTTCCATTGAGTTTGTTGGACATCTCTCGTATCTACAATTCCTTGTTGAAGATACCCTTGTCTTCATCATATGGGTTTCTATCATAGTTTTGGCCGGAGCCTAAAATAAAGATGTTTTCTTTAGAACCAAAAATATCCATAGTGGAAAATATAAAATACATTCATAAACACTAGATCAGGCTACAAAATGCCAGAGTAAAGAGACCTCATGCTGAATGCAAGGTTTCCTATTGATCATTGTTATAACATAGCTATTTAATCAACAGTGAGAATTTCAGGCCCACTGTACATCCTCCAGCTGCAACCTGAGCTACATATTTAGTGCTTGCCCTTCATAGACTGTCTTCATTATGCCTAGCTTCAATAACTTTGCATGACCCCTTCAGTCTTAGGCTATCAAATGCCAATGAGACTAAAATTACACAAAAAAAATTCCTCTCCTAACCTACACAGTTTCAAGCCTCAGCCACTCACCATAACATTTTCATTAATTCAAGACTAGTATTGCCTGAGTGACTATTAAGATAGCACTTTCAGCTGCCAGTGGGTGGTAGAACCCCTGGTCATCTCTTTAAAAAGTCTTCAATGTGATGACTATCAAGAAAAATTTCCTAGAAGATTTCACCTCAGTGATGCTGGTTATTTCTTAATAACAAATACTTTCTTAATGACAGCTGGCCTGCATTTAGTGTTCCAGAAAAGCAAAGCTGTCCTCTTAGTATTTATGATATCTTCTTAATTACAGCTATTTTTCAGCACCAAATAACTTAATAAGAAAATCTTAAATCAAAATAATTAATGGTCTTTTAAAGCCTTTAACTTCCTTCTGAAACTTCATAAGCCAGGAGACTGCTCTCAAATTACTTATCTTTCAAACTCCAACATAACACACCACTGAGCTCTCAATACTCAATTGCTTTTTTTTTTTTTACTTCAGGTTTTTTTTATTCAATATATTTTTATTTACATTTAAAAATGATTTCCCCTGTTCTGGCCCCCTCACTCCCTGAAAGTCACATAAGCCCCCTTCTCTCCCCCTGTTCTCCCATCCACCCCTTCCCACTTCCCTGTTCTGGTTTTGCCCTATACTGCTACACTGAGTTTTTCCAGAACAAGGGGCCACTCCTTCGTTCTTCTTGTACCTCATTTGATGTGTGGATTATGTTTTGGGTATTCCAGTTTTCTAGGTGGGGTTGCAAATTGGTACAACCACTCTGGAAATCAGTCTAGCGGTTCCTCAGAAAACTGGGCACGTCACTTCCAGAAGATCCTGGGCATATACCCAGAGGATTCCCAGGCATGTAATAAGGATACGTGCTCTGCTATGTTCATAGCAGCCATATTTATAATAGCCAGAAGCTGGAAAGAACCCAGGTATCCCTCAACAGAAGAATGGATGCAAAATATGTGGTATGTATACACAATGGAGTACTATTCAGCCATTAGAAACAATGAATTCATGAAATTCTAAGGCTAATGGATGGAGTTGGAGAACATCATACTAAGTGAGGTAACCCAGTCTCAAAAGATAAATCATGGTATGCACTCACTAATAAGTGGATATTAGCCTAGAAAACTGGAATACCCAAAACATAATCCACTCAATTGCTTTCTAGCCCCAAATATAAACATCCTTACTAAAACATAGTCTGTCTATCAAAGCACTATTCCATACTCTTGCTATCAACCTGTTTTAGTTAAGGTTTCTCATTCTACTTTAAAAATGACAAAATAAAAGCCCAACATTTCAGATAAAAGGGTTGGTTTACATTACTATATGGCTGATTATTATCTAAAGAGTCAGGCGAAAACCAATACATAGGAGGAACCTGCAAGCAGGAGCTGATGCAAAAATGACAATTGGATGCTGCTTACTGGCTTCTTTCTCCTGATTTGCTGAGCCAGATTTCTTACAGAATTCAAGAACAGATGCCCAGGAAGGAAACCACCCATAATGGTCTTGGCCTTTTTCCACTAATTTCTAATTTAACATTTATTTACAGACAAGCATTTGGAGGTCATTTTTCCACATACAGTTTCTTATTTTAAGATAATTCTGGTCTGTGTGTAATGTAGCATAGGTGCCTACTGGAAAATATACCTGTTTTTACTTAACCTGGCTTCCAAACATGACATTCCAAATTACGTATCAAATCCTGTCTTTCCTATGGAAATGGATATTGTATATGTAGGTTATATAATAACTACCAAGAGGTTAGGGAGTACAAGAAGCTCAAAGAGGCATATGCTCTTGAATTAATATTTGACATATAGATAAAAAGTATCCGTGTGTTTACTTTAGGTATTATTTGATTTGGCTTCTCCCCTTCAGAGGCAAGTCACAAGGATCATATCTGAATCTGACCACAGGATTGCATCAGCTTCACAGGAAGGCACAAATCCTGGCAGGCATAGTAAGGAGGTGTCAGAAGCAAGCCTATAGAGAAGTGCTTGGGAGAATAGGTAGACATACAATCCAGCCTTAATATCAATAATGAATACGAACTAACTGAGTGGCAGCCATAGGGTACTTACAGTGCTTTGCCTCTTGATGTGCTATTGAATACACAAATACTTGAATGACAGATCCATAGGGTCATGGCCTTTATAGTGTAAAGAATTTCTCCCTGTAAGTGAGTAGTGCTCAACATTCCCAGTGCTGCAATCCTTTAATTAAATTCCTCAGGTTTTGGTGACCTCCTTTCTTAAGCCTTTCTGTTGTTACTTCTTTATTGTAATTTTGCCAAAGTATGGATTCTAATATATATATATATATATACATATATGATATGTTGGATATTTGATTTGTGATATTTAAAGTGACCACAACTCCAAGGATAAGATCTGCTCCATTAGGAAAACAGGGTAGGCAATAATTTTTTTTTACTTGGTCTTGTATTTTTGGTATATTAATTTATTCTCAGTCTTGGTTTTACTCAACACTCTCAGGAACTCATATATTCTCAATATAATCAATAAAAATCTGCTATATTTTTCTCCTTCATAAAATGTATTTATTAATCTGTGATGTTTCGGTACACAGCAAGAGTCACTTTCAACTTTTATTTAAATTAGAACAGAAGATGAAGTTGTATATTGCTAATCAGTCAGAAACAAGACAAGTTTGTCCATGTTATTCACTACTGTTCATTGTTTCCACTGAAGTTGAGAATACTTAAACAAAAATGGAGTAAAATCCTACAAAGGTAGTGAATAATATAGAGGATGTATATTGCTGATATGATTTTCTAGGAAGGAGGTCAAAAGCACTGTACACAGGATTTTTACAGTAGATATGTATGCCTGTGTCCTATGCTTTAGAGCACAGACCTTTACTAATAGGAGTCAGAAGTTTGAAAATGGAAAGAAGGTAAATAAATAATTCTGCATGGGAAAGTGATGAGGAGATACATGGGCACAATGGTGGTTCATGTACATAATGCTATATTACTAGAACATAAAGAAAAATTAAGTTATGAAATTTGCAGGCAAATGGAATGGACTTGAATAAATTATCCTGAATGAGATTTCCCATGCATGGAAAAATAATTACACACTCTTCTTTCTCACTTATGGTGATAACATTTTTGTATGAAGTGAGTTTAAATTAGAGTAAATATGGAGATAGCCAATTTACTATGAATGTTATGTTGGGAGGGTATTCATTAATGAAGGTGGAATACTAGAACTTGTAAACTTGGAGAAGGCCACTGTCAATGCCAAAAACTACAAATAGAAAAGATATGTAGGGAAAGGGACGTAAGGAAAAGGCCAATTAAATGCAGAAGTGGTAAAAATGATACAAAATCCTAAAACCTTGCAATAAGTGTAACATAAAGTAGGTTTAGGATAGACATATAATGAAATAATTCTAGTATAAGAGGGATTAAGAATGGGTTAGTGCAGGAAGATGGAAGGAAGCTTTGGTAGAGTTTGAGGTAAGTAAACTAAGAATTGCTAAATAAGACTATAAAAACATAGCATTTTCTAAGTTAATTAAACATATCTCCACACATATTTACATATAGATTTTTAATTTTGAATAGATGCTCTACAGTGCTTTAACTTCCCCTTGAAACATCACAAGACAAACTTCTATATTGTGCACTACTCTCAGTAGGCTAATATTTCAAATTCCCACAGAACTCCTCACAAAGTTCTCAACACTCAATTTATAACTTGCCAAAAATTCCAAAATGTTTCCACAATAGTTTCTAAAACACAGTCACTTCTGTCACAGCAATAACTTAAAACCCAAGTACCAGCCTCTTTTAGGGTTTCTTTTGCTCCAGTGAAACTTTAGGGCAAAAAAAATAATTACAGAAAAAAAATTTATTTGGTTTAAAGTGTATATCACTGCCCATCATCTAAGGAAGTCAGTGCAGATCCAAAGCATGGCAGGATCCTGCAGACAGGAACTGATGCAGAAGCCAGGGATGGCTTGTTTCACCTGACTTGGTAAAATCATGGAACAAAAAGAAGCTATTTCACCCAGGAGGAGTAGAAGGCAGGAAATCATCAAACTCAGGGCCGAAATCAATCAAGTAGAAACAAAGAGAACCATACAAAGAATCAACAAAACCAGGAGCTGGTTCTTTGAGAAAATCAACAAGATAGATAAACCCTTAGCCAGACTGACCAAAGGGCACAGAGAAACTATCCAAATTAACAAACATAGAAATGAAAAGGGAGATATAACAACGGAAACTGAGGAAATCCAAAAAATCATCAGATCCTACTACAAGAGCCTGTACTCAACACAATGGAGAATCTGGAGGAAATGGACAATTTCCTTGACAGTTACCAAATACCAAAATTAAATCAGGACCAACTAGACCATTTAAAGAGTCCCATAATGCCTAAAGAAATAGAAGGAGTCATAGAAAGTCTTCCAGCCAAAAAAAGCACAGGACCAGATGGTTTCAGTGCAGAATTCTATCAGACCTTCAAAGAAGAATTAACACCAATACTCTTAAAACTATTCCACAAAATAGAAACAGAAGGAACACTACCCAATTCCTTCTACGAAGCCACAATTACGCTGATACCAAAACCACACAAAGATCCAACAAAAAATACTCAACAAAGAAATCAACTTAAGCAAATCAGTGGCCTTCCTATACTCAAAGGATAACCAGGCTGAGAAAGAAATTAGGGAAATGACCCCCTTCACAATAGCCACAAACAGTATAAAGTATCTTGGGGTGACTCTTACCAAACATGTGAAAGATCTGTATGACAAGAACTTCAAGACTATGAAGAAGGAAATGGAAGACGACCTCAAAAAATGGGAAACCTCCCATGCTCATGGATCGGTAGAATCAATATAGTTAAAATGGCCATTTTGCCAAACGCAATATACAGATTCAATGCAATACCCATCAAAATCCCAACTCAATTTTTCACAGAGTTAGAAAGAGCAATTATCAAATTCATCTGGAACAACAAAAAAACCAGGATAGCTAAAACTATTCTCAGCAACAAAAGAAAGTCTGGGGGAATCAGTATTCCTGACCTCAAGCAATACTACAGAGCAATAGTGTTAAAAACTGCATGGTATTGGTATAGTGACAGGCAGGAGGATCAATGGAACAGGATTGAAGATCCAGAAATGAACCCACACACCTATGGCCACTTGATCCTCGACGAAGAGGCTGAAAACATCCAATGGAAAAAAGATAGTCTTTTCAACAAATGGTGCTGGTTCAACTGGAGGTCAGCATGCAGAAGAATATGAATTGATCCATCCTTGTCTCCTTGTACTAAGCTCAAATCCAAATGGATCAAGGACCTCCACATAAAGCCAGACATTCTGAAGCTAATAGAAAAGAAACTGGGGAAGACCCTTGAGGACATCGGTACAGGGAGAAAGTTTCTGAACAGAACACCAATAGCATATGCCCTAAGATCAAGAATTGACAAATGGGACCTCATAAAATTACAAAGTTTCTGTAAGGCAAAGGACACGATCAAGAGGACAAATCGGCAACCAACAAATTGGGAAAAGATCTTCACCAATCCTACATCAGATAGAGGGCTAATATCCAATATATATAAAGAACTCAAGAAGTTAGACTCCAGAAAACCAAACAACCCTATTAAAAAAATGGGGTATAGAGTTAAATAAAGAATTCTCACCTGAAGAACTTTGGATGGTAGAGAAACACCTTAAAAAATGCTCAACTTCATTAGTCATTAGGGAAATGCAAATCAAAACAACCCTGAGAGTTCACCTTACACCAGTCAGAATGGCTAAGATTAAAAATTCAGGAGACAGCAGGTGTTGGAGAGGGTGTGGAGAAAGAGGAACACTCCTCCACTGCTGGTGGGGTTGCAAATTGGTACAACCACTCTGGAAATCAGTCTGGTGGTTCGTCAGAAAACTGGGCACCTCACTTCCAGAAGATCCTGCTATACCACTCCTGAGCATATACCCAGAGGATTCCCCACCATGTAATAAGGATACATGCTCTACTATGTTCATAGCAGCCCTATTTATAATTGCCAGATGCTGGAAAGAACCCAGGTATCCCTCAACAGAAGTGTGGATGCAAAAAATGTGGTATATCTACACAATGGAGTACTATTCAGCCATTAGAAACAATGAATTCATGAAATTCTTAGGCAAATGGATGGAGCTGGAGAACATCATACTAAGTGAGGTAACCCAGACTCAAAAGTTGAATCATGGTATGCACTCACTAATAAGTGGATATTAACCTCGAAAACTGGAATACCCAAAACATAATCCACACATCAAATGAGGTACAAGAAGAAAGGAGGAGTGGCCCCTTGTTCTGGAAAGACTCAGTGAAGCAGTATTCGGCAAAACCAGAACGGGGAAGTGGGAAGGGGTGGGTGGGAGGACAGGGGAAGAGAAAGGGTCTTATGGGACTTTTGGGGAGTGGGGGGCTAGAAAAGGGGAAATCATTTGAAATGTAAATAAACAATTATATGGAATAAAAAAATGTAATCTGATATTTATCACTACATAACATTAACTCCAAAACATCACTGGCAGTGCCTTGAAACAGTACTTAGCCTTCATCAAAGCCTGGTAAAATCTGTGCCAGATCTTGAGTTAGTTCTCATACTTTCACAGAAAGGCTTTTTGAAGTCTCTCTTGACATTAGTCTTGCATTCAGAAGATAAGGTATCCATATCTTTCTGAGTCTCTCTCAGAATCTGAGGTAAAGATAAATTTTTATAGCAAAGTTTAATGTCAGAAACAAAAATCATATCCCATTGAATTTTCCTTTGATCCAATAGGATGAGAAAAGGCTGTTCAACTGATAACAAAATAGCATTGTCTCAAATTTATATATTAACATATAGATATGTGCATGTGGGAAATCAAGTTCAGGGCAAAAAGAGTGCTTGTAAATTTTCATAATAGGATTTGAGTTTGACTTTCTACAAAATTTGATAGCCTATTAATAAGAGCAATATTCAATCACATTTAAAGGGACATGATGACATTATATATTTTTTCTGACATTTCAGGTGGACTTATTCACTTGATTTTTTTTATCTTTTTTCTTTTTTTTGCAATATTTTTATTTTCTATATTCTTTGTTTACATTCCAAATTATTTCCACTTTCACGGATCTCCCCTCCCCATATGTCTCATAAACCTTCTTCTCTCCATCCCTTCTCCAATCACCTCCCTCCTTTTTCTTTGTCCTTATATTCCCTTCCAATGCTAGATCAATCCTTTCCAGGATCAAGACCCTCTCCATAGAACCAGCTCCTGGTTTTGTTGATTTTTTGTATGGTTCTCTTTGTTTCTACTTGATTGATTTCAGCCCTGAGTTTGATGATTTCCGGCCTTCTACTCCTCCTGGGTAAAATAGCTTCTTTTTGTTCCAGGGCTTTCAGGTGTGTCATTAAGCTGTTAGTGTATGCTCTCTCCATTTCCTTTTTGGAGGCACTCAGGGCTATGAATTTTCCTCTTAGCACTGCTTTCATTGTGTCCCATAGATTTGGGTATGTTGTGTCTTCATTTTCATTATGTTCTAAAAAGTCTTTAATTTCTTTCTTTATTTCTTCCTTGACCAAGGTATCATTGAGTAGAATATTGTTCAGTTTCCATGTGTATGTGGGTTTTCTGTTGTTTTTGTTGCTATTGAAGACAACTTTTACTCCATAGTGATCTGATAGGAGGCATGGGATTAGTTCGATCTTCTTATATTTGTTGAGGTCTGTCTTGTGACCAATTATATGATCTATTTTGGAGAAGGTACCATGAGGTGCTGAGAAAAAGGTATATTATTTTGCTTTAGGATAGAATGTTCTATATATATCTGCTAAATCTAATTGGTCCAGAGCCTCAATTAGTTTCATTGTGTCCCTGTTTAGTTTCTGTTTTCCTGACATTGAGGAAAGTGCATTGTTTAAGTCACCCACAATTATTGTGTTAGGTGCAATGTGTGCTTTGAGCCTTAATAAAGTTTCTTTTATGTATGAGGGTGCCCTTGCATTTGGAGCATAGATGTTCAGGATTGAGAGTTCTTCTTGTTGTATTTTTCATTTGACCAGCAAGAAGTGTCCTTCAGAGTCTCTTTTGATGACTTTGGGTTGAAAGTCAATTTTATCTGATATTAAAATGGCTACTCTAGCTTGTTTCCTGAGACCATTTGCTTGTAAAATTGTCTTCCAGCCTTTTACTCTAAGGTAGTGTTTGTCTTTGACCCTGAGGTGTGTTTCCTATATGCTGCAAAATGTAGGGTCCTGTTTACGTACCCAGTCGGTTAGTCTATGTCTTTTTATTGCGGCATTGAGTTGTTTCTACTTCTAATTTTAGATCCTGGATGGTTTTGCTTAGCTCCTTCATTTGCTTGTTTGTGCTTTCCTGTAATTCTTTAAGAGATTTTTGTGTTTCCTCTTTTATGACCTCAGCCTGTTGACCAAAGTTCTCTTGTATTTCTTTAAGTTATTTTTGCATTTCCTCCTGATTGGCTTTTGTATTCTCTTAAATTTCTTTCAATGATTTTTGTGTTTCCCTTGCAAGGGCTTCTAACTTTTGATCCATTTTCTCCTGAATTTCTTTAAGTATGTCCTTCATGTGTTCCTGTACCAGCATCATGACCAGTGATTTTAAATCCAAATCTTGTTTTACTGGTGTGATGGTGTTTCCAGGACATGCTGTTGAATGAGAATTGGGTTCAGATGTTGCCATATTGCCTTGATTTCTGTTAGTGACATTCCTGCGTTTGCCTTTTGCCATCTAGTTCTCACTGGTGTTAGTTAGTCTTGTCAATGCTGGACTCACCAGTGCAAGCTGCCTCTTCCCAGGTGACCTGTGGTGCACAGCTTACCTCCTGCACTGCCCGAAGACAGGGTGCTGTTGCCCAGGCTGTTCAGATCCCGAAGCAGACACCTGAAGGCTCCTACTGAGGCCCGCTGGATTCACCAGAGCACACTGACTCCTCCCAGTCAGCCTCCCGGAAACCCCTCTTGCCTCTTGCAGGACCGGGAGATGTGGCGTTGCCACCCAGGCTGATCTGGATCCGGAAGCAGAGAGATCTGAGGGCTCCCACCAGAGGCCTCAGGACTGGAACCTAAGCTCAGTGCCACGGGAGCAAGCTGTGTGCTCCCAGTCTGCCTCCGGTGCACACCAGGTCTCCCACACTTCCTGGAGACCGAGTGCTGTGGCCCAGGATGTTCAGATCCCGCAACAGACACCTGATTTTTTTTTCACATTCTTATAGGTCTGTCCTAATAGATCTAGCCATGTGTTATGACAATTGTCTATATTTTGTTTCTAGTATCTATTCCCAAGAATAGGGATTGTCAGACAGTATTTGAACAAATAGAGCCAACACACCAATTACTTGAGGAAATAATGCACAAAGTACATATCTGTAACAGTCTCTGCATTTTTTATCTAAGTCCCATTCTATTTCTATTGAACTTAAAAGGAAATATAAGGCAAATTCATTTCAAAACTCAAGAATGAGTATTTTTAGGAGAAAAGGTAATAGCAACTTTCTACTACTGATACAATCTTCATTTGTAGATATAATTTCTTCCTAAAATGGTAGGTATTTTACAGACTATCATTAGAACATTGAGTGGTAGGCAGACATTTTTAAAATTACTGGTAAAATATATAAAATATAGCATATTTACAGAGTTAATGTCACTCATGGCTATTATAAAACACAGAGGTGGAGAGTACAAACATATCTCCATAGTGTCCTGACCCGCAGGACAATCAACAGGGTTCCTTTAAGCCACCTAGAGGAAAGGCGATGGGGCGACAAGACAAAAGAGAGAGGCAGGACAGCCTGTCTAGTTCTGATCAAGCTGTCAAACTTTATTTTCCAGACAAGTCAATATAAAGGGAAGCATACAAGGTTTGGGAGGGGTAAAGGGGGGAACAATCTCAGGGGGTTGGCATCATTTCTAAGAAACAGTTTCTCATAATTTCTGGTAAAGCTAGTTATTGCTATTGGAATGTTGACATGATAAAAGAGGGGTCATGAGGTGGTGAAGTGGAAAAGGGTTGCTACAGTAACCTATCTACAGATGAACATCAAAAGGAGGGGGTTTTGAGATTTACGTAGGAATAGTTCCTGGCATGGAGATCTAAGTGAGAATGACTCCTGGTATCGAAGTCTCCTGGCATTGAGAGCCAGGTGGGGATGGCTCCTGGTATGGAGAGTTCTTGGCACTGAGTTCTGAGGATGGCTCCCGGCAATTCCCCCTTCTCTGTATAGAGAGCAGAGGTCAGACAGCCATTGATGACAGCAAGCAGATAAGGCATCAAAATAATGGGACAGCGCCTGTCTTAGGAATCGACCCGGTCATCCATCATCCCGTTCCCGTTCGGTCATCTCTGCCAGCCTCCAGAAACACCTGTCTTAGGTGGGAGTGGCCCTGGGAAGTTGCCCGTCATTGGCTAACTGCCCAGCAAGTTAATTGTTATTGATGCCTTTAGCTTGTGGGCTCCTTCTGGAGTCCCGGCTGGAATGACTGTGACAAGGATGCTCTTTCTGTTAAGGCACTAGAGTGTGCTGTTTGGGCTGTTTTGCTCTGGGGGTTTAGGTAGCCATCTCTCAATCTTCCATAGCCAAACGATGGTAATGTACCTGAATAGGTTTGGCTGCCAGGTCATCTATCCGCTTCTTAATTAGGGCTGTGAGACGTTTAAAAGCCCATGGTCCAAAAGAAAATAACAATAACAGACCTACAAAGGGTCCTAGGACACTGGGTAAAAGTGTAGTGAGCCATGGAGAGGTGGAAAACCAATTTTCATACCAACTTTCTTTCTGTTCTCTTTCTCTCTTACGGTTTTTCTAGGCCTTGTCTGACTATTTTCATGCTGTCTTTTACAACTCCTGTCTTACTAACATAAAAACAACACTCTTCTTTTAAAGCTGCACAAAGTCCACCCTGTTGGAGGAACAGGAGATCAAGTCCTCTCCTATTTTGGAGGACAATCTCAGCTAGGGAGTCAACGGAGTCGGAGAGATCAATTATCCCCTGCTGAAGGTGTTGGACGTCTTGATCGATGGTAGCACTTAGCTCCGTGTACCTAGAGTTGGAAAGAACAAGGGAAGAAATACCTGTCCCTGCTCCTACAGCTCCAAGGCCAAGTAGGACAGAGAGAGTAACAGCAGAGATAGGTTCTCTGCGAGGGCGGCTCAAAGAAGTGGAGTCTCCAGTAGATGTGGATTGATCCCACAAGTGAAAAAATTCTTCAGAGCAATAATAAACTAAATGAGGGAACATCTTAATAAGAATGCAAAACTCAGGTTTCTCCCCCTTCTTTCGATTTTGAAAAACTGAGGCAGAGAGGCAAGGTTGAAAAACTGAGGCAGAGAGGCAAGGTGTAAGGCCATCAAGGCACACCCACCAAGTTCCCTCTGGGGGAGAATAAAATAATTGCCAGGAGGGGGAAAATAGGTTTCATTGCACAAGTGAGCATAAAGTGAGGGGACATTTGTTCCACTAGGGATCACACAAAGTCCCAGGCCAGATATCTGGGTTAATGAAAGACCTGGCCAAGCACCCTTTTGCCAACGGCAGCGCCATGGATCGTCAGCATGGGGGGGATCACCAAGAACAGCAATTCCTTCATAAAAGGGTGGTTGGGAATGGTAGCACAGCCAGCAATCTTCAACAAGTTCAGGGGAAGTTTCATTTAAGGTGAGAAAAGTCTGATTAACTAAAGAAAGTACAAGATTTTTAGTGGGAGCTGGCTGTACAGGCAGTGTAGTAGCTGATGGCTTAGCTGGTGGCTGGAGGGGAAATACGGAAGGTAGGGAAGTGTCTTTGATAGAAGGAGTAAGGGTGGTGTCTTGATCAATTCCTTTAGGAGGAACAGGATGAGGTATCAACACAGAATTAGGTCCTATTGGGACTGGCTGAGCATGATATAAAGGCTCTTTAAGGAGCTTAATAGAGAAAATACCTGCATCAAAGCCAAGTACATAGAGGCGAAGATCCCATTCATAGCCTATCTGCCAATGTGGATTGGGAGATTTTGCATAGGTGGTAAACTTAATTTGTAAAAGTGTGCACCATCCCCTTGTAGGAGGATTAGAGGCCTTGTGGACTCATCATCTGTTAGAAAACTAGCTGAGGGTGTAACATTGTGTTTTACTTAGATGTAATCCCACAGGAGAAGTCCAGAGGCTCTCCCAAAGGTCCCAAACAACCAAAGTAAATCTTGAAGATGTCTTAAAGTAGATGGCAGGCCACGTTCTATTTGGTCTGCACTTGAAATCTGTAAAATTTAAATATATGGCCTTTTGACACTCTGAAGGGGGGCAATCAGCAGTAGCCAATATCTCCCCTTTAATCTGTTTATAATTTGTCCAATTTTTAGCTAAATAAATTTGCCATGAAAAGAGGGATGTTGAGTCCGTAGATGTCCGTGGTGTCAGCACTAGCAAGAGGCATCCAAAGGTGTTGAGGACTGTAGCCATTTTCAATGATTATAATCAGCATCATTCTTTGTCTCAGCATCAGCATACTTCGGCAGCTAGCATGTTCCTTCAGCATCCTGCAGAAAAAACACAAACATGCCTCTCTATACACTCAGAGAGTTCCCTGGTATATAGAGATGTGATTTTCCCTTCTTTTGTTTATAAAAATATTGTTTTAAAGTTCTATGGGCCTGTTTCATAATATCTTGTCTTTGAGAATTATGAGGAATCTCAGTAATATGACCAACATCAAATTGTTAAAACATCTCAAGTAACTGGCTATAATAATCAGTTATAATATTTGTCTTAATCTGATTTGGAACATCCAATATAGAAAAATAACATATGTGATAACTAATTTTATTTGTTGTTGTTGTTGTTGTTTCTTCTGTTAAAACATTTATAACTAAAAAGCTTGAGAAGCTGTTAATAATCATATGCATATTTTTAATTAATTCTTTTGAATTGTATTTGTATAGATAATTGTAAAAGTTAAGAATAGGTAGCATTAAAAAGGAAACAATTTTAAGCAATTGTAAGGCATGAGCTATATATGTATATTATTAAAATAAAAATTAAAAGTTTGATTTTTAACATTTTAAAAAGAGGAGCCACAGCACCCAATTCACCCGGCTAGCTCAGTCGGTAGAGCATGAGACTCTTAATCTCAGGGTCGTGGGTTCGAGCCCCACGTTGGGCGCCAAAGTGTCCCGACCCGCAGGACAATCAACAGGGTTCCTTTAAGCCACCTAGAGGAAAGGCGATGGGGCGACAAGACAAAAGAGAGAGGCAGGACAGCCTGTCTAGTTCTGATCAAGCTGTCAAACTTTATTTTCCAGACAAGTCAATATAAAGGGAAGCATACAAGGTTTGGGAGGGGTAAAGGGGGGAACAATCTCAGGGGGTTGGCATCATTTCTAAGAAACAGTTTCTCATAATTTCTGGTAAAGCTAGTTATTGCTATTGGAATGTTGGCATGATAAAAGAGGGGTCATGAGGTGGTGAAGTGGAAAGGGGTTGCTACAGTAACCTATCTACAGATGAACGTCAAAAGGAGGGGGTTTTGAGATTTACGTAGGAATAGTTCCTGGCATGGAGATCTAAGTGAGAATGACTCCTGGTATCGAAGTCTCCTGGCATTGAGAGCCAGGTGGGGATGGCTCCTGGTATGGAGAGTTCTTGGCACTGAGTTCTGAGGATGGCTCCCGGCACCATAGCCCTATTAAGTCCTTCAAAACTTCCCCAAAATACAATCACCTATCAGACCCTTTAGAGTTTATTATTCCCAATAAGTGTGAAATTTCACAAAGTGTTTAGGTAGATATGATATGGTTATCAATTTTAAACTTACCATGCCTTCAGTGACCATTGATGGTAGCAGAAGAATTATGAGAAAAAACATTACTGGTAAAGAAGCCATAGCTGAAACTAATCAAATAAGATGTTTTAGTTGAAGCAAGAACTGCATAGGACACAAAGTTTAACCAAAATACTGATAGATGTTTTGCCCTCACCAGCAAATATGTGTGACAATGTCTTTAATGGCTTAAGAAGGAACGTGATACCATGTGGTGTCACTGTAATTTCATTGTGCCAATCTAGCTTCTAACAGACATGAGATGTAAGCTAATGAACATTCTTGAACACTCAGTTGCATATTTACAAATGGATGTTAATTCCTAATTTTTTTTCTGCACAATCCTGGGGACATTCGAACTTTCCAGGAAATGGTAAATTTGAGTGGGGTTAAAGACCCTGGAACTTGTCTGAGGATGGTAGACTTCCCCTTGTTCCCTACCAGATTCTTGTCGCAGGTGTCTGTGTGTCCAGGGTTTGGGAACCCCTAGTGTGGTTCAGTGTTCTGCATTGCCACAGGGCTGTGGGACCTCTGCAGAATGCTAAATTGCATTCACCCTATGCCGTGGCCATCAAATGAGGAACTTGATGGAAGTGCTGATATACTGTTCAGGATGTGGTAATATGTAGCCTAAGATGGCCCAAGCCCAGGTGAGAGAAAGCACAGGCTGAGTCTATGCTGGAGTTCCCTAACTCCCAGGCATCCAGCCAGCATTGGAAACCAGCAGTGGTAATGGAGGGGTACCTCAGGCCTTCAAGGAATCAGGGCCAGAGGGAGGAGCAGCTCTCTGGCTTAGCTCATCAATGACTGTTCTAAGCTCAGTGTAGATTGTCAGGGAGCATGGAGGAGCCTTCTGCTGGAGACTTTGATGACATGGATTCCTCCACATTTACCAAGGTGGTGTTTAATGAGAGACAGTCCTTGTTTTCAATCTGTTTATTGATTGTTCATATTGGAAAATGGGTACATACCATCTCCTCAGGGTAGAAAAGAGATTAAATAGCTTTTAAATGAAGGAATGTTCTGGAAGGGACACTTACTGGCTAAAGCTTCAGCAGCCATCTATATACCTCAGTAGCATGGAGAAATCTGTTCTAGGCTACTTGACCATTGGTTACATCCCTATGTGGATAGTGTGGTCTTGCATTCTGGGCCAAGCATCTGGTAGGGAGCAGGGAGATACCTACTGTGCTCAGAAGTGTTCTGGAGTCTCTGAATCTACTTAAACTTACCATATTTCTTTGGCACAGTCCACTAACTTAAAAATGTCTGTCTTCAAAGGAGAAAATTGCAAAGAAAAATTATGATTACAAGAGGATTTTATTGAACTCTCAGTTGTGCACTTGCAAATGGACAACAAGTCCTTGTTTCCTTCTGCACATATGTGTCTCCAAGGGGGAAATTTGCAAACACAATAAAATAAGTACAGTTATTTGATAGTTGTTTTCAACGTGTACCATTATTTGTTTTGCTATTCTCTGTTTATAATTTTTGTCTATATTGGACATGAATCAGTGCTCAAAAGTTATGATTATGTAGATACATAACAGCTTAGAAAGCATTTTTAACAATGCTTAGAACAATTTAAGTCATTTTTCTAATACCTTAATCAAATTTCTCTTTGGTCCTTCAATAAAAATACAAACACAATCAATTGTATGTATATTTAATTAAATTTCACTCAATCCATGCTTTGTGGGATGATTGTTTTCAGATTCTCACTAAGATTTAAACACATTCTGTTCATTGCACATGGGTTTTACTCTCTGGCACTGACAAATTTCACATTCTTCAGATTCTGCTAAATGTCACTAAGTGAGAAAGCTTTTGCCTTTGTGTTGGAAATCATAGAAATAGCTTACCTTGTAATATGCATGTGTGATACCTTATTTTGTATGGTAAGTCTACATTCTGCTCCTTCAAACTCTTTTTTTAATAAAATATGTTATTTGCTTAAGATTATTATATGGGTGAAAGATAATCCAAACCTTTCCTGCAAATATCAAGATCACTTTATATTTGTTGTTCCATTTAGACTTTTCCTCTCTTCAAACCCTTTGTATTCTCCATAATGTTTTCCTTCCCCCAATGGCCTATATTTTCATTGGCTTTTATAGCAAAAATTTGAGTCAGAATCTCTCCATTCATATCTGTTATGTCTTTGCCTTGCTCTTACTTCATAGACACAAATAGCTACAAATAAACTACAAAAGTTCTTGGTTATACTGGATCATCATACCCATTGCCTATACATTATAGAGTAATCATATTTATGTTCTTCTTGGTGGACTAGTGAATAGTGAGTTGCATATTAGGCCTGTGCTTCCTGTGAAATATTATGACTAATGGGGTCTTACTAGCTATCATGGACAGACAAGGAAATGCTTTGAAATTGAGTTTTCTAGGCATTAGTATAGTGTGTAGGCTTATATTGAGTCCTACTTGACCACATTAATTCATGAAGATTTCTGGGCTCTCCACAAATTACCTGTATATTTAAAAGAGTGAGGCTCTGACTTAACATTGTAACTACTGTCATCTTATGTTGGAACTTACTTTCATGCTCCAAAGTCTTTGCTGTGATTTCTTGTTTCATAGGCTTTCAGATCAGTCAGCTCTATTGCAGGCTTCTGTGCTCCTGTGGTTCTGTTGGTCTCCTTTCATTGGGTAGAGGCTTGCCTTTAGAGTTTTGAAGCCAAACGTGGCTGAGCTCCATTGGTTGCTCTTCCCAGCAAAATGGCTTGATTGCGGAGTTTCTCTTGGGTCTTATTCATGAGAATCAGAATATTTAAGATAGTAACATCAGACTGCTGTCTTTAACAATTTCCAAGCTTGTGATTATTGATTGAACAGTCTACTATTTTGTCTTTGCTCTTAGAGGCTTCCTTTTCTTCCTTTTTCAATCAAGATATGTGATAGAAGATTCATCCCCATTTTTACTCTGTGTCTTACATTTTGTTGATAGTCTTTTGTGCCAATTATAACATTACTACTAAATATTTGTGTATTTTATTCAATCTTTCATATTTACTGCAATGGCTTCTTGCCGTTCTTTTGCTCTGTCATTTTTGATGACATGAAACAATTCAGAAACATTTTTATATAATACATTTCAGATTTGTGACAAGGGCTTAGGAGGCAAAGAGCAAAATAAAAAGAGTAAGAAGTGGCAACCCAACAAACAAAATAAAACACAAGGAAGGGGGCTCTTACTAGTGATGGGGGAGTAAGTACAAAAGAAAACAAAAAGACAAGGAAAGTTTTACTCAAACAGCATCAAGGGTTTATATTTTATAGTAAGTAGAATTTTGCACATAACCATATTAAGGCATGTATATACATGTATATTTTATGTACATATACATAAATATTATTTCTGTATCTCTCTCTTTCTCTTTGTGTGTATGTTTGAGATAAACTTACAATGCTTACAAAGAAACATGAACTACTAAACAGTATAGAAACAGGCATCAAAAACATTGTTATGGATACTTCATCAAGTTAAAGCTGAGGCTGCCTGAGATATATAGACAATATCTGTATATCTACTTTGTCTTTAAAAGCTTAAATATCAGATGGTATTGTTAAAGACACTTTACACAGAATAAAGGTAATATGATTTGTATCAAACATGAGAGGATCATTGCTACAGGGTAGTTATGACAGGTCCAAAAAATACTGTATAAAAGTCTAAGGAAGTTTAAACACTGAATAGTATCACCCTCCTACAACAACATCTATATACCAAAAGTAGTTATCAGCAAGACTAGATATTAACAAATGTAAAATAATTTGCACTGAAATATTGGTAGTAGCCAACAGTTGTCTACTTTGAGTTTAAGCCCTCTCCACAGTAGGGAAATCATGCCTGGTACTAGAAACCTAAACAGTATTTCATGGGTAGTGTGTTTTTGGTTGAAAAAAAGAATTAGCCCCAAGGGCTAACACTATTACTGAAGCTATGGAGCACTCACAAAAAGGGACCTATCATGACAGCCCTCCAAAAGACCCAACAAGCAGCTGAAAGAGTTAGATGCAGATATTTGCACCCAACCAATGGACAAAAGCTGCTGAGCCCTGTGATTCAATTAGGGAATTGCTGGAAGAAGATGAGATAGAGGGTGACCCCATAGGAGGACCTAAATTCTCAATTAACATGAAACCATGAGATCTCTCTGACATTGGACCACCAACCAAGCAGTATACACCAACTGATATGAGGCCCCCAATATATATACAGCAGAGGACTGCCGAGTCTGTATTCTTTGAGTGAAGATGCATCTAATCCTCAAGAAACTGGAGGCTCCAAGGAGTTTAGAGGTCTGGTGGGGTAGGAGGTGGAAGCAGCCTCATGAAGACAGGGGGATGGGAAGGAGGTATGGGATGAGTATAAAAAGAAATTAAATAAAACTTTTTAAAAAGAATTTACTAATTCTTTTTTGTTTTACTACTGCCATTACTTATTGAATTCTAAGCCTTTTTCTTACAATCAGAGTTAAATATAAGCATCATCCCTCTGATAAGAAAATGAGACCATCACAGGTCACCTAAACTGGATTTCAAACAGGAATCAAGATATTTAAGGCATCCTGGAACAAGCAGAATACATCTACAACACAGATCCTATACATAATCCTAGGAAACATCATGGTGTAGATGGGCAGAATGTTTTTAAGAGTGAGAATACCAAGAAGACTGTTGAGATATAAATTATAGAGACAGATATTCTGATTCCTTTCAGATATCAAGAGCTATTGTGTTTTTCATAAAGTGGGTCCTCTCTTTATTTTTTGGTTTTACTCATATGACAACCTGTAGTGATAGCATATATCTTACTGCAACTTCTAATGCCAGTGTGTAGTTAATACAGAATGGCATTTTAGAAAATTTGAAGTGTGAATAAGGGATTAATTGACCAGAAAGGGAATGTTTGAAGGCCTCTTAGGACAGAGTTAATTCAATGAACAGAAGGATCTGTCCTTTCAGATGAAAATTATTCCATATGAGTTGTTACAGAGATCTGTACAGCTGTATAAACAAGGAAGAAGACAATGAGTGCTCTTAACCACAAAGTTCCTCAGTTAGGAATTTGATTTTCTTTAGCAAACGTATAACCAACACAGTGTTGCCCTGTGCAGGTATTTTTGAGTTAAAGAGATTAAAACAAAGGCATACAAAAAGTACATCTTTATAAAGATCTACAATGTGCCATATTTACAACTCTTACTGTGTAAGTTTTGAAGAAATGGAAGGTGTTTGGACTGAAATTTAATTTTTAGAAAATGAGCTGAATATGCTTTGTCCATTTGAGCTTCAGAATTTTAGTTTATTTACAAAGAACATACAATAATCATTTGAGAGTTATATTGCTCATGATTTGAATGTCTTTGAAACTCTTAAAAATTAGTTTTATTCACCATTACTCTCTTAACTTTTATTCAACATTATCTTTTATTCCCATTAGCTTTTCCCCTTTATTATAATCAATAAGTATGTAGTAGAATTCTTTCAATAAAAATATTTACCATGATATGTACCTATTTAGAATAATGAGTTCATAAAGACACATCCAGATTTTTAAATCACGTTTCTTTGTGTCAATTTTGAAATTTCTGAGAAGAATTTGCTTCTGGAGTATTAGGAAAGAACAGGACCTCTGTTTATGTATATATTGTACCAGAAAAGCAAGTAGATCAATTTCTGTCTGCATCTACTCTCAAAATTTATAGTTACCAACTGAGAAAAATTTGTTTCATAGGCCACAATCTCAAGCAGTCTCAATTAGAACCATATTTGATATCTCAGTTATGGTTTATATTGCTGCATAAAATCCAATGACTCAAAAAGCACATCAGGCAGGAAAGGTATTATTATTCTTAGAGTTCTATTCAGTGTACCTCATCAAAGGAAGTCTGGAATGGATCTCAGTCAGGACTGGATCCTGGAGATAGGACTTAATGCAGAAGCATGAAAGGATGACGGTTAGTCATGTGCTTCCAGTGGCTTGAGGAATCTAATTTCCCACAGATCCATGACAAATTGCCTTGGAACTGAACAACCCACAATTATCTGGCACTCACCCATTAATCACTAAGAAAATGATTTATGGATGGATGTTTTGGAAGCATTTTCTCCAATGAGGTTCCTTTCTCTACGAAACCCACAGATTTGATTGTTGATGTAAGAGTGGCCAGAACAACTTACCATTTGTCAAATTGACACAAAAATACTGCTAATAAACCACAACTTTCATTTCTTATTCTTCTCCAAAAATCCCTGATTAAAAATATAAATAATGCTAAATGTCCCATTTTTTTTTTACCAGTCAAACACATTAAAATTATGATCTCTTACTGAGGGAATTACCAATCAATGGCCAGCCCAAATTAGACCCATTCCATAAGCAAACACCAATCCTTGATCCTAATAAAGATACTCTGTTACGCTTGGAGACAGGAGTCTAGCATGACCTGCCCCTGATGGGCTCCACCTACCAGCTAACTCGAGCAGATGCAGACAACCACTGCCAAAGAGTGGACTGAGCTTGAGGACTCATATGAAAGAGTAGAGAGAAGGATTGCAGGCCATAAAAGGAATAGGAACACAACAGGAAGGCCAGTAGAGTCATGTATCTTAAATTATTGGACATCTCAGAGTCTAAACCACAAGCCAACGGTCATACACTGGCTGAACCTAGGCCTGCCAACACATGTGCAGCTTGGTTATCATGTGGGTCCAAACATCTGGGGCAGGAATGACACCAAAAGCTGTTGCCTGACCATAGGATATGTTCTTCTAGCTTGGGCTGCCTTGTCTGGCCTCAGTAGGAGAGACTAAAGTGCTAGGACTGGGGATAACTTGGGGGAACCATTCTCTCAGATGAGAAGCAAAGGGGGAGGGGGAAGATTGTGGGAGGGAATCACTGGAGGTGAGGCAATGAGCATAATGTAAAGTGAATAAAAATAATTTTAGAAAACCTATGGAATCTTCATTGTTGGTGGGATTGCAAGCAAGTGCAGTCACTTCAGAAATCAATGAAGTAATTTCTCAGAGAATTGGGCATCTAGGTACCACAGGACCCAGCCATCCCATTCCTGGGCATATCCCCAGAGGAGCCTCCACATCACCACAGGACACTTAATAAAGTATACATAATAGCAGAAACTTAAAATAACCTAGATGTTCCAATTAAAGAATGGATAAAGTAAATATGGTTCATTTACCCAATGAACTATTACTCAGCAATTAAAAAAAATATATCATGAAATACACTGAAGGTGGCAAACAAGTGGAATAAACTAGAAAAGAAGTTCCTGTGAGGTATCCCAACCTAGAAAATCAGACATGTTAGGTCTTTCCTTATGAGTGAATATTAATACTAAAGTTAAGGATAACCATGCTACTATCTACAGAGCCAAAGAAGCTAAGATCTCCAGTAAGACTGAAGCAAGGAACAAATAAATCTCACTTAGAAGGAGGAACATAATAGACATCATGGGATGATGGAGAAAGGGGATTGCAAAGGGAGTCGGGAATAGGGATGGAAACAGGAGTAATCATGTGTGGGGATGATGGATAGAGAGAGGACAAGGGAAGACAACTGGAATCTGGGTGCCATCTCTTGGAATAGCTTGCAGAGTTATAGAAGAGCTTGGAAGAGACTCATGCCATAAGACAGAGCCCACCTTTGACACTGAGAGTAGTGCATAGAGAGAGGGGATTGATATTCCAGAGACCTATTATAGAACCAAATATGAATGACAAAAGAGAGAGAGAGAGAGAGAGAGAGAGAGAGACAGAGATAAAGTGACAGAGAGACAGAAAGACAAAGAAACCAAGAGAGACAGATATTCAGAGAGAAATAAATGATTCCTAATTATATTCAGCTATACTCAAAAGATTCCTAATTATATTATCCTAATTATATATATCACAATTTGGTGTCTAACCTATTGTGTCCAGAGATGCTTAACACAACAGTCAGTGGAAAGATATTCAGAGACCCTAAACAGATGCAGATAGCTAAATATTAGTGAGAGTATGGTGAACTTTCCAAATAGAAGCAGGGAAATCTGAAATATACAGAGGGGTTAAGGAAACTTTGAGAAATAGCCCATAGATTCTAATAACCATAGCTTATTGGAACACACAAGGACTAAACTGGCAATCAGCTAGTATGCATGGGTCAGCCCAAGTTCCAGTGCATACACATTATGATTATATAGCTGAATTCTGTTGTAGGCCTTCGAACAGGGAGCAGGGGCAATCTCTGTGTGACCTGAATGGCTTTGGGATCTTTCTCCCTGTTTGGGTAGCTTGTCTACCCTTTTCATGCTTTCAAGACTAATACTGCCTGGGTGACACTAAGCTACCACTTTCAGCTGCAAGTTTGTTGTATTTCAAGTTGATATACCATAGATAGCTGATAATAATCTAGATTGGCCTATTCTGAAGATAAAAGTAGGAGAAATAGTGTTGGGAGGGGAGGCTGGCTGGGATTGGATGGAGAGGAAGGAGGGAAACTGGTTTGGTTTCAAAATAAATAAAGGAAAAAATACTCCCTCTTTAGAAATCAAAAATGAATATGGTTCCACAGAGCCTTTGAACTTCTCTCTGAAACTTCATCAGCCAAGCTTTTGTAATGTACTCTGCTCTCAAGTTACTTCTCTTTCAAATTCCAATGGAATACATGACTGAGCCTTCAACAATTACTTCCCTCCCCCCAAATTCCAAAATCCTTCCACAATCCTTCCTAGAACTAGGTCTCTCTGTCCTTAAATTGTAGTGCCTACTTGATTTAAATAGGTTTTGTGTGTTGCACAAATAAATTATGATGAATAAAAAACAAATTGTAGAGCAAACAACTTCATTTGGTTTAGGATTCCATACTTGTCCTCACCATCAAAGGAAGTAGGACAGAACCAAAATAAAGCAGAAAACTTCAGGCAAGGGCTGATTCTGAAGCCATGAAGGGGTGATACTTACTTGTCTGTTCACCTGAACTGCTAAACCAGGTTTTTATAAAAGAAAAGGACACCAGTATAGGGAAGGAAACACCTACAATGAACTTGGTCTTTTTGGATTAATTACTAATTAAGAAAATTATTTACAGACAGATCTTTGGAGATCATTTACTCAAATGAGAAAGTGTGTGTGTGTGGGGGGGGGTGAACACAGTTATACACAAGTGTTTTACTTGATATTTAGTTACTAACCTGGTTTCCAGACATGACAGTATAAATCACACATCAATTTTTTTCTGTTCTATATAAATGCATTTTTATATGTAGGATATACAATGACTACAAGGGGCTTAAGGAGGGCAAAAAGTTCTTATAAGCTGACGTCAGTGAGTCTGATACTTGGCATATTGACAAAAAAAAAGTGTCACTGTGATATTTAGATTAAGGATAATTTGATTCAGCTGCTCCAGTGAAGAGACAAGTCACCAGACAAGACACTGTCTGAATCTGGCCTCAGGAATGCATCAGCTTCAAGGGAAGGAGGCACAGATTCTGTCAGCAATAGAACGGAGGTTTGAGAAGCATGCACATAGACAAGTGCTTGGAAGAATAGTTCCCCATACAATCCAGCCTCAAAGTTTTACACAATGAGTGGCAGCCATAGCATAGTTATAGTTCCGTACCTATTGGTGTACCAATGAATCACATTTAAATGACAGAATCATGGGCCAAGACCTTTATACTGTAAAGTATTCTTGCCTTTAGAGGAAGAGTTCTCAACATTCTTTTTAAAAAAAATATTTATGCATTTGTTTATGTTTTTTTAAACTTTATTGTTTTCTTTATTTACATTTCAAATGTTATCTTCTTTCCTTATTTGCCCTCTGAAAACCTTCTATCCCATCCCTTCCTCTCTAACTCACCCACTCCTGCTTCCCTGTCCTGGAATTCCACTACACTGGGGCAAGGAGCCCTCACAGGGCCATGGGCCTTTGCCCTCACAGATGTTCAACAAGGCCATCCTCTGTTACATATGCAGCTGGAGCCGTGGGTCGCTCCATGTGTACCCTTTGGTTGTGGATTTAGTCTGCATCTGTATCAGTAAGGCACTGGTCAAGCCACTCAGGAGACCTCCATATCAGGCTCCTGTCAACAAGTACTTCTTGGCATGAGCAATAGTGTCTGGGTTCAGTTGCTGCATATGGGTTGGATCCCCAGGTGGGGCAATCTCTGGATGGCCTTTCTTTTAGTCTCTGCTCTTTAGGAGTATTATGGTTGGGTTCTCAGGTATAGTCTCTTTGTCCCTATATTTCCTCTGGGTATGGCCTCTATAGGATCTCTTTCCCCTTTGTGGGGATTTTACTACTTTCACTCTCATTGGGTCCTGGGAGCCTCTTGCTTTCCTGGCCTTTTGGACTTTCTGTTGGCTACTTTGAGTTCTTAATTAGCCCATTGCTACAGATCTTTGTTCAATCTCCTGACCCTCTGTATATCTCTCCTGTCTCCTCCCACATCTGATCCTGTCCCCTTTTTTCATCTCCCCCACCCCTCTTCCTCCCTACTCCATCCCACCCTTTACCTTCCCTGATTATTTTGTTCCCCCTTCTCAGTAGGACTGAGGCATTCACACTTAAGTCTTCCTTCTTCTTGAGCTTCATAGAGTCTGTAAGTTGCATCATGGGAATTCTAAGTTTTTGTCCTAATGTCCACTTATCAGTGAGTATATATCATGTGTGTTCTTTTATGCCTGTGTTAACTCATTCAGGATATTTCTGTTCCATCCATTTGCTTAAGAATTTCATGAAGTCATTATTTTTTAATGGCTGTGTAGTACTCCATAATGTAAATGTACCACATTTTCTATATCTGTTCCTCTGGTGAGGAACATAGTGGTTTTTTTCTAGTTTCTGGATATTATGAATAAGGCTAATATGAACATAGTTGAGCAAATGTTGGTGTTTTATGTTGGAGAATCTTTTGGTATATGCCAGGAGTATTATGGTTGGGTTCTCAGATATTACTATGTCCAATTTTCTGAGGATCTGCCAGACTGATTTCCAGAGTGGTTGTACCAGCTTTCAATCCCACCAGCAATGGAAGAGTGTTCCTTTTTCTCTACATCCTCAAGAACATCTGCTGTCATGTGAATTTTTGACTTTAGCTATTCTGACTGGTGTGAGGTGGAATCTAAGGGTTGTTTTGATTTGCATTTCCCTGATGACTAAGGATATTGAACTTATTTAACTGCTTCTGAGACATGTGAGATTCCTCATTTGACAATTCTCTGTTTAGCTCTGTATGTGATTTTTGATAGGATTATTTGGTTCTCTGGAGTCTAACTTTTGGAGTTTTTGAATATTTTGAATATTAGCCCACTTTCAGATGTAGGGTTGGTAAAGAGATTTTCCCAATCTTTTGCTTGCTGTTTTGTCTTATTAACAATGTCTTTTACCTAACAGAAACTTTTCAATGTTATGAGGTCCCATTTGTAAATTGATGATTTTAGGGCATAAGTCATTGGTGTTCTGTTCATGAAAATTTCCCCTGTGCCTATGTATTCTATGTTCTTGCTCACATTTGAGATTCAGTGTCTCTAGTTTTATGTGCAGGTCTTTGATAAACCTGGAATGAGATTTATACAAGGAGATAAGAAAGGGTCATTTGCATTCTTCTCTAAGCTAACCACTACCTAAGCCACAACCATTTGTTGAATATGCTCTTTTATTTTTCTGTAAGGTTGTTAGCCTGTTTGTCAAAATTCAAGTAACAATAGGTTTGTGTGTGTGTGTGTATATGTCTTCAATTCTCTTACATTGTTCTATATGCCTGTATCTGTACCAATATCATGCAGATTATATCACTATTGCTTTGTAGTAGAGCTTGAGGTCAAGGATGCTGATTTCCCTAGAAGCTCTCTGGCTATTGAGAATTTTTTCACTATCCTGGGGTTTTTGTTATTTCAAATGAATTTGAGAATTTGAGAATATTCCTATCTCTATGAAGAATTTAGTTGAAATGTTGATGGGGTTTGCTTTGAATCTGCAGATTGCTTTTGGTAAGATGGCTATTTTCACTAAGCTAATTCTGCTGATCCATGAGCATAGGAGATCTTTCTGTCTTTTGAGGTCTTCAATTTCTTTTTTCAGAGACTTGAATTTCTTGTTGTACTGACCTTTCACTTGCTTGGTTAGAGTCACAACAAGATATTTGATATTATTTGTGACAATTTTAAAGGGTGTCATTTCACTAATTTCTTTCTAAGCTTGTTTATTTGTTGAGTAGAGGAAGGCTGTAGATTTGTTTGATTTACTTTTATATACAGCTACTTTGCTCAAGTTGTTTATAAATTGAAGGAGTGCTCTTTTGGATTTTTTAGGGTCCCTTAAGTATACTACAGTATCATCTGCAAATGGTGATATCTTGACTTCTTCCCTTACAATTTATATCCATTTGACCCACTTCTGTTGTCAATTGCTCTGGCTAAAACTTTGAGTACTATATGGGGTAGATAGTAGATTTTAAAATCCCTGATTTTAGAGGGACTGTTTCAAGTTTCTCTACATTCAGTTTTATGTTGACTACTGATTTGTTTTATATTGCTTTTATTATGTTTACTTATGGGCCTTAAATTTCTGTTCTTTCCAAGATTCTTAACATGAAGTGGTGTTGAATTTGTTAAATTATTTTTCAGCTTCTAATTAGATGTTCATGGTTTTTTTTTAGTTTGTTTATACAGTGAATTATGTTGATAGATTCCCATATATTGAACAATCCCTGCATCACTGGGATAAAGCCTACTTGATTATAGTGAATGATTGTTTTGATGTGTTCTTGGATTCCATTTACAAGAATTTTATTGAGTATTTCTGCATCAATATTTATAAGGGATATTGGTCTGAAGTTCTGTTTATTTGTTGGGTCTTTTGTGGTTTAGATGTAAGCATAATTGTACATTTATGGAATTAATTGGGTAGTGTTCCTTCTGTTTTCTATTTTGTGAAATAGTTTGAAGAGTATTGGTATTGTCTTCTTTTTTAGTGCATAGAATTCTGCACTAAACCTATGTGGTCCTGGTCTTTTTTTTGGTTGGGAGACTTTTACTGACTTCTTTGATTTATTCAGGGTTTGTGGTACTGTTTAGATTGTTTATCTGATACGGATTTAACTTTGTCACCTGGTATCTGTGTAGAAAATTATCCATTTTATTCAGATTTTTCAGTTTTGTTGAGTATAGGATTTTGCAGTAGGATCTTATTGGGCATAGTTTTAACTGAGGACCCAGGTATACCACTCCTGGGCATATAACCAAAAGATGCTCCAACATATAACAAGGATACATGCTCCACTATGTTCATAGCAGCCTTATTTATAATAGCCAGAAGCTGGAAAGAACCCAGATGTCCTTCAACAGAAGAATGGATACTGAGAATGTGGTACATTTGTACAGTGGAGTACTACTCAACTATTAAAAACAAGGACTTCATGAATTCTTAGGAAAATGGTTTGAACTAGAAAATATCATCCTGGCTGTGCTAACCTAATCACAAAAGAACATGTATGGTATTCACTCACTGATAAGTGGATATTACTATAAAATCTTAGAATATCCAAGATACAATTCATAGACCACATGAAGCTCAAGAAAAAGGAAAACCAAAGTGGATATTTTGTTCCTTCTCAGAAGAGGGAATAAGAGATGCAAAGGAAGAGATATAGAAACAAAGTGTGGAGCAGAGACTGAAGGAAAGGTTATCCTGAGACTGTCCCACCAGGGGATCTATTCCATACACATTTATGAAACCAGAACACTAATGTGGATGCCAACAAGTGCTTTCTGAGATGACAGAGCCTGATATAGCTATCTTCTGAGAGGGTCTGATAGAGCCTGGCAAGTAGAGAGGTGGATACTCACACCCAACCATTGTACTGAACATGGGGTCCCCATTGGAGGAGTTAGAGAAAGAACTGTAGAACCTGAAGAGGTTTGCAGCCTCAGAGGAAGAAAAAACAATATGAACCAACCAGTACCCAGAGAGCTCCGAGAGACTAAAGCACCAACCAAAGAGGGAGGGACCCATGGCCCCATCTGCATATGTAGTAGATGATGGCCTTGTCTAGAATCAATAGGAGGAGAGGTTTTTGGTCCTGTGAAGGCTCAAAGTCACAATGTAGGGGAATGCCAAAATAGGGAACCTGGATTGTGTGGTTAAGTAGTGGAACACCCTCATAGAAGCAGGGGGAGGGGGATGTGATAGGCTATTTTCACAGGGGAAACCATGAAAGTAGATAACATTTGATATGCAAGTGGATATTAACCTAGAAACCTGGAATACCCAAAACATAATCTACACATCAAATGAGGTACAAGAAGAAAGGAAGAGTGGCCCCTTGTTCTGGAAAGACTCAGTGAAGCAGTATTCAGCAAAACCAGAATGGGGAAGTGGGAAGGGGTGGGTGAGAGGACAGGGAGAGAGAAGGGAGCTTACGGGACTTTTGGGGAGTGGGGGGGGAGGCTAGGAAAGGGGAAATCATTTGAAATGTAAATAAAAAATATATCGAATAAAAAAAAGAAAAAAGAAAGAAAATACCTAATAAAAATTTAAAAATAAATAACAAAGAAAGCTCTGGGTTAAGAGCAGTCTTCATCTTCCTTGTTTATAGAGCTGCAGTATTTTTGTTACAAGCCAAATGGGATAATTTTGTCATAAGGGATAGAACCATATGTATATCAAGGTAACTATGTCTTTAGAGAGATTCAAATCTTTCCATATTCATGACTTAGCTCCTGAGTAAAACCTCCAAGCTCTTCAAAAAGCATTCTGTATTAACTATACAGTGGCATCAGAGGTTACACTAAGATATATGCTATAATCCTTGGTTTACACATGAGCAAAAAACAGGAAAAAGTATCCTTCCTTTATGAAAAATATAGTTGCCCTATGATATCTGATATGAATTAGAACATGCTACCTTATAATTTAGAACACAGCAGCCTTACTGCCATGCATGTTCTTAAAAATGTCTGCCCCACAATATCATAATATCCCTTGATGTACATAAGGAGGATCTGTAATGTAGATGTATCTGTTGTGGCAAGGATCCCCAAAATATTTGGTTCATGAAAGAAATCCAGTAGTCGTGAACTGTAATGGTCTCATTTCCTACAACAGGAAGCTTTCCTCTTGAGGTTTGATGCTTGAATTTATCTCTGGGTGTAAGAATATTATTTAGAACTCAGTAAGGAATCCTGAAACTCTTACAAAGTAGAGGCAGTAGATCCTAAGTCCAAGGACACACTATCCCTGGAATGTGTTTAGATTTCTTGTACCAGGAATGAATTCCTGGTGCTTACATCCCAAGAAGACAACCATTGACTGATACCAACATTTAAGTATGAATTATTTGATACTTATCAATATTTTGTCCGACTGATAACTATTTTTTGTATATAGATGCTGCTTTAGCTGAGTAAGAGTATTAATTATTTAATCTCCCTTAGAATTTGTACACTATTTTTTTTTTTTTTTGGTACTGTGGTAGCTACACTCCAGAAAGAAGGCTTTCATATTTGATCCAAATCACATTATCTGGATCCTATGTGTGGGGTGTTTTCAACAATATTATATGATATTTAATGTCAGAAAGTTAGAGTAGAGACAAATAGGCAGTCTATATTTGCTGGGGAGTCACTGGATCCTACTTGATGAACCATCCACTAAAAATGTTTTTCGTTCCTGGTACTAGGATGTTTATTCATATATGTTTCTTTGAGAGCAATGTTAGACCAAATAGTATAGTTCATTTAAGACACACACACAGACACACATACAAACAACCACACAGACTGTATCTTTATGTGTTTGTGTTTGTGTGTGTGTGTGTGTGTGTGTGTGTATTAATATATAGGCATACAAGTATGCTTATATGATTATCTGCATAATAGTGATTAATAGAAATATAATCCGTTTGTGCTGTATTAATCATCTAAACCTTTGGGTATTTCTCCCTTGTTATTTTGGCTCCTTTTATATTTTATTTCCCCTAGCCATAGTATGAGCCCACCTCCCTGTGTTTTCTTTTATTTGTTGGTTGTTTTCCCACTTCTTGTCTCCTTTATCCTGATGCTTCCCTTTTAAGGCCAAGTCCTTAGCTTGACTTATGTGATACTATGGACTTGGGAAACAGAGATACTATGGATCTAATTATAAGCTAAAACAGCTTATTTCCAAATTGTGGTAATTTTCCTCAAAATAGTGCTAAAATATGTGGATACTGCATGAAATAGAGAACTTCAGAGAAATAAAGAAATCTGAAGATCATTTACAGGCAACCAAAGATTAACATGCGATACTCGAATTCATTCTGGAAGATATAAAATGGTATGTAGAAATTTTTCATGAAATACCAATGAATTGTTAAATCATTTGAGCTCGGATGTTGTTTGTTTGTTTGCTTTCCTGCTTTTATTTCAGGTTTGTTTGTCAAAATCTTTTTATTAATTATTTTTATACACTCCATATTTTATTCCCCACCTGACCAACCCCTGTCTACCCTCCGACTGTGTGTTCCACATACCATACCTCCTCTCCTCCCCCTGTCTCCATGGGGATGTCCCTATTCCCCACCCCACCTGACCTCTAAACTCCCTGGGGTCTTCAGTCACTTGAGGGTTAGGTTCAACATCTTTGGATGAACACTGACCCAGCAGTCCTCTATTGTATGTGTGCTAGGGGTTTCATATCAGCTGGTATATGCTGTCTGTTTGGTGGTCCAGTGTTTAAGAGATCCCTGGGTATCCAGATTAATTGAAACTGCTGTTCCTCCTACAGGGTAGCCCTCAACTTCATTCAGCCTTCCCTAATTCAACAGAAGGGGTCAGCTTCTTCTGTTCATTGGTTGGGTGCAAATATCTGCATCTGACACTTTCAGCAGCTTGTTGGATCTTCAGGAGTGCTTTCATGCTAGGCCCATTTTTGTGAGTGCTCCATAGCCTCCGTAATAGTGTTAGGCCTTGCGACCTCATCTTGTGCTGGGTTTTCAAGACAAGATTTCTTCGAGTAGCCTTAGTTGTCCTGGAACTTACTCTGAGGACTAGGCCAGCATCAACCTTAGTTGTGCCCATCTGCATTTGCCTCCCAAGTACAGGGCTTCAGGGCATGCACTACCTCTAATTGGCTTGGATCCTTATTTTTAACAGATATACTATTACAAAATGACATCATATAACCAAACAAGCAAACAGAGATAGAGAAATACTTGGGATTTTGAAGTAATGTGCTGACAAATTTACTGTTAATCAAAGAATATTCAATAATGAAAATAATAGTTTGTAATGAACCAAAATAAAGAACATTTTTCCTATGAAATATATGGTAATTCTCAGATTTTCCCCATATGCAGCAAATACTCCAAATGCTCCATTAAATTATTAGTTTATGCTGTTGCATTTCTCGCATACCTTTGATATTATAAAACTAAACTGCTGAGTATGAATCATAAGTATCAAGACACTTTAATAACTTTAAAGGTAAAGAATTGGTATAAAGACTAATGGAGGCAAGCCACATTGTACTAAATGTTCACAAACCGAAACTTATTATATAAACCTATGTTTATATATTTTCCATGTCTAAAATATGTGAGACTAGCAGTAAGACAGTATTTGCAGTACATATGAAAGATTGGATAAAATGAAAAAATAGTAATACAGTAATGATGGGCACAGAAGAATATGAATTAAACAGCCAGAAACACTGAAAATTCAAGTGAGTCTTCCATCCATGCCTCTTGGTTGAAAAAGGAGCAAAAGAAAATCTCTAAGAGAAAAGCCAAATAGCAGATTGTTGACCCAACAATGTAGGGATATTACTCCGGGCTACTATCCAATGTCACTACTTTAAGTGACCCTACACAGTATCTCTTCCCAAGTTATACTGCTAATGAATTTGTCACATATAGTTGCTTGGGCATAACTTCTATCTATATTTCAGTTACCATCTCAGTTTCTTGCACTGCATGCTTTGAGTAACATCTATTTGATTAGATTCATCCATGACTTCTTTCTCAGTGATGTTATTTCTCATAACTCTGCTGCTACTTTCAGTGCTCACTGAAGGAAGGGTAAATTTAAAATGGGTAATTATCTCAGATCCACCTACGAACTTTGTGAAACCTAACAATTCTTGAGAGTAGTTAAGTCCAAAGTTTCCGATAGGTGAAAGCATTCTGACAGAGTCTTGGAACAGTATCTATTGGGCTAAAAGCGTAAGTTTGTAATCTCCACCACTGGCAGGTATAATATCCACCAGTGTCATGTCACAACTGGATACAGATCACTTGCAAAGAATGAAGAGTTGAGCTCAGACATGAAGCATGTCTTCTGTTGGAAGGTTCTCACTGAAATATGAGGCAGGGGCAGAAAAAACTATCAGTGGACAATGAATTTCATTTTAAATAATGCTTATTATGAGGAGCAATAGCCAAAATTATCTATTAACTTCTATTGTAGAAAATTACTATTACCATTTTACCTATGAAAACTCATGTTGAGTTATAAAGGAATTTGTTTTATATTTGTATTTGAATTCAATAGAAATAAAATGGGGATAACAATGTTGGCTTAAGCAAAATGCAATGAGTGTTATAGTTATTCTATGGGTTTGCTAGTGCATTCTTTCTACTAATAATAAGTGCATTGGTTCTATTTGTTCAAGTGCACTCTAATGGTTCCTGTTCTTGGTAAGTGTTAAAAAATAAGAAATATAGAATGATATTAGACCTTAGCCATACTATATGGTAATATCTATGAGGACAGACTTATAAAACTAACAAAATCAATTTTTGTTCATGATGTAATGAACAATATAAACAGAAATGCCAGAGGAAACATAAAATGGTATCCACAGTGCTTTATACAGGTGCTTAAATACTGCTCTTTTTTGTAGGCCACCAAATATTTTCAGAAATTCAACCTTAGTCCTGTTCAGACAATTTACCAGACTGGCTCTACCCTTTAACTTGATTCCTTCATGCAAATATCTACAATATAATGTATAAATATGAACCAGTGTTACTTGGTTATCATTTACATTAATATCACTAGCTTGAACAAAACTAGACGCAATCACTTCACTAGATCAATTTACTCTTCCTAAATACACTACTATTTCTGTGTGTGTTAATGTCTGAAAGTTGTGTCTTAAGAAGCCTTGGAAATTTTTCTCCAAATATGTGGAGTATTCCCACTAGAATACTGAAGAAGATGCCTCCTCTTGCACTGAGTTAAACCATCTTTAACTTTGGGTGAAAGGAGATAAGTGCATCCTAGAAATTCTAGCACTTTCTCACAGACACTACTCATCAAATTGGGTCCTGAAAAAATATAATTGGATAACTTTTGTGATATTTTGCTATAAATCTTGATGCAAAATTTATCTCTATCTCAGGTTTCACAAGAGACTCAGAAAAAATCATCATATCTGCTGATCACAAGACAAGTGTCAAGTTTGTCTTGGAAAAGATTATCTGCCAAAAAATAAGAAATGATGCAAAAGATGATGACCACATATTCTATGAGTTCAGCCAAGACCAAGTACCATTTCAATGCATATGAAATTTAATTACAACTTGAATATTCTCAGACCAGGTTGTTAATACTAGTAATGGACACAGTAGCCTTCACTAGCATGGCAACTCAAGGGATTAGTGTTAAGCAACAAAAACAAAGTTTTACCCTCTCATTCAAAAACTCATTTGACAAATACTTGAAATTAATGAGAAATACAGAGTTTTTCTCCAATAAAATAGGAGCCCTCTAGTGCCCTAAATATTGTGTACCTTATTATAATCTCGGTCAAGTCTATGTCTATTCACTTAACCACACAAACACAAGAAGAATGGAGAGTGTAAAAAAAAAAATAACAATGTAAGAAAAAAGTTTCTTTATCTAGAGGCAGAAATTTTTTTTCTGTTTCTTTACCTAGAGTCAGAAAAGAAATTGTTCTAAGCAAGCTGTATATATATCAGGAAGCTAGGTGTTATAATAATATCAAAATTAGTATCCTAATCTTTCCTCTCTCAAGTTAGTGGTTTTCAGTTTTCTTAATGCTGCAAATCTTGACTGCAGTCCCTCATGTCGCAGTGATACCCAAACAGAAAATTATTTACCTTGCTACATTATAACTTTAAATATGTTAATGTTATTATTGGTAATTTAAACATCTGATATTCAGGCTATCTGATATTTGACCACTGTAAAATGGTCATTCAATCCCCAAAGGGCTCACAAACAACAGGATAAAAACCCCTGCCTTATATCATTACTTGGCAAGATTCCCAGGCAAATCATCATGGGCTCCTAACTCTTCCTTACTTGGTCTGATCAGATTGGAATGAAAACAAGCTATGGATCATTCAGACTATCTTTGTGGCTATACAGTTTTAACTATCATGTTTTGTTTTGTTTTAATTTTATGTGACTTTTTTGATTTCATATAAGCATGTGATAGATTTTGGGTCATGCACCCATTTCAGATTTTCTGATATCCATCCATCCCACATTCTCTATAATTATTTTCCCTTTAAATACTCTCTTGATTCTTGCATTTCTTGCTGTTGTTACTTGTTACATTTTGGGTTAACCATGGTTATGTGTATGAAATCATCTCTGGAACTAAGACAGATTAACAATGGCTAAGCCATTAACCATAGTGGTTGTGTCTGTTCCACTGCTGCCTACTACCAGAAACTTTCTAGAGAGCAACCTGGTCACATGAGATTTGCACCCATCTATGAATGAATGTTGACAAGACCATTCTTGTGCAGGCCCCTGGGAGTAAACTAATGGCTACATTTCCACTTGGAAAAGAAGAGTAAGTCTCAGCTGGATCTTCATATTCCTTCAAGTCAATTGAGTTCCTTTAACAACTTAGATGAGTGGTTAGCAAAGTACTTGTCCTTGAAGATAGGCTTACACTATTGTATTTCAAAATGTTTTACCATCTCTTCTATAACTTCTCCTATAGGATCAGTGGGGATATTTCCCCCTATTTGAGGTAAGTTTTGAAAGTATTAGAGGGTTTTTGTTTTCGTCTTTGTTTTTGTTTTCAAAGAATGCATCTCCTTGACACTCTTATCACAGAAAGTTCTCAAAGCAGATGAAGGACTCATAATACAGTTGTGTCCCATGTAGCTTTTGATGGTAACGATTTCTGTTTGAATGTATTACCGTCTAAATCTTGTTCTCAAATATTAGACAGTCATGTGCAATGATGTACTGATTTTTGGATTTAATGATTTAAGTCAATTGTTTAACTTATAAGAACAGAGTATCATCTACTAAACTTTATGATACCAATAAAATCCGTGAAGTCTGCTTTTAACGAAACTCAGTGATTTTCTGGTTTGCTCTGAGGACAGGAGCTGCTCCCTGTCTTGTTTGTTGAGATAGGGTCCCTCATTAAAATCAGAGCATAGTAATTGCTCAACTATGTGGAACACAGTTATTGGGTTTTTCTTTCCCAGCCTTCTAAAGTATAGTAGCATCCTAACCATTGTACATTGTTACTAGATTCACAAACTTAAATCCATGCTTCCATGACAGGAATTTTTCCAACCTCCACTATTTTATTTTTACTATTAACCTTTCAATGATTTTTAAAAAATATTATGATATATATTTCAATATACTCACTTCTATAGAGATATGCATTTGTACTATTCATTAAAATTTTATTAGCTAGATAAACTAAAATATTCAATCATAATTTCACATCTTTGAAAGTTAACATACAAGTGAGAAGAATATAACAAATGTTTTATACATTTTTTAAGTAAGATATGTTCTTTGCTGAAGTATTTTTTCTTAGAAAGTTTATTGTATTTAATAAAAATTAAAATAAATCATTTGAAGCAGAATAATATTTTTCACATCATATATCCTGGTTACTATTTCTCCTCCCTCTACTTCTCCCAGTCCCTCCCCACTTTCCTTCCCATTAGACTGACTCTTTTTCCATTTCTGATTACAAAACAAACAGGATTCCAAGGCATAGCAATATAAAATAAAATATAAAACAAAAATTAACACTTAAGAAAAAGACAACACAAACAAATATATGCAAATATATGCATTCCTGAGATCCTAAGATATATATATACTTAGGTATACTATAGGGATGTACTTACTGGTAAGCAGATATTAGCCTAGAAACTTGGAATACCCAAGACATAGTTCACATATCAAATGATGTACAAGAAGAATGGAGGAGTAGTTCCTGGTTCAGTGGAGCAGTGTAGGGCAATACCAGAACAGGGAAGGGAAGTGGGAAGGGGTGGATGGGGGAACAGGGGGAGGGAAGAGGGCTTATGGCATGTTCGGGAAGTGGAGAGCTAGGAAAGGGGAAATCATTTGAAATGTAAATAAAAAAATATATCGAAAAAAAAAAGAAAATTTCAGAACATTCAAACACATACAGTTTCAGATTTTCTTTTAACCATTATCCAAGAATCTCAACAAGTACTTATTAAAAAAAATTAAGAAAAAAATTATTTTATTTTTAAAAGAAAAACTGTGATACAATATTCTGAAACAAGGGACCTCTAAAGATGTTATAGAGTTTGTTTTCTATTGGCCATCTAGCCATCTAGCATGGCTTATAGCCTACATCCTTAAAGAAACCTAAATATTCATTTGCAAATGGTTATGGCTTGGAGATAGCTTCTAGATTAGAGTTAGGAACACGCATCTGTTTCTTTCACCTTTATGAAGCCACCTGGTGCAGACCTATGCAGGTTCTGTGTATTGTGTCTCAGTCTCTGTGAGCTCAGATGTCCATTGATCCTTTTGAATTAGAGGTCTTATTTTCTTGTTGTTTCCTCTGGTTATTACACTTTTTCAACCTCTTCTTCCAGAGTGCTCTCTGAGCCCATGGGGGAGGAATATAATGGAGATATCTCACATAGTGCTCAGTGTTGCTAGGTCTCTAATTCTCTGCATATTTCTGGCTGTAATTCTCTGTATCCACAACAGGAAGCTTCTCTGATAATGACTGAGCAAGTCCCAGATCTGAGTATAGAAGAATTCATTAGTAATTGTATTGCTAATTTGCTGCTTTTGTTGTTGTTGTTGTAGTTGTTGTTGTTGTTGTTAAAACAGCAGTATTAGTTTTACACTAGGTCCCTGAGGTAAAAAGTCTCTATTACATGGTCACCTAAGTGTTGAGTATGGGTTTCATATCCTGGAGTGGGCCTTAAATAAATTATATATTGGTTGATTACTCCCATAAGCTTTGTGCCATCATTGCACAAATATATCTTTCAAGCAGGAAACCATTGAATGTAAGAGTGTTTCTAACTGTGTAGGTGTTCATGTTTCTTCTGGTACCATCTTTGCTGTACAAAAGACACTAGCAAAAGAGGTGAAGGCACTATATAGGTAGTAACTCAACTTCTCCATGTTCAATGAATTGAGTAGGTCTTGTCTTCACCAGGGGAGTCTTGGGACCAATTTGTGGAGAGCAGCCTATAGTCTTGGTAACTTACTGTTGTTTAGTAACCATGGGATTCCCCTTTGCATACAACTCAATTAGATATAACTCAGTCCTGGAACTGGGAACCGTATTTGGGGACCCCATGCTCAGTCCAATTGTTGGCCACTAGCATCTGCCTCTTTATCTGTAAGGCTCTGTCAAGGCCCCTCTAGAAACAGTGATAATAGGCTCCTTTCAGCACACACTTCTTTTCATCCAAGAGTGTCAGTGTTTGGTGACTGTTTAGAGGAAGAATCCCCAGGTAGGGCAGTCTCTGGCTGGCCTTTCCTTCAGTCTCTGTGTCACACTTTGCCTTCATAATTGCTCCTGTGAAAACTTTGTTCCTTTCTCACAGGAACCAAAGCACCCCAACTTCAGATTTCTATCTTCTTCACCTTCCTGTGGTCTGTGAATTGTAACTTGTTTATTTTGAACTGTTAGGCTAATATCCACTTATTAGTGAGTGTATACAATGAGTATACTTTTGTGATTCGGTTACCTCACTCAGGATGAAACTTTCTAGTCCCAGCCATTTGCTGAAGAATTTTATGAATTCGTTGTTTTTAATAGCTGAATAGTACACCATTGTGTAGATATACCACAATATCTGTATCCATTCCTCTGTTGAAGGACATTTGGGGTCTTTCCAGCTTCTGGCTATTATAAATAAGGCTGCTATGAACATAGTAGAGCATGTGTCCTTATTACCTATTGAAGCATCTTCTGGGTATGTGCTCAGGGGTTGTATAGCTGGGTCCCCAGGTATCACTATATCTAATTTTCTGAGGAACCACTAAACTGATCTCCAGAGTGGTTTTACCAGCTTGCAAGCCCACTAGAAACAGAGACATGTACCTCCTTCTCCACATCCTGACCAGCATCTTCTGTCCCCAGAGTTTTTCATCTTAGCCATTCTGACTGGTGTGAAGTGGAATCTCAGCGTTATTATGATTTGCATTTCCCTAGTAAATAAGGATGCTGAACATTGTTTAGGTACTTCAGAGCCTAACTAGTTTCCTCAGTTGAAGATTCCCTGTTTAGCTCTGTAATCCATTTTTAATAGGGTTATTTGACTCTCTGGAGTCTAACTTCTTGTCTTCTCTATATACATTGGATACTAGCTCTCTATTGGCTATAGAATTGGTAAATATCTTCTCACAATACTATTGACTTCCATGTTGTCCAACTGACAGTGTCCTTTGCCTTACAGAAGCTTTGCAGTTTTATGAGGTCTCATTTATCAAATCTTGTTCTTAGAGCATAAGCCATTGGTGCTCTATTCGGGAAATTTTCCCCTGTGCCCATGTGTTCAGTGCTCTTCTGCACTTTCTCCTCTACAAGCTTCAGTGCATCTGGTTTTATGTGTAGGTCCTTGATCCACTTGGACTTGAGCTTTGTACAAGGAGATAAGAATGGGTCAATTTGCATTTTTCTGCATGCTGACCATCAGTTGATCCAGCATCATTTGTTTAAAATGCTGTATTATTTCCACTGGATGTTTTTAGCTCCTTTGTCAAATATCAAGTGACTCCTTTGTCAAATATCAAGTGTGTGGGTTCATTTCTGGATCTTCAATTCTATTCCATTGATCTTCCTACCTGTCTCTGTATCAACACCATACAGTTTTTATCACTAGTGTTCTATAGTAAAGCTTGAGGACAGGGATGATAATTTTCCCAGGAAATCTTCTGTTTTGGAGAATAGGTTTTGATATCCTGGGTTTTTTGTTATTCCAGATGAATTTGCAGATTGCTCTTTGTATCTCTGTGAAGAATTGATTTGGAATTTTGATGGGGACTTCATTGAATCTGTAGATTGCTTTTGACAAGATGACCATTTTTACTATATTAATCCTGCCTATCAATGACCATGGTAGATCTTTCCGTCTTCTGAGATCTTCAATTCTTCAGAGGCTTGAAGTTCTTGTCATACAGATCTTTCACTTGCTTGGTGAGAGTCACACCAAGGTATGTAATATTATTTGTGACTATTGTGAAGGGTGTCATTTCCCTAATTTCTTTCTCAGCCTATTTATCCTTTGAGTAGAGGAAGGCTAATGATTTGATTGAGTTAATTATATATCAGCTTGAGGAGTTCTCTGGTGGACATCTTGGGGTCACTTATATGATCATATCATCTGCAAATAGTGATATTTTGACTTCTTCCTTTCCAATTTGTACACCTTTGACCTCCTTTTGTTGTCTCATTGTTCTAGCTAAGACTTCAGCTATTATATTGAATAGATAGGAAGAGAGGGGGCAGCCTTGTCTGGTCCCTGATTTTAGTGGGATTGCTTCAAGTTTCTCTCCATTTAGTTTGATGTTGTCTATCAGTTTGTAGTATATTGCTTTCACTATGTTAAGTATGGGCCTTGAATTCCTGATCTTTCCAAGACTTCTTTCATGAAGGGATGCTGGATTTTGTCCAAAGCCTTTTCAGCATCTAATGAAATGACCATAGTTTTTTTTTTTTTTTTTTTTTTTGCATTTTGTTTGTTTATGTAGTGGATTACATTGATGGATTTCCATATATTGAACCATCATTGCATCCCTGCGATGAAGCCTACCTGAAAGTGGAGAATTATCATTTTGATGCATTCTTAGATTTGGTTGGCCAGAATTTTGTTGAGTATATTTGCATCAATGTACTTCCAATTTAGATGTTTTATCTGATCCTGTTTTAATGTTGGCACCTGATATGTATCTAGAAACTTGTCCGTTTCCTTCAGATTTTCAAGTTTTGTTGAATATAAACTCTTGAAGTAGGATCTGATGATTTTTTTGAATTTCTACAGTTTCTGTTGTTATGTCTCCCTTTTCATTTCTGATTTTATCAATTTGGGTAGTACCTCTGTGGCCTCTGGTTAGTCTGGATAAGTAAGTCTTATCTATCTTGTTGATTTTGTCAAAGAACCAGCTCCTGGTTTTGTTGATTCTTTGTATAGTTCCTTTTTGTTTCTATTTGGTGGATATTGGCCCTGAGTTTGATTATTTCCTGCAGTCTACTCCTCTTGGGTATATTTGCTTCATTTTGTTTTAGAGCTTTAAGGTGTGTTGTCAAGCTGCTAGTGAAACTGCTCTCCATTTTCATTTTGGAGGCCCTTGGAGCTTCAGTTTTCCTTTTAGCACTGCTTTCATTGTGTCCCATAAGTGTGGTATGATGATGTGTCTTCATTTTCAATACATTTGGAAAAGTCTTTAATTTCTTTATTTTTTTCCTTGACCAAGCTATCATTGAGAAGAGCATTGTTCAATGTCCACATACATGTGTGTTTTCCATTGTTTTTATTTGAATATAAGACCAGCTTTAGGCCATGGTGATATGATAAGCTGCATGTATTATTTCAATATTTCTGAATCTGTTGAGGCCTGTTTTGTTACCATTATATGGTCAATTTTGGAGAGGATACCATGAAGTGCTGAGGAGAATGCATATTCTTTTGCTTTACAATGGAATGTTTTATAAATATCTGTTAGATCCATTCGGACCATAACTTCAGTTAGTTTCACTGTGTCTCTGTTTGGTTTCTGTTTTTATGATTTGTCCAATGTTGAGAGAGGGAAGTTGAGGTCTCCCACTATTATTTTGTGGGGTGTAATGTTTACTTTGAGCTATTTTTTTTGTATTTTGGATTTTTGTTTTCTTCGAGACAGGGTTCTCTGTATAACCCTGGCTATCCTGGAAACTACTCTGTATATCAAGCTGGCCTTGAACTCAGAAATCTGCCAGCCTCTGCCTCCCAGAGGTGCCACCACAACCCAGCTTACTTTGAGCTTTAGTAAAGTTGCTTTTATGGATGTCGTTGCCCTTGCATTTAGAGCATAAATGTTCAGAATTGAGAGTTCATCTTGGTAGGCTTTTCCTTTGACCAGTATGAAGTATCCCTCCTTATCTTTTTTGACAACTTTTGGTTGAAAGTCCATATAAGAATGGCACTCCAGCTAGTTTCTTGGGACCATTTCCTTGTAAATATGTTTTCCAACTTTTGACTCTGAAGTAGTGACTTTGTTCGTCACTGAGGTGGATTTCCTCTATGCACCAAAATGTTGGGTCCTGTTTATGTATTCAGTCTGTTAGTCTATGGCTTTTTATTGGGGAATTGAGACCATTGAAGATAATTGATATTAAGGAAAAGTGATTGTTGCTTTCTGTTATTTTCGTTGTTAAAAGTGGAATTCTGTTTTTGTGGCTATCTTCTTTTAGGGTTGTTAAATGATTACTTTATTGCTTTTTCTAGGTTGTGGTTTCTCTCCATGTGCTGGTATTTTCTACCCATTATCCTTTGTAGAGCTAGGTTTGTGGAAAGACATGTAAATTGGGTTTTGTCATGGAAAGCACTGTTTTTTCTGTCTATGGTAATTGAGAGTTTTACTCAGTATAGTAGCCTGGGCTGACATTTATGTTCTCTTAGGGTCTGTATGATATCAGCCAACTATCTTCTAACTTTCATAGTTTCTGCTGAGAAGTCTGGTGTAATTTTGATAGGTCTGCTGTTGACCTTTTTCCCTTATGGCTTTTAATATTCTTTCTTTGTTTAGTTCATTTGGTGTTTTGATTATTATGTGCAGAGAGGACTTTCTGTTCTGGTCCAGTTTGTTTGGAGTTGTATAAGCTTCTTGTATGTTCATGGGCATCTCTTTCTTTAGATTAGGGAAGTTTTCTTCTACAATTTTGTTGAAGATATTTACTGGCCCTACAAGTTGTAAATCTTCACTCTCTTCTATTTAATGATTAGATTTGGTTTTCACATTGTGTCCTGGATTTCCTGGATATTTTGGGTCACAACCTTTTTGCATTTTGCATTTTCTTTGACTGTTGTGTCAATGTTTTGTATGGTATTTTCAGCACCTGAGGTTCTTCTATCTCTTTTATTCTGTCTTTGATGCTTGCATCTATGATTGCTGAATTCTTTCCAAGGTTTTCTATCTCCAGAGATGAGCTTAGTGATTTCTTTACTGTTTCTACTTCCATTTTTAGATCCTGAAAGGATTTTGTTCAGTCCCTTTACTTGTTTGTTTGTGTTTTCCTGAAATTCTATCAGGGATTTTTGTTTTTCCTCTTTAATGTCTTCTATGTGTTGACCCAAGTTCTCTTTAAGGACTTCTACATGTTGACCCATGTTCTCCTGTATTTCCCTAAGAGAGTTATTTATGTACTTCTTGAAGTCCTCTATCATCATCATGAGATGTGATTTTAAATACAGCTCTTGTTTTCCCAGTGTGTTGGGATATCCAGGATTTGCTACTGTGGGAGAACTGGGTTCTGATGGTGCCATGTTGCCATGGTTTCTGTTGGGAATGATCTTGCATTTGTCTTTTGCCATTTAGTTATCTCTAGTGTTAGCTGGTCTTGCTGTCTTTGACTGTGGCTTCTCTGTCCTGCAAGGCTGTGTATCTGTACTCCTGGGATTCCATTTCTCTCTGGGCACATAGGCATGTAGGCTCTCCTGGGAGACGCACGCTCCTGGGCTCCCAGGTCTCTCCACACTTCAATTGCCCTCAGTGCAGCTGGTTCTTTAGGAAGTATCAAGAGATGGTATCTTCACTGTGGCAGACCTGGCAAGAGTCTGCCACAGCAGAAAGGGCAGGCAGCAGTGGAGGGGGCAGAAGGAACTGAAGTATTTCTTTTATGAACAGGGATGTTCTATTAAAATGTCATCTTGGTGAAATATTTTTCTTTGATGAGAATGTAGTGTCCCTCCCTATCTCTTCTTATTTGTTTGGTTTGATGTCTATTTTTCTAGATAGTAGAATGGCTATAACAGCTCATTTCTTAGATCTGTGTACTTAAATACCTTTTCATAACCCTTCATCTTATGATAATCTCTAATGTTGATGTATGCTTCTTGTAAACAACAAAGAGATGGGTTTAGTTTTCTTATCTATTCTGTTAGTCTGTATCTTTTTCATGAACACTTGAGACAATTGATGTTAATAGATATCAATAACCAATGATTGTGGATTCCTCTTATTTTGTTTTTGTTAATAATTGTCTTAGGGTTTCCATTCCTGGACAAAATATCATGACCAAGAATCAGGTTGGGGAGGAAAAAGATTTATTCAGCTTACATGTCCACATTGCTGTTCATCACTAAGGGAAGTGAGGACTGGAACTCAAGTAGGGAAGGAAGGAGGAGCTGATGCAGAGGCCAAAGAGGGATGTTACTTACTGGTTTGCTTCTGCTGCCTTGGTCAGCTTCCTTTCTTATAGACCCAAGACTAGCAGCCCAGGATTGGCACCACCCACAGTGGGCCTTCCACCCTTGATCACTAATTGAAAAAATGCATTACAGCTGGGTCTCATGGAGGCATTTCCTCAACTGAAGATCCTTTCTCTGTAACAACTCCAACCTTTGTCAAATTAGCATACAAAACAAGCCAGTACAATTGACCCCTTGTCCACTTGGCACACAAACACATCACTATTAAGCCTCAACCCTTACATTCTTATTCATCCACAAGATCAAAATAACTTTAAAATTCCCACAGTCTTGAATATTAAAAGTTCAATTCCTTTAAAATATCTAATATTTTAAATCTTTTAAAATTCAAGGTGTTTTAAAAATTCAAATCTCTTAACTGTTTGCACCAGTAAACTACCTTTTTTCTTAAAGAGGGAAAAATATCAGGGCAGAGTTACAATCAAAAGCAAAATCAGACTACAACAATCCACTGGAATCCAACTCATGATCTTCTGGGTTCCTCCAAGGTCTTGGGTCACTTCTCCAGCCCTGCCCTTTGTAGCACATCTTGGTGCTCTTGGTGTTCTTGGTGGTCATCTCATGGTACTAGCATCTCCAAGACACTGCTTCCGCTATAACTAGGCTTCAACAATAGCCTCTCATAGGCTCTCTTCATGTTGCAAAGCCTCAGTTCCTTTCCATGATGCCTTCAGTCCTGGGCCATAAATTGCAACTGTGGCTATACCTGCACCAAAGGCCTTCCATGGTGCTGAGCCTCAGCTGCTCTTTGTGACCCCTTCATGACTTCAAAACCAGTACCATCTGGGTGACATTTACACATTACTGAGTCCAGCCACAGCATAAGACACAACCTTGGCTATTACTGGAACACAGCCACTGTGTCCTCTTAAAAAAACACTTCCCAGAAGATTTCACCTTAATGATGCTGGTCTCTTATTAATGACCACTAATTTCTTAGCTCCAGCTAACAAGCATCAATAACCTCAGTAATGCAAAATTTTTGCTTTAGTAGTTCTGATATCTTATTAATTCCATCTGACTCTTCAGTCCCAGCTAACCAAAGCAAAAGAATCTTCACAATCAAAATAGCAATAGCCCTGATAAGAGTCTTTAATCTTCCCTCTGAAATTTCACAAGCCAGGCCTCCATCTTCTGTATTGTTCTCAGCATTATCTTCCAAGCTCCTGTACAGCATTCCACAGAGTTCTTAACACTGAATGGATCTTCCACAGTCCTCCCCAAACAATAGTCACATTGTCACAGGAATACCCCACTATACTGGTACCAATTTGTCTTAGTCAAGGTTTCTATTTCTGGACAAAACATCTTGACCCAGAAGCACATTTGAGAGGAAAGCGTTTATTCAGCTTACATTTCCACATTGCTGTTCATCACCAAAGGAAGTCAGGAGTGGAACTCAAGCAGGACAGGAAGCTAGAGCTGATGCAGAGGCCATGGAGGGATGTTACTTACTGATTTGCTTCCTCTGACTTACACAGCGTGCTTTCTTATAGAACCCAAGAATACCAGCCCAGGGATGGCAACACCCACAAGGGTCCCTTACCCCTTGATCACTAATTGAGAAAATGCCTTACAGCTGGATCTCATGGAGGTATTTCCTCAACTGCAGCTCATTTCTCTGTGGCAACTCCAGCTTGTGTCAAGTTGACACAAAACTAGCCAGTACAGTAGTGATTGTAGAGGTGGTGATGGTTTGTGTTTGTATGTGCATTTTCCTTTCTTTGATTTTGATGGTCTGATATTATTTATTCCCTATATTTTCATGTTTGTAGTTAGCCTTCAAAGTGTATTTTTTTCTAGCACCCTCTGCAGAACTGGATTTGTAAATAAATATTTCATAAAATTGGTTTGGTTCTGCTGCAGAGATGAAGATGCTGGGGATAAGAGTCAGGGATTGGATCTGGGGGGAACACAGGCAGAGGAGTGAAGGTCTTAATATTTGAGTTGAAAGAAAAACATAAACACTACTTGCAGAAATGCATTGTGAAAACACAGAAATAATTACACATTTGAAATGAAAAGGAAAACAAGAATTCCAAGACAGGAACTCTCTATATTTAATTTAAATATTATGAAATCACTGTGGTTGTGATATGTGTGTGTGTGTGTGTGTTGATATATATATATATATCATTAAAGTAGTCAGAATTCTTAACTAGGCAGTCTTTTTCTTCAAGGAAAGTTAAGGACTTGCTTACTTATCTAAAAACTTGGTGAGCTTTTGGTATTCAATGGAGGTAACCTTTACCCTAAATTCCAGCAAATCCTAAGAATTGTTTAGGCTATTGTTTTGAACCTAGTCTCTCAGTGAATAGATGTCATCCTTATGCATTTTTTAATTAATAGGACCCATCCATATGCTTATTACGAATCTGTTCTCCTTATGCCCTCATCCTGAATACTCTTTCTGCCAACAATAACCCTTTCTTATAGTAAAGGTCACAGGTGCCTAACATTAAGGAGACATAATCTGCAAGGGAATATCTATAAAGTCAAGTCTAATGCTTTGTTGTGATAATTGTCATTTCGAACATTTTCCCTAAAGTTTTATTTTGTTTATATGTGTACGAAATATAAACTGGTCTAGCACTAGAAGTCTTAATCCAGCACACCAGCACTGTCTTAATTTCATGCAAATTGCTTTCCTGCTAGCTGTTATGGTAACAGAGATTCTCTACTGCAAACACACACACACACACACACACACACACACACACAAACTAATTTAATGAGAGGCAAGCACCAGTGATCTTTTGAGGAGAAAGGGAGTCCAGGGAATCCCTGGGAAATAGTGACCTAGTTCGGCTAAGGACTACATTTGACATTTAGATACAGTTTGATCTCTGCTATGGAAACACTGCCCAGTACATTACAATTAACATGTACCAGAAAAGCTGGGGAAAAAAAAACTGTAAAAAAACAGGCTTAGCATGGTTGCTGAGACTTGACTAGCAGGATTTTACACTGAAGGAGAAACTTCAAGTTCAGGCAGGCACAGGTTTCTGTTACTCTTTCAAAACCACAAGTAGTGAGTCAGTAGCTCAACGCATGTCTCAGAAAAATATCTAAGACAGTACTTCCTGTAAATGGTTAAGAGGAAATGAAAAGTAAATTAATCCGGAGAACAAAATTCAGGCTCCGGCTTTGTCAAAAGTTGCTTAAGAAATGCAACAGAGCCCTCTGCTGGTTAATTACATCGATGCATCTAAATGGATGAATGGATTTCAAAATGGGGTACCGTGCTTTGAATGGAAAAGAAACTTTGGTATCCAAATTACCTCCACACCCTGTTCACTTAGCTTTATTTAGGCTATAGAAACTGCTTGAGGTATTTTCTACTTTTTTTTTTGTTTGTTTGTTTACATAAATTCATTGTTATCTGTTTACAGTAACTCTGGTATTTGCAAAACCTTATGACCTAATAAAGTTTTTTTTAATACCCCCCGTGGCATTTAGATAAACAAATGACCCAAACCTCCATTAGATAAAGCACAAAATAAGTAAGTCTAGAAATGATTCCGTTCTGCCAGAATGGCGCCATTTGGAAGGAATACTAAACAGTGTGTATAGTCTGCCATCTAGTGGTCAGATGGATTAACTTTCCTAGAAAATATCTGTTGTTTAAGTGGTTGGGATTTCTGAACTTTTGTTCAAGAAAAGCTGAAAAACCATTCCCCCTATGAGGCTACTGGTTTCACAGTAATAAACTTCCATGCTGAATTCTCCTCCACTTTTCCATAAAAGTATGCAAACACTAAAGGCTCATTTAAGCATTGGAGTTGTTCTACATTCCCATTAGTAATAATAGTTTTGGAAGAGTGAGCTCAGAATTATATATTAAATATGGTCCCTTTACAGTGACACAGCAGTGCCTTTCTATGTCAAGAAAAATACAGTATAATTGTATAATTAATTAACATGACCGTGAATCAGTATTCAGTCCAGACATTTGAACAAGCCCCTTGTTTTTTGTCTTTAGATAGTGTGTGTGGGCATAGAGTGTGCTATTAAACTCTTGACACTGTGGTAAATCAAGGATGTAACACAGGACATATTTGGATTTTTTTCCCCAAAACGTCTGTCTTCTATTTATTTTTCCTTCTCTCCTCTTACTGTGATGTAACAAATCTGCTACTTGTGCATGTATCCTGAATGCCACTCTTTATATTTCTCCTGGTTTTCATTAATGTGTATACATGTACCCGAAAATACACACATGTGTTGGAAGCTGAAACCTGAGGATATCGTTCTTCTCCTGAAGCACACTTAGCCGTTGCCATGCTATAATGTAAGTGTACTGCTGAGCACACAAATGCCCTTCTGGAAGTGTGTAGCAAGATGCCCTACTGTTGGCCTCACATTTTATGGAACCACATCCCATTTGGATGATAGAACTTCCATTTTCGAAGCTAAACATGGTTTGTATGCACTTCCACTTACTATGTGTATGAGAGAGAGAGAGAGAGAGAGAGAGAGAGAGAGAGAGAGAGAGAGAGAACAGAAACTTGAGGAACGTTGCACTAGAACAACTTTCAGAAGGAAAAATTGAATTTTTTGAAGAAAAAAAAACAGCAAAGCTAAAAATACCAAATATGAGACTTTGTATGTTTCTATATTCCTTTGATACTCTGACTTACAGATTTTTATATTTCATTTGGACCAGCAAGGTTCATGACTCCAAAATAAAGCAGTATATGAAGAACACATCCCAATGTCATCATTTATTTTGTTCCAACATCAGTTTTCTTTGATTAGAACTGTATACAGAACAATTTCTACGACAGAGTTTTTCTAGTGACATAATATAATGTGGCCAATTTAAAGGATTAAGCCTTTCAAATAATTTGGCAGCCTGGTGTTATGTCCATTCCATTATGGCATTAGAAACATGACAATCTGGGAACGGGGTGCTCAGGGGTGCAGGGGGGCCCTGGAGAACTAGAGGTGAAGGGACAAGGAACCCAAAGACAGATTGGTTCTCACTTCCCCACATGACAAAAATGCATGTGGAGATACAAATGAAGTGGGGAGATATTAAACCACTTTTAGTTGAATCAACCTACACTTCAAGTTGAGGCCTGACTCGTTTTTTTGGTGAGTATTTTTAATGCTTGATTTCAAATAGGATGGAAACTGAAAAGTTAAACAAAAAAAAAAATATGGTTGTGAGGAAAATGAGAATGTTAGGAAAGGGGGTTAAGAAAGAGCTATTTTACTGCAAGTTACCGATGAAGGACTCATTCATTAGTTGGATTATGTTGACCTACATGCCACTAATCACATATATTAAATTTGGGGCAAGCATTTGACTTGTCCTTTCATCAAACAAGGGATTTCAAATCTATGTTACTACATGGCAGTGGGCACAGTCATGATGAAAATATATTGATATTCATAAACAATTGCTAACCATTAGGTTCTTGAGCACAATTTAAAAAAAAACAAATGAAATTCAAATGAAAGTCTTACAGTAGAGCACATTAAGGTGAAATAAATGATCCTGAAAACACCCTTTATCTTCACAGCATAGTAGCAAACACTAGGTTATTTTATTTCAGTTTTACACAGACAAGAAGCCTTACAGAATGGCTTGACAGCTGGATGTGAGCATCCATAAAGTTTTACCTGCTTATCACAGTTGTTATATTCATCATAATAAAGGCAGGGGTTAGCTGGAAGAAAAGAAGAATGGTATGCAACATTGTGATTAAAACAGTTGTGACCATTGAGGAAAAGACATCATCTTCCTAAGATGTCAAGAGAAATGCTCTATCTAGTAAAAGATTAATTTGATTAACGTGAGCTTATGAGGTTAATAGAAAACAATTGACATGTTGCATCAGACTCTCTTGAAGCAAAGGACAAAGTGCTTGTCATGCTATGAAGCACTTCTATTCAATCTCAGTTTTTTAATTGGCAACACCACACCTGAACAGACTGGAGATGAGTAATCTTTTCAATTACTCTGTCATTTTGAAAACAATATTGCCATGATAATAATGATAAAGCACTGATGTTTCAGTAATTTTTTAAAATGTATTTGAAGTTTATCATTGAAGGAGGCTATAGATAATCCTTTTACCATTACTTAATTTCTTTATTTACTTTACATCCGTATATCTACCCTCCAGTATCCCCTTCCCACAGACTCTCCACCTCCTCCTTTCCCCATCCCATTTTCCTCTGAAAGAGTAGAGCCACCCCCACTCTGGCATATCAAGTCTCTATAGAATTAGGCTCATCCTCTCCCACTGAGGCCAGACAAGTTACCCCAACTGGGGAAACTATATTCACAGACAAGAAACAGGTTCAGGGACAATGCCTGCTCCAGTTGTTGGGGGATATGCACAAAAACCAAGCTACATATTTGCTATGAAATTATAGGAACCTAGGTTCATCCCATCCTCACTCTTTGGTTGGAGGTTCAGTCTCTGGGAGCCCCCAAGGGTCCAGGTTAGTTGACCCTGTTATTCTTCCTGTGGAGTCCCTGTCTGCTTTGTGTCCTATAATACTTCTCCCTGTGCTTCCACAAGACTCCTTGAGATCCAAGTAAAAGAAAAAAGAAAAACTGTCCTCCAGCCAAGTCTCTCCAAAGATGTGCTCATGCCAGTGGCTAATCAGGCATGAACCTGTGATCACAAGAAATTCATCATCTGAGATATCTCAGTAATTGGTTATATTGTTTGAAAACAGAGGAAACTTTCAAAGTAATTGCTGTCATAACCCCTTCCTCAACATAAAGAAATTCAGCAGAAAGAGAGATCCTCCTGCTTGTGAGATGAAGAATTAAGTCCAGACCATATACTCAAAGCCCTTTATCAAACTCAACATGGAGTTCAGTATCTAAGATCAAGAATTGACAAATGGGACCTCATAAAATTGCAAAGTTTCTGTAAGGCAACAGACACCATCAAAAGGACAAATCAGCAACCAACAAATTGGGAAAAGATCTTCACCATCCCTATATCTGACAGAGGGCTAATAGCCAATATATACAAAGAACTCAAGTTAAACCCCAGGAAACCAAATAACCCTATTAAAAAATGGGGTACAGAGCTAAACAAAAAATTTAATTGAAGAACTTTGGATGGCTAAGAAGCATCTTAAAAAATGTTCAGCATCATTTGTCATTAGGGAAATGCAAATCAAAAGAACCCTGAGAATTCACATCACACCAGTCAGAAATGGCTAAGATTAAAATCTCAGGAAACAGCAGGTGTTGGAGAGGATGTGCAGAAAGAGGAACACTCTTCTACTGTTGGTGGGGTTGCAAGTTGGTACAACCACTCTGGACATCAGTTTGGCGGTTCCTCAGAAAACTGGGCACATCACTTCTGGAGGACCCTGCTATACCACTCCTGGGCATATACCCAGAGGATTCCCCAGCATGTAATTAGGATACATGCTCCACTAGGTTCATAGCAGCCTTATTTATAATAGCCAGAAGCTGGAAAGAACTCAACGGAGGAATGGATAAAAAAAAATGTGGTATATATACACAATGGAGTACTATACAGCCATTAGAAACAATGAATTCATGAAATTCTTAGACAAATGGATGGAGCTGGAGAACATCATACTAAGTGAGGTAACCCAGTCTCAAAAGATCAATCATGATATGCACTCACTGATAAGCGGATATTAGCCTAGAAACTTGGAATACCCAAGACATAATCCACTATCAAATGATGTCCTAGAAGAATGGAGGAGTGGCCTCTGGTTCTGGAAAGGCTCAGTGGAGCAGTGTAGGGCAATACCAGAACTGGAAAGTGGGAAGGGTTGGATGGGGGAACAAGGGGAGGGAAAAGGGCTTATGGGGCTTTTGGGGAGTGGGGAGCCAGGAAAGGGGAAGTCATTTGAAATGTAAATAAAAAATATATCAAATAAAAAAAGAGTAATTTGGAGCACAAATTCAGAGTGCTCCAGTATTTCAAATGTGATGCATATGTTGTTGTTCTCTTTAATATAAATATTAAGCTTAAATAATAAAATTAATAACAGGTTCTTTAATACAGTGAAGTAAGAGACTTAGAAAGATTTAAAGTGACACATTTAAAAGGATCTAACAGAAAACAGTCTGTAAATATAGAGTGTCAGGAGCCATAATGGGACAAGCTAATATACTAGCAGGTAATCATCCTGAAATGGCCTGCTTTGGATTATTACATAATCTGTGACAGGTGAGCCCTCGTTAAGCAAGGCTATGAGGGACTCATTTTAGGAAAGATTCCTGCTATTAATATGCTTTACCAGTTATTATTCAACATATATAATATCAATAAGTAATAGTACACCCCTTTGAAGCAGCTCTCTGCAGGTGCACAAAGATGTACTCTCTTATAGTGATGCTATGTAGACAAATAAATGACTTACATTTTAATGATGATCCTATAAGATGTAATTTCTAAAATTACATCTGCGGTTATTAAGCTCTTTTATAGTAGGACTGCTATTAGGTCCTTTTCTGATAGTCAAAACTGCAATGAGAACTCAGCCAGTCTCCCAAATGTCACCAGTTAATTACTCCTAAATGGCATCAAGACTTTCTCCTACTCAGAGTACATTCCAAGAGGTGGTAAAACAGTTAACCAAATGTCATAAAAAGGGAACTAGGATTTATTATAGGTATTAGGATGGAAGATAAAATATTGACTGGTTTTATCTATACAAAACTTCACTAATAACTTAGTTATAATTTTAAACTTTCAATAAACTTGTAGACCTGAGACAAGTGATACATGTTTAGCTAGATAATTACTCCTAATGGATATGCATGTAAACATTCTCTGTTGTAATCTTCTATTTCAATTTATGATTTGATTTTTGTGTGAACTTGTGATTAACTTTGTAACACGTGACCATGTATTCTGAAAGATGTATAAGTACTGAAGACAAAAGAGAATGGGTTCCTCTGTCTCTATTTCTCCCTCTCCTCACACTTTTTGCCTTTCCCCACCCAGAAGAATTTTTCTCTTTCCCCACTAATGATCTTTCTGCTTTTCCCCTTAGATAACTTTCAAAGGAAACTCTTTACAATTTAGTAATAAACTCATTAACCACTTCTTTAAGTGTCCCATTTTTCTCCCTGTGACTTCCTACTAGCAGGCTGAAAGTTGGAGCCCAGCAGTTCCTACAGAGATAGAACAAAGACCATGTTGCTTAATCCTTCACTGCTAGGCTACAAGTGTTAATCACCTAAGCCAGCAGTCTTTCACCCTCAGAAAGAGCAAGAAAGTTCTGGGGACTCTTCAGAACATATCATCAGCATTTCACTACAGTTAGACAGCGAGAAAGCCCTGAAACCCTCAGATTTTAAAGCCATCACCAGAGTTGTACTCCCTGAGTTCACCATTACCTTCTCCAAGCCTTGAGACTCCTGGACTTTAGCAATAGTATTTTAAAAATCAAAGTGTCTTCCATTTATTTTCATTATTTTATCTAAGTTTAGGTCATTTCTAAACTCTATAACACAAAATGTAACAGGGGGTACCTCACATCTGGCACTAGCTTCCTTACTTTACAACCTGTTGCTAAGAAAACATCTATAACAGAAAACAAACAAAAATAATAAGGCAGAAATTAAAATGTACAATTATATTATGTAATATAACTGCAATAAGGCTGTGAGAGAGGAAGAAAACCAGCCATTTGACAACTGAAAATTAACTTTGAACATGGGCTGCTATGAGATCATATTGATTATTGATGACTTTGAATGTGAGTAAACTGATTTTCATTTTCCACCTCAAAGACATAGTAAATTGATAAACAGAAAACAAGACACTACTTAAATATATGTTGGTTGAAAGAAAATATATGTTGGTTGTGGATACACACTAACAGATAGTTTACAAATGAATTAACATATGCCATATTAATAAAATTCAGATGAAAACGAGAGTCACTCCATTGATAGCAGATAAAATAGACTTCAGGAAAAATCAAAGGTCATTATATAATGATAAATGGTAAGTGGGCAAAATAATAAAAATTCTAAGTGCATATGTGTAAAAGCTTCTAAATATACAAATCAGATATTAATTGCCTTCCAAGAAGAGATACATGAGGACTTTAACACTGCACTGTCAGCAATGGACATGATGGCCCATGAAGGAACTCAACAATTGGAACAGTAGCACACATAATTTATTTGTGAATAACCAATAAAATGAGGATAAATCCAGAAACTCTCTTTATTAGTGATAGTTTCATAAGTGGCATGAATTTTATTTTATAATATTTTAATGTATAATTTAAATTAATAAATTTATTCAATATTAAGATAAAATTAAAAATACAGTATTTAGATAGGTTTTACTCTTTGCTTTTCTTCATCCAATCCCACCAATGTTTCTTCCACTCTCTCTCTCTCTTTAATTGATGACTTCTTTACACATTATATTTGTGTCAAGACTGGGATAATCTGTCAAAGGTCCCTTCCCTGAAGAAAACTGATTTTCTTTCTTCTTTCTTTCTTTCTTTCTTTCTTTCTTTCTTTCTTTCTTTCTTTCTTTCTTTCTTTCTTCTTTCTTTCTTTCTTCCTTTCTTTCTGTCTGTCTTTATTTCTGTCTGTTTGTCTTTCTTTCTTTTTTCCACCCTCTCTCCCTCTCTCCCTCTCTCTACCTCCTTTCTTTCCCTTTCCCCTTAATTCCTTTTCTTTTTCCTTTTTAATTTTTTTATTATTTACTCTTTGTAGCTGCACAAATTTACTTGCATTCTGGCCCCATTGCTCTAGAGGCATATTCTTATATTAATACTGTCCTGTTTTGAATAATAGAGCTTTGCAGTATATATTAAAGCTAGGTATTACAAAGCCTGTTCCCTCCCATTTTCTCAACATTTCTTTGGCTATTTTAAATTAAATAAATTTATTAATTTATTTTGTTTCCCAGCCAAAGTTTCTACTTTCTACCCTCCTCTACCCTCAATTTTTCCTCCCTCCCTCCACATCCTCCTCTCCCCACACTCTCCTATCTACTTTTTCTCCTTTGTTTCTCTTTAGAAAAGGAGAAGTCTCCAGTGGATAACAACCAGCCTGGTATATCAACATATCAAGTTGTAGTAAGATACTCCCTTTTAAATCAATCACTAATTGCTTATAGGTTTTTGTCTAGAGTTGGATTGTGACATTCACAATTCAAACTTAATTTTTTGGATTCCTGTACCCAAAGTCTGTACTGTCTTCAGCAACAGGCTCCTTCAAGTTCTGGCTGGTAGGCAAGGGCATTGGAAATAGATTTTATTGTTTTAGGAATTTTCTAGATTCTCCTCACCAACAATTGGAAGGGCGGTTTCACATTCCTGGCTCTCGAGATTTTGTTAGATAGTCTATGATTTAGGGAGAAGCATTGCAGGAAGCATTATTACCCCAGGTGGTATAATTAGATTTAAACTATATATGTATTTTGAACTAAACATAATATGTTTATATGCCATATTTTTAAACATCCTTACTGTTGTATATTCCTCAGTCCTCCCTCTCCCTATATACTGCCCTTCTTTTATCCCCAGTTATAGTCTCCTTGCTATTTTTCCATTTTCACCTTCATAGTACCTGTGTCCTTTTATTTCCCTTTTCTAGAGCTGCCAGTGCCACACTGTGGTCCCTTTTACTTTCCTTGTTTCTGTAGATTACTCCAGGTACTGGCATCCAAAACTTTAGAGCTAAGACTCACAAATAGGAGAGAACATGTGTCATTTAATTTCTGGGCCTCGGTTATCTCAATCAATATAGTATTTTTCAGTTTCACACATTTCTCTGAAAAATATTTTGTTTCAAGGTATCTTTTTCTGGATGAAGAGAATTTTTCACTGTGTGTACACAAACCATATGTTTACTATCCTTTATCTGTTGAAGACGTTCATATTGCTTTTATTTCCTAGTTATTGTGAGTGGAGTGTCAATGACTAGTACTATATGAGAATATTTGGAAAAGGATCCAAGTTCTTTAGGTATATGCTAAGTAGTGGGATACCTGGATCGCAATATAAGAGAGATCAGATAAATCCAGTATCAGATCTATCCTGAGCTAATGAAGAATAATGATCTGCTTATAAGAATTTCACACTGATCATAAACAGTACACCCACTCTGGAAATTAATCTGAAGGTTTCTCAGAAAATTGGAAATAGCTCCACCTGAAGACCCACCTATACCACTATTGGACATATGCCCAAAATATGCCTCACAATACCACAGAGACACGTGCTCCACTATGTTCATAATGGCCTTTTTATAATAGCCAGAAGCTGGAAACAGTCCATATGCCCCACAAGCAAAGGATGGATACAAAAAATGTGACCCATTTACACAATGGAATATTATTCAGCTATTAAGAACAAGGACATCAAGAACTTTTTCAGGCAAATGGATGGAGCTAGAAAATATAATCCTGAGTGAGGTAACTCAGACCTAATATCATGTATGCTATGTACTCACAAATAAGTAAATATTAGCAAAAAAAAAAAGTACAGAATACCTAGGATACAATCCACAGAATTGAAGGTTAACAAGCAGAAGGGACCGTGTGAGAATGTTTCAATCCCTTTTGGGAGGAAGATGCAAACCATCACAAGTGGCAGAGAGAGAAAGGAACATGGGTGGGAGATGGGAGGGGAAGGTGAAAAGGGAATGTGATCAGGTGTGAAGTGAAGGAGAGACAGAAGAGAATCCCTGAACACCAGCAGAATGAATGGAAATTTGCAAACATGGGGTGTAATAGGTGGGAGGACCTTATAGAATGTACCAGAGACCTGGGAAGTGAGAGGCTGCTAGGACTCAAAGGGAAGGCACTTAGGTAAAATGTCCTGCAATGAGAAAAATGAACTTGCAGAGTCCAACTTCAGCAGAAAGACATGGGGCATCAATGGAGGGACAGGGTTACTAACCCACTGTTATAATATCTAAACTGTTATAATTATCTAAACAGAATTGTTCCTGTCTAAAAGAACCTCAGGGACAAAAGTAGAGAAGAGACTGAGAGTGAGTAGGTCCAATGACCATGCCAACTCAGGATCCATTTCAGGGGGAGACTCCAAGACCTGACACTTAATAATGTTATGGTGTGCCTAGCATGGCTATCCTCTGAGAGGCCCAAAAAGCAGCTGACTGAGACAGAAGCAGATACTTAAAACCAAACACTAGACTGAAGTCATGAACCCCTGAGGTTGATTTAGGGCAAAGTTGGAAAAAGCTGAGAAGTAGGGCTGCTACATAGGAAGACCAGCAGTATCAACTAACCAAGAACCCTGAGATCTCTCAGACACTGACCCACTAAACAGGCAACATGCTGGAGCTTGTCTGAGTCCCCCCAACACATATACAACATAGGAATGCCTGGTCTGACCTCACTGGGAGAAGAATTACCTAATCTTCCAGAGACTTCAGGTCCCAGGGAGTAGTGAGGCCTGCTGGGAGGTGGGTGGAGAAGGGACATCCTCTTGGAGACAGGGTATTGGGGGGAGGAATGGAATGAGGAACTGTGGGATGAAGGACTCAAAGGGAAGGGACTTAGGTAAAATGTCCTGCAATGAGAAAAATGAGCTTGTAGAGTCCAACTTCAGCAGAAAGACATGGGGCATCAATGGAGGGACAGGGTTACTAACCCACTGTTATAATATCTAAACTGTTATAATTATCTAAACAGAATTGTTCCTGTCTAAAAGAATCTCAGGGACAAAAGTAGAGAAGAGACTGAGAGAGAGTAGGTCCAATGACCATGCCAACTCAGGGGGAGGCTCCAAGACCTGACACTTAATAATGTTATGTGTCCCAGATTCCAATTCCCAATCTTCCTGTGGGAAGAGGACAACGACTGGACTGTAAAAAAGAAAAAAAGTAATATTTCCACACTGATATATATTCAGGTGAGTTATAAGTTATGGGACCCTTATTTTGCAGACCAGTTACCTGAAAGGAATAGTCAGCAATAAGGTATCTCAGGATCTATCTGGGAAAGCAGTCACTCTTATATTAATATTTTACTTCCTCTAATTCATAATTTTAAAATTTTGGATGGGAAGTTGAATTTTCTTATCTAGAGCTTCTAATTCTGCCCTCCAGTGATAAAATCAAAGAGGTTTGATTATCCTGGGTGTGAGGGGAAGGGAAGCAGAAAAAATATAGATATATCTTGGTACAATATTAAGATGAAAATCATAGACATCGAGAATGTGGGTTGATGCTTCACTTAAAGGACATGTGCTCTACATATTAATATGCCAACTTCAGGCAATCTAAATAAATAGCAAAGACAACTCACTGCACAATCCATCTTCACAGTTGTTTGGACAGTCTCCACATGGCGAGCCCTCCTTATAAGGCATATTTAGTGTGTCTTGATTATTTCCCCTTTAAAAAAAAGAAAAGAAATTGAGGTATAATGAAAACTATCTCAGGAAAATATTTACTAACTTACGTCCACTGTCAACAGCTAATTTGAAACATGGATTCTTTAAGCATATTTGCAAACAGAGCTAATATTTACAATGGTTATGTGATATAGATTTATGGTTATGAGTTCTGCCTTTGCACTCATCCCCTAGCAGTTCTGTTCAAGTACACATGGACTCATTGCCGCCCTATCTTTGAACAGTCATGTGCTAACAGGGCTCCAGATATTTGTACAGTCAAAGCCAGTAATTGGAGTTTTAATCCACAACTTGGAAAAGTGTTGTGGAAAATATAGAGTTAAGGGGGAAATGTACATGGTTAATTAGCATCTTTTTATCTCACTTTGCACCAGTGATGCAAACATGACTTCTGTGATTGTGTCCTATCTATAGATAAACTATCTATAGAAATCACAAAAGCACATAAGCCTGAAAAAAAAAAAAACTAAGGAAAGTATTGGGTGGGATAAAAAGTATATAAGAGCACCATAGATAAGAAATATTTGAAATTTTAGGAAATGCAAAAACTTGACTCTCAATATCTAAATGTTATTTAGAAAATATGCTATCCTTAGTGCCACTTTTAAAGTTATGTAAAGGCATTCACTAATATAAGGAAGTGCATCTCCTTTCCTTGAAGCAATTGGACTATATGTTCTAGATTTTGTGACTAGTACATTTAATGGTAGCATTTAGAATATGAACATTTAATTTATTTTAAAAGATTTTTATTTTAGTTTGTGTTTATATTGTATGTATATAAATGTTTGTATACATGTAATATATGTATGTATATATACATATATTGCCTTTAAAGTAAAATATTATATATATATGTGTGTGTGTGTGTGTGTGTGTGTGTGTAGGTGTCAGTAGAGGCCTGGTGAGGACATAGAATTCCCTAAAACTGGGGGTTATGGACAGTCCTGGAACCCTAGTTCTTGGATGCTGGGAATGAATCTTGACCTTTGCAAGAGCAACAGGTTCTTTAAATTGCTGAGCCATCTCCATAGAGTGACATAAATTTCAATTTTAAAGGAAATGCCAAAGTCAACATTGGGATCCCAAAGCCTAGCACAGAGAGTAGCATTTGCCTGAATACCCTTTTTTAGCCTAACCTAGTTCAAATTCACTTCCCTATGAGATACCACTTTCCAGTGACTGACTAGGATCACCAATAAATTGTCCAAATGTGTTTGTTTCTAATAACTTACTTAGTAAAAACATGATGAAAAATGAAACATTTGGGATCTATTTGTGACATTTTACTAAGAAACTGAGTAAAAAAAAAGAACATTCATTTATAATATTTAAAACATTAGACAAGGTTATTGTAGGAAGATAACATATTTAGAAAGAATAGTAAACTGGCATTACATACTCATGACAATAGTGACACACATAGAGATATGTAGCTGCCTTTTGCCTGCGACATGATGCAACATCACAACCAATGAGGTAGGAAGAGGCCCAGACCATCTGCAAAGATAAGAGATGACTTGATGACCAATGTTCATGAGTACCATTATCAGTTTTATATGTAAGTATGCAGGGCATGGATTCATGGGTCAGTGGTTACAAGAACTTGCTTCGTTTTTAGTGGACTTGACTGTGGCTCCACCATCCTCCTGGACTGCCCATAACCATCTCTAAACCCAGAACCAAGTGTACCAAGCCTCCTTATTACCTTATTACTCCTATGGGCAAACTTACACACACACACACACACACACACACACACACACACACACACACGCACTCACATACACACGCACACACTCACACACACATACACACACGCACTCACACACACACACACACACACACACACACACACACACACAAATAAAAGTTAATCATAAAAAAATAATCTTGTTTTAAGTTTGCATTCTGCTTGGCTTATCCAGAAGGCAGATATATGAAAAACTCATGTGTTTAGGTCATCTTAGTAGAACAAGAATCCTGTTACATTAATTCCCACTGAAAACCAAGATTAACATCATCTACATAGATCATTCTCTCCATGTCAAATCTATGTAGTGAATAAGTTAATATGATAAGGGGTATTTCTGTAAGACTCAAACCCAAGAATGGTGTTTTCTCACTGGTCAAGCCTAGGGTATAAATCTCAAATCGTTTTTAATGCAAATGAGGCAAGCTTGAATTCTATCTCTGTAGTTCTAAGCTTTTGTTTGTTTGGGTAGGGAGGTAAGTTGGTTGATTGGTTGGTTCATTGGTTTGGTTTGGTTTGGTTTGGTTTGGTTTGGTTTGGTTTGGTTTGGTTTGGTTTGGTTTGGTTTGGTGTGGTGTGGTGTGGTGTGGTTTGGTTTGGTTTGGTTTGGTTTGGTTTGGTGTGGTGTGGTGTGGTGTGGTTTGGTTTGGTACGGTTTGGTTTGCTTTGCTTTGTTTATTTCTTGCAGTTTCTTTGTTAGGGTTTCATTTTCTCATCTGAAAGAAGAATATAAATTGCTGCCCAGTATACGCACTTGTATGGCAAGGGTTAAATATTACAGTGTTTAAAAAACTGGAGAAGAAAGTAAGGGTGATGTGATTGAACCCATTATATTCTGCAACCTGAATAGGAGCCTGGCTAGAATTTGCCCTCACCAACACTGGAATCTTTACTCAGGTTTATTATCATTATTATTTACATTGATATTATAATTTCATTTATTATCATTATTATTTCTATTGATATTATGAATCCCTCGATAATAATAATAATTAATTTTTTCTTCATCCTCTTTATCATCATCATCATATTATTTTTTTTCTTTCTATCATAATGATTTTCTCTGGATGTTTTTGTAAAGTGTTACTTTGTCTTCCCAACTTTCCTAGGTGTTTGTCTTCCTCCACACCATACAGCATTTAATTATCTATGGGGAATAAGATATGCTTCCACCAAATCTGTGACTCCACAGATTTGCAAACTTTGGATGATGCAACTCAATGATTGCAAGATGCTCTCCTCAAACTTACCACTCCCTGTCTCACTACTGCACTGAAACTTTAGAGGAACTATTAGATCATACTTCACACATACAGGAGGGTACATTGCCTCAAGCCATTTATACCTGCTATACAGATGGAAGCTCCTTTCTATATGAAGGGGACAGAAAATCTGGCTATGCCATGGTGTCAGACATCGAAGAGGTGGAGGCACAGGCCCTTCCTGCTCACACCACCAATCAACAGGCTTTACTAAAAGCTCTTATCCATGTCTTTTAACTGGCACAGGGACAATCCCTCAATATCTACACAGATTCCAAATATGGCTTCCATATCCTTCTGTCCCACATTGCTTTCTGGAAGAAGCAGTGATTACTTTCCACAAGAGGATCAATAAGTAATACAAATCACATTATGACCGTGCTAAAAACCTCCCATCTCCCCACAGCTATTGGGATTGTCCACTGTAGATCCCACCAGATGGATGACTATTGTCTCCAAGGGAGACAACAGAGCTGATGAGGCAGCTAAAGCTGCAGCTTTTAGGAGACTGAACTCATATCACCCTGCTAACACTGCAACCCACATCCCCACCTTCTCCCACTGACACTCGCCAAACTCTGTCCTATTTTCACCAACTCTTTCATCCTGATAGCCAAGCATTATTTTCTTTTGTCAAGACACACCTACTCCTGAGGACTGAAGTTTCTTAAAATATGTGACTGCTTCTTGCCAAATCTGTCAGATGTGAGACTCCAACTCAAGGTATCGTAACACCCCTTGTCCCTACCCATCAGGCTAGAGTTTCCTTTTCTGAAGCTAACTGGCAACTTGACTTTACCCACATGCCCACTGTGAGACATGCCACGTACCTCCTGGTCTTGGTGGATATCTTCTCAGGGTGGATGAAGGTATTTCCCACAACTAACAAAAGGACTCAGACAGTCTCTGATCTCTTCCGCCAGGAGATCACGACCCAGTTTGGTGTCCCAGCCTCCCTCCAGTCAGACAATGGTCCCAAATTTACTTTCCAGATTTTTCAAATTCTAAGGCCCTATACATCCCCTGTCATTCTCACATCCCCTACCACCCTCAGTCTTTGGGTAAAGTAGAAAGAACTAACCGTGCTTTAAAAACCACTCTTGCTAATCTGTCACAAGAACTTCACTTTGACTGGGTAAAACTACCTCTGGCTCTTTTCAGGCTATAAGCTCTTCTAAGTGACCCATCCTCATCTCACCCTTTGAACTCATGTGTGGACATCCAGTTCTAACTCCTGGTATTTCATCTAAATGCTCTCCCCTACCAGACCATCTACTCACCCCATTACTTTGGCACCCCTGTTCTCTCCTAGTAGTGCCATCTACTGCAGCCACAGACTGTCTCCTGTTCACTACCTGTCAACACTGGAGACCAAGTCCTCCTATCCCCTCCAGATCATTGGCCCTCACCCCTTTGTACCAAACGGCAGGGCCCTTTTAAGGTGATTCTTGTGACCCCTACAGCTGCTAAACTTAAGGGACTCTCTTATTGGGTCCACCTGTCTCACCACAAATCTTTCATTCCTCTACCTAAAAATGACTCTTCTTAATACATGTCGTCCCTGCTCTGTTAAGCTCTGGAGGATGTTGAGACAACTCAACTTGTCCCCAGTCCCTGAAAATGAGGCTCCACTCTGGCAGCTGAGCTCAACCTCACTGAATTAGACATAGGTTTCACATCTTCCCCCTGCTGTTCATTTCCAGTTCACTTACATCTGGAGATTGGAGGTTCAAGAAACCCCCACAGATAACAGTCTTTCCAAATAGTGTCAGGAAACTGCTCCATAGCAGGATGCCAGAAACTGATCCAAGTTGCTATCATCTCTGTATCTGTTATCCTATTTAAATATTATGATCTCTATACTTGCTTTCTCTTGACCAGACAAAATATTATTGTAGAAAATGGACAGATTAATATGGGGGCTGCCCATATTGGTCTTTTCAGATACATATGCTAGGATCATGGATCAATCATTTTTTCTATCAACACTACAAGAAACTCTTTTTCTTTATACAAGACCATTGGTACTCCAAGTGGTAGATAGGAGTTGTTAGTAAGCTCTACCATAAAAATCATTCTAGGTCCCCAGTAAGTACTATCCATATTCAGAGAAAATATGTCTCAATTGTCCAACCCCTAGATATCAGAAAAGTATGGGAGATAATCAAACATTCCTCCAAGGTCCTTACCTCTTTGACATCATACCTCATGAATAGCACTAACTTGTCATTTCACCTTTTGCTTCAGACCTTGACCTCAGCATAACAACTCCTTAATGTCACCAGGCCTGGTTGCTTTAAAGATTGTTGATTATGTTTATCCCCTGGAATTAACTCACAATTGCCACTTACAGCCTCTCTGGTGATACAGTCAAGTAACCATACCTCACCTTTTGCCAGCTCTCCTGACTCTGATGCTGCCATGACTCCATACCTTATCTCTATCCCTCTCGTTGTCTTGGCAAACTGTTTTAAGACTTCTAGGAAATGTTCTGTGGAGCACTAAGTTCCCTAGATTGCAATAGAACCATAATCCTTAATATATCATATCTGTCACAATGCACTGCAGTCTAAAACACATCAATTCTTTGTGGCACTCAGATATATCATCACCTACCCTACAGCTGGTCATGAGTTTCCATGTTGGTACTCCTTTTCTCTGAACTGGGAGTAATCTAGGGTAATGAGCCGCTGCTAATCCCAGTTGTAGATATGATAGCTGCCTAACATAAGAGGGCAGTTCAGGTTGTGCGATTCTTGGTTGCTATGGGAATAGCAATAGGAACTGATACTAGAATTGCAGGGATATCAACTTCCATGACCCAATATGATACATTCACTTCCCAGTTTAAAAGCAGTCTTCAAGAAATGTCTGAAACTGTGCTTACTATCCAGAAACAGATCAATTCTTTGGCATCTGTGGTGCTTCAGAACCAATGGGAATTAGATGTCCTGACAGCTAAAGAAGGTGATCTTTGCCTGTTCGTCCAAGAAGAATGTGTTTCTACATCAACCAATGAGGGATAGTGAGAAATAAAATCTAGGAGCTACAGTCAGACATAAAGAATTTCAGTTAATGTGAGACCTCTAGTTCTGGGATTTTCAAAAGCTTTATATAAAAGTGGATACTCCATTTTGTAACACCTTTTCTAGTCATTTTCCTGGTGTTATTATTTGTTCCCTGCCTTTAATGTTGTTTCTACTTTCCTTCAACAACAAATATAAAAACTTTCTAACCAAACTCTTAATCAGTTCCGGTTACAAGATTACCAGCCACCGCCCACAGAAGAGCCACTGTCCACAGAGGAAGCTGATGCAAACATGGACCCTAATAGTGAAATTCGGCTGCACCCCAAAATTGATGATGCCCCTAGACAACAGGAACCAGCTTAAGAATCACAACACCCTCATTCCCTTTCACCATCAGCTTTCCCCTTCCCCTTTTTTCTTCTTCTCTTTATAATTATAAGAGAGGAATGTTGATACCAGTATCTCTGAAACGTGTGACATCACATAAGCACAACCTGTATGCCTGTTGCCAAGGCAACAGCTACCATATTCCCAGAATCCATTTGGCTCACCTCCCACCTTTACCTGTGACCATGTCACCATCTGTATATAAGAGGAAGGCCACTACCCCCTCTCTCTTCCTCCTCTTCTCTTTCTGCTGCCACCTTGCCTTTTCTTCTCTCAATAAATGGTTTGGCCAGGTGTGGTATTTCTGAAGCCACCCTACAATCCCTAACACTCCTAAACATGTATTTGCCTCATAAAATTTTGTTAAGCTCTGAATGATATAGAATATATTCTTAGAAAAAAGTTGCAATGAGAAAATATTAGAATATCTATTTTGTCATACTCATATTGTATATTCATTAGTCTTAAAAGTAGTGTTTCTTCCATTTATACATTCAGTCCATAGCCAAGAAAAAGTACAAATATTGTGAAAATAAATATTAATGAATTCCTATGATTCTATAGATAATGACAGTATTTTTCTCTTAAAATTTAAGCAAATAAGACCAATTTTTATTTTTGAAACTATTACTTCAGCATTTAAGACTATGAGAATTTTAGAGTATTTTCATTTTCCTCTTTCATTTTCTTTCTCGAAACCCTGTACTATAATTTTTCTACTTTTTTTCAAATTCATGGCCTCTCTTTTTATTAATTGATGTTTCTTACATATATATGATTTTTATACATTTACTAGCACCTTTGGCAAATGGAAGCAGTCATTCTTATAAATTTATTTGCTATGGCACTGAATTTTTTTGATAAATAAAACATCCATGGGGTACATTTCTGTACAATACTGAAAGAGCCAGTGCCAATATGATAGAAGAAAAGGATCAAGCTGATTTTTGAATGAATGGGTTATAAGACTGGGGTAATATCATCATGGGTTTCTACTGTTTTTTTTTTCCCCTTAGATTCTCTTCTAATCCATTGGCATCATAAATCATTGGATTAAATTATTAAGTTTTAAGGCATCTTGAATTGTTTGCTCATATTGTTTGTGTTCAGTTGTTGCAGATAACCCTGGGCTAATTGTATTTGATGTCAATTCCATTCTCCTGTGAGGGGATGGAAACAAGGAAGGAGTCAGCACTCAGGTGATTTCCTGTAACCCTTCCCACATTAATTTATAAAATAAAGGCTAGAGTTGGTGATTGGACAAAGAAAGAGGGGAAGGTGGAGCTGAAGGTTTTAGAAGAGATGGAAAAAGAGAAGGATGGAGGAGAAAGTAGAAAGAAAAGTAAAACAGAAGCACATGGTCTGGAGAAATGGCAAGTTATAGTGTCTCATAGATGGGCAAGAGGGTAGTGTGTGGTAAATCTGCCCAATCTAGGCACACAGCTTGTATTCATTTTAATTGAGTTGTGTTTCCTTACAGGCATATTTGGGCTGCAGATTTACCACAATGTTCAGTGGTATTGATGTTGAAAGAAAATATGATTTGCTGATGTTTATTTAATAATTCTGTGGGTACAATGCATGACTGATTATCTTGAGTTATATCTTTGGAAACTTTTAATATCAATCTTAACTAAGATGTATTTCATGTAACTTCAACTCATTAGTGAATATTTCTGAGTTTTCTGATTTGTGTTCAATAACTAAATTCTAATATTTTCCATTTTAAATATTTAAATCTTCTTCTAGTATACATTTTGTTACTTTATATTTAGAAATTCAAGTCCCTTTTTTCTTTAAAATTAATATAGACTCTGAATGTCAGGCAAATGATCATTCAAACTTTTGATCAAATTAAGTCAATTCTTTGTCTGTTGTTCTCCAGTGATTGCTTCCTGCGTTTAATATAAATGCAAATTTTATACTGGGTTATATAATTACTTTATCTCTGTTGTGAATACCTTCTCTATTCCTATTAATCAGTTTCTAGCTTTCTATAACACTAAGACTGAATGAATAAGAACATTAAATTAAGAAAATTGTGCTGTTTAAAAAGCACAATAACAATAAACTATTTAGAATCTTTAGCAAGGAGTCTTAAATATTTCAAGGTGAGATTTGCAGAAGATTAACTGAAAGAAATTAAATTAGATCTGATGTGGTTTGAAACTGATAAAATTCCCTGAAAGTGTCAGGTTTTGAACATTTTGACCATTGATTAGTTGCACTTTGAAAGAAATAGGAATGTCCAATAGATATATGGAAAAATGATCACATATTTATCTGTTAGAGAAATTTAATCAACATTTTGATAAGATTCCATGTCACTGCTCTGAAAAAGATTGCCCTCCAGAAAAATAAAAGGACAAATGTTAATGAGGATGTGGGAATAGAAGGATTCTTTCATGGTGATGGTGGAAACATGAACTGGGCATTCTCTGTGGAAATCAGTACAGAAATACTTAAAATATTAGAAGGGGAACTTCTATAAGTTTTATATTTTCTGGATGTTTATATGAGAAAATCATGGTCAAAATACAATACAGACATGCACACTTGTCTTTACAATGGTACCGTTCACAATAGACAAGCTAGCATAGGTATATATTACCAGATGAATGTGTTAGAAACACTGAGATTCCACCTCACACCAGTCAGAAAGGCTAAGATGAGAAACTCAAGGGACAGCAGATGTTGGAGAGGATGTAGGGAGAAAGGAACACTTCTTTATTGTTGGTGGGACTGCAAGCTAATAAAAACCACTCTGGAAATCAGTCTGGCAATTCTTCAGGAAATTAGAGATAGTACTACCTGAGGAAGCAGCTATACCACTCCTGGGCATATACCCAGAAAGTGCTCCTACATTTAATAAGGACACATGCTCCACTATGTTCTTAGCTGCCTTATTTATAATAGCCAGAACCTGGAAAGAACCCATATGTCCTTCAACAGAGGAATGGATACAGAACTGTGGTATATATACACAATGGAGTACTATTCAGCTATTAAAAACAATGAATTTATGAAATTCTTAGGCAAATGAATGAAACTAGAAAGTGTTATCCTGAGTTAGGTAATCCAATCACAAAGGAACATACATGGTATGCACTCAATAATAAGTGGATGTTAGCCCAAAAGCTCAAAATAAACAAGTTACAATTCACCTAGCACAGTGAAGGTACTTTGAGTCCTCTGAGAAAGGGAAAAAAATACGCACAGGAGCAATAAGGGAGAAAATGTGTGGAGCAGAGACTGAAAAAAAGGCCAACCAGAGACTGCCCTACCTGGGGATTCACCAAAACCCAGTCACTAAACAGTCACCAAACCCAGACACTACTATGGACAACAAGAAGTGAATACCAAAAGGAGCATGACATGGTTGTCTCTGGAGGGGTCCTGCCAGAGCCTCACAAATACAGAGGCAGATACTAGTAGCCAACCATTGGACTGGTCATCAAATGGAGGAGCTGGAGGGTGGTCCGGAGTAGCTGAAGGGGTTTACAGCCCCATAGGAAGAACAATGATTTTGGCCACCCAAACACCCCAGGACTCCCAGGGATTAAACCTTCAACTAAGGGGTACACATGGTTCTAGCCAAAAATGTAACAGAGGAATGCCTTGTTGGGCATCAGTGGGAGGAGTGGTCCTTGGTCTAGTAAAGGCTCAATAGAGGTCCCAACAATCGGAAATTGAGGGGGGAGAGGTGGGAGTGGGTCAGATGGAGGGGCATATATTTGGAGGCAGGGGGTGGAAGGAGAGGTTGGGTGCCTTTGCGGAGGGGGGAAATTGGGAAAGGTTTTACCATTGGCAATGTAAATGAAGACAATATTCAATTAAAAAAAAGATACAAAAGAGTTTTTCAGACACTAAGAACAATAAAGTATGCCATTTTCAGGAAATATATAGGGGTATGGATTAGTGAATATAGTCTCCTTAAGTCAAGGATTGGCTTTTCTCTCACATACAAAGTCCATTAAAAAGATATATGTTAAAAGAGGAACCATTAGAATGATGAATGTAGAAATGGAGCAGGCAAAATAATAAATAAATAGAGTGAATATAGTCAGAAACTATATTCCATGTATAAAATCTCATAATAAAACTTACTTAATACAAATAAATATGTTAATGAAGTTAAGTGAGCTAGGGAAGTGGCTTACTTGATAAAATATTTGCCTCTTCCACATGAGAACCAGAGTACAGGTCTCCAGAACTGTACTCTGAAATAAAGACTCCAGCAAGTTTGTTAGACATTTGTAATTTTATTGCTTGCCTTTTTAAAAAAAATATTTATTTATTTATTTATTATATTTAAGTACACTGTAGCTGTCCTCAGACATTACAGAATAGGGCTTCAGATCTTGTTATGGATGGTTGTGAGCCACCATGTGGCTGCTGAGAATTGAACTCAGGATCTTCAGGAGAGCATTCAGTGCTATTAATCGCTGAGCCATCTCTCCAGCCCTACTGGTTGCTTTTTATTTCCATTTAATCATAAAAATGCAAACATAAAAATCTGTTTGCTGAGAAACACATACATGGGCCCCATATCTATATTACTTTACATCTCCCACTTCAAACTCCTTCCATGAGCTCCCTATTCCTTCTCTAATCATCCTTGTTACATAAACATGTAGATACAAAGACATTGTATATTCAACCTACTTAGTTCCTTTATTGCTCATATGTAACTATATTCAAGACTGACACTGTCTTTAGCTGAGCAGTTATTGACCCCCTGTACTTCAACAAAAAGTTGGGCTCAGGTGGAATTTTACCTGTTGGCACTGTCAGTCAAGTGGTGTTATAATTTTCCTGGTCACAATCCAGGAACTAGATTTGGGATTTCATGGGTAGATTTCCTGAGGCCTGAGAAGAGAACTAGTACTTAGCTTTTACAGACATATATATCCAGCTGTGTGTATATGTGGAAGGATACAGATTACCTGAGTGTAGTGATCCGTTTCGATGTCATCATCTGTAGATGGCCATTCTCCATATTTGAAGTATTTGGACTCATTGTACCAGATTTCAATTACTTTTGACCAGGAAGAGGGATAATGTTCCATAAGCATATTTTCTCCACAAAATGTATCTGAAATGAGGACAAGTGTGTAATAGTTCTTTTTTATAAATTAGAACACAGAGGTTCTCCTTTTATTTCACAAATATATTAATGATCACCTGGGCATTGTTTTAAAACTGAAAATAAACTGAGTTGTTTATCTGTTTTGATGAATGAGCATGTTTTGCTGAATGAACATGTTGTGCTCAAGTCTGGTGAGAAATGGCACTGACAGATGGTGAGAAAGCTTTACAGTCATGACTGCAGATTTCACAACCTCTGTAACCTGACAGATCAAGGATAATGGTGAAAGTCTGTATGAGCACATGGGGGCTGGAAGCAAATGAGCTCTGAGGTTGAAAGGAGTTGAACCGACAGTGCACATGCTCAAAAGATCTTAGATCCATTTGTCATACATGCTTTAGGTAGGATATGGTATTGAGGAATTATCGGTCATTTCTCTAGAATACAATAGCCCCATCATTTAACACCGTAGCATGAGAGTACTAATAATCTATAGGCACAAAGTTCCAGTTGTATGTTTTAAAATTAGTTTGGAAGAAAGCATTGCTTAAAATGTTATGTAATTTAGAGTACACTAAATATTGGGTAGCAGTTATTTAGTTTAGATGACAAAACTGAGCCTACCTTTGAGCACTCAAAATTGTTTATCTGGGTAGTTCTACATTTCCTCATATCTGAGTGCCCCAAAACTGAGAAAATCCCCCATTCTGAAATTCTGGACAACTTAGTTAGCTTTGAATAGAAACCTCCAAGATATCCAGATGTGCTCCATCCTTTAATGTTGCTGGTCATGATTGTCTCCTCCCATTGGTGAGAACTTAAGACTCCAAAATTAAAATATCCAAATTTTAAAACTTAAAAACTATATCAAGCTATAATCTACCAGCAAGATAGGTGAGGGTCAGTGTAGATTAAGTCTGTTAGCTTAATGTTGTCAAGTTGTTTGCTTGCATGCTTTTTTTTTAGATGTAATTTATTCATTAATGTTTTGTTTATTTAACAGTAGTTTGTATCTAAACTGTTCTACAAGGTCTCCCCCATTCTCCGGATACTGGGGCTGAATGGGCTACAGGCACTTTGAGAAATGGGGCCTATGTGACAAATTTGGATCTTTGAAGGCATTCATGTCAAAAGAGTACTTTCTACCTATTATTTTTCTACATTTCTATCCAACTTCATTTGAAATTGAGGTGAACAGCCTCTTCCACTTTACCCTCTATCATCTTATTTGGCCTCATTTCTGTCCCAAATCACTCAAACTAAAAGACCATAGGCTAAACATTTTGAAGCCATGAAATAAAAATAATCCTCCTCCCTTTAAAAGGATTCCCCCCTCCCCCCAGACATTTCATTCCAGAGCTAGAAAAACTATTTAATATAAGTTGAGCTGTAGAGACCCATACATACTTGGTAGTCTCCTCTCAAGAGATTCACTCTCTGACTTGTCACAGTACCTCGCCAAGATTCTAGCGTTTTCTGCAGCATCTGAACTCCAACTCTACAAGGCAAGAGAATACCCAGAAACACAATAAAATTAGCTTTAACAACCTAATATTCTTGCTTTCTGTAAAAAAAAAATGTGGGATTCATTACATCTTTTCTTGTGGAAACTGAATTTTTACATGGAAACATTTTCCTTAAATATTCTAGTAGGAACCAAAAGAAGACAAGTGTGTAATTCATTTTGGTTCTCTGTGATATAACAAATTCAAAGTTAGGTTATAAACTTCAGATCATAGCTTGTTTTTTTTTTTATCATTTTTTAATTAGATATTTTTCTTTATTTGCACTTAAAATGTTATTCACTTTTCTTGTTTCCCCTCCAAACTTCCCCTATGCCATCCCCACTCCCCCTGCTCCCTAACCAACCCAACCCTGCTTTCCTGTCCTGGCATTCCCCTACACTGGGGCAACCAGCCTTCACAGGTCCAAGGGCCTCTCCTCTCTGATGTATGACAAAGGCATCCTGTCTACATATGCAGCTGGAGCCATGGATCCCTCCATGTGTACTCTTTGGTTCACAGTTTAGCCCCTGGGAGCTCTGGGGTTGCTGGTTTGTTCAAATTGTTGTTCCTCCTATGGGACTGCAAACCCCTTTCTCTAGTTCCTCCAACTACTGGGCTCAGTCCAGTAGTTGTCTGAGAACATCCCGCTCTATGTTTGTCAGGTACTGGCAGAGCCTCTCAAGAGACAACTATATTAGGTTCCTGTCAGCAAGCACTTGTTGGCATCCACAATAGTGACTGGGTTAGGTAACTGTATACGGAATGGGTCCCCTTGTGGGGCAATCTCTGGATGGCATTTCCGTCAGTCTTTGCTCCACACTTTGTCTCCCTATGTGCTCCTGTGAGTATTTTGTTTCCCCTTCTAAGAAGGACCAAAGTATACACACTTTGGTCTTCCTTGTTCTTCTTGAACTTCCTGTGATATTATATCTTGAGTATTCTAGCTTCTGGGCTAATATCCACTTATGCAGTGAGTGCATACCATGTGTGTTCTTTTGTGATTGGGTTACCTAACTCAGGTTGATATTTTCTACTTCCATCCATTTGCCTAAAAATTTCATAATTCATTGTTTTTAATAGTTGAGTAGTACTCCATTGGGTAAATGTACTGTATTTTCAATATCCATTCCTCTGTTGAGAGACATCTGGGTTCTTTCCAGCTTCTGGCTATTATAAATAAGGCTTCTATGAACATAGTGGAGCATATGTCCTTGTTATATGTTGGATCATTTTCCGGGTATATGCCCAGGAATGGTATAGCTGGGTACTCAGGTGGTACTATGTCCAGTTTTCTGAGGAACCCCCAGACTGATTTCCAGAGTAGTTTTACCACCTTGCAATCCCACCAACAATGGAGGAGTGTTCCTTTTTCTCCACATCCACACCAGCATCTGCTGTTACCAGAGTTTTTTATCTTAGCCATTCTGACTGGTGTGAGGTGAAATCTCGGGTTGTTTTAATTTGCATTTCCCTGATGACTAAGGATATTGAACATTTCTTTAGGTGCTTCTCAGCCATTTGGTATTCTTAGTTGAGAATTATTTGTTTAGCTCTTTACCACATTTTTAATAGGGTTCTTTGGTTCTCTGGATTCTAACTTCTTGAGTTCTTTGTATATATTGTATGTTAGTCCTCTATTGGATGTAGGATTGGTAAAGATCTTTTCCCAGTCTGTTGTTTCCTGTTTTATCCTATAGACAGTGTCCTTTGCCTTATAGAAGCTTTGCAATTTTATGAGGTCCCATTTATCAATTCTTGATCTCAGAGCACAAGCTATTGGTGTGCTTGTTTCTTAGAATTTAAGTAAAGAGGTTCAGGAAAACAGATCACAATCAGAAAGCTAACCCAATAACGTGTCAATTGTTTTCCCTAAGTGTTGGTAGCTTGGCACAAACTGGAGTCACCTGGAAAGAGAGAACTGCTCCCTGAGGAATTATCTTCATCATATCAGCTTAGGAACATGCCTTTGGGGACATATCCTTGATCAGTGGCTGCATGTGGTTCTGGGTAATACAAGAAAGCAGGCTAGGGAAGTCATGAAGAATAAGCCAGTAAGAGGCATTCTTTTCTGGCCTGTGCTAGATCTTGTCTTGACTCTCCTCAACAATGTGTTGTGATCTGGAATTGTAGACCAAATAAACCACCCTCCTCCATAAGTTTCCTTAGGTCAATGTTTTATCACTCCAACAGAGATGCAAACAAGAAAAACCCCAGGCTTGTCATTTTATCTCTCTGAATCCCAGCTTCTGTAAAGATTGTGCAGAAGTTATGCCAAAAGCTTTGTTCAATGGGCAGACCTTACAATAAACCTGTGATACTTTGAGTCTCAGAAGGTTTGCTTTGTATAAAAATGAGTTCTGTGAATGCAAGCAGACTCAAATATCCCTACCTTAAATGATGAGTAGAGCAAAGAAGAGGTATTAGATGCTGTTACTAAACATATTTTTCCACTTTTTCAGTAACTCAAAGGGGACAACAATATTATTCTGTGTGTGACCAATTTTTTTAATATCTTATTTTTTTTAATGCTTATTGGTGTTTTGCCTGCATGCGGATCTGTGTGCAAGTGTTGGATTTCCTTGCAACAGGAGTTACAGACAGTTGTGAGCTGCTGTCCAGGTGTTGGAAATTGACAAATTCCCAGGATCTCTGGAAGAACAGTCAGTGCTCTTATCTGCTGAGTCATCCATCTCTCCAGCCCAAAACCAGAGTTTTAAAGATTTTTAAAAGTCACCGAACAGAGAATTTGAATCAGTTAATCTACAATATCCTTAACTCTTCATGAGGGTGGAATAAGTGTAGTGTGTGCTCAGTTAAAGCATTGTTTTAAAAATCACTACATTGGAGTAGAAATGACATCCTGACAATCATGCAACCAGCATCATAGTCTGCTCATGCCCTATGTGTTACATTGTCAACCACAACTATAGAATTTGGTTCATTTCCACACAGACTTTTGTATAAATTCTTTAAGGATGTATGGACAATTACAACTCTTTTTGGACTCAGTTTCCTCTTCTGTGTTTTGAACTTGGTGATTTTACAAAACTTTTAGAACAGTGTAAGTTCAATGGACTTAATAACAATGTAGGAAGCAACATTAGAATTATCGCTGTAGCTTTTCACAGTAAAGGTCAATTTTCTTAGCAGGATTGTGAAAAGAAGTTAGACTCCAGAGAACCAAAGAACCCTATTAAAAATGGTGAACAGAGCTAAACAGAATTCTCAACTGAGGAAACTTGAAGGGCTGAGATACACCTAAAGAAATGTTAGCTTCTTACATCCTTAGTCAACAGGGAAATGCAAATCAAAACAACCATGAAATTCCACCTCACACAAGTCAGAATGGCTAAGATCAAAAACTCAAGTGACAGCAGATACTGGTAAGGATGTGGAGAAAGAGGAATACTCCTCCAATGTTGGTGGGATTACAAGGTGGTAAAACCACTCTGGAAACAGTCTGGCAGTTCCTCAGAAAATTGGACATAGTACTACCTGTGGATCCAGCTAGACTACTCTTGGGCATATACCAAGAAAGGACAGGGAAGTGGCAGTGGGTAGATTGGTAAGCAGGGGAGTGGGGATGTGTTGGGGTTTTTCGAGGCAGAAAAGAGGAAATGGGACAACATCTGAAATGTAATAAAGAATATATCTAATAAAAAATGAGGACTTCATGAAATTCGCAGGCAAATGGATTAAACTTGAGACTATCATCCTGAGTGAAGTGACTCAGTCACAAAGGAACAAACAAGGTATGTATGCACTGATAAGTGGATATTAACCCAAAAGTTCCGAATACCCAAGATTCAATTCACAAGCCATATGAAGCCCAAGAAGAAGAAAGACCAAAATGTGGATGTTTAATTGCTTTTTAGAAGGCTGAACAAAATATTCACAGGAGCAAGACAGAGACAAGGTGTGGAAAAGAGACTGAAGGAAAGGCTACCACTTGTGATCCATTTCATATTCAGCTACCAAACCCAGGCATTATTGTGGATATCAGGAAGTGCGTGCTAATGGAAGCCTGATCTGTCTCCTGAGAGGCTGAGAGGTTTTGCCAGACCCTGACAAATACAAAAGGAAACACTCACAGCCAACCATTGGGCTGAGCTCGGGAGTCCCTGATGGAGGAGTTGGAGAAAGGACTGAAAGAGCTAAGGGGGGTTATAGGCCCATGGAGGGAGCAACAGTGTCAACAGGCCAGACAACCCGGAGCTCCTGGGGACTGGACCACCAACCAAGAATATGCATGGAGCTACCGATTGCATGGCAGAGGATGGCCTTGCGGGATATTAGTGGAAGAGAGGCCCTTGGGTCTGAGGGTGTTCAATGTCCCAGTGTTGGGGAATGCCAGTGCAGGGAGATGTGAGTGGGTGCGTGGGTGGTGGAGCACCCTAATAGAGGCAGCGGGAAGGCAGACAGGATACAGGGTTTCCAAAGGGGGAGGGCTAAAAAGAGGAAAACATTTGAAATGTAAATAATGAAAGTATCCAATAAAAAATTACTGTATTGTTTATGCTGCCATCTAGTGGCTCTCATATAGAATTACTCTTTTAAATGATTTAGCATCCAAAACATGTTTTTGTTTGTTTCCATTTTTCAAGTAAGAAAGCTTTTTTGATGTGCGTGTCTAACTGAGGAAATTGAAAAGACCAAAATTACTTTCTGTAATAGAAATAGATTATTCCTAGAAATAGATTGATTTGGGACTGAGTCAGAATTGTTGCTCTGTCATCTACACAGCAGATGTACAGTTATTCAGATGTGTACATACATCAACACAGTTATTCACATCATCTTAGACTCAGTTTCTTCTGCTGTTATGTCATAGATTTATTGTGATACCAAACACTTGGCATCTTAACACTACATAGGAACAAGTAACAATGAAGGAGATGCCACCAGTGTCTCTTGTATCCCCACTGGTGCTGTGCTTTAGACTTACCATTTTCAGCATGTTCTTGGCTGGTGGGGACACTTTTCTCCTGAAGGCATTATGTGTATTGACAATTTCCTCTTGTGGTTCAGTATGTGATTCCGTGATAAGTTTAGTGTAGAGAGCTCTATCGGTTTTGAGAGGCTACCAGAAAATTTTTAGTTAATATCACTTGTTGGAAGTGGCCCTTCCAAGTCTATTACATATAGATCTATAGGCAATGTGAAATTAGGGCTTACACTGAATAAGCAATAATGTTCAGTATTCAGGAATCGTTAATATTCAAGTTTTAAGGATTTCTACATTTTTGTGTTGAAACCAGTGCAGAAATTATACGGTTCTTAGATATTTTCAAATGGGGGAAACCAGAAAGGGGGCAACATTTGAAATGTAAATAAAGAATATATCTAATAAAAAACTGTATTACACAACAAAAATAAAATTTGAAAATTCCACTCAAAATCTGCATTTAATTATGTGGAATTAAAATATTGAATCACAAATAAAAAAAAAGAAATTTTCAAATGTATGATTCATACTTAGAGTCAAGTAGAAGATCTTGCTACTGAACAATAGAACCAATAGCCATAGTTTGACATCTCTTGTTCACTGAATGACTCGCTGCCTTAGATAACTCTCTATATATACACAGCAGTTGAAAGCAATGCTTACACTCTAAAAATCAACAATGCACACTTGAGTTCTTTTCAAACTGAATGTGTGTGTGTGTGTGCATGTGTGAGGTCAAACCAAAATTAACAGTGTATTTTGAGCATGTGACTAAGTGTTCTTTTAACCCTCCAGGTTTATATGTCTTTTATATTTATATCTCAAAACAACCAGTGGGTTTTTAAAAACAAGTGGGTGCATTAAAGGTGTAAGTAAAATTCAAACTCCCTTGCAGCTTCAAATGTATGAGTCCTCTTTAAAAATTGTATAGATTTTATTTTATAATTCACTAAGAAAAATGTTTACTAAAATAGACTGTATTCACATTAGTTGCTATAAAGTGTCTTTTTTATATGTGTGGTTTATAACACATATACTTCCCAAGGTTTCTTTTATTAGTTATCAGAAATAACGTATGAGTGGTGTGTGTCTCTTCCTTAGCTACCTCAGGATTATTGAGGTAAATTATGAATGATCAGAATCCAGAATGTTGCCTTGACCAAACAGAAATCATTCATGTCAAGAGAAGGCATTCCCGTGGAACTTCTATAGACACCCTTTCCCAGGAGCATGCTCAGAAGCTGGTTTCTTCTGCAATTGCAATCCGCTCTAGACTACAGTAAAGAAAAAAATGGAGACTCACAAGAATGCACAGGTTTCCTGAGCATTTTCTTTCAATGAAAAACATAAAATTTGCCTCTCTGATCATCTCTCTGTTCAAATATTTACATCCTCTATAATAGAATATAAAGGAATGTCTATTTTTTCTGATATTGATTTATTTACTTTTATGAAAATCAAATCTCCTCTGTAAATTCATCTTGTATACCCAGATTTCTTTATCCAATCCAATGGTCTAATATCCACATAAGTACCTGGAAACCTCTGACGTCTTAGGTCCTTGTGAATTTCGTGCTAAACTCTGGTATATCTGATCCTTTCTTTTATTTGCATTCCAAAATTGGGCTGAAGTTTCCTATACTAGGAGGTCCTACAAAGGCACATGTGGGTTTCTGACTACCTACCTCTCTTTTTTCTTTAATAGGTAATGCAGCCTATACCTTATGTTGTCTTTCGTTTTGGTGGTGAGATGTCCTTCCACAGAAAAGGAGGGAAACTAGCAGAGAATCAAAGGGAAGGTTGAAAATACCTTCCATAAAGCTTGATATTCAATATTCTGTTTCCTAGAGGATCACTGGGACATGGACATCATGGTATACTGATACCAATCCACCACTTCAGTAGCGATGACAATAATCTTTTGACAATAATATTATGTGATTTTGAAAATCTCCCTTTGCTTCTTGAGAAACACCACACACACACACACACACACACACACACACACACTCAATCTAGTTCTGCAAAAAAAAAATCACTGACATTATGTCATTATATAGGTAGATAAAGGAAATTGAGGTCCACATAGTTTTCTATACCTTACTTTGTTTGCTAATGATGAATTATTCAATGATCACAAATTGTTAGGACACTCCACCTATTTTACCACTGAAGATTTTGATTTTGTTTAGTGAATATTGAAGTCATCCTTATCAGTAACACCATCATCATCACCATAATTATCTTATTTTGTGATCCTAGTGATTGAATTCTGGACATCACACATACAAAGCAAGTGTTATAATACTGAGATATATGGCTAGTCCAAAGGTTTTATTTTTGTGAGCAATCAGATCCAGGCATTATATATTGATTCCACTGCTGAGTCTCACACACATCTTTGTAGTTGTGCCTTTCAATTTTATACTTAATTTGGTTTATAACATTCTTAAAATCAAAAAGTATATAGCTTAGTTGAAGACATGGTTATATGGTAGGGAAAGTAACAATAACAGCATTTGTCTATTTTCTTCTCTCTGATTATGAAAACACATGGGTAAATTGTAAAGAATGCTTTTATATTTCTCTCCCTTCATCCTGCCTCTCCTTTATCACATTCTTTGATAGCCTGCCTTTCTTTATTTGTTTTTTCTTATTGTTTATAAAAAGGATGTAGACTTGGGCCCAAGAATTTAAAGTGAAAGTTGAACTTTAACCTCCTCAGTTCTAGACATCTGAACCTGACAGTTTGGTATTCTTTTGTTGCATCCTTGCTTCTGTTGTATTAAGAACATGACTTGTTGGAACTGGAGAGATTGCACAGTGGTTAAGAGCAATGATTGCTCTTCCAGATGTTCTGAGTTCAATTCCCAGGAACCACATTGTGGCTCACAACCATCTGTAAAGGGACCCAGTGCCTTCTCTGGTGTATCTGGAGACAACTACAGTGTAATCATGTATATAAAATAAATAAGTGATTCTTTTATAAGCCAGAATAGGACTTGTTTAGCTACATCATTATATGAAGTATTTGAGTAACTGATACACCCTTCTCATACCACTATATATGAAACATTTCATCAAAGGATTGTTGGGTATCCTTAAATAAAATATAATTATTTAGCATATAAACTTTACATACTCTGATAGTCACAACAGGAACAAAGACAACAAGAGTAACAGCAACAAACAATAACAAGATGAGTTTCATTGCCATACCTGAAAAAAAATAAGTAACACAATTTTAGATTATTCTTAATGTGTAGAAAACTCTAAGAAATCTTGAACTACTTTTACATTGTTAGCATTTTTTAGTGGACATGAAAATATAGTTCAATATTATTCTTTAGCTAAGGGGACTCAGAAATAATATACAGTAGAATAATAAATGATATCAATCAGAATGTAAACTCCTTTATTTTCATAGTCTGAATATACACAACTATGTATTAATAGGGAATTAAAGTAGAAGATGGCATTTAGGATGCTCACCGAATGATTAAAACTAAAAGAGATTATCCTGTACTTTCATTGATTTAAGTTAACCCAAAAATTGCCTAATTGTAAAAGACAAAGTTATTTGCCACATCTGTAGCAAATAACATGAGATAGATGCCATCAGCCACGTATTATTTGGAAGAGCACAGAGAAGGCAGGTGATGCTGTTAATACTGATATGTGTGTGTGAGTTAAAGATAATCTGCATATTTCCATTACTTGGCTAAGAATTGTCTTTGTGTTGTAACAAAATCAGTACTAATGGGCCTTTATTCTTATTTATTAAAGTTAGTTAATGCTCAGGTACTAATGAGTATAAGTTTTTAAATGGGGTAGTACTTTTTCTAACAACCTATTGTGTGTATTTCTATGAAAGTACTAGTTACATTTTATAGAAATTTCTAATCTTGAAAAGGAACCTAATCGGTTTGTGACGAATTAAATACTAAACAGTAGTACTTATGGTTGATTCTGTGATTTGCATGGTTGTCCTGTCATTGCTCTCAGATGTCACATGTCCTTAGATATCCCGTGTCCTCTGAAAAAATGTATAACCTGAGGGATGTGTTATTAAATAAACCATGTAGTGTTGCTCTGCCTTTTTCATCAACTTCACTCTCTTCAAACCTATTTTCTCCAGTATTTCCCACACCCTCACAATCAACCACCTGCAATGTTTATCACACATAAGGGGAGCTGGGGAGCCACTGGACAAGGATAGGGCAACTGAGAGCATTGCCCAGATCAGCACACCAAGACAATGCAAAGGAGCTGCCAAGATGAAGAAAACAGCATTAGAGCCAGCCATTTTATCATCTTATAGTTCTGTCCAGCTCTGCTCCAAATGGCTACTTCTTATCTATACAGTGCAGTAGATTAGGGAAGTAGGCCGACACTGTCTTGTACTGTTTACCGCTTTCTTGTTTTACTCTCATTATTCTAACCTGGGTTGTTTGCGCTCTCTCTCTCTCTCTCTCTCTCTCTCTCTCTCTCTCTCTCTCTCTCTTTCTCTGTCTCTGTCTCTGTCTCTCTCTCCACCTCTTTTATTTTCCTCATGCCCATTTTTCTTACTATTATACTTCCAAAGCCTAGAGAAATACTTGGTTTGTGATATCTAAAACATCTTTCTCCCTTCTTTTTACTTTGTTATTAACTCAAATGCCCATGAATGCGCCCTGTTTTGTCCTTTCCTTCTCTTATTCATGTTCCCAAGTATACTCCTTTCTTCTAGTTCCATCTAACACTCTAATACTAAGCACTGTTCTCATTGTGACTGCTTAGCTACTCTTCCTTTCTACTTGTCCCTACAATAGCCAACCTGATAATATACATGAGGGCCGTTTATTTCTTAAAACAATCAGTCCTTAGCAAGCATCTGCTTCATAGTTACTAATGTATAAATTAATGCTTGCTGCAGACATTATGCTGACCATAGAGACTGAGTAGAAATAGAGCCAGGAGTTTATAAACTTAGTTGAACAGATAACATCATTACTACAACTTTAATACAACCAAGGGTCTACTGAAAGCTGCAAACACATTTGTTTAAATAAGAGGAGATTATGTTTTGGGTATTCCAGTTTTCTAGGTTAATAAGCACTTATTAGTGAGTGCATACCATGATTCACCTTTTGAGTCTGGGTTACCTCACTTAGTATGATGTTCTCTAGCTCCATCCATTTGCCTAAGAATTTCATGAATTCATTGTTTCTAATGGCTGAATAGTACTCCATTGTGTAGATATACCACATTTTTTGCATCCACTCTTCTGTTGAGGGATACCTGGGTTCTTTCCAGCATCTGGCAATTATAAATAGGGCTGCTATGAACATAGTAGAGCATGTATCCTTATTACATGGTGGGGAATCCTCTGGGACAATTTCCTTGACAGATACCAAATACCAAAATTAAATCAGGACCAACTAGACCATCTAAACAGTCCCATAATGCCTAAAGAAATAGAAGGTGTCATAGAAAGTCTTCCAACCAAAAAAAGCACAGGACCAGATGGTTTCAGTGCAGAATTCTATCAGACCTTCAAAGAAGAGTTAACACAAATACTCTTCTACAAGAAGAAGGGAGGAGTGGCCCCTGGTTCTGGAAAGACTCAGTGAAACAGTATTCGGCAAAACCAGAACGGGGAAGTGGGAAGGGGTGGGTGGGAGGACAGGGGAAGAGAGGGGGACTTACGGGACTTTCGGGGAGTCGGGGGCTAGAAAAGGGGAAATCATTTGAAATGTAAATAAATTATATCGAATAAAAAAAATAAATAAGAGGAGAAACAACCAAAATCTTTAGCAGACATCTAATCCAGATGGGCAGAGCCCAATACAGAATGCTACAATCTGCTAACTTGCCTCATGTCACAAATGTGAAGGCATATAATATACTATAAGTTTTCTTTAGTGATAAGGGGCAATGTTAGAACACATATCTTACCACAGAAAGATTAACTGAAACATATATATGTGTACATGTTCACGTAAAACATTTTTAGATACAAAAATATCTGTCACAAATAGATGAAAAATCTTTCTTTTCTGTAGCATACATAAAGGAATGAACACTGTAATACGTACCTGTGACTTATTATCTGTGAACAAAAGACATAAGCCACAAAAAACTCCTATCTTAACTCTGATATATGATCATGGGACCACTGGTTTGAGATAGGATTATGGTTACTTTAGCACATTGGCTTCATATCAAGAACTTTGGTTTCGCAAAGATTAGTTTGACGGAATGGAAGGAGGATCTGCTAAGAAAGAAATCTACAATTCCAAATCCTGCTTTAGCTTCTCGGCTTGTGGGCAGGTAGAATGTGTCGACTCAGGTTAATGTTCCTTAAATAACTGAAAGTACAAAGAACATAGGGGATCATGCTAGGTAGCTTAAAGTTTAAAGAGCACTTAGAGAAATCAGGTTGAAACAGGAAAATACTATTTAGTACCTAACTATCAGGAATGCATTAAGGATTTTAGAGTTACAATAGAGCTCATGCAATGTGAGAGGATTGCTATTGGTCTAGAGATGAGTATATGAGATCACAGACTGGATCTCTTGGGTTGTGCTGATAGATACATCTCAGAATCGGTAGTCAAAGGGTAGGGTGAAGGATCTGAAAGAGGCTGTGGTTTCAGATGGAAACAGAAATTGGCATAAGCAGAGATGTTGGCCTAAAAGTAAGGATTAGGCAGCATGAATGAGAAGCTGAGTAGGCTTGGATGATAAAAAGGTGGAAGCCTTGCATATCTAGTCTGAACCGTGTTCACTAGATCACTGGGAAATGATGAAATCCATGGGCAGACCTGGGCAAACCAGCCAGAGTATCTTGCATAGTTCTCCATTGACCACAGGCTGCAAATCTGTAAACAACACTGACCTATGATCTGAGATGCTAACTAGTTGCCTGAACTCAGTTAAAGCAGAGACAAAGGAGAATAACCTCAGCATTTCATTTTAACACACATAGTTTGTCCAAAATGTGAAATTTTTAGTCAACCTTCTTTTTCAAAAAGTTGGACAATACCCAAACATGAAAAACTGATGATATAAACTTATTGTCCTAGTTTTAAGCTTGGACAAATGGACCATGAACAAATAAAAGTTAATATTTAGTGAGTGGAAAGAGAGAGGATGTGGGAAAAATCTGAGGAGGATCAAGCAGTACCCTGGGGCAAGCCTTCAGAACAGTTCCTCATCTGGGAATTGTTAGAACATGACTGCTCATAATCAACTAAAATGAGGAACAGGCTCTTCCTTGCCTTGACTGAATAACTGATAAAAACATGCCTTGCCAATGGCCCATTTCCCACATTTAATCTTCTTTGCTTTGGCAAATATGTTAACCCTTACTTTCAGCAGACTACAGTAAGGCAGTCAAACCACAGTGGTCAAGCTTGATTATGCTGTACAAATGTGTATACCTGCATCAATTCTACAATAACCAATACACACACACTGTTTTTCTAATACCCAAGTCAGTCCCTCATGCCCCATTAGTCTACAGCCCCCAAATAAAACAGAATCCTGATCTTCGTGGCTATGAATTATTTTAATCAATACTTAACCTTTCTAGAGTTGATATATGTATATCTTAATGCTACCTTCTCTGCTAATATGCCTACATGAATCGTTCATGGCACAAATGAAGATAGCTATATAACAGTCCACATAATATGTATCTATGATACAATGTATCCATCCACTTTATGATTCAGAGATACTTTGATCTTTTTTCAGTTGGGATTTTACTAAAAGTTTATAGTAACATTTTATCACTATATCTTTTGGTACAAACTTCATGCTCCTTTTTTTTTAAAAGAGTGAATTCCCTAACCTAGAGTGGAATTATTGGGCTATATAAATGTTTTTTTTTCTTTAGTATATTTTAATGAATTATTGTCCAGAGCAGTTCAATCCTTTTTAAAAACAATTTTTGCTTCCTGTCCTCACCTGCTATTTGTTCTTATTTGTACATAATGTTATTTCATTACAATGTTAGCTTTTATTTATTTCATGACTAATAATACTGAGTATATTTAAATGTTTTATCAGACACTAGGTACCATCTTTTATATAGTCTGTATTCAATCTTTTTCTATTGTTACAATTACTTCATTATACATTTCTTATTGGTTTGTGTGAATTATACTTATGCTATTGATAAGCATTCAAAATGTATCAGCAATTTATTGGCTTGTGACTAATTTTTAAACTCCCTTTTCTCAATTTTGTTAGTTCCTTGAGAATTCCTTATTTACCTCCTTTCCACCAACTCCTTCTAGACCCATCTCTTTCTTTCCTTAACTCAACTTTGTGTCCTAGTTTTTGTTTTTGGTTTGTTTGCTCATATTTTCCATATAATCTTGAATATGAAATCTTGCATTAAAGTCTGCTCAACCTACCAGGGATCATATCTTAAAAGAATACTAACTATCTGTTTTTCATTTTCCAGAAAACATCATTTGCCAACTACAGGTGGAAATTCATGCCCATTTCTCGTATCTGTATTAGGATTTTTTCTGGCTTAAACTCGCTGCCAGTACCTATGTCTTATGTGTTATGTCACAATCTCTGTAAGTTATATATTCAACATCCATGCTATCTCCAGAAGACAATTTTCTTAAAGACATTGTCCTTGATTCATATAATTATTTCATCCTCTTTCTCAATAATCTCAATAATCTTCATATACCTCTAGAAGGAGAGTATATGAAATAGCTGATCAATATCTGTAAATCTTCATTAACAATTGTTTTAAAAGTAGATATTAAGTTTTAGTTTTACTCACTATAGCTAATGCTGTGTTTGTTTGTCTCTGTTTACATGAATGTTTGATAAATTTTTTCTTATCAGAATAGACAAATTATGAAAGAATTCTTCTTCTGAACATTGATTCAAATTTTAAAATATTGAAGAATAGCAAAGCTTGAAAGCTTGCACTAATAAATATTAAAATTTGCTATAATGCTGGGCATGGGCACCATTGGTGTCATAAGTTTAGAAAACTTAATCAAGGAAATATTATAGGATACAAAAATAAATTTATACATATTATCATCTGATTTAAGACAAAGGCTACCATGAAATCAAATAAAGAAAATTCAGTGGAATATCTAATACAAAAATAATGAATTTGAACTCTAACATTTTAAACAAAAATTATATTTTACATGCCATACATTTAATAGTAAATAATGTAGATTATACTTATTTGACATAAATCCATGTGTATATTGATAATAACCTACTGTATGAGTGTCTAGTCATAACTTGTGAAATAAATGATCATCTTTTTGCTTTCTCCTTTTTAGTTTTGTGTTACATTTACTTCACTGTCTTCTGGGCCGATGTCCACTTCAGAAATAAACACATACTTACAAACAGTATAGAGTATATACTGAAGGCAATATTTTTTGTAAATCAGAGCACAGAGGAACAGCACACACAACAGAAAAGATGAGTAGAACAAAGAGAGCATTAAAAGAGGAGTGAGAAAGGAGTAGGCACAGAGAAGAGACACTGCTGAGGAAGGCTGTACAATTTTTCAGACGACGAGATCTCTCATGAAGACACTGAAGCCTAGAGGATCAAAGAACAGCAACTAGAAGATCTGCCGAAAGAAATTTGAACAACTAAAAGTAGCCTCCTCCCCCAAGACCACAATTTGTAGATTGCTTTTCTTATGTAAAGCAAAAGTGTTTATCCTATTATCCACAGAATGATTCATGATTCCCCAAGACAAACTGTAGATGTAAAATATGTGCAGGGTTGTGATGTTCCTCTGTGAACTGCTTATTTTTACCACAGTAATAGATTCAGATGAAATAAAATGTGTCCAAACTCCACTACTCTACATTTGGATGCTTTATACTTCTAGTGGGAATGCGACCTAGTCCAGACTCTCTGCATGTCAGTATGGAGGGCTCTCAAAACTCTAAAACTAGGTTTATTATATGACACAACCATACCACTGCAGCATGTTTACCCAGAGTTTCAAGTCAATGTATTTCAGAGACATTTGTAAACCTGTATGATGTTTCTTCTATCTACTCATGCATAGATAGAAAACTACATAATCAAATCCTTTTCAGCCAGAAAGAAGAACATAGTCATGTCTTTCAGATGGGAATGGAAGGAAGTGTAAATAATCTTATTAAATAAGTCAATGCAAACCTATAAAACATATGTTTCTTACATCTTTTCTCTCTTTTGCAATTCCTTGATATAATATAGGTACCTAAAATCTTGTATAGGTATATGATATACAAGTAGCAATAAAACTGTCTATTGTGAAAAGAGATTATTGAAGGAGAAAGGAGAGATAGGAAAGGGAAAGAAAGATATGAGGAAAGGGAATATACTCAAAATATTTGCATGTATAAAATGTAAAACTTAAGTAAAGATGTACAAATTGGAGCAATCCGATTTGACTCCAGTAGTTTATGAGAATGAACTCAAAAAGTGACATTATCTTGGACAGAATATATTGATCATAAATCCTACTAAAATTGCAGAAATAGTGGACCTTTGCTTTTAGATCATGTCAACATTAACAGATTTGCATGAAATCAATTTCATTACAATGCTGCTGAATTGTTATCTATGCATTTCTTTTATAATGGACTGAAATATGATGTATAACTTACCCACATCCATGTAGCTCTTAAAATTGTGTGCTGATACGAACCTGACCTTTGTCTGTACTGCTTACTAATGAGTTAAATGACATTTCAAAAAGATCTGGTCAATGAGGCAGTCAGAACAAGGGGAGCTGCTTCAGCAGATCAAGGAATAGCAGCAGATATGCTTTATCACACGTTCACAACAAAACTATAGGCCACAGCTTTCAAATCAGGATCATGAGCATATTTCTAGAATATACAATGCCTTAGACAACTTGATCAGTGTTAAATTTTTTTCACTGAGAACAAAATGGTAAAACCTAGCTGCAGGATACATAGAATCACAAAAGAATAGAAAGATTCCTGAAAGTCTCAGTAGTGGGAAAGAAAATGAAAATATTTTGTCACTTTTATTTCATTCTCCAACTCAAAAATAAATATTTATTTAAGTGTGTGTGCATATGTGTGTATGTGTGTGCATGTGTGTGTTTGTGTGTGTGATATAAGTATGTATATGTGTCTATATACTTGTATTCACAGGTGTGTACACTTAGGTTTATATGTAAGTGGAGGCAAGGGTCAGTGTAGCGTATCTTTCTTACTTGCTCCACACTTCATATTTTTATTAGATATCTACTACATTTATCTTTCAAATGGTATCCCCTTTTGCTGTTACCCCTCATAAAACACCTTATCCCATCCCCCCTCCCCCTGATCACCTCCAATTTCCTGACTTGCATTCCCCTATTCTGGGGAATCAAGCCTTCACAGGACCAATGGCCTCTCCTCTCATTGATGCCTGACATGCTCATCTTCTACTACATATGTAGCTGGAGCCATAGGTCCCTCCGTGTGTACTCTTTGCTTGGTGTTTTAGTCCCTGGGAGCTCTGGGGGTACTGGTTGGTACATATTATTGTTCTTCCTGCAGGGCTGCAAACCTCTTCAGCTCCTTGGATCCTTTTTCTATGCTCAGTCTATTTGTTGGTTGTGAACCATTGGTATTTTGATCCACTTTCCAATGGTCTTCTTTCTTCTTGAGCTTCAAGTGTTCTGTGAGTTGTATTATAGGTATTCTGAGCTTTTGGATTAATACCCACTTATTAGCGAGTGCATACTCTGTGTGTTCTTTTATGATTGGGTTACTTCACTCAAGATAATATTTTCTAGCTCCATACATTTGCCTAAGAAATTTATGAATTCATTATTATTAATAGCTGCGTAGTACTCCATTGTGTAAATGTACCACCTTCTCTGTTTCCATTCCTCTTTTGAGGGTTCTTTCCAGCTTCTGGCTACTATAAATAAGGCTGCTATGAACACAGTAGAAATTGTGTCCTTATTACAAGTCATAGCATCTTCTAGGTATATGCCCAGGAGTGGTATAGCTCGGTCCTCAGGTAGTACTATGTACAATTTTCTGAGGAACTGACAAACTGATTTCCAGAGTGGTTTTACCAGCTTGAAATGCTATCAGCAATAAAGGAATGTTCCTCTTTCTCCACATCCTCTCCAACCTCAAAAATTCAGTGCACCTCATTTTTTAAAGATACATTTTCTCACTGAGGTTAGTCTATTCTACTGGGCCAGCAAATCCCAGAAATCCTCCTAGTTTCATATCCCCAGAGCAAGGATTAAAACAGAGTGTAAGCAATCGCACCTGTTTATTTGGGTACTCTATATCAGATTGAATTCTGGTCCTAATATATGTCTGGCAAAGACTTTACCTACTGCATCATTTCTCCCATCTTTTATTAAAATTGTAATATTAACTATGCCCTTTCTGCATGTTCGGCTGATTATGATAAACAAGCATAGAGAGTGTGAAATCTACTGAGGATTTTCTTTACTTCCTGGTGTGTAGTGCTTGGAGTTCATTAATGGTATCATACTATGTTATTCTAGTTAGGGTAAGGTGATTCAAAGATTCAAAGAAAGCTAGTCCACTCTCATAAGGATCTCAGTGATTACAGAAAACAAATATCTACAAGAAGATAAGATGGTGATAAAATAAATCAGAAGTATATGGAGATAACAAACTGCCTTGAAAATTCTGGAAATATTATGTAGATTTATAATAAATATCAAATAAAGGAAAGCTAAGTATCCAGGAGTCTCTTGAGTTTGATGATAAGAAGTAAAAAGAACTTTCAAAAGAATGGCAATTCATGCTAATCAAATGAAAGCACATATAAAAATAGAAAACTCACTCTTGAATAAATGCTCTTAATTTGTAATACACTTGCTTTTAATTTTGTTATTTCGGAAACATTAAATAAGTGGTCCAGGAATTGTTTAACTTGTTTCTGATTGCATAAAAAAAAAAAAAAAGCAAAACTTCTCTCAAGTGAATTTTTGGGGAGTGTTTCCTATTTATCCTTTTTTGCTGATACATCATTTAACATGTATATGATTAAAACTGGAGACACTTTAGAAAAGGACATAAACAATAGAATGTTTACTTAACCTTATTTATCTCTCTCTGACATCTATCTATCTATCTGTCTATCTATCTTCTTATATTCCAATAAGTCTTTAAAACACACACACACATACACACACACACACACACACACACACACACACACACACACACACACACACACATATATATATATATATATATATATATACACATGCCTTTGTGCATACAATTATATTGAAAACATTCTCTCTATGCCTTTTTCTATTTTCCATTGAGGATTCATAAAACATTTAATAAAAATATTTATTTATACCATTTTTAAAATGGAAGGTGACTTGAGTATCTATAAGGGAAGAAAATACACAATAGGTAGGTAGTAAAGAGTTACCTTGTGTTAGTACTCACGTGGGAGTTAAATGAAAGTTAAAGGAAAAATAAGGCTTTTAATACAGAATTTCTGGCCTTGATAAGTTGAAATTAATGCCTGGAAATAAACTGCAAAAAATTGAAAACTAAGTATCCCTTAAAACTTGCTAACCTGTAACCAGAATTTGGCAGAATGACATTAAATTGGTAAAGTACCAAAAGTTATCTAAAAATTTGTAGATAAGAAACTTTGCTTGATTGCCAAAGCAAAGTATACAGATTACTGAAGAATTTATTTTCCCATTTTGTAAGAAGAAAACTGGAAAAGAATGTGGTTTCTTCAGAAGACCAGCCTGATTTATGTATTGGAAATGTATGATTGTCATTTATTTCCTTCTACACTGCTATTTACAATGAAGAGTGTTGACTCAACACCAAGTCAACTGTTATGGAAACTTAATTGTTTTGGAATTTTTTCTGTTGGTCCTGTCAATCTCTGGCATGGCTCTACCAAACACAGTGCTGTCTGTATTTATATCACTGATGACTTCATATAGAGTTGCTATCCAGCTTTAAATATGGTTTTAAAGGAATTTGGAAAGTGTTGGAAAGCACAGAGTAACATGATTTGCATGCAAGCCCCAAACATGGTGCCAGTTGGCTGCTTCTGCTCATCTCCCTCCCATTTTCATAAATTGTTCTCTTTCTGCTTAAGCTTTTTAGCATAGTAGAAAATGATCCACAGTGACTTTTCTCCTAAAACAAAGAATCAAGACACATTGGTTTAACATATGATGCAACAACATGATAGAGTATTTTAAATTGGAGCTATCCCAAAAAACCCTTGGGAGATAAATAAAGAGTAATGTGTTTGTGAACACATCCTGTTCATTAAAATAAATGCATTTAAAAGAAACTTTAAAATCAATCATCCACTCAGAAATCAGCTACCAAATAGTAAGCATAAATGTATAATTAAACAAAAACCCAGTATCTATGTGATAAATTGGATCAAAAGTGCTTTTTAATCTCAAAAATAATTGCACATATTATAGCTGAAAATCTGATAGCACAAGATTTAAAATTGGCAGCATCACTTGTGTGAGACTCTCATACTCATATGTGCATTCAAAATTTTTCTCTTGAGTTCACTAAGATGCCTAATACTATAAACTTAGCAAAATACTTTATGCTGGTTAAGTGATGATTATTGGAAGAATATCTACAAGTTATCTATTAAACCAACATAATCATTACTTGATGAAGTCATGGGAAATTTCTATTGTTAATAGATAGGGGCATATGGCTATACTCCTTATCATTTCAACCTCATTAAAAGCATTACAATTTCTTCTGTTCTTGGATCACATGCTCAGGAATATATAAATACCATACATTAGACCTCTATAACTAGCTCTGACACCAGGTAAATCTTTTTCTTTTCCATCAAAGTTGTTAATATCTTTTTTCAGTATTAATGCTAGAGGCATAAAAACATTTTTTCTTTTTATTGGATATTTTCTTTATTTACATTTCAAATGTTATCATTTTTAAATGTTATATAATTTTTTGAATTTATTTTTATTTACTTATAAACACTTGTTCTTATAAGTGGCGTCTTCACTCATCAAAGAAACTTCATTTTGAAGCAAATGGCAACCATTAAAGGAAACCAAACCAATCAAAATACATACTTGTGGATCCCGGTCCCAAAGGATATATCTGCAAAACACTCTCATACGTAACAAACAGAAACCACTACAGACAAGGGGCTGTAGATTATAAGAGCCAAAGGATGAAAGTACTTGCTTTGAGTTTGTATTTCCTAGTAATGTCAGAATCCATATCTCTACAGTCTTAACGAATTTTCTCAAACATAAACTGAACAAGGATAATACCAATGAGCATGCCAAAAGAAACAGAAGAGTCCACAAGTCTTCAGTCCTACACAAAGAGGTATGAACTGATGGAAACTGGTAAGGGGAGAGATGACCTTACCTAGGCAAGAGTACACACATTGGTTTATACACGGCCTGAAGGTCATTTCTGAAAGCATATATAAAGGTAGACAGACTGAACATGTTATATTTAGGAATTTAGTGAAACTAAAGACCATGAATTTAAAAGAGGGGAGGAAAATGTATTTGAGAGTTTTTGGAGGAAGGAAAGGAAAAAGAGAATATAACTAAAGTATAATATCAAAAAAGTCATGAAAATGTTTTGTTTGTGTTAAATGATTTTTGTTTTTCCAAGTTGTTCTTCCCATGACTTCACACTCATGATCCACTCTCTAAAGACGAGATACCCTTGTCTCCTAACTTCTAATTCCCAGGCTGAAATTTTTGTTATCAAAGTGTCCTGGGAGTTGACTACCACTCAGAACATTTCTGCCTATGTTTCAAACTCTTTCTAGCTTATAAAGTTGGTTCTATCCCCATAAAATTTAAACTCTATCATATCTAAATATCTCCCACATAAAGAATGAAGTGTGTCATTTTTATAATTTAATTCTAATAGAATTGTAATTTATAAACTTTATACTTTTTATAACATATCAATATGTTATCAAAGATGGATGTCTTTGTATTGAAATTTTATTTCCTGCTTACTCCTGTAACAATAATTCAAAGATCTTAAGAGTTTAAAACAATAAGCATACTCAATAGTTTCAGGGCATTAGTGACTCAGATTTCAGTCTGGTGTTTAATCAAGGGAAGTCATGTGTCAGTAAAGATCACAGACATTTATCATCTTTGTGTTTGTCCAAGTTGAATCATTAATTGTTTGAATGTTTCCTTTGATTTTTCATGGGGATCTTTGGGTATGTTCCTGATTATCTTACTAAATATTCAAGATTATTGCAGTTGGCAAACATCCATGTTTTATGGTAAAACTTAAATAAAATTTTAAGTGGTTGGAGAGATGGCTTAGTGGCTAAGACTGCTTGTTGCTTTTCTAGAAGACCTGAGTTCTGTTCCCAGAACATACCTCTAATGGTTCACTGAAACTCTAGATCCTGGAGACCTCACGTCTTTTCCTGGTGTCCATCAGTCCCAGCATGCATACACAAAAGCAGAAATAAAAATTGCATAACATGTAAATGTTTTTTATGTCTGTAGCATTAGGAAGATTGAAACAAAGATGTTAGCAAATTGGATGGAAAAGGAAAAGATTTATCTGTCCACAGAGCTAGGTAGAGAGACCTAAAGTATGGTGTTTACATATTCCTGAGCAAGTAATCCAAGAACAGAATAAATTGTAGTGCTTTTAATGAGAATGAATTGATAAAGAGCATAACCATATTCCATAATCTACTGATGGTAGGGACTGTCTATGACTTGACCTAATATTCCAAAGACCATACGCAAGGATGTTACAAGAATTTATTACTTTTGTAAAGAAAACTACTGAATCATCCTTAAAAATATGTATTCATTAATTTTGTAATATAATATTCATTATACATGATATATGTATGAAGTAAAATGCCAATATTAACCTATAACTACAATCTATTGAAATATAAGAACATAAAGTGTGATTTAGGAATTTCACATATATTTGTCTTTTCTTCACAGAAACTATAGAAGAATATTAATACCTTTTTTGCTTCAATTGCAAAGAAGAGGGAAAGCATACATAAATTTAAATCATTGCCATTCAGTCAGGAAATTATTAAGAGAATGGGATGTTAGAACCTTAACACTTAAAACTACAAACCCCATTGTCCAGAAATAATTAATGGTGGTTCTAACAAAGTACAGATATTGTATCATAGTTCTCTGATCCAAACAAAGGCTTCTTACCTAGTATTTCCACATTACAATGTAAATGTTCCTCCTAGAGTCAATAATGTTTTCAAAGAGTGGCATGAACTCAGTTAACAGAATTCTCCTGGGTAAACAGATTAGTTCAATGGCAAATGTAGAAGATACTTTCATCTATTTGGTTAATGGAAGCAAAATGAATCAGTAAAGTAATATTCTAAAATCATGAAAAGTTTCCTCACTTGTTTTTAGGTTTTATTAAAGAATCTGGAGGTGAAGATTAATGTCTGAAGAAGTACAAAATTAGCATATGAAAGAGACTACTTGCCAGAAAGAAAGACTGGACACCCCAGACCTTCCTACATGGTACAGAGGTGCTTAAGAAAACTCATAAAAGACAAATGACCCATAAAATACAAATCTTTTGTATTTTACATTTGAGTATGTAACCCTCCTGCTCACTTCTTTCCTAGCAAATGTATTGTTAATAAACTAGATCTACTTCTATTACTATGCATGTATCTCTGTCAAATTCCTTTTACTGGGACACAAGAATTTGGAAATCCATTGAATGGCATCTGAACTCAAGTAGCCAATGATATCAACATAATGTATAACTCGAAATCAAAATAAAAAGAGGTGTATATTCTAGATTTATTTATATGTTTTATAAGATTTTTGAGAATTTTTACAATGTGTTTTGATCATATTCAACTCCCCATTGCTTCCCAGAAACATTGCCCTTTTCTTTCTCACCCAATCAATTTGTGCTCGCTCTCCCTCCCTCCCTCCCTCCCTCCCTCCATCTCCCCTCTCTCTCCCTCTCTCTCACTCTTTCCCCCTCTTGCTCTCTCCCCCTCTCTCTTCCTCTCTCTCTCTCTCTCTCTCCCTCATGTGTGTGTCTGTGTGTCTCTGTGTGTGTGTTTCTGTCTGTTGTTCTGTCTCTCTTTGTCTCTCAGTCTCTCTATCTCTGTTTCTCTCTTGGAAAGATGCTAAAGTTCATATAAACATGGATGCTCAGATATGTGGTTCTCACTGTTGCATGGTCAACCCATAGATGAATGAAACCTTCAGAAAAAAACAAAACAAAAACAACAAAAACTAAAAGAAACAAGCAAACAAATCATATTCTCCCTTCTCCATATTGGGATTTATGTGACTTGAGTTTGCATAAGGCTTATGAATATTTCCCCAACTAGTGTTATATATGGAGCTTCCTGTGTCAGGAAAAAGTTTCCTTGTAGTTGTTGACGAAACTCTGGCTATGTGGATCCTTTAACATCTTTTTACAATGACTCATGAGACTTGAGGGTAAAGATTATGCAATGGATGTCATGTTTAAGACTCAGCATTCTGAAGTCTCTTTTCTCCTACACCATGATGGACTGTGATTTTTTTCATTATAATCACCATCTATAGCAATAGAAATCTTCTCTAATGAAGGTTAGGAGATGTCTTAATCTATTGGAATAGGATAAGATACTAAGAGTTTGTTCAATACTACTTCTCCAAAAACGTCCATAGAACCTTCTACAAATAAAAAAAAAATACAAACAAAAACAGCAGACCACATATTCTGCAATATTAACAACAGAAACTCAGTTCCATGTTGCTTGTGTGTTAGCTGCAGTTACTCTAGACTGGCTAGATGGTCCAGTGGGTAAAAGCGTGTGCCATCAAGCCTGAATATGAAAGACTGATATCAGGAGCACATGTGGTGTAAAGAAAGAGAATTGACTCCTGCAAGATATCCTCTATTTTCTCTACACACGCCATATCAACACACACACACACACACACACACACACACACACACACATATGTGTGTGCATGTGAATAAATAAATAAATACAAATATATACAATTACACTATCAAAATGCAATCATGTATTATTTAGTGATGTAGAGACCCTCTCAGATATGTATCACTAAGTAGTTTCCTTGTATGATCATGATAAAATACACTTAGATAAGGATGGTATAGCTTCTATTGCCATAATCCTTAACTCTACAGGAGAATCCATTCTATACTATTGTAATGGATATAATAGACAACAGTAATACACTTTGCTTACCTAGCTCAACATAGAAAAATGTTAGTCAATGCACTGGGTAAAAGACAGAAAACAATTACACCTGTAAGAGAGGAATACTCTTAATGAAGATCATAGAACAGGAAACTTCCCAGTGTGATTCTGTGGCTACTCAATGAAAGGGAAGGTCAAGGACTAACTGACTGACTATATCTAACATAGACTTATACAAAGTGGAATTTGGAACACATGACATTAATAATGTAATTATTTCTTTAAAAACAAAATCAACCCTAGCTTATGATTATATTGTTGCTCTATAATTTTAAAATTTTGAACATTTTAACCATTTTTAAAGTAGCTTATCTGTCAGAACACAAATGCATTTCAGAGATCTATGAAAAATTTCCATTTGTATGTCCTTGTTCTACATGTGTTTTCAATTTACTTTACTTCATTGTATTTGCCTTTGAAGTTTTTCGTTAAATAACTTCTATGCAAGCAGGGCATTGTCTGAATACCAAGCATTTTTAGAATGATAATCATGAAGTTCCATGTATATTACTATACACTCAGAGTCCTTTCTAGATTTTAAAAATCATGAAAAGCATGAAATGTGTGTTAATAAGAATGAAGTGATACTGAAAATAAGACTTACAGATATTCCACAAAGGGCTTTCATGGATCTCAAAGGAGAAATGACTCAAGACACAGAGAGACCTTTATTTAGGAGTAGGTGAAATGTGCTGTAATTTCAGCAGTACCACTGAGCAGTGCAGATGGGAGTGGAGATGGCCACCAGATGGTGCCAAGGCAAGAATAGCAGATGCTGGTGAGTGAGAGCTGAGCAGATGGTGCAATGGCACAGGCCACGTCAGCTTCCACAGCAAGAAGTATAATAAGTTCACGGTAGAAGATTCTGGAACAGCTGTCTTGAAGCTAGTACAATATGAGGTCATTAATTTCAATGATCATTTGTTAGTGTGAACTGGTGTTCAGTGTTAGTCAAAGCCAACCAACTATTATGAGAGCAGGAAGATATCTTTTAAAAAAATTGTCAATTAATATTTTTTGCAATTGGAATAGTAAGGTATTATTCAATGTGTGTATGATAATGTGTAGAAAGGAATATAATGAAACCTAATGCCTGTACCATCTATTAGCAATGATATTGTCACATTTTTACCAAATTATATATCTTAATCCTTTTTGCTAAGTTTTTATTATATGCTAAAGGTCAGACATATCACAGTACTATTGTATGTTTTCTAAGAATTATAAATTCTTAAGTTTATTCCCTAAATCCTACATTCCAAAATATGTTATTAATAATTGTTTTTATGGATTTACAACACTAGAGTGGCCATCTCATAATAATTAATGAAAACTTTAGGAAATGTCCCTATGAATAATTTTAAGTTGTTTTTGTTTGTTTTTGTTTTGTTCTGGCTATTTTGCTTTTGTGTATGAGAACTCAGATGGCTTTGTCTATAGCAGGGTTCAGGTTCTGACAGTCTTACTTTGCTACCTCTCAGTTGCTTCTATCTTCTTCATCTCCCTCTGGAGACCTGGAAGGTAAATTCTATAAGTAAATCTTAAGTCATCTTTGAAAGCAACCTGGCTATTCTTGGGAAATAAGAATCCAAAGGACTGCAATGGAGATAGTCCTTATAAAGAAGCCAGTTCAAAGGTCCAAGAAGTATGTAAGCATGACAATCTAGGAAACAGAACACACCTTGATAGAACTAAATAAGAACATATTATGGTGAGCCTGTACAATAAGACATTTTATATGCAATGGATATTAAACTTATGGTAGCAGAAAAATTAAAGAAGAAAGATTTATTTTAGCTCACACTGCCAAGTGTAGTCACTTATAGAGGAAAATTTTAGGTTGTAGGAACTTGAGGCAGTTAGTCACATCATATCCACAAGCAGGAGACAGAGAGAGATAAACACAAACTAGTGCTCGTCTCTTTTTCCCATTTCCCAACGTCCAGTATCTCCTGGCTACGGAATGATTCCTTTTACAGCAGACATGTCTCTATACCTTATTAAGATATTCCCCCAGAGGCATGTGTAAAGTCCCATCTTCCAGGTGGTTATACCCGATCAATCCTGTCAGCTTGATAGTTGACACTAACCATCACATCTATCCAGTATCTGCTGTGGGAACGGGAATTGTATACAACTTAAAAAATGTAAGGTTTTATTTTTAAAATGTTCTAAAACATTCCTTTTATTAAATTTGTATATTCTTTCTGTGGACTCCACAGACCACATCACATTGGATATTTCGATCATGATGATTGACATATGGAATTAGAATATCTGTTTGTCTGAGTAGCCCTGTTTGGCCTAGAACTCACTATGCAGACCAGGTTAGCTTTGATTTTGTGGTGAGCATATTACTTTGGCATTAAAAACTCAGGGACTATAAGTATGTGTCATTACCTTCATTTGATTGATTTATTGATTGATTGATTGATTGATTGACTGATTGACTATGAGATGGCAAAGCTGATTCCATGACAGACTTAAAATTGACAGGTAAGGAGCCTAGGCCTAAATCTCAATTTCCAAGAATTGAGCAATTCCAGGCAAGTCTAGCCTCAGCACCTCTTTGTCACCTGGCCTGAGTCAAGGACAATGGATAAGCAGCAGTTTCCAGACTTCCTCTGTAACATTTTCTAGACCTCCCCAGCATGTTTCCAGCCCCTGAATCCTCCTAATGGAATGTCCAAAAAGAGAGAGACTCAACAGATTAACATAGAGGTCACCTACCTGAACTTCCCTAAAGTGCTTTAAATCAGGCTTGCATTCTCACTTCGGAGTCTCTCTATTCTGGTGACAGGAGAACCCAGCATGCTGAACTTCTAGAGAATAAAACGCTCTTTGTGTTTGCATACATTTTTAGTCCATGGTATCATTCTTCAGTGAATCATGAGCCCTTACAATTTTAGTATGCTAGAACCTATTGAACCTGCATAGTATACTGAGTATTTATGTTTTAGAATGTCTACAAGGTATTTTTTAATGAGTGAAAGATTACAAGAACCAGGGGCTACAGATGACAGCCATGAAATACTGTCTGAACATTACAGGGTCATTGCACACATAAGTGCAACTGTGACTATGCACATGTAATCTTCAAAAGGTCATAAGATTGTGGATGTTTGGAGTGGGATATTGGAGAGTCTGTTTTCTTCGGAAATGCATACCCTGTTTGGCTTATCCATGCTCCAGAAAACATTTGCACAACCCTGTGTATACAAATAGTGAAATGTGGACCTGGTGTGTTTGTAAAAATCACATTTGGAACTGGGAGGAACAAGTGGTGGGAAGACAGTGGAGGATTTGGACAGGAAGCAATGCAGTGAATTTGGTCAATTTGCATTATATACAAGTATGTAATTTTAAATCAAGAAAAGAAATTCACCCCATAAAACTCATTAAGTTTAAATAAAACTATTTAACTTTTATTTATTTTAGTTTAGTTTACTTTTATTATATTTCTTGTTCATTTAATGTGTGGGACTGGCAAAAGAAGTAAGGGTTACATATATGAGGCAAGGGTACAACCTCTGAGGCTATTTGTCTTGAGGCAAGATTTTCATCACTAACCTAGTGCTGCCTTGAACTCACTTGTCTGTTTATCCCTCCTGTTGTTAGATTATGAGTTTACAGCAGTATATCTTGCTTCAATTTTGTCTTAAACTAAACAAGATAAGAACTCAAAATTCATGGTTCCCTAGTTTTTTGTATGGCATTTTATTAACTCTTGTAGTTAATTCAATCTATAGCATATCTGTGCAGTAGAATCACAACAGAGACAGTGCTTATTTGCCATGGTTTGACTATATGTTTGTCAGTTTTAGGAGAATAGAGTTGTACTTCCAGTTTTGAATTTTGATGTTTACCTGGGCTATCAGTATTCAACCCGTGATACTCTCTGTGGATTCTGGTACCTGCAGTGAACAAGGGTTCTAGTCCTCCATGCTGCGATGAGGATGAGCAGATGATCTGTGGCATATACTGTGATGCTGAGGGCGGTACCTCAGTAGACTAGCTGTTTTCATTTCTGACTTATTACTAAATGTGTATGATTAGAATTCAGTGGGCACCTTAACTGACTTCCATGTACCTTCGTTTGAAATAAAGGATTGGCCCAGGGAATCATGGATCGTGATAGAAATAGAGATAGTTCAATAAGAACATGCTTTCAAAGGTTAATGTTGAACAGAGTGCTGAGGAAAGTTAGCTCAAAGAACTTGAGCTACCCAATTCCTCAATGAACCATTTACATCTTCCCCCTTATTGAAGATCCAGGCCTTATTTATCCAGAATGCTTTGCTCCTTACATTTAGTCCTGGTGGGGAAGGTCCCCAAGTCTTTTTGTCACCTGGCTTCTTCCATATATCAATCTTGAGTTTCTCTCTTTCCCTTTCTAGGCTACACATTATAACCTTCCCATCTTAAGAACTGTGGCCTTGCTGCAAGTGGGAGAGCTTCTGGTGAATGGAATCATGATGTACAGCTCTTGTTCTACCTTCAGAAGTACAATGCTGCCCATTTGAAATAGTCTTGGTGCAACTGCTTAAACCACCATCTAAAACTACATCAGACTGTTGCCTAAAGAGGAAATAATTAGACATTAATAGGAGCACCTTTGTCTGTAGAGAGGTGGTTATTTGTATTCCTGGTGTGTGTGTGTGTGTGTGTGTGTGTGTGTGTGTGTGTGTGTGTGTGTGTGTATTTAGTGTATTGATTGTGTGTACAGTTGGAATTTCAGACATAAACTTTCCATGTCTGTAGATTCATCTAACTAAAAATGAAGGATATTCTCAACAAAGACAGCACAGCTGACTGAACAAGTCCAGACTCCCTTTTCCTACCATTATTAGGTAAACAATCCAATTTAACAATAGTTTGAATATCATTTGGATTGTGTCAGACTTTAGAATGTTTTGATTTTAAAGATTTCTCCAGTTCTTAGGAACTGGAGAAATGACTCCACCATTTAGGACATTTGCATCACTTCTAGAGGACCCTAGTTCTGTTCCCAGCACCCATGTCTAGTGGTTCACAACCACTTCTAACTCTAGTTCTAAAAGATCCACCCTCTAGGGTTTCTGCAGGTACCCACATTTGCATGCATACCTAACACTGACAGACACACATACATAAATTGAAAAATAAATTGACAAACATTTGGGAGCTGGAGATATGGTTCACAGGTTACAGACACTTTCTGTTTCTATAGGGGACCTGGTTTTGGCTCCCAGGAGCCATGGTTCTTTACAAGAGTATCATTCCAATATTGATTTTAGCCGGTTGTGGTGGCGCACGCCGGCCGGTAGGATTTGCTGAAGGAGGCAGAGGCAGGAGGATCACGAGTTCGAGGCCAGCCTGGGCTACACATTAAAATATATATATATATATATATATATATATATATATATATATATATATATATATATATATATATATATATATTGATTTTAGGTGTCTCATAACCACTTGCAACTCCTGCTGCAGGTGAACTGATTCTTTATTTTGGCATCCATAGGTACCCAAAGGCATATGCAGATGTATATACATGGACATGTACACATAGAAATAATAAAATAATGAACAAAAGAGAAAAAATGTCCAAGGGATAATCCTGAAAGTTCAGCCAAAGGTATATATATATGAAATTATGGAAGAATTTTGTTGGGGTAAAAAAATTCAAAACAACTCTTTTTTGTGGGGTATGTTTAGAGGTAGGGCTTTTCTGTGTAGCCCTGGAACTCACTCTGTTGATCAGGCTGGACTAGAACTCAGAAATCCTCTTGCCTCCACCTTCTAAGTGCTGGGATTAATGTTATACGCCACCACTGCCCAGCTTTCCACCCAACTCTTAAGAAATTTTATGCTAGCTGATTGAATTCTTCAGTCAACTTCAGTTTCCAAAGGGTTTATGACTTTCTAAATAGTACTAATTTCTAGACTTTTAAAGAAAGAAAACAGACATTTATGCATTCAAATTATATACAGAAAACTGTAAATTATTTTGCCTTCTTATAGGCAAATGCAAATGCAAATGCATATATAGCAATTTGACATTCCTGACTTAAAAACAAATGATCAACTACTGAGTTGGCTAATTTAGGGAATTAACCTTTTTGCCTTTTATTTTTGAATACTAGTATTCTGATTACAGGTGAGAATAGATTTTATACATGGCTAAAAATATAGAGATTTAGAGAGCAATGGGGAAGTGTAAGAAGAGTAGACAGGGTTGGTGGAAAATGGGAGGCTGTGTTGGGGAGGGGGAGGGGGATACCATGCATTGTCTCTATGTGAGAAATCTTCATGGAAACTTTCAATTAACAACACCAAAAAAAGAATCAATGAAAAAAGGAAGCAGATTTAAAGTTTCCATTAGTCATAAGTAGCAAAATAGAACCTGAATTTCCTTTGTTACACAAGGTTAAATAAAGTAATCACTGGTGGCTTATAATAGTAATTATAACTTTTTATATACCACATAGTCATGCACAATAACTTGTTCCCTTGTCTTTTTCTAAGCTGAGCTTTTATTGTCAGATGATTTGATCAGAATACTATGAATTTATGAATTTTACAACACTATTTAGTTAATATGATTGTATTTTCCTGAATTTTTTGTTTTTCCATTATGTTATATCCATACACAATAACCATAACTAAGGAAATAATTGGTTTCTATTCTATGAACTCCTGTAGGAAAAAATGGTATTTTTTTTTCTGGCAGTATCCATAAATACTTGAAAATAGGCCAAAAATTAAATCACAAGACAGTGCTGTTTGTCGGGATGCTTAGCCACAAAATGGGTTATTGTCAGCATTGAGCAGATGTGAGGTGATGACAGTGCAGTAGGTCATATTCCCAATGAGAATTGGCAACAAGGCACGTTGACCTTGACTCAGGCTAGAAAACCCCTCTAAAATCTCTAGTCCTCATTAACACATAAGCAAGCAAGTCTTCAATTCTCCGATTATGCTAATTAGCTGATTTTAATGGTAAATATTCAGAAGTGTTGGCTAGGACAAATGTTCGAGCATAACCTGCATTTCGATAGCTTTATAGTCAAAAACAATCTCACTCCAAGCAGTCAGGTACTAAACTTGTGATTTTTGTTAACGACTCCCCTATGAAGGTCTAGGCAACTATCCTAGCTAGTTAAACTACAAGTTGTTAGATTTGTTTCAGCTTATAGACCTACATTTGGGAAGACTGATTATTTTAAGAAATGCCAGTCTATACTTATTTTTTTAGTCTATGGTATTATTCTAGCAATTAGAAATGAGCTTGGTTTAGCATTTGAAAACATCCCCCTTTTTAATTTAGACAGTAATTCAAATAACACTGGATGTCCAAAAACACACACACACACAAGCAAACAAAAACCAAAATTAAAAAAAAAATATGAAATGTCCACAAAGCTGTTCAGTGGCTGAAGCTCACAATGAATGTAAGGGACAGGTGGGCTAACAACAGCAGTGTTCACCGCTGACTGGTGCTCCCTGGCTTTTGAGTCAAAAGGAGTGTAGGTCCTACTGGCTTCAAAAAGTCTTTCTAGATGTTCTCTGTTGCTCTCATTCTTTTCCTGCATCCACTGCCTCACTTACAATAAATTTTGGGCTGTCTGGCAACCTCTCAGAATCCCACCCCCTCAGAATCTAGTGGTAGTCACGAAGCCTTTCCTTCCCTTCTGCAGTATTAAAGTCCCTCAGGTGGAGTCAATGGTAAAGCTGCATCAATACCAGCCTGAACTTGAGTGGGCAGCCTATTTGCTCCCAGAACCAATTTCTAGGCAGCTTCCATGATCCTCTCTCTCTCTCCTCTGTCATGAAGAGGACCTAGAGTGTTAGGATTTGAGAATCACTGAAGAAAGACCCCAGACTCAAATAGTATGCAAGAACAAAGAACATTTATTCTGCAGAAACAACCAACATGCCACAGTTAGCATTGTTTCAGAATGTAGATGAAGGCCGAAAACATTCAACAGAAACTTGCAGCCCCATAGGAAGAACAGCAATATGAACCAATCAGTACCCTCCCCCAGAGCTTCCAGGGGCTAAACCACCAACCAAAGGTACACATGGAGGGACCCATGGCTCCAGCTGCATATGTAGAAGAGAATGGCCTTGTTGGACATCAAAGGGAGGAGAAGCCCTTGGTACTGAGAAGGTTCAATGCCCCAGTATAGGGGAATGCCAGGACAGGGAAGTGGGAGTGAGTAGGTTGGTGAGCAGGAAGAGGAGGGAGGGAATAGGGTGTTTTTAGTGGGGAAACTAGAAAAGGGTATAACGTTTGAAATGTAAATAAAAAGATCTAATAAAAATATATGAGAAAAAACATCCAACAGAACTTAACATTATAATAGAACTTGCTTATTAAATCTAATTTCTTCTGAGATAAAAGACATTTAAACCCTAACACACATTCCAAGGGTCTGTATAAAACCAGTAACTGAAGATTATAAAGCAACTATGGATTTATACCACAGGTGCAGGGACAGAAGATAAAATAGTGACTGGGTTTATCTATACAAAACTTCAAGGAAAACTTAGTTATGGTTTTTAACTCACCATGAACCTGCAAACTAGTAACAAATGATGGGTAATTAGCCACATAATTACTCCTGGTGGATAAGCATGGAGACATTCTCTGTTATAAACCTCTTATTCAATTTGTAACCTGAATTATGTGAAAACTTGTAGTGAATATTTTTACCATGTGATCATGTACTCTGAAAGTCCTACAAGTGCTGAGAACAAGGAACAGTGACAAGACTCCCTTCCCTTTTCTTCTGGAGATGCAGTTCCTGCAGAGACAGAACAAAGATTACTTTACCTAGCCTGCCACTGTTTTACTATGTGGTGCTAAGCAGGAGACTGCAGCTTCTAGCCTCAGAGCAACTTAGACAGGCAGTTCAGCTCTGCAAGTAATGTACCTTACACTTATGATTGGTAGATGGTTTATTATTACATTGTGAGAGTTGGCTCTCTGGGCAATACTGGCAATGTAAAGTGGAAGACAAGTGGAATCAGCAGAGTCAGAGGACTCAGGGGCTGCTCCTCCCTCTGCCTGGGCTGGCTGGGCAGAGGCTTCAGCAGTGGCAGCAGGAAGAGGAACATAGGAAGGGGGACAGAGATCCCCTCAGGAAGAGAAAGGGGGAGCAAAGCATGGGGGCCAGGCTGACCATCCATTAGAGGAAGAACTTGTAAGGCCCATAGCATTTGGTCCAGGAGGCCCCAGGGCTCATAAACTGTGATAGGGAGATAGAAAGGCCCCTCTCTTTGGGCCATAGGTGGGCCATTCATTCCTGTAAGAGATGGTTGCATTGTGGGAAGGAAGAACCAGACTTGAGACTTCTGTGAATTCAGAAATTCCTGAACATGGTTCAGGACCAAGTCCAGTGGGGTGCTTTGTGCCACTCCCATCCTAGGAAAAAGAAAAACTTGTAAGAGAGGACAAAAAAGCACAAAGAGTACACATAGAAAGAGAAGGACATTCCCAAGGAAACAAAAACAAACTTAAGGGCTGTCTCAGTCTTCCTCTCTGTACTTGGTCCCATCATAAACCCACATCCAGGTCAGAATATAGAGGAGAACTAGCAATTTCTCCAGTTTCTGGTAGGAGTCAGGACCATTTGCCATTGCCCCTGGCTGGATGATAAAAAATACAAGTCTGCTTGTCCCTCTTGGCCTCCAGATTAAATCTGAAACAGAACTAAATCCCAATCAGAAACACAGATATAAACAAGATAAAAGGCAACCAGGCCTCTGGACTTACAGATAAGAAAAAACACGCCACTATTTGGATCAGGTGCTCTCCAGCAAATGCCAGATAAACCTTGAAATGTAAGGGTCCATGATTCTCTGAGGAATGACACCCAGGACTTGAATAGTACGTGAAAACAAAGAGTGTTTTATTCTGTGAAAGTCCTGCATGCTGGGGTCTCCCAATACCAGAATAGAAAGACACCCAAGTGAGCTTTCAGGCCTGATTTAAAGCACATTAGCGAGTTCTGGGGTAGGTTCTATGTTAATTTGTTGGGTCCATCTCTATGGATATTCCATTACCATGGTTTAGGGGCTGGAAACTTACTGAGGAGGTCTAGAAACTGTTCTGAGGAAGTAGCTGAGGAAGTCTGGAAACTGCTGCTGACCCATTTTCCTTGCCTCAGGCCAGATTGCTAGGCAGTTTTTGATGGAGGCCTGGATTTGCCTGGGATTACCAAGTTCTGGGAAACAAACATTTTAGGCCTAGTCTCCTTAACTGCCAATTTGAAGACTGTCATGGAATCAGTCTACCCTTATCATAAACACATGGAAAAAGTGAATTCCCTGTGTTCTGTCTTCCTTTCTGTCTATTCTTCATCAGAGTTTCATGAGCTCTAAGCAGAGGGATTGATGGAGTGGTCTAATTTAGGGCCAAGTGGTCCAGGGTCTCATTCTCTGCATAATGGCTGGGTGACAGTCTCTATATTTTTCCCATCTATTGTGGGAACAAGGTTCTCAGATTATGACTGAGCAAAGCACTGATCGAAGAGCATAGCAGAGTATCATTAAGAGTCCCTTTTTTTGTTTTTGTTTTGTTTTGTTTTTGAACAATAATATTTGATTTTACCCTAAAACCCTGGGCTACTTTTTCTCAGGTTCTTAGTTACTTAGGCAGTATTGGAAGGCAGCACATCACTGCAGATCAAAAGGTTTGTGCCTGGGTTGATTTCTCCTTCCGTAGTATACAGAGTAACTTAATGAAACAAGCACATTAGGGAGTAAGGATCAAGGCTCCATGTAGATACCAACTCAACTCCATGTTCAATGTGTTGCATAGGTATTGCTTTCAGCAATGGAGACTTGCTATCAGTTTGTGGAGAGCAACTCAGAGTCTCAACAACAGCCTAGACTGTTTGGAGTTCCCATGGGACCTTTTTGACTAATAACTCCATTATATGTAACCCAATCCCAGTAATTAAAGATTAATTTGGTGGCAAGTGATGTCTAGCTGGGGCTCTGCCTCCGTCATTATTGGCCATTTTATTTAGGTCACCGACATATATGTATCTAATTTAGGAAACTCCTCCTGTAAAAGGACTTCATAATACTCCTCCATTGTCCCCTAATATTAGTTTTCTTTGTGTTTCCTCATTCATACTACTCTTCCTTCCAACTCTCTATTTTCCCATTCCAGCCCTCCTTTTATAGATGGATCAAACTGCCCTCCCAATCTCTTACTTTATGCTTAATCTCTGTGGTTCTATGGATTGTTGCTTGGATATCATTTACCTAGCAGCTAATGCCCACATATAAATAAATGAGTATTGTACTTGTCTTTTGGGGATATCTCACTCAGTATGATTTTAACTAGTTCTATCAGTTTACTAGTTAGACTCATAGTTTCATATTTTATAATGAGTGAATAATATTTATTATGAAAAAGTATCACATTTTCTTTTATCCATGCTTCTGTTAAGCAATGTCTAGATTGTTTCCAATGTCTTGCTATTATGAATAAATCTCCAATGAAAATGGTTGAACAAGTGTCCTTCAGTAGAAAGAAATGTTCTTTAGGTATACATCCATGAGTGTCATAGCTGAGGTAGAGTGATTCCCAAATTTCTGAGTTATGGCCACAGCATATGCTATTTTTGTTTTTGTTGTTGTTGTTGTTTTATCTTGGCCATTTCTCACAGAAAGAGTAAAGAATATACATGAAAGGACTCATGACTCCAAGTTGCATATGTAACAGAGAATGGCTTTGTTGGACATCAAAGGGAGGGGAGGCCCTTGGTTCTGAGAAAGCTCAATGCCCCAGGATAGGGGAATGCCAGGACAGGGAAGCAGGTGAGCAGAGGGAAGGGAGGTGGGTTAGGGGGTTTTTGAAGGGAAACCAGAAAGGAGATAATATTAGAAATGTAAATAAAGAAAATATCTAATAAAAAACTTTAAGATAAAAAAAAAACTAGCACATCTTACAAAAAAAGAAATGTGAGATTAAATCTCAAAGTTAGTAAAGAAAATTAGTTGTGTAATTCTCTTTGTGGGACTTCCATATTCTTGGTGAATAATTTGGGGAGTATTGGCATTAACTCCTCTTGAAAGTCTGGTAGAATTCTGAGTTAAACAATGTGGCCCTTTGTTATTTTTGATTGGTAGACTTTTAATTGTGCTTTTATTTTTATCAGGTAAGACAGGTCTATTTAAATTATTTATCTGATCTTTATTTAGCATTGGTAAGTGGTGTGTATTGATAAAATTATCCATTTCTTTTAGATTTCCTGGTTTGGTGTAATGTAGGCATTCAAGGTGTGTCCTTATCATTCTTTGGATTTCCTGGATTTCACTTGTGATGTTCCCCTTTTTATCTCTAATTTTATTAAACTTCAACTTCTCCCGTTACCTTTTAGTTAATTTGAATGTGTTGTGCCAATTTTGTTGATATTCTCAAAGAGCCAACTCCATGTCCCATTGACTTCTTTCTAATTTTGTTTGTTTGTTTCCAATGTATTGACTTCAGCCCAGAGTTTGATTGTTTCTTACCATCTGCTCCTTTGGGTATGATTTCTTTGTATTCTGGAGCTTTAAGCTGATGTTAAATGACTAGTATCAGATTTCTTCAATTTTTTTTAATGTAGACACTTAGTGCTATAAACTTGCCTTTTAGGATCACCTTCATTGTATCCTATATGGTTGCTTATGTTGCTATTCATTTACATTCAATTTTTAGTAATTTGTGTTTTGGTTCACTTTTTTAATAAGTAGTGAGTTGTTCAGGTTTCATGACATTCTATTGTTTCTGTGGTTCATAGCCAATTTTATTCTGCAGTGGTCATATAGGTTGCAGAGCGTTAATCCAGTTTCTTGTATTTGTGGAGACTTGCTTTGTGTGTAACTAGTTATGTAGAACGTGCCATGAGGTGCTGGACAGGTATGTTTTTGTCTTGATGACCTGTCCCTTGATGAGAGAGGGGATTATTGAAGTTTCACATTATTAGTATGTGGAGGTCAATAAATGCTCTAAGCTGTAGTAGTTTATGAACTTTGGTTTGATTATTATGGAATGATGGGAATTTCATTTCTAATCTACTCTGGTGTTCTATATACTTTTTGTACCTTGATAAGCATGTCCTACTTTAGGTTAGGGAAAATTTCTTCTCTGGTTTAGTTGAAAAACATTTTCTCTGCCTTCTTCCTGGATTTTCTCCTTACTCTAATTCTTATAATCCTCAGATTTTGTCTTTTTATATTGTCTGGGATTTTCTGGATATTTGTGACAGGTTACTTTTATATTTAATAGTTTTTGATCAAGGTAACCATTTATTATATGGTACACCCAATGCCTGAGATTTTCCCTTCCATCTCTTATATTCTGTTGGTCAGGCTTGCCTCTGAGGTTTCTGTTTGAGTTCCTAAATTTTTCACTTCCAGATTCCCATAAGCTTTTATTTTCTCTGTTGTTTCTGTTCCTATTTTCAGTTATTGAAATCAATTTCCTTCTATTGTTTCCTTGTGTTTTCATAGATTGCTTTAAGGTATTTATTCATTTCCTCTTTTATAAACCTCTATAATATTAATAAACAATATTTAAGGTCCTTATCTTGTGCTTTAACTCTGTTATATTTCACATAGACTACTGAAGTAGGATTTCTTGGATTTAATAGAGACATATTGCCCTGGTGGTTATTGTGCTTTTATGCTGAAGTTTTAGCATCTGTGTTTGTGACGATTATATATCTTGTCTTTGTTGGTGATTGTTTTGGGTTTTTATTTCAGTTGCTCTCTCTCTTGTTTTTAGGGGTGTGTGTTGGCCCCTGGAGATTATAAGTTAGCTGTGTTTCTAACACTTAGTAATATGGATAGGCTACAGGGAAGATGCTACATTTCCCTGTCATAGTGTCTCTATAACCTTAGTCTATGATCCACACCTACTTCAAATTCATGACAGAAGATCATTGGAATTCACAGACTTGAATGTAATGGTAAGCTCTACTAACTTTAAGACGGATATTTGAGGTATGTCGCTTTCCTTCCTAGCTTGTTCTTTAAGCTTCTCAACTAGAAACTAGGCAAATGCTCTTAAAGTGCATTCCTTACATATATGTTTTTAAGTCAAGAGATAATCCGAAATATTGAACTGGTTCTCACCTGAAATATGTGAGGTGATAAGAAAAGCAAACACAGATCCATGGAGAGGCAAGTGTGAAGAGAAAACAATCAGCCAGCCAAGAAATTTGTTTCCAAAATGCAGTGCCATAAGTAATACTGACTTCATGGAAAGATACCAATAAGGGACCATTGCTGAGAGAAGAGAAATAAAAGTCATCTAAACAAGAATTCAAATTAAGCTTGAACAATCTTAAAAAAATAAAACAACACTCCAAAAGTAAACAGAAGGCTATGAAATGAAATCAGTTGGATATGTATCAAGGACTGTTGCATGTAGACAAAAGCACAATATTAATCTCCGAAACAAACAAACAAGAAGTTACCCAAGTGTCTACCCCTCACTTTGAGGAGTCTTAGTTCCTTAAGGATTGAAGAGTTGCTACTGATTCTGTTGTGTGAGAGCTTGGAATATTGTCCAACAAACAAGCTCACATTTGTCTCTCCATCAAAAAAGCCTGAGACTCCTGGCAGCGAAGAAGCAAAGTATAAAGAATAGGCATCCAAGTTCACTCTATCAATGCGAATCCTTTTTGAATCAAGATTAACATCCTTTGAACTGCCAATGCTTTGTAGAAACAAATGTTATCAGCTGCCTAAGGAGGAACAAAGCTTGAAGGAAAGTGAAATATTGTGTCTCAAACACTTATTCAAATAAACTTGTTGTCTACTTGATTGTCTAATTTCTAAAAGATCTATAATCACATATTTGTGATTAAGTGGAAATGGGTCTGTCTGAGACAGGTTCTGCAGGTGCATTGAATCACCTGTAGCATCTTCTACACTGTTGCTCCTCTACTGAGGAACCACATCTATGGAGGTGTGATCTATTCAATACCACTGGGATACTGTCTTTACATTAAACCATATAAACAATATATTATCTTTCAGACCAAGAGTTATAGAACCTTTGCTAAATTGCTTTGTGCATTCATGACTTTACTTAATGCTAAAACAGACCAAAATGTAGATGCAGCCCATTTAGGCCCTCAGGGTCTGGACTGTATGGAGTGCTAAACATGATCAGTGAGCCAAGAAGCTGTCAGCACCACAATAGCTGGTGCCAAGAGAGGCCCGAGCAAACTGCTCACTGCTGGCCTGCCTCTCTGCCTGACAGTGATGCTGATGGGAAGGACGCGCTGCTGCTGTTCTGGTTCTTGTCAGAGCAAGAAATCAAAAACAGTTCTACAAATAGCCATTTCAGTAACTTCTAGGAACCAAATACAAAACATTACTGTTTTGTGTTAGGGAGAGGGACATCGGAGGCAGACTGACATCTGTGCTATGAATGGTCCATGCCATGCTTTGTCTTGAGCAGTTACAGTCTCTTCTCTAGGCAAGAATGATATCTGGAGGTTGCGAAAAGATTTCAAATTCTTTATAATCCCTTCCAAATTTTATTTTTAGCTCTACAACCAAGTTATTTCTGTAACCACACAGAGAAATAAAAGGTCGGGTAGCTTTGGCATTTATAAGAGTCTTTTGCTTGAAGTAAAAAGAAAAGAAAAATCAAGTGAAGAAAAACAAAAGTACAATCAAATCTGACACATACATGAGAATTAATGTTATGTCAAAGTAGTTACATGAGAAACAATATAATCAATTACAAAATTAACACTTTGTAGTGTTTAATTTTAATTCCAAGTCTTTTATCATGTACTGAATGGGCAGATTTTCCAGTATAAAGCACATTTATTTATCTCAGTATGCACATCAACAAAACCTTTTAGATGGCAAGGAAATCATGATATTGAATAAAACATCCCAAAATGTATAACAACAATGCAATTTATATGCTGCTGTAGTACCTGTGAGACCACAAACATAGCAGAATGTAAAACAGGATCATCAATGTTAAGAAAATATAGAGATAAGAATGTTCTGATCTTCAGACTCCTCATGGGCATACTCAAAGGAGCTACAGGGCAATGAGTACAACCTACCCATGGTGCCATATGTCTTCGACCACTGACATTTGAAGACATTTAAGAATTACTAATAAAATAATGACAAATAAGAGAAAGACTTGGAAGTGATATTTGGTTTATTATTATTATTATTTATTGAAAAGGGAAGTAAGAATACTTTATGATAAAATTAAAGATTTACATGGAAAATATTTCAGATAAACATGTTAAAATTGGCAATTTTCATGGAAAACTAAAGAGTAAAGTGGTAGACATGTAAAACATTACTAAATTAATTGAAATATAGGATAGAAACATTTTATGATAGAATTGAAGATTTATATGGAAACTTTTCTATAGATATAATAATGGTAGACATAAAAGTATTTCTAAGTTGATTGAAAGTGGAATTATAAATATTTTCGGGTAACCTTGATGATTTACATGGAAAATATTTCTGATAAAATTGAAGAAATACATAGAAAAACATGTTAAAATAAAGGATTATCATAAAATTATATAGATAAAATGATAGGCATAAAGATAATTTTAGGTTTATTGAAGGTGGAATTATAAACATTTTCAGATAACATTGAAGATTTACATGGAAAATATTTCTGGTAAAATTCAAGAAATATATAGATAAGCATGTTAAAATTGACTATTTCATGGAAATTTTACATATAAAATGGTAGATATAAAAACTCTTTCTAAATTACTTGAAGGTAGAATTAGAAACATTTGTGATAAAATCAAAAATTTGCATTGAAAACATTTCTGATAAAATAGAGGAAGTATATAGAAAGACATCTTAAAATTGAAAATTGTCATAAAAATAATGCAGATAAAATGGCAGACATAAAAAACATTACTAAATTAATTAAAAGGGACTTACAAACATTTTCTGATAAAATTGAAGATTTACATGAGAAATATTTTGCTAGTCTCTGTCTTTTTATTGGGGAGTTGAGTCCATTGTTGTTAAGAGATATTAAAGAATAGTGATTGTTGCTTCCTGTTATTTTTGATGCTATTTTTATGTTTGGGTGGGTATCTTCTTTTGGGTTTGTTGGAAGAAGATTACTTTTTTTGCTTTTTCTAGGGTATAGTTTCCCTCCTTGTGTTGGCTTTTTCCATCAATTATCCTTTGTAGGACTGGATTTGTGGACAGATATTGTATAAATTTGGTTTTATCATGGAATATCTTCGTTTCTCCATCTATGATGATTGAGAGTTTTGCTGAGTATTGTAGCCTGGTCTGGCATTTGTGTTCTCTTAGAGTCTGTATGAAGTCTGCCCAGGATCTTCTAGCTTTCATCATCTCTGGTGAGAAGTCTGGTGTGATTCTGATAAGTTTACCTTTATAAGTTACTTGCCCTTTTCCCTTGTCGCATTTAATATTCTTTCTTTGTTTAGTGAATTTAGTGTTTTGATTATTATGTGTCAGGAGGACTTTCTGGTCTAGTCCAGACAGTTTGGAGTTCTGAAGGCTTCTTGTATGTTCGTGGGCATCCGTCTAGGTTAGGGAAGTTTTCATCTACAATTTTGTTGAAGATATTTACTGGGCCTTAATGGTGTAAATCCTTGCACTAGTCTATACCTATAATCTTTAGGTTTGGTCTTCTCATTGTGTCCTGGAGTTCCTGGATGTTTTGGATTACAAGCTTTATGCATTTTGCATTTTCTTTGACTGTCGAGTCAATGTTTTCTGTGGTATCTTTAGCACCTGGGGTTCTTCTATCTCTTGTATTAAGTTGTTGATGCTTACATCTATGACTCCTGAATTCTTTCCAAGGTTTTCTATCTCCAGTGATGTCTCACTTTGTGCTTTCTTTATTGTTTTTACTTCCACTTTTAGATCCTAGATGGTTTTGTTCAGTTCCTTCACTTGATTGTTTATGTTTTCCTGTAATTCTTTAAGGGATCTTTGTGTTTCTTCTTTAATGGCTTCTGCCTATTGACCCATGATCTCCTGTATTTCTTTAAGGGATTTTTGTGTTTCCTCTTTAAGGGCTTTTACCTGTTGACCGATGTTCTCCTGAATTTCTTTAAAGGAGTTATTTAAGTCTTTCTTGAAGCCCTCTATCATCATCATGAGATATAATTTTAAATACAACTCTTGCTTGTCCAGTGTGTTGGGGTGTTAGAGACTTGCTATGGTGGGAGAACTGGGTTCTGATGGTGTCATGTGGTCTTGGTTTCTGTTGGTAGGGTTCTTGTGCTTGCCTTTCGACATCTGGTGCTAGTTGGTATTCTTGTCTCTGGCTGGAGTTTATTCCTCCTCTGGGCCTGTAATCCTATGTCCTTACTCCTCTGAGCTCAAAAGTGAAAGCACTGCTGGAAGAGCTCTCTCTCCTGGCAGGCTATGCACAGAAGGCTGTGGAGTCTCCTGGCTCCCTGGTGCAAATGGTGGCAGGAAGACTTCCATCCCAGCTGCTCCACTAATCTTAGGTCCTGTGTGTTCCTAGCTGGTCCACTCCAGAGAGTAGAAGCAATATTTGTAACTCTCTGACATTCTCATGACTTTAAACACATAAAAAAAGTGACTTGGGGAAAACTGGATGTGTTGTAAAGGGCTTTGTAGGAGTACAAAGCAAGCTTTTATTTTATTAAGCTCTCTAAATTCCAACTTGATTAACAGATGATTTTTAAATGTTTATTTTATTTTTAATGATATGTGGGTAGGATGGGTGTGTTCACCTATGTAGAGGTACCATAGGAGGAAAAGGAGGCCTGAGGTGTCTGTCACTTTGCCCTTGAACTAGACTGACATGACAGTCTCTCCAGATCCATAATCAAGAGACTTTTAATATAAACATGGTATGTTGAAAAATTACTTTATTATTATTATTATGATTAAATATGTAAAAGCACACATACTTACACTTATAACACATACTTTTCTTAGTTTCTGTTTATCTAAAGTTCAAGTCAACCCAAACATGATAAACTATTTAAAGAAAATTATATGAAGAATGTTTTGTGATTCATTAATATTTTCAAATATTTTTTAGACATACTACTTATTCTTGAATTAATTATCCTCTTTCTTCTTTTCTGTTTATATGCTCAATGAAGTCTTTTAGTAAAACAGATTTTAATTGCTGTATTTTTTGTGTGTGGTATTTTGCTTGCAAGTATATCTGCATCAGATTTTCTCCTAGTATCTGAATAGTCCAGAAGAGGGTATTGGATCTCCTGGAACTGTACCCATGATCAGTTGTGAGTGATACTATGGCTATTGGGAAGTAAACCTGAGTTCTGCAGAAGAGTAGATACAGCCTCTAGCCACTGAGAAATTGCTTTATCCTCACTGCCCCATTAGTTCTTCAATTGCTGCATTTCCTGATTAATTCTTTCATTGTGGTGTGATTTATCATTTACAAAACATGCTATATGCATGAGGTAGACTATGACACTTCTGTAACTATATATGATGCATTTTAATCATATTGTCCTCCTCTGTCACTTCCCGCATTCTACTTCACCCTCCATTCCCAGGGTAGTCCCATTCAATGTCATATCTGCCTGGGTTTTTATTGTTGTTTTTATTGTTGCCCTGTTGTTGTTGTAGTTCTACATTTTCACATATGGAAAAACTGGTCATAAGGGACTAGCTTCTTCCACTTACTCCATGACCTCTATCTTAAAACACTTTTATCTGAAAACAAGATAATTTACTGTTTAAGTTAAATTCTTATAATGGTTGTTTCATCTTTTGCTTGTTTGCTTTTTGTTATTTCAAGACAGGGTTTTATTTGTAGCCATAGCTGTCCTGGACCTTGCTGTGTGGATAAGGCTGGCCTCAAATGCAGGGATCTTCTTGCCTCTGCCTTTTGAGTACTGGGATTAAAGGCATGCACTAGGTTATTTTTTGTTTTCTTGGTTGTTTTTGTTTTTTTGTTTTTGTTTTTTATTGAATATATTCTTCATTTATATTTCAAATGTTATACCCCTTCCAAGTTCCCCCTCCCCGAAAACCCCCAAACCATCCTCCCACCCCTTTCCTCCAAGAATATGCTCCTCCACCCATCCCACTCCCATGACTGCCCCCCTCTCAGATTTCCTCATGCTATGGCATCTATTGAGCCTTCACAAGATTAAGGACCTCTCCTCCCACTGATACCCAACAAGGCATTCCTCTGCCACTCATTTGGCTGGAACCATGGGCACCCTTTGGTTGATGGCTTAGTCCCTGGGAGCCTTGGGGCATCTGGTTGGCCGGTATTATCATTCTTCCCATGGGGCTACAAACCTCCCAACCTCCTCCATCGAATAGAGAGTTAATATCCAATATTTACAAAGAACTCAAGAAGTTAGAATCCAGAGAAACAAATAACCCTATTAAAAAATGGGGTACAGAGCTAAACAAAGAATTCTCAATGGAAGAATACTGGATGGCTGAGAAACACCTATAGAAATGCTCAACATCCTTAATCATCAAGGAAATGCAGATCAAAACAATCCCTTTAGTGACCTAAAATTTTTCATGAAAATGAAAACTTATATTTAGAAGTTGGCAACAACTCCTCCTATATTAAGACAGAAACCTCCTATACATGCTGTATATTTTGAGTGGCATATATCACCAGGGATTCTGTGTGCATTCATGAGCATGTGTAAGATGTGGGCCTGAATACCTGTGGAGGAGTCCCAGCATGGGGGTGGGGTGGGGAGTGGGGGGATGTGCAAGTTCTTGGTCTGGTCTGGCGGCAGGGAACACTGGGAGGCCTGTTCCATTGCTCCAGCATGACTGGTTTAGATGAAAGGAGACAGCCCATGGTTTTTCAAATTTATTGTAGAAGAGTAGGATGAGAGAGGGGATGTAGAGTGGTAAAAGTTGGCTATGGCCATGTGGAAAGAGGGGGAAGAGAATAGGGAAAGAGAAAGGTAAAAGAAGGGAGTCAGGGGAGAGTGAGAGAGAAAGGAAGAGGCCAAGAGGAGCGGGTGGACAAGCATCCCCTTTTATAGTGGACCAGGCTGCCTGGCTGTTGCCAGGTAACTCCGGTTGGTGGAGTAGCAGGGGTTTGGGACAGGCATTGTGCTATGTGACTGATGGTCACAGGGCTATGTCCAACAGTAAGTGAGCTTGTGTATAGACTTTTTTTAAAAATAGTATGTATTAATTCTTTGTGAATTTCATGTATTCTGAGTTCATCATATTCATTCTTGATAACTCCTTCAAGATCCATGCTAGGTCTCATACCAAACCAACTTTGTGCCTTCACTTTTGTTAAAACAGAAAACAAAACAGTGAGACCACTTTGTGCAACCATACAAACTAAGAGTATTATTATTGTTGAAAATCAATATTCCATGATCTTGACATTTTGTTGTTGTTGTTTGGTAGTTTTTGTTTGTTGGTTTGTTTGTTTGGTTGGTTGGTTGTTTGGTTGACTAAATATTTTGCTTTAGCTTTTGTTTGTTTTGTTTTGTTTTGTTTATTTAATCAGTCTTCCTTTCTATCCCTATCCCAGACTCTAAGTTGATCTTTCTGGTTTTAAACTCTCTATGTTGACCTGGCTGCCCTGAAACTCAAAGAGATTTACTCAGTTTTGCTACTGAGTGTATCACCATGTCTGGGACATGATCTTGACTTTTTAATTGTTTAGAAACAAAATCTGATTTTTGTCTGTATCAGACAAAATTAAATCTAAGTTTAATAAATATGGGTAAGCCCAATCCAGGTCACCTGGACTATTCTTTTTCTTTCCTTTGTTTGGTTCTTTGGATTTGTATTTGCTTTTCATACTCTTGATTGAGTTCAACTCTTTCTGAATCTTGTTTTTCCTAGTTATTTTATTTATTTATTTATTTATTTATTTATTTATTTATTTATTAACTTACTTACTTACTTATAATCAGACCACCACTGCAGGGACATGTTCATTATTTCACCATCTTTTCTATCCCTTCCTTTGTTATGAGTTGGCTTACTTTTAAAATAATGGTTTAAATAATTTTAAATATAAAATGACTTTAAAATAGTTTTAAAAACGGCTTCTATAAAAAGAACTGTATTATTTAAATGTACAGCTATCTTAAATCTACAGAAAGTAGATATGTTTACTTCAAAATTCTCATTATGTTAAACCTATATGTACCTGACCTTCTGGATAGATGGAAGAAGCCTCTCTTTTATAGGCTATAGTCATAGTGAAAATAAAGATTGTGGTAAGTGTTAGGAAATCCACCTCTCATGGGTCAAATGGTCTCCAAAGAAGTACCTGTCAGTCAATAGCCTAATTTTCCCACATATTGCCTATTCCTAAGGGTAAAACTCCTATTTTGTTCCCTGTTTTTGGATTCCATTCCCCACAAACACCAAGACCTTGGGCCTAAAAGTTTCAAATGTACACTTAGAAAAGTACTTTTCTTCCTAACCTAGTTAACTTTTTCTTCTGCCAGTCTATGTATATATCTATATCTATATCTATATCTATATCTATATCTATATCTATATCTATATCTATATCTAATCTTTATCTATATCTATATCTATATCTATATCATCTATATCTATATCTATCTATATATATATACATCTACATCTACATATACATCTACATATACATATACACATATACACATATACACATATACACATATACACATACATATACATACACACACACAGACACACACACAGACACACACATATGTTGAGGAGGTTAGGGTGATTCCATACCAGGCTTCAAATTGGCAGTGAAGGATTTACAAGGCATAAATCTCTGTTTTTGAGAACTAGGCAATTCCAGGCAAGTCCAGGTCTCAGAAGCTGCCCTGCCACCAGGACTGAGACAAGCCCAATGGATCAGCAGCAGTTTCCGGAATTCCTCAGCAACAGTTTTCAGACCTCCCCATCAAGGTTTCAGCCCATACACCCATAATGGCATATCTGTAGAGATGGACCCAACATATTAACACATAGGTCACCTTCCTCAGAATTTTCTAATGTGCTTTAAATCAGCCCTGCAAGTTTACTTGGTTGTCTCTCTATTCTGATAATGGATGACTCCACCATACTAAACTTCTGCAGAATAAAACAGTCTTTGTGCTTACACGCTATTTGAGTCTGGAGTATCACTCTTCAGCAAATCATGGACCCTTATAATATGTGTATATGGTTATGGGTATGAATGTATGTATGTATATGCATGTGGAGAGAGAGAGAGAGAGAGAGAAAGAGAGAGAGAGAGAGAGAGAGAGAGAGAGAGAGAGAGAGAGAGAGAGAGAGAGAGAGGTGTATTGCATCCTATGAATCCAGATGGTTCTTGTATCCCAGACACCTCCAAAGTAGTTACCTGAGGTTGGTCCAGTCTACCCTCACAGATGCTATAACTGGGCTTGATCTTTCCTAAAGATGGTCCAACAGATACTAGACAACAGTGAAACCACCAGCTTTCCCAGAGGTTGACCACATCCCAATTTCAGGGACATTGAAGAGATCTTTGCCCTCAGCAGGAAGTACTCTAAAGAACAAAACACCCTCACTTCTGCCCCGTAATCACCCATTCCTAGTTCCTCATTTTTAAACAAAAAGGGAGGAATGTCAGCTTGAAGGAGGTTCCACTAAGTTTCTCCCACAGAACTAGCAATGGCTTCTATCATCATCTGCTACCTCCTGGTGTTTCAGGTGGGGGCTGTTCACAGAGGTTCCCAGCCAGTCTCTCCCTCTGTTCCTCCCCATCCCTTTCTTTCTCTGTGCTCCATCCTCTTCACTGCCCCATGATTCTGCTCATGTCTTCCTGCCTAAATGTCTACCTGTCTGCCTTTAATCCCCTGCAGGTCCTTACTCCCCTCCATTTTCCCAATGAATGAATGACTTTACTATTGTAGCCAAAAGCTCTTGATAAAGGTTATCTAGAATCTCTCTGAATTATCCAAAAACTTACCAGTCATATTGTTAAGGCAGCCCCATGCCAAGGTTTACCCATGTGTTGATAAAAAGAGAAAGATGTATAAGAATATGTTCTATGGGGTGTAGTAAGTTATGTGCCTCAGTGGACCCTTCTCCCTGAGGGCCCAGCCACATGATGTATAGTATGGTATGGTATAGTATAGTATAGTATAGTATAGTATAGTATAGAATATTATAGAATAGAGTTCATTCAGGGCATGGGGAGGGAAGTTAAGAGGGTAGTAGAGGCAGAGAAAGTCAGAGAGTGGGAGAGTGGAAAGATGCTGGCCATGACAATATAGAGAGAGGGAGGAAGGGAATGAGGAAAGAGAGAACATGAGAGCAAGAGACCAGAGGAGAGCAAGAGGAGGGAGGAGGGGACAACTAGCCCCTTCTATAGTGGGCCAGGCTTACCTAGCTGTTGCCAGGTAACTGGGGATGAACATGCCTGACTATTGCCAGGAAACTGTGGGGTGGAGTTTAGACACCACCCTGCTAACACTTATAGAATAGCAGAGTGCTAACAGAGCTACAGAAGCATAATAGAGAGGTTAATTGGTTATTACACTTTGTGGACCATAAATAAAATAGCAGTAAGTATGGTCCTCTGTTCCACATTTTTGCCAGAGCTACTATGTGACCTTTCTTTTCTGCTGGAGAAATGATGCTAAAGCTTGAATTTGTTTTCGTTTTAAACAATTGACTCTTATGCAACAGTTTGAAAAAGGAGATCTCACTAAAAACAATGGTCATTTCATGAATGAAGAGACATCCCAACATGTTAAGAATCTGTTATTCAGGGTAAGAAAATAAAACACCCAAAACCAGAAGATGTGCACTTTATTTATTGTAAGGGGAGTCTGCTGATAGGAAATTCCTGTAATGCTGCTGTAAATACGTATTTAATGTGTACTCATGCTTTCTTGCTGAAAGATGTGATGTGGATGTTCTAAGATATTAAATTTGCATTTCCTTCGCCCAGATGTTGTAATTATGTAATTGTGTCACAAAACTCATCTCCATAACCACTCTCTAGGGATTTCATGATTTACCACCTTTGCTTCATTACACAAATTAACACCAACACAAACTCTCTCCCTGGGTTACCTTTGTAATTTTAAATGATATAATTGCTTTAGAGGCCTGTACAAGCTATTAATCAGAGATATTTTAATTGAATGTAAGGTGATAATTGCCTTTCACTAGAAAATTGGGTGTGTGAAAGCTAAGAGAGAAACTGAAAGAGTGTTAGTCGAGGTTATTTAGCTGGATCGAGGTAGCACAGAAATCTCAAGTCGTTGCTTCGACTTTTGGAGGAGACAGAAAGACTGGAGGACAGTACACGCTGGAGTAACTCTGTCCTGTCTCATGTCCTGGTTTGAAGTCATACACTTAGAAAGACCATGCTTCCACCCTTAATGAGTGCCCCATGCTGCTGCAAGGTGACAAATTGGCAACTTCAGGGAAAAGAGTCTCGCATCCAGAGACTGGATACCAGATTGATGGTGACAGGCATAAATCCTCCTATCACACCTCCACCAGTTCATCCCAGCCAAGATCACAAAGAGCTGGCAGCCTCTGATGTCTGCTCAAGATTCATATTCTCTGACCTGTTTGGCTTCTGCCTCTCTGCAGAGACCACCAGCAGGGGAGCTAATTATGCTTAGTTGTAACTTGGGCCTCCCTTCCTCCAAGATTAGTTGAGTCAGGGTCACATCCTTTATAACAATTCTCTGCCCTGCTGTGAACAGCTATTAACTAGTAAAGGACTTGTTTCCAGCATCCATCCTGTGGGACTGTTGCAAACCTAGAAGAAAAGGGTGTAATAAATCCTTTGAGACATCCAAGTCTCCTCTAGCCTTGCAAAGGTCTTAAATGAGTTTTTTTTTTTTATTTTTAATCCTCATTTTTTTTCTCTCTCACTTTACAAGCAGTATGATTTTGCTCACTGTCTGGTCTTTGCGTGTTTCGGCATAAGCAGTTTTAGGCTTTATTTAAGTGTCTCATTTCCAAGTGCTCATGACTTTATGCAGGGCTTGCCACACATCACTCACGCCTTATTTTGTAGGGCGAGTGAGTAATTAGCATCTTTCACAATTAGCCAGGATTTGCTCTGCTAATTTCATTCCTTGATGGAAGGTGCTAACTTGGTGTGAAACTGTAATATTCAGGGTGATTTATTAAGTCTCTGCTGATGGGTGGAAACCACATGCTTGCCCTCCCTGTTGAGAAAGTTAACAGCACACATTTGAAAGAGATGCTATTTGAAAAGTTGTGCTGGTGTGATTGAATGTGTGAATGTATAATGAAGTCAACACAGATAGCCCCTTTCTGATAAAATTGTAGTATAATCATGTGGCAATTTCATTAAAAAAAAAAGACACCGAAGGAAGAAATATGTGTGCATTCTCAAGAGTAGCTACCCATCATAGTGTCATATATATTATGGTATAGAGGAAAAAGTTATACCTGTTCTGTTGTTGTTTTGGTTTTTTAGCAACAAACAAAAGTTTTTACACTGACATGAAAGGATTGTGCCTCTTAACACAGGCACAAAATATTTTGAAGTAAAGCCAAAATTAGAAAAATTGGCTATTTTATTTCTTATTATAAGCATAAAACCCTCATATTCTGTTGAAAAAAATCCTTATTTTTCTTGAGATAAGGTCTCAACATGTATAACCAGACTAGCTTTCAACTCATACCTCTTGCTCCAGGAAGTTTCCATGATTCGATCAAGAATGATACCATGGATTCAAATGGTATGCACAACAGAATGTTTATTGTTTTGGTTTGTGTTTGTTTGTTTGTTTGTTTGTTTTTTATTCTGCAGAAGTCCAGCCTGCTGGGATCTCTCATACCAAGATGGAGACCCGGATGTGAGCTTGCAGACCTGATTTAAAGCCCATAAGGGGACTTCTGGGGTAGGGGTAGGTGACCTCTCTCTTAGTCTGTTGAGTCCATCTCTAGGACATTCCAGAACTATTGGGTGGGGGCGCTAGAAACCTCCTGGGGAAGTCTGGAAACTGATGCTGGCCCATTGTCCTCATCTCAGGCCATGTGGCAGGCAGCTTCTAACTGCAAAGCAGTTACTGACAAGCTGCCTGACACCTGGATTTTTTTGTTTTTGTTTTTGTTTTTGTTTTCTGTTTTTTGCTATTGTTTTTGTTTTTCCTAGTAAATGACTTACCTAAGCTTGCCTGGCCTTGCCCAGTTCTTAGGTATAGTCTCCTGATCTGCCAATTTGAAGCCTGTCCTGCAATCAGCCTTGTCTTCTCACTCCTGCCTCCTGAATATGGAAATTACTTTACCCAAACTGAGTAGGCTCTATTATGTGTTAGAGATATATTATATTATACATTACATATATCCATATATATATATATATATATATATATATATATATATATATATATATATATATACACAGAGAGAGAGAGAGAGTGAGAGAACCATAGTAAAGCAATTATGTCAAGCATGTATTATCATTGTCTCTTCATTAAAGTATGAATTATTTTGGCATGTGTGCAGATTCATTAACATTTTCATTAAAAAATGTTTTATGGGGCACTGGACAGGTAACTCAGTGGTTAAGAGCATTTGTTATTCTTGTGGAGGACTGGAAAACAGTTCCCAGTACATTTATGATGACTTAAAATTATTCGTAGCTCCAGGTCTAGGGATCTTTTCCCTATTTTGATCTCCTCGGACACCATGTATATATATATATATATATATATATATAGTTCAGAGACATGCAGGCAAAACAAGCACACACACACACAGACACACACAGACACAAAAATTATATGTACACACAAAAAAAATCTTAAATAATTCTAAAAATGTTTTATGTAATTTTATACATGTAGATTGATAAATATTCCCTTGTCATCTTTTAGAATAATTTTTAAAATCATATGAAGAATTACAATAGAATATCTATTTAAAATTCAAATTACTTATAAATGGGAGAAAATATGGGGCTAAAACTCATCAGAGTTTATATTTATGTATTTATTTATTTGCTTACTTATTTATTTACATTTAAAATGCTGTCATCCTCCCAGGTCCTGGCTCCCAGAGTCATCCCCCATCTCTCCTCCCCCCATCCCTCATCTCATCAAGACTCTGCAGGGACAGCTGCATCCTCTTCTAGTGTACCCAGACAGGCAGCCCAATATGTAAGGGCCTCAGTATAGCTGCTTTATGCTCCTTGGTTGGTGGCTCAGTCTATGAGAGCCCCAAGGGTCCAGGCTAGTGGACTCTGTCTTCCTGTAGAGTTTCTCTCCTCTTCGGGGCCTTCAATCCTTCCCCTGAATTCTTCAGTAAGAGTCCCAACCTTCATCCAATGTTTGGATGTGGATAGCTGCATCAGTTACAGACAACTGCTGGGTAGAGCTTCTCAGAGGACAGTTCTGCTAGACTCCTGTCTGCAGGCATAACAGAGTACCAATTATACTGTCAGGCATTGGGGCTTGCCAATGGGATGGGCCTAATTTTGGCCAGTTATTGGTTGGCCATTTCTTCACTCTCTGTTTCATCTCTGTCCCTGAATTGCTTTTAGACAGGATGAACTTTGGGTCAACATTCAGTTAGTCCAGCACGATTTGTTGGAGATGATTTTTCCCCATTGTATGTTTTTGGCTTCTTTGTTAAAAATCAAGTATCCATGGGTGTGTGTTTATTTCACCATCTTTGATTCAGTTTCATTGGTCAAACAGTTTATTTCTATACAAATACCATACAGTTTTTTTTTTTAAATCACTATGGCTTTGTTGTACAGCTTGAGATAAGGGTTAGTACAGCCTGAAACAAGAATTTCTTTTACTATTCAGAATTGTTATCAGGGATTTTGTTTTAATTTTTTTAAATTTTTATTGGTTATTTTATTTATTTACACTTAAACTGTTATTCCCCTTCCTGGCTTTCCCCCTGAAAACTCCCTATTCCATTCCCCCCCTCTGCTTCTATGAGGGTGCTCCCCCTCCCATCCACTCCTGCCCCACAGCCCCAGCATTCCCCTACACTGAGGCATCAAGCCTTCACAGGACTGTCATCAGGGCTTTAAATATAAATAATCATTATGTTTTGTGTTTATTTTTATAAAAGAGAGATTAGTTTTAGTTAAAAAAGTTTGTCTTTTATTTAAAACATTATTATTATCTTGTAAAATATTATTGCTACTGTTATTTTTATCTGATATGTATGAGGGGATTGAATTTCTGTCTGTGCACTAAGTGTTTACTTGGTGGGCTCAGTAATCAGAAGTGGGCATCAGTTCTTCTGGAACTGGATTTACTGACAGTTTTTTTTTAATTTATTGATATATTTATTTACATTTCAAATGATTTCCCCTTTTCTGGACCCCCACTCCCCGAAAGTCCCATCAGTCCCCTTCCCTCCCCCTGTTTTCCCACCCCACCCTTCCCACTTCCCTGTTCTGATTTTGCTCTATACTGCTTCACTGAGTCTTTTCAGAGCAAGGGGCCACTCCTCCGTTCTTCTTGTACCTCATTTGATGTATGGATTATGTTTTGGGTATTCCAGTTTTCTAGGTTAATATCCACTTATTAGTGAGTGCATACCATGATTCATCTTTTGAGTCTGGGTTACCTCACTTAGTATGATATTCTCCAGCTCCATCCATTTGCCTAAGAATTTCATGAATTCATTGTTTCTAATGGCTGAATAGTACTCCATTGTGTAGATATGCCACATTTTTTGCATCCACTCTTCTGTTGAGGGATACCTGTGTTCTTTCCAACTTCTGGCAATTATAAATAGGGCTGCTATGAACAGAGTGGAACATGTATCCTTATTACATGCTGGGGAATCTTTTGGGTATATGCCCAGGAGTGGTATAGCAGGATTTTCTGGAAGTGAGGTGCCCAGTTTTCGGAGGAACCGCCAGACTGATTTCCAGAGTGGTTGTACCAATTTGCAACCCCACCAGCAGTGGAGGAGTGTTCCTCATTCTCCACATCCTTGCCAACACCTGCTGTCTCCTGAATTTTTAATCCATTCTGACTGGTGTAAGGTGAAATCTTAGGGTTGTTTTGATTTGCATTTCCCTAATGACTAATGAAGTTGAGCATTTTTTTTAAGGTGTTTTTCTGCCATCTGAAGTTCTTCAGGTGATAATTCTTTGTTTAACTCTGTACCCCATTTTTTAATAGGGTTGTTTGGTTTTCTGGAGTCTAACTTCTTGAGTTCTTTATATATATTGAATATTAGCCATCCTTGTCTCCTTGTACTAAGCTCAAATCCAAATGGATCAAGGACCTCCACATAAAGCCAGACACTCTCAAGCTAATAGAAAAGAAACTGGGGAAGACCCTTGAGGACATCGGTATAGGGAGAAAGTTTCTGAACAGAACACCAATAGCATATGCTCTAAGATCAAGAATTGACAAATGGGACCTCATAAAATTACAAAGTTTCTGTAAGGCAAAGGACACCATCAAAAGGACAAATCGGCAACCAGCAAATTGGGAAAAGATCTTCACCAATCTTACTACAGACAGTTTTAGGAAACTTATAAGTATCGGTAATTGAACTAATCAATTGTTAATTAAATAGGTCCTTTGGTAGAAGAATAGTCAGTGATTGTAACTTCTTACCCATCCCTCTAGTACCATCTTAAATGATTTTAAGAGAACAGTAGAATTATTTTTTTCATCAACTTATCTACAAAATATGCAAGGTATTCTCTTCTAATTTATTGTTATATATTTCACTTTCAAAGGGAATTTTCCCTTGTATTTAAGGTATTGAAATTAGGAAACTATATATATATGTATATATGTATATATATATATATATATATATATATATATATATATATATATATATATGAGAGAGAGAGATACTTATAGTGTAATGTGTGACCTAATTGTTCTATTGTTATTCAATCACAGACTCATGAGAAAAATCCTTAGTTGTTTCAATTCTGATTGTTCATTTCAATTTTTCTACTAATTGCATTTCTGGTAAATATTAATATGTCATATTTCAGAACTTTGCAAAAAAATTGATATATGTCAACATGTAATGTAATAGTTCTATTCTTTCCACAAGAGAAAATTACTATCTTTCTCATACTCAAAACTTTCTTCTCAGTTACCATACTCACAGTACTTTTTAAATTTTCATCATGCATTTAATCCTTCTTTGAGTCTCCATTTCAGAGCTGCTCATCCTAAATACCTTTCCTCACTGCAAATTAGGTGCTTTGGTTTCCATGGCAACGGTCCTTGGCCAATTTCATTTTTGCTGACTTGCTTTCTCTCTTTTGTACCTGTCTGGGAGTCTCCCTGACACTGCCTTGGGCATAGATGCTGAGTTTACCACTTCAACCCCCTCCTTATATTTAATAACTGTTTATGAATGACTTACAACTTCATCATCATCCATACATTTTTGGTTGATAGACACCTTGAATACTGAGGGGGTATTTTTAGAGAAAGAACATTTCAACATCAAATTGACTGACTAGTATAGACCTAAATAGGAAACCAAAATTTAAGCAAACAACTAGGAAATGAGTTTATGAAGTATACATTCACTTGAGGAATAATCTTTGGAGCAATAAATACCATTCAGGAAAAGAGAAATTTCTAATACAAATTATGCCCTGGATTTTTAAGGACCAAGGAAGAGTCATAATTGGAAATGGGATAGAAAGGAAAGTATGTAGATCGGACTGGACCTTGCAGGTCACTCTAAGTGTGGGCTTTTACTGAGAATGAATAGGTGTCTCAGAGATAGTTCTGAGCAAAGGATCAATAAAGTAATATCTATAAGTTGGTAAAAGTGTAACATTCAAACAGAAACAGGACAGGTCATGAATATGTGTAAATTAAACACATCCATATAAAATCATTTCCTATGATACCAAGGGACAGAACTAGAACTTAAGACCTCATCTCTGTTTCCAGTCACTGTTTGCACTGTAAGTTTGATGACAAGTATCTATAAGAAGACTTATAAATCTCTACAACTGAAGTTATTAGGTGGAAGATATGACTTCTGAGTTACATGGAATTTCTTACCTGTCATATAACTTCATCTAAGTCATTTTGTGAAGAGCAGAAGAGTCATCAACTTTGCACCTAGACAATCTTACATCACAACATTGGCAAATGCAAAATGAGTTCTAGCTCTCATCTAATATTTATTCATTTTCTATAAATTTCTATAAATAATATTATACTAGGGCAGCTTATTATGCCTAGAGTATTCCCAAACTGTTGGTTTTTAGAAACCAACAATTATACATTCTGTGTTTAGAATTATCCTGCTATATGAACAAAGATCTTGGTAAACCTGGTACCTATTTTCTTTACCTTCTGGGGATTATACTCAAGCATACACCTCTACAATGATACTGAAGAAAACATGACATCATTATAAAAACATTATTAATTTCAATTCTTTTAAATTCTTTGAATTAGTATAATTTTAGAGACATATTATAAAGTTTAATGTGATGGTTTTTCGTTTTAATTTTTCAGGAGGGGCCACTCCATGTATACAACATTTTTATTTTGACTTAACACTAAATTTTGAGGAGTTTAATGAATCAGTGTTTAAGTAATAAGTTCATATATTTGCAAAGACCTCTTCAGTTGCAATACTAAAATCTGAATACTTTTTCTATTTTTGTTGAAGCATTTTATATTTCAGTGTGATACATCTTTATTAGGCTAAATTGAACAGCCTTTCATTGCTTGTATACCACCAGAAAAGCATTTAAGACACAGAGCTAATGATGGAATCCACACTCTCAAATAATTTAGAGACATCACACAAGGGTAGATAAAGGAAACTTTAATAAATATTTGAATAAAGCTTTTTGGATTATTATTTTGGAAAACTTTATTTACCATAAAGATGAATAGCTCAATAACTAAAAGGATAAAATATTTTCTTATAAAAACTGCAACCAGGCTTGTAATAATACACCTAATTCTCCATATTAGAATATGACATACAACTAAGAAAATTTTATGTTTTGCTGATTCTTCCTTCAATGATTTCATATAAATATCAGTAATATATTTTGACAGTTTGAGTTTACGGGGCCAGTTCCAGCGGGGTTTTTTTTCTAGTCAGTTCTCCTTGAGGCTGGTAGGGGGAAGAGTATCGGTGGAGAGTTAGACTTTTGTCTTGTGAGTTATTTCAGGTTGCTGTATAATTATTAAAAGCTTACTTATCTAACTTCAATTTGCTTTGCTACTGTAGCTGACCTGGCTTCTGTGTTCCTCTGAGACTAGAAACTGCAGTTTCTGGCACTTAGCACCTCATCCTAAACCAGCAAGGGATTAAGTAAAATAGTATTTGTTCTATCTCAGCAAGAACTGCACTGCTCCAACTTTTAGCCTGCTGGTAGAAGTTGCAGGAAGAAAAAGGGACACCTTGAAAGTTATTTTAGCATTTATTTCTGAACGGTAAAATGGTTCCTATGAAAGTTCTCTAAGAAAAAGTGGAAAGACAGAATGAATGAAAACCAGGAATAAGGGAAAAAGTTCACTCTGCTCTCCTCTCTTTGTCCTCAGCACTTACACATCTTCCAGAATATGTGATCACATGGTAAGAAAATGCGGCACAAGTTTACACATAAATTCAAATCATAAATTGAATAAGAATTTTACTACAGTGAATGATTACATGCATATCCATTAGGAGTAATGGTCTAGCCAAACATTCATCACCTGTCATTGCTCCACAGGTTCATTGAAAGTTAAAAAACATAACTAAGTTATTAGTGAAGTTTTATATAGACAAACCCAGTCTCAATACTTTATCTTCTGTCCTAGTACCTATAGCAAATCATTAGTTTTCTTTTTATGACCTTTGGTTAACGGTTTTATAACCTCTTGGAATGTGCTCTGAGTATTAGAAAGGCTGGTTACTATCTAGAAGAAATTATCTGGTGACACATGGGAGACTGGCAAAGTTCTCCTTGCACTTTTGACCATCAGAAAAGGACCTAAAAGCAGTCCCACTATAAAAAAGTTAAATAAATACTGGTATAATTTTATGAATTCTTATAGGATAATCATTAAGAATTAAAAGGCCATCTATTTGTCTATATAGCATAACTACAAGACAATATTATCTTCACAGTTATGCAGAGATCTGATCAAAGGGTTGGGATAATACCTAGTGATTATTATATATGCAGTAACAACAGGAAAAGCATATTAATAGCAAGAATATTTCCTAAAATAATTTTCTCTTGGAGCTGCTTATTAGAGTTTTGACAGAGATTTTAATCTAAGCCAGTCATCTCAGGAAGATCACCTGCTAGTGATTTGCTTGTCTGATTTGTTTGCATCTCTTAAAAATGTGGAGTACATTTTGAGATGTAACAGCAATTAAACTTAGGAAACCTGACAAAGTTGAAAGGGTATCACCATCAGAGAGACAGGATTAATATTACAAACACATTGTTGGACTAGATAAAACACTCAATGCCTTAAACAAGAAGATGATGTGAAAATAAGATTTGCCAAGTATAATGGCACAAAATGGTTATTAGAGTGTATTTAAACTAAAGAATCTTAGGGTAACAGTTTAATGCTTTTGTTTCTTTGGTATTTTAAAATGTTTAGTGACTAGAAATTCACTTGAAAAAGTAGTAACTCTGCCTATTCATGCTTTGTTTATAACTGTCCTAATACACTGAAATTTACCACAATCATTGCAATATGCTAAGAAAGCAAGGATTTATTTGAGCCTAACATAGGCCTTATAACATTGATTCCCTGAGAGTGTAACACATTCATAAAAATACATCTTATTATAAATTAAATTGTACTATACTAAAATTGCTTCAGAATCATATTCTGGAAAAGATTTTTTTTTTCAAAGCTAGAACTATCTAAAGTTACTTGATCTGAATCTCATTATATAAATGGGATACTTGTGAGTACATTTGATACATTTGGGGATTTTCTGGGATGATTTCGATTTGATACAAAGAGAAGATTCTTTGAGGACAGGCTGCAGCTATACTTATCTGTATGCAAAAAGATAAGGTATAGAATGTATTAAGTAATTATGCTAGTCTTAAAAAGCGGTGGTGGTAATAATATATCGTTTTTAAAGTCCATGATTTGCTAGCAGTATATGGTATGATTTCTTTCCATTTGAGATATTTCCTAGTATCCAACTTATACATAAAGTAGTATAGACAGCTAAAGACCTATGGGAAAGGGGAAATTAGCTTTGTCCAAGTATGTGTCTCCATATTGTTTATTTAATACAACATAGTCTTTCCTGAGACCATATACATGCAAACAACAAACATGAACCCAGTAGGTTGTATTTACATATTTTGGTGTGTGTGTGTGTGTGTGTGTATGTCTGTGTGTCTGTGTGTCTGTGTGTGCATGTGTGTGTGTCTGTGTGTGCAAGCACACATACATATGTGTAAAATGAGCATAAAGTAACTATTAATTTGAGAGTAAGAAAGCACTGGGAGTTAGAAGGAGGGCATTTGTTAGGTGCAGGAAAGGGAATGAGAATGGTGTAATTTTATCTTAATTAAAACTGTATGAAAATAAAAATAAATAAAAGAAGGAACTCAAATTGTTCAATAGTTTTCCTGTGCCCATGGCTTGAACATAATGCCCATTTTCTGAATTATCAAAGTTCCCGCTGTCCTTTTATAGTTGGTTTCATTTCCTTCTTCTGGAAAAGTGATAAACACAAAAACTATTTAACAGAATTCTACAGATTTTGGTAAAACTTTAAAAAAAATAATAAAAATGTTCAAGATCTTTGTCTTTTTAAACCTTTGTAGTATTTTTTCATTTTTTCTTTGATGCTGTGCACTAGACTCTATTTTTTATTGTTGTTGTTTTCCTGAAATTATGCTTCAATTAGGCTAAATAAAAGTTTGACCTTGAAACGTATGCCTGGCTTATTCAGAAAGGTAGATAAATATTATTCTGATAAATATGGAAAAGAATACAGGGAGAAAGGGAAAAGATAACATCCCCGGAGGTTGATCCCTACACTGTGTAGGTATAGAAATTTAAAATATGTCAAGACTATTTTAAAGTTACTGAAAAATTTGTCACCCAGTGTCTAGTGTATACAATAGGATACATAAGTACTTTTGAGCCTTTGATTCAGATTGGACATGACTCACCCAAATACATTCATTCTACCTCTTTACCAAGTCACCCTAGAGAGGCAAGCTGCCTTCCAGCCTTCCCTAAAGTAAGTCAGTTACTGATACAGAGTCCCTCAGCTCCACAGCAGCCTTTGCTTCCTTGTCTTGAGCAATGTTGATAGCAATTAAAAGTTCTAATAAGCCACGAAGGAAGAGAAGAATTGTAAACTGGGAAAGATGGGGTTTTGAGTTGGGTAGGAGGAAATTATGCTACAACCTTTATAAACATAGTTACTAATTAGGATCCACTTCTTTGTCTAGTGGAAACACTGAAATTCATAAGAGTATTTCAGTTGACAAATTTTGATAAAATGTAGAACAATATCTGACCTAAACTGAGTTTATTATTATGGATTTTCTTCACTTCTCTGATTTACCTATTCCTATAGAAACCTTTTACCTCTGAGAAGGCTGTAGTTTCAGATTTACTAATTCCTAATATTTTAAAGCTAAAGTCTTGATCAGGTTTTAGTGACTGTTAGTAACATTTATATGGCATATGGGGTTTCGATTTGTATCTAAATAAATCCCATCATCTTTCATGATTTGCCTCATGAAATTTTCACTTAAAAATAATTATACAAGAGACTGTTGTTGTCTAAAAAGGGTCTTAGTATATAAAAAGAATGTATCCTCATCTTTACAAAACACTGGAAAGTGGAAGTACAAACACCTTTATCCACACATCACTTACAAGAAAGTGTCTAATTAGGATTTCTATTACTGTGATAAAACACTATGGCCAAAAGCAACTTAGGAACTAAAGGGTTTATTTCTTATTACACTTCTACATCAATGTCTATTATAGAAGGAATTCAGGGCAAGAATTCAAACAGGGCAAATACCTGAAACAGGAGCTGATGCAGGAGCTGCAGAGGAATGCTACTTTCTGAGTTTGTCTTCCTGACTTGTTTGGCCTGCTCTCTTCCCTATACAACCCAGGACTACCTGCTCAAGGGTAGCATGTCCCACAGCAATTTGGAACCTCTTACATTGATCAAGATATGATGGAGTATCTTATTTTTTTCAATTAAGAGATTTTCTTCCCATATATGTCCAAAATGATGTCAAGTTGGCCAACTAGCACAGAAGTCCATAAAATCGTCTCATCAGTGGTTATTGATTTTGAAGATGACACAGAAGTGTGTAGTTCAGAGCAGAGATTATGTTCATGAGAGGACAGAAGCAAGTCAGAAGATGTGTCTGTGAAATAAATTAAGTAAATTTCAAGAGTAGAATATAAGGTACGGTGGAGCTGTGTTCTTTCTGAATAGAGAAATTGCATCATCCTCTCCAAAGCAAAGGACATAGACATGGTTTCAAGCAGTGGTGTTCAGATAAGACTGAATTTGCCCATGTGAATATAAAACTCTCATCTGTGGTGGTGGGCCATCATAAACTGAAAAGTATCATCTCTAAGAAGAACAAGAAGGTTTTTAACTCTCACATGCCAAAGAGAATGCCAGCATGCCTGTTCACATCCTAGCTAAGACTGGAAGGGAAAGTATAACCTAGGCACATAATGGATAGGTTTCTCTTGGTGTGATACCAGAATATGTGCTGTTCAGCACTTGGAAAATGCTGTGGAATAAGACAGTTGCCTGCGTGACTCACATCTTCTCAACTACTTCCTTAGTGCAGGACTATATCTCTGTAGCTAGGAACACTGCAATACTTTACATCAGCTTCCCCTCACAGCCCAACCCCCCCCCCCACATTCCTGACTGACACATTTAGCTATTTGCTATCCTTTTGCTGACCAGGAAAAAGAGGAGGGAACCACTTACAGCTCCTTCTTATTTTCTCATTAGACGAACAGGCTTCTCTCTTTGGTTCTTAATTGTAACGGTTGTCAGAGTTAAAGGCAGTTAATATTGGCCAGAGAAGATGACCTGGTGGTCAGGGTTTGTTTCAAGTCACAATTCTGAGAGCTGGAGCTTTTTCTGAGAATGATATTTTAGGTTTCATATTTTTCCCTACCTCATCAGATCTCATAGTCTAACAGGGAGACATGCCAAGTAATAGTCATTACAATTAATGAATGTATTCATGTGTAAAACAACTTCTTACAAACACAAACATGGTAATGGGACTCAATGTCTAAGCTTGTTTCTGCACCTGGTGGTTGTGGAATCAGGCCCTGGTTATATATGTCTATAAACCTTTTCATTCATTATTTGACCATAATTCTCAGATAATATTTAAGGTTTTCATTTAATATCATCAGTTTTCTACCACTTCTATTTTTCATTCTTATAAAATTAGATACATTCTGAATTATGAGAAGCACAAAAAGTTTATTTTTCAAATTTAATACATAGATCATACATTCATTGGTTATTGTTGTCTTTACCGGAAGAAAGTCTCACACTATTTTGATAGTCAGTTGCCATTTCATATTTTATAAATGAAATTTGGAGAGTGATTAAAGTAGAAACTAGAAGAAAAAAAAGCAGGAGGTGAATCGGAGTTTGAATTTCTATTCTCTAGAATTCAAAATGAGCAATTTCTAATCAGCATTTATTTTGAAGTGAGACAATGAATAACAGTGGCTCTTTCACCCTCTAGCCATATGGTATAAGATTCATACTATGCTCCTCTGATGTTCTCCAAATAGTTTGTGATCTTTGAGATTCTTGTTTCCAACAGGAAGTCAAGTGTTACCTAGACAGAATGTGTGAGAAGAGGTCTCTGCTTGTAAGACCCCAGTAGGAGAGCAATTATTTAGAGAAGGTGAAAATTCCTCATATAGTTAGACCACATACCATGAAGACAAACATCAATATCTAAACCCTTGAAAGATAGGAGGGAAAGGAAGACAGTTGCCATCAGTTCAGCTACCTGCATTCTTCTGTCCTGTCGTAAAGAGCTTGTCCACCCTATGAGTCTACACTGCTTGAACTTGAAAAGTGTAGCCAAAGGTTTCTCTCTCTGTATAACTTCAACTGCATTCAACTATCCCTTCTACCTTATACTGAAGCCCCCTCCCATGTTTATTAGCCATTCATATTCACCTTTCGGGATCTGCTTGTTCATTCCATCAGTCCAGTCACTGATTGGGTGATTTGTTTTCTTGTTTATGTTTTATTAGTACTTTTATACAGATCCCTAAAATTGTCTATGAAGAGTGAAACTGTCTAGAGGACATGAGGGACCAATGGGAGGTGATAGAGTCAAGACAAGACAACACACAGTGTGAAGGACAGTATGATCAACATATAGGCATGTATGAAAAATTTTATTGGTCTTCTGATTCATCAGAGCAGTTATCTATTAATTTAATAATTTTGTTTATTATGTATTCAGCAAGGTCAATGCCTCTTGTTCTATTTTTTTTTATTTTATGATTATAAATGTTATCTGTGATCAATTGATTTATTTCAGTGAAATATGGAATTGTTTTGGTTTTCCATATTTAAGAGAGTAATTAGCACTGAATGCTCACCAAACATTATCTTTGGAAAGTTCTGAAACTGGAATAAAGTGTTAGCATCTTCTTATTTATGAGTCTAACTTATATAAGTGGCAGAAATCAGATAGGCAGATAACAAAATTTCAATTAAACTAAAGATAGTATCACATTTGCAGTAACATTTGTCACTGCATTGACACAGTTCTTTAACAGTTGATGAAAGGCTAAGTAGATGATCTTTAAACAGACACTAATAAAAACCACCACATTAATACGTTTCTATTTTTATAGCAATATGGGTAATTCCTTCTTCACTTGACAGCTTCTCTTTGGGTGGCTGGGTTTTGTTATTGTTTTATTTGTTTCTAAACCTGACCTCACAAAACCATCCTTTATTTCTGAATTCAGAGTAAGACAACAATAAGTTTGATCAACAAGTTGAATAAGACGTTTAGAAGAACACCACAGGATGTTACACATACTAAGCAAGGCATTATTTTACTGCAATACCTACCTAGTTACTGCGATATGAAAGCAATGATGATTCCTCATTAGTGAGATTGCCAGTGCTAATGTTAATAAATTTATAATCAATGAAAAGTAGAGTACAAATACACAGAAAGCTTATGCTTATTAAAACAACCCCTGCTGACTCTTTCAGCTCACCTTATCTGTTCTTCAGTTCCTCCTGTGCATTTCTTTTGTCCAACTCAATGATTATAGCGCTTCTTTCTCCCTCTCTGTGGAAAAGTTCCAGAAGAAAGAACTATTTAAACATAGGTTTATGATCTTCACTGTAGCAGGGAGCATAAACCATAGTTCAGTCTGTTTATTTAGCTTAAGAACTTCGCATCTCTGTCAACATTACTTATCAAGTTGTGTTAATTTAATATGCACTCAGATGCTTGTTCCTTTCAAAATTAGATCTAATCAGTTTTATTTAGTGTCTATGCACTTGTTTTGTTTCGTTACTTTGTTATGTTAACTCATACAACTTTAAGTTCATCAAAAGATTTCATTTATTACTGAGTGTCAACACTCAATACAAGTTAGGAACGTAATAAGATTGTTGTTAAAAAATTCCAATATTCAAGTTAGTCTGTGATCTTTTTTTACATTGATCACTTTAGAAAATTTGTTCCTGTCATTTGCATATTAGCAACACCACCAATGTGCATCAAACGACTTACCACCTCTTTCCTTTGGAGTATACCCAGGCCTTACTTTTAGAAATGATTGTTTTTGAAAGGTCCCTGGTCAAGAAATGTTTTATTTGTGTTCTAGCAAATAACAGGAAAGATACTTCTTTTTTTATAGAGCCTAAACTTTCCTACTTGTGAAGAATCTTGTCCCTTAATCCACAAAGTGCGGAAATGTGTATTTGTCTCTTTTCCTTCATCTTTTCCAGCAGGTCCTCATATTGGCGAGATACTCTCATTCATTATAGGAATTTATTGAAATAAAGAATCCCAATAATCACAACATCTTTTGCTATAACTCATCCTTCTAGCATTTAGGAAAATCATGATATTGAAAATGATGAAATGAAATTCGTCCTTGGAAGACACCCACTATTGTCAGGTCCCTGGGAAAGAACATATTCTTCCACAGAGCCATTTAATGAAAAGAACATCTTGGGTGTGTAGGAGAGTTTTTAACCCAATAAAGAGTTGTCTTTATTACTAATCTTTATACTCACTGTGCTTCGATCTACAGGCAGAGTGATGCAACACTCAGCACTTAGTTTTGTGCAGGCACCAATTCTCGTTTCCAGATTGCGGCACACACGTCTACATTTGCCTTTCTTGATGAAGCAATAAACAGTGTCTTTCATTTCAGCTTTTACTGTGAAAACAATAACATATTACAGGAATCATTGTATCATTTTGCATACCCGAGACACATGAATTTTGAATAAATCAATTGTTGATGTGAAAATAAATATATTATCTATCTATTGTGGTAGGGGTTTTAGAATTCATTTTTTCCTATTTTGTTTAAGATAATAACTTTGTGATATTTTTGTTTCATTGTCATATTATTTTGCTAATTATTACTGATAGACTGAATTTCTTTGTCTTTCAATACAACATAGGAAACTTAGTTAACAGTGATTATATTACGGTACAATATAAATATCATTAGACTTAACTTTTATTAAAAGGGGTTTTTTGAACAGTTATAAAGAACTACATACTGGCTAGGTATGATGGGTTACAAGGAATACAAGCATCATTATGCAAGACTACCCTTGGGGACCTCATGAAAAAGAATGTTAAATAATCACGATTTCTTCATTCTCCACATTAAGATTCTTTGGCAAAGTACTCAAATTTTCAGGATTCTAGCTTATACCAACTCACAAACTAATCTACCTCATGAGAGCAAGGTTACTATTTTACTCTTTTAGAATATATCTATTTTTAAGACAATTCCATTGAGTGATAAGCTCTCAAATTAAAATCATGAAAAATAATGTGAAATTATAAGATATCAACCAGGAAGGTACATGAATAGTACCCATGCCCTTTCCTCTAAGATAAATCAGCATCCAAACAAGGTAGAAATGATGGTTCTTATAACTAAATACTCTTGTTTTCTGTTTTCAATGAACTTAGCTTAATAACACTAGTTCCTTTATTTTGGGAAAAATTATGTATATTATGTTCATGTGTGTATATGTATACTGTGGATGAAATTCATTGCCTTATACATGCTAGAAAAATAGCTTACTACACACACACACACACACACACACACACACACACACACACACATATATACATCACCATCCCAAAAGGAATTCTTCACCATACATATTTTAAAGCACATGATACCACTGGTCTACTGTATAAATTAATGGTGTTTGCTTATTTATATTATTTAGAGAGATGCTATTTATTGCCTTTGATGCCAGAGGGAAAAGACATTATTTCACTAGATTAAAAAAAAACATGCATCCTCAAATTACACTGCCCTACGTGAGGGTGTGAAGAATATATGTTGACTTAGTTGGAATCTACAAATAACAGAAGATGACAGCTGTCAAGCATTAGTATGAGGAAAAGAATAGCATTATTTAAGTGGGAATTATAAATTAGCATTCCTCCACTAGTAACAAAAATAACAAATAGCTTCTCTCTAGATAGTAACTACTGTTCCATATTAAAATTTATTTTTATGCACAAGAAAGAATTGTAAATTCTTCAACTTTTAGATAAAACCATCTACACACATACACAGTGTCTTTGAGGGTTTTAAAAGTACTTAAAATGTCATGAAAATCTTAACATTTTTTTCCCAGGGGAGACAAGTCATATGGGTTTAACTGGAGTTAATATTTTACTATACAAACATATCTGTGCTAAATGCCAGTATACATTCTAAAACTGATTGGCCATGATTTCCAGACTAAACAAGGAATAGGACATAGGAGGGATGGGGGAAAGGGAGAATGATGTAACTTTAAAATTTAAATATAATTTTTAAAAGATTTTGATAGTTTGCCTTGAATTTAAGGTGATGTAATATATTAATATTTTTAATAATCATCATTTAAGATGGCCAATTTGCATTCAAGCTATACGAATATTTTTGTTATTTTTCATTATTTTTTTGATAAGTGGTTTTGTTACCATATTCATGAGGATATCATACTCAAATGATCTGTCTCAGACAATTTAAATAGTTATAACTACAGGTGTGTCCTTCTTCTTCTGATTTCACAACACATTACCCTTTTGTGAAAAATCGATAAAAATCCATAGGGGATTTTTCATCTATTAAAAGTGGGCATGTTGATAGAATGCTTAGTTTGCTTTATGCTGTTATGGACTGGACTCGAAAGGTCAAAATCAAAGTGTACAAAGACTCCTTGTGTGCTTGTTTAGCTAGCTTCCTCACTTTTTAGAACTGAGTAGAAGTAATTGCAGTATTTTTGCATAAACAGGAAAAATAGTTGTCCTATCTTAATTACTCTGAAATGTGTCAAGACAGTCTGATCACTGTTCTCCATAAAAATGTTTCCTGTCGATGCTAATCTAAAGTCAGAACAGTGAAATTATTGGGAGAGAAAGAAGGGCACACTATCCAAGCCCATTAAGCTCAAGATGGTAAATTTGACTTCTGTTTCTCCTGCAGTAGGCAACAAAGAAGACGTTCTTTCTATAAAAGGAGATGTTATCTGTTTTCAAGTATTTTCAATATAATTTAAAAATAATCATAATATCAAGTTAAAAGTTTCTTATTATTTATCCTCACTTACTTTATACACATTACATATTTCATATAAATAATCTTTATAAAAAATGAATTCTAGATGCAATTAATCTACTTAACATATAAATGAAGTAAATAAACAAATGAATGAGTTTAAATAAAACAGACATGACAGAAATCAAATCTGAATTTAGATATTAGTAACTTCAAAGAATACACTAATTTTATTAATGTTTAATATCTTTGTTCACAGCCGTTTAATTAGAACTATATATATTTAGTTTCCCACCGTGATAGAAATGACTTACTAGAAGCAACGCCACAAATCCTTTATATATGATACACTCTGGGGAACTCTAAGTAACTATTACCTTGGCTACCAAATCATTTCCTTGTCTCAAGCTGACATCTGATAGGATTTTCCTCTCCTGAAACATTCATCTTCCCAAAGAATCATCCCATTTTACCTGTTCTCAACAGGTTCAGAAAGCAAAACAAAATGAAGAGAACAGGCAGCTTCATGTTGACGCGTAGTTCACAGCAGAAGTTTCAGTGTCTTTATATGAGAGAAAGATGGGCAAATTTTGTCTTTTCTGTCTTTCCCTGCAGTGGTAGGGATTCAGTCATTCATGTTTATCACGTTACTGATCTGTTTATCTGTGCCTGGGGCGAAAGGGCCAGGCATTCTTTTGCTTTCATCTTGAGAACATAAAAGTATTGTTATTGTCAGCTAATGGTTTTGTTTTAAAGTAACTATTTTTTTTTAAGGAAGTCAAATGTCATTGGTGATATCCTTCTGAATGTCCAGGGGAATATAGACATAACTTAATCTTGGCTTTTTTCCCTCTCTGCTTAAACACCTGTGTATATTATAAATCAACTGCAAAGTTTACAAAGCCAAAATAATCCATAATTTTTTATCTCAATATACTAGTCATCCAGCCCTTATAAAATATGATGATTACTGAAGATCGTCATTTTGATAGCTGAGATAAATCATTCTTTGCTATTGGTTTGTGCCATACACACTGCAGATTTCAAAGAAAGTGAAGTTTAGGAGAACTATCCAATGAACTTCCTCTCTCTTCCCATTGAGCTCAAAAATATATGTGGCATATTTATATCATGAAAAGTATTAATATTGACAAGTTGTATGCCACATTGATAAGAAAATTAATTATACAAATGCTCTGTAATATGCTACTGTTAGTTATTGCAAATTAGTGTAGTTCCCTTTTTAGGTTTTTTGAGACAGGGTTTCTCTGTGTTGCCCTGGCTATCCTGGAACTCACTCGGTAGACCAGGCTGGCCTCAAACTCAGAAATCCACCTGCCTCTGCCTCCCAAGTGCTGGGATTAAAGGCATGTGCCACCACTGCCCCTAAGTTCCCCTTTTCTTTGCTTTGTTTTGGCTACACTGGTTTTAAAGATCAGGATATAACTGGGATGTTAGAATGAATTTCAGGTTTTTTTTTAAGCAGTTAAAATTAATTAAAGTAAAATTAACGTACAATTCCTAAGCACTAATGTCTGCACTTAGTGAGAATAATGAAAGTTGTAATAAAAAAATAAAATGTTATGAACCTAATTATATTTAATTCCTAAACACTGCAATCTGAAATGTTGGAAGATAATTCAAAGGTGGTTTTATGGGAAACAAATTACTAGAGCAATTTTTTTTTTGTATTTTTGTGGATTTGTAAATACAGAGGATTGCGGTGCAATGACGTATTCTGAGCTATCTTTACTCAGAAGCATACTATAAAGGGGGTTCAAATCATTGATGATTAATTCAAAGCAAAGATGAATACACTTTGATTAAAAGGAGCTACCAGTCCATAGAGTTTTATTAAAGTTTTGTGTTTATTATGGCCCAGTATTTGAAGACATATTCTAATCTTTATCACAACAGTTGTTATGAATATATATATTCATAACAATAAATTCATTAATTTCTCTTAACAATGTAGTTGTCATATTTAAGGTTTTGTTTTAAGGAATGTACAAATTAATAAATGTAATTATTTCATTATATTGATTTTTTTCATATATAATGCTTTAATACTTCATTTTTGTAAGTTATTTGTTCTTGGTTTAATAGAAACATAATTGAATTTTTTGTAACAAGAATCTTTTATTACAATTTTTATAACTTATCCATATTTAAAATATCTTTCTTTTAAATTCTGTAGAATATGCTATCATTATTAGATGCAATATTTTTAATAGTTTAAATTAATTTTGTTCTGTAGTATGAAAAAATGATCAATGTGTGAGCAGAAAAAATTCTTATCATGTTGCTAATCTTAATAATAAAAACATACATTTCTCAATTAAATGTATGGGATACATATAAATTTTAAGGGAAGAAGCGGAAAAAAAAAAGAATAATGTGTTCAATTCATTCATTGTGTGTAACAATGAGAGAAGCTGTGGATTTTTCATAAATGTGCTGTCTTGGGTTGAGAATGATCAATTCTCTTCTAGTTACCAAAGTAGTTTTCACTTGAATAAATGTTAAATTAGTTGCAAAATCTGATTATACCTATTGGGTGCTTTTCTTTAAACAAACACAAGCAATGATTTATCAACATCAAACTAAAATGCCACTTTATTGAATGTTAAATATTTCTACTTTTTTCTTATCACCATGTTTCTTTAAGTAAACCTGGCTGTCCTGGAATTCAGTTGGGCCTTGAACTCAGATTTGCCTGCTTCTACTTTTCAAATGCTGTGACTAAATCAAGTACCATCACCATCTGGCTGTTCTTACAATTCTTTTCTTTATAGATAAGAGCAAACATTGAACTGTAGGTTTTCCCTGTTTAATTCTCTCTTAAATAATCACATGATTTATATGATGACCATGTTACCAAATGTTCCCTCTTTCTCTCTGTCTCTGTCTCTGTCTCTGTCTCTCTCTCTCTCCTGATCTTTTTCCCCTTTCCCTACCCTTCTCCCTTTCACATCCTTCTCTCTGCTTAGTCTTTATGTCTCTATGCAGAATAAAGTTTCTGTCAGTAATTGTTAGCTTTATTTTTCCCCCTCTATTTAAACTCAGTACATCACATACAAAAAGGAAGCATGTGAATAGGAAAGAAACTTGCTGAGACACTGGGTTTTAGTGGAAAAGGGAAAAAAGAAGGAAATGGGGGATAAAACTTATAACCCTAATTAGACAAATTGTGAGACTTGCAATAACAAAAAATGAAAAAATTTAATGGCCTATGTTTATTTTTAAATGATCATTAATTGATTGTAAATAACTACTGCTTGCTTTCTTCAGAAAGTGAAGTAAAATGCATTTTTGAAACACATATTTTTGCCACATCAGGTTTAACTTATACTTCTAGATTCTTACAATAGCAGTTAAGAATGGCTTACACCAGTCAGAATGGCTAAGATTAAAAATTCAGGAGACAGCAGGTGTTGGAGAGGGTGTGGAGAAAGAGGAACACTCCTCCACTGCTGGTGGGGTTGCAAATTGGTACAACCACTCTGAAAAGCAGTCTGGCGGTTCCTCCGAAAACTGGGCACCTCACTTCCAGAAGATCCTGCTATACTACTCCTGGGCATATACCCAGAGGATTCCCCACCATGTAATAAGGATACATGCTCTACTATGTTCATAGCAGCCCTATTTATAATTGCCAGATGCTGGAAAGAACCCAGGTATCCCTCAACAGAAGAGTGGATGCAAAAAATGTGGTATATCTACACAATGGAGTACTATTCAGCCATTAGAAACAATGAATTCATGAAATTCTTAGGCAAATGGATGGAGCTAGAGAACATCATACTAAGTGAGGTAACCCAGACTCAAAAGGTGAATCATGGTATGCACTCACTAATAAGTGGTTATTACCCTAGAAAACTGGAATACCCAAAACATAATCCACACATCAAATGAGATACAAGAAGAAAGGAGGAGTGGTCCCTAGTTCTGGAAAGACTCAGTGAAACAGTATTCGGCAAAACCAGAACGGGGAACTGGGAAGGGGTGGGAGGGAGGACAGGGGAAGAGAAGGGGGCTTATGGGACTTTCGGGGAGTGGGGGGGTTAGAAAAGGGGAAATCACTTGAAATGTAAATTAAATTATATCGAATAAAAAAATTTAAAAAAATGAAAAAAAAGAATATATCAAATTAAAAAAAATGACAAAAAAAAAACCAATAGCAGTTAAAATCACTAAGATACCTTGATTATCTTGTATTTTTTGTTGAAAATAGATAATTTTCATACAATATACTCTGATTATGGTCTCCCCTTCCCCAACTTCTTCCAGGTTCTTTGTATTTCTCAACACAACTAAGCCATTCAACTCATACTCTTTTTCATTCTTTTTCATTAGAAAATAAGCATAAATCTAAGGTAATAATAAATAATATCATATAATAAACAAATCAATATGAATAGGACAAAACGAAGGAACAGAAAAAAGAGACAAACAAAAGGGAACCAGAAAAACTTATAAATACAGTTACATACACATTGACCTAGAGAAATCCTATAAAGATACAAAAGTGGAAACCATCATATGTAACAAAATCCCAGTAGGGTTAAAAAATAAATAAAAAAGAAATGCTCAGGCAAAGCATTAGGAGACAAAACCCTCCAAAATTACCAGAGTTCGTCTCATGTTGGTCACCAACTGCTAGGCACAGGATTTCCCATTAAGACTAATTTGTATATTGTACAGAGCCATATTGGGGCAGTCTTGCACTTGGTCAGAGTTTGACTTTGGTCAAGGTTAACTTCTCCCAGTTAGCCAGGATTCTGCTCCACCTAGGGTGGAGTGCACGTAGTAAAGGTTAAGTTCATTGTTCTTCCTGGTATAGGGATTCCTGAATTAAACAGGTGACCCACCCAGCTGCCGGAGCAGTCAAGACGAAGACCTCCAAGAGAAGCTAGACAACTTCCACCGGAACTCAGCCTGGAGTCTGGGGGGAAGGGTTTGCCCGAACTGTTAAAAGGTCCGGCGCCATTAAAGTTTACGGCTTTGATCAGTGAACATTGACTTAGCCGTACTTTTCGCCGCTCTTCCCTATGACCCCAAAATTCTCTCAACAGGTAACCCAGTTTACATGTAGCTGCTGGCGGCTACATAGTGGCGCCTGAACGTGGGAAGACCTGGCACGAGAGAATTTCTTGAGGTAGCCCTATCCAGCGAAGCTTCGCAGAAAAAGGTGAAAATTAATGGTGTCCGCACGGTAAGCAACATAGAGGGCAAAACTAGCGCTAGTGAATTCGTGTCTATGGTTGTGAGTGCAGGAATGGATACAGTTTTTCAAGCATACTGCGTGGACCCAGCGCAGGACTGCTTGGGTTGATAAGATAGGGAAATATGGGGAAGGAATTTGGTAGGCATTTGCCCAAAGCTCGTAAGAGCTGATTTCGGCGAAAAGAAAGGGGTTTTTAAAAATAGGCATATGTCCACAGCTTCTAAGAGCTGTTTAAAGAGGAAAATGGATGCAATTGCTTAACAAGCACGCTTAACTTTCTGTGTATCTTTCCGTGTTTGTCCCGGTGCACCGACCGACTGTCTGTCTATGTGTATGTTTATGTCCTCTCTGTGTCTTTGTGTGAATGACTGTTTCATGTTAAAAAGAAAAAATTGGTAAAGATTACATCTGCTGGTAACCTTTTGAGCTAGCCACAGTTTGTGTGGGGATTGATTCAAAGCCACGCTGCAGCAGCGTAGCTCACTCACCCAAGACAGAAACATGGCTGGGGAAAAAGCCGCTCTTAAAAGCCCAGAAACCTCAAGATTTGGGAAGACCTTGGTTTGGCTTGTGAAATTCATGTAGTCGCTTTATACTTGTTTCTAATTGGTTTTAATGATATAAGGCTTTACATTTCTTGACTAAAGAGTTATAAATTAATTGGTTATTATGTAAAAGGTATAGTGTTATTAAGAAAAGGTTAGTTTAAAACTGGTGATTCAGTGTTAGAGCTATCTTAACTAACTACACGTGGCCTAACGCCACTCATGCTTTGTTCTTGTTTATAATTGGATTTAAAGGTATATTTTGCATGTCTTGACTATAGAGTATTGGCTTAAGTCACTGCACATGATTTAAAAGGTATAATGTTATTAACAAAAGTTAGGTTAAGGCTGGTAGTTTAGGGTAGTCGCCATTTTGAACACGTGGCATGATGGTTAAGGCTGGTAGTTTAGGGTAGTCGCCATTTTGAACACGTGGCATGACGATTAAGGCTGGTAGTTTAGGGTAGTCGCCATTTTGAACACCACGTGGCATGACGCAATCCAGGAAATACAGGCCTTTGGGACGCTCCTAAATTGGCATGGTGTTTCATGTGAATCTTGGCCTGGAGATTAGACTTAATGAAGATTAAGATTTAAAATATTGTCTCTTTAATAAGTTACACTGTTATACACTTGAACATAAGAACTGGCATACAAACCTTGTGCTGTAAATATGTGTTTGCCATTAATTTTAAAGAAAATAGATTGTTTAAAATTGAGATTTGCTTCCAAAATTACAATTGTGCTCTAATATTGCAAGAAAACATTGAGTTACAATAAAAATCAGTGTGTCATTGGCTACAGTTTTCAGTTTGCAGGCTCATAATTCTTAACATTTTGTAATTAAGATAATTTTGAGAGTGATACAGCTATGGGTTTTAGGGGCCCATTGCCACTTTTCCACAAGTTTATAGGCTACAATGGTAGGAGCAAAATTTAACCCTCCAAGATTAAAAAGGAGATCTCTGTAGAAATGTATTTGATATCAAGTAGGTTCCTTTGACCATGAAATTACAGGCTTCTTTTGTTTAATCCTTAAATTGTCCTTGTAGGTTTGGGTCTGGTCTTAGTTAAAAGGCTCAGATTAGAAGATATTTACATTTGAGGAATCTCATACAAAGTCCTTGCCAAGGACTCAAGGTGGATCCTAGGGCAGATAAAAAAATTTACATTTGAGTTAATGCAAAGCTTAGAGCTGCCTCAGGGGAAGCTAGTGAGGAAGTTTTGAGAAATTGTTTCTGCCTTACAGGCCCCACCTAGGGAGTGTTTGGCTAAAAAAAAAAAAAAAAGTTTTTGACTTATCCTGGTGTGGGTTAAAATGCAATTCAAGTCTATGAAAGGTCAAGGAGGCTATAAAGGCATTAACATTTGGCCTGTCTACTCCCTGCAAAATTATTGTAAATTTAAAGGGTTGGTTTTTTGCTTTACATTCTGATAATTATAAAAGCATTTGCTTCTAATTTTAAAGAGACAACAAAACAATTTCATTAGAAAGTTTTGCCTCAAGGGATGGCTAACAGCCTTATGTCTTGTGAGAAAAAATGTTTGTCTCTCTTTCAATACAGAAGTTAAGATCTTAAAATTTTCAGTGTATAATGTTCATAGAATGTTTGTTACAGGCCCTTGCTCCTATAGACTTTTAGAATTTTTAGGTAAATGGCTTTCAAAAGTTGTTAGGATATATTAATTGGCTTTATCTTATTTACCTCATTTTAAGCTTGCCACAGAAGGTCTTAAACCTCTGTTTTCTAGGTAGGAAACGTTTGTTCCTTGCTTCAAGCAACAATCAAATTTATTATTAATGGTTGGTCTATTACATGGCAAGCATTTTTAGACAAAATTAATAATTGTTATCCAAAAGATAATTTGTACTATCAGATCACATGTTTATTCCTTTAAGTTTCTCCCTGCTTCAACACAGATACCTGAATTGGGTGCTATAGCAGCTATTTTTAAGATGTTAAAGGTCAAGCTTTTAATAATAGTAGATATACATAGCTCATGGTTTATAATTGCTTAAAATTGGTCCATTTTTAATACTGCTAATTCTTAATTTCTACAGTTTATACAAATGTGATTCAAATTTCTAAGAACAAAGGATATGTTCTCTAAATGACTGTCCTTTAGGTATTTGAAATAATTTTATATTTTGTGCACATCAAATTATAAAGATTTGTTCTTGATGTCCTCAATTTCTACCTCTACCACGTAATGGTGTTAATCCTAGAGGACTTAGTTATTACAGATAAATGATATTCATATTTCTAATTTAAAAGATTAAAAAAATATGTACATGTGACTAATGATTCATTTTTAGGCTGTCTAGTTGCAACTGCTCTAACAGAAAAAGCAACTATATTTTATATAATTACATAGTTATTGCCTATGTTATGGGTTATACTTTGTGTTCCAACTTAAATTAATAAAACAATATCTTCTTGGAAGAAAGAAGAGAGGGGAAATTGTGTCCCTGTGCATATAATTTAAATTATGCTTGCATGTTTAAAAAAAAAAATTTTTAAAATTTAGATGCCAAGAAACTCCTTGCTAAATGTATATGACATCTTGTAATTAGACATATTGATGTCTAGGTGAAATGAAGGAATTCACTTATTAACATATGCCATGATCCTGATTTAATATTGGGGGAGAAGGCATGTCCTCTGTTTTTTCCACAGAATGCTGCAGAAGATATGCTGACTGTGTGCTTGCTGAATGCCCAGACCATGGTAACATAAGAGCTATATTAGATATATGTTCTTGACTTACCTCAATTGTTAAATGTCCCAGGTTAGATAAATTGCCTAGCTTCAAGCTTTTAGACTTTGTGGGACAGAACATGGAGACTGTTATGCTAGCTTAGGAAAAATTAATTAAGAAGAGTTAAAATGACTCTTCTCCTTATTGTGCTCAGCTGACTCAACCATAGACTGGTCTAGAAATAATTCCAATATTGAAGATTCCAATTTTGAAGATGGCTAACAATCTTCAGCCAGCTGTGTTAATTTAACATATAGTCTCCACTTTTCCTGAGAAGTAACAGCTTAATTCTTGATTCACAAGGCTACCTCTCCCACCTCAGAGGCCAAGCTTTGGATCCTTAAAGTTGTTAATTTACAACTGAATTGGATACTTCTGGGACAAGTTAATCCTATTCCACCTTTAACTCTTGACCTTGTCTGTTAAGCAGACTGGCTGTCTCCACCCAGGCTCACCTGGATGGAGAGATTACATGTCTGTTAAAGACACTTGCAGACCCCCCTGGCTTCAAAACTTACACAAGTGGATCTCCAAAGAGGGAGCCACATAGAACTCAGATCTATGTGTGTTTGTTTTTGAACAAACATGGGTACCAGCGAGACGTGCGAGGCGAAGCACTGCATGGGGAGGTGAATTTCTGCTTCTGAGTCCCCAGGAAGTACACCTAATTGCATAGGGGTTAACGTCGAGAGGCTGTCCTTAAAATAATAAGGGAGCCTATTACCCCTCCTCTGAAAAAGACGTTATACAATATTTAAGAGGAATTACGGTCAATGCTTCCCCTCCTGGTTAAGGCCCGCCTTCTTATGAAGGATATTTATCCACTTGTTTTCTACCTCCTCGTGTTCAAATTAATAAAAAAAGGGAGGACATGTACAGAGCCATATTGGGGCAGTCTTGCACTTGGTCAGAGTTTGACTTTGGTCAAGGTTAACTTCTCCCAGTTAGCCAGGATTCTGCTCCACCTAGGGTGGAGTGCACGTAGTAAAGGTTAAGTTCATTGTTCTTCCTGGTATAGGGATTCCTGAATTAAACAGGTGACCCACCCAGCTGCCGGAGCAGTCAAGACGAAGACCTCCAAGAGAAGCTAGACAACTTCCACCGGAACTCAGCCTGGAGTCTGGGGGGAAGGGTTTGCCCGAACTGTTAAAAGGTCCGGCGCCATTAAAGTTTACGGCTTTGATCAGTGAACATTGACTTAGCCGTACTTTTCGCCGCTCTTCCCTATGACCCCAAAATTCTCTCAACAGGTAACCCAGTTTACATGTAGCTGCTGGCGGCTACAGTATATTCTATTGGAGAAAACTGATTTATCCTTTTCAATTAGAGATAACTTCTGCCTTAGGAATGGTAGCATGTGCCCACTCACCCCCTTAGGTGCTAGTGCCCATCTGGCTTAGACCTGTGCAGGCACTAGGAATGCTGCCACAGTCTCTGTGAGCTCGTATGTGTGTGTCAGTCCTGTGTTCAGACAGCCTTCTTTCCTTGGTGCTCTTTATCCCCTTTGGCTCTGAATAGCTTTCTGCCCCCCTTTTGCAGAGCTTTCTGACCCCTGAGTGGTATACATTGATGGAAGCATACTATTTATGACTGAGTATTTCAAGGTTTGTCATTCTCTGCACTTTGTCTGGTTGTGGGTCTCAGTATTTTTTTTGCATTTCCTGCAGGGGGAAGACTCTTTGTATCTTATAAATTTTTTAATAATTATATATTACAATCTTGAAATCTGTTTTTCTCTGTCTTGCTTTACACATATACACGTGCGTGCACACACACACACACACACACACACACACAGAGAGAGAGAGAGAGAGAGAGAGAGAGAGAGAGAGAGATCTACATACACACATATCTTTTTATTGGGGAGGGAAATTATATATTGTGATATCCATGGAGATATTCTAAAATTCTTCCAGTTTTTATAATAAGAAAAGGAAAACCTTCAAAAACTACAATTTGATAAATTTTACTTTATTCAGTTTATAAAGGTAAAATTTCAAACATCCACTTGTAAGACTACGACTCTCAAATAACCTCTCTTAGGATGTTTTCCTGTGCCATTTCCTTATATCTCAGCACGGGCAAGATCTTGGGTTTTTTCTCTGTCTCTCATTTTCTGTGCTTTTCAGTTTCTTATTCTTATAATTATCTTGTTCATAGTGCCTTCTTATTGCAATCTCAAGTCTGTAGAAGAACCATGAAATTACTAAGTAGACGTATAAGCCCTGCTTTAGTGATTTTTGATACCTTCAACTCATATGAGGGAGGCTTATAAATAAAACAACCAAAAACCACAAGGGAACATCTTCCAAGTTCTGGATGAACTGATCTCATCCAGAAACATTCTTATGTTTCCTTTCTATTTTCTTTATCCAACACTGAAATACTTATCTGGCATCAATGAGAGGGGAGGTCCTTGGTCCCCAGAGTAGCAGAAATGCTAGGGTATTGAAGCAAGAGTGGGTGAGTAGGTAGTGGAGCACCTTCACAGAATCAAGGGAAACGAGGTGTGATGTGGGGGTTGGAGGGAAAACATGGAAGGGGGATAACATTTGAAATGTAAATAAATAAAATAACCTATAAAAATTAAAAAAAAAGAACTCTCAGCTTATCATAGTGCAATCTAAAAATGTCATAAGCATCCCACTTGATACAAACTAAAAAAATCCATTTTATTAGTAATTAGTATACTATCAATATTGTATTAGATTTACAATTCAAACTTTAAGTTGTATATACAGCAGTACTCGGTAATCTCGGCATTTTTTCATAGTCTCGCATCACACAGCAGGGCCCAATGCTACAATAATTGTATTCATACTCCCAACTGTTACATTCAGACTTGCATATACCACGGACCAGGAAACATTTGTGTGTTCTTTCTGCAACATCTCTTATTTTCACCTGAGGAGCTGGAGGAAAACATCAATAATTGTTAATCAAAGTCTATTTCAGATAGGCAAGAGACATATGAATTAATGGGTGGATGGATGGATGGATGGATAGATGGATGAATGGATGGATGGATGGATGGATGGATGGATAGATGGATACCCTTATCTGTTGTATAATATTTCACATTTTGTGGGTAAAATCATACTTAAGTGACATTAATAAATCCTTTTCTCCTTTAAGTTTACTTGATAAACATTATTTTCCTTTGCTCTTAGCATTTTTCTTTTCAAGATAGGTTTCAAATATTTAATTTGAATATAATTTCTCAAATGAAAAAAGACCATGAGAAAAAAAAGTTGACCTCTCTTTATTTGAAATTAGGAGCATTCCTGATATCTTATTAAGAAAGCCTTAACTTGACAGTTAATGAACTTAGATTTGAAAAAAGAGAATTTCCTATTAATAAGGCAAAGTTTCATCATATCAGTTTACAAAATCACCAGGTCTAGTGCAGCAATTTTGCATTAACATTCTGATTATTGAACTATTTGTTTTACTTGTTTCTTCTTTAACTAAACAATAAAATGTATTTCCTCATATGATGTTCAAGAAAAATCTCTTAAGAGCAATATTTCTCACATAAGGCATTTATGAAAACAATATTCCCGTTCACATTTGTTCCCTATGCCAAACATTACCCGAAGGACCACAGGACACAGAGCAGATAATAATCAGGATAATGCCAAACATCTTCATTGCTGACGGCATTCTTCAGGTAAAATTAGTATAGAGCTCAAAGAGTTTTGTGGTTTTGAAAAGAAGAGGAAGTTGTTTTTATAGCTTTCTCAGTAATTGCAGTTCTGATTAATTACGCCTTTCTGGACTGAGCAAATATTCATGAAAGTGTTGTGAAATAGCAAATACCTATAATAGAGGACTTAGTGCTCTGATGGGCTTGGTGACCCAGACATGAATTCATTTTCAGTGAGACAAGAAAAAAAGACAAAAAGGATTTAAAGTACGCTTGGCAATTAGTTGAAACTACATGCTAACCTAAATAAGCCAGACTGGGAAAAATATATTTCCTTTGTATGGGGAAGATAGAAAATGCATGCATGCATGCATACATACATACATATATACATACGTACATATATATATATATATATATATATATATATACATACATCTATATGTATATCATGAGAGTAGAAGCATGAGCATTTAAGGACAGACAAGAAAAGAGTAGAGGGTAGGGTTGGATAAGAGTGCATTAATGAAGGTTAACAAAGTCAAACACGACATGTATTTGACAATGTCACAAGGAAATTCATTACTTTGTGCACAAAAAAAAAAAAGCAAAACAAGAAAAATAAAGAACAGTGAGTATACCATGACATTTATTCATGTGTTTTTTTTTTCAGCATGGTTTCAGCACATTGGCCTAAGTGCACTTAACATTTTTTTCTTTTTTTACATTTTTATAGTGCTAGGGATTGAACCAATGGCTCACACAATCTAGGCTTGTACTTTATTCAACTTTACAGTTGAACAACAGTGCAACCCTTGTTCTTTGCATTTTGTATATATTAACCAGATTAATCCTAATGGTATTCCTAATCAATAGAATCTTCTTTCTAATTGAAGAAGCTATAGCGTGCGATTGGCCCACAATTACCTGTGTCATCATTGGCAGAGCTAAGGTGAACTCTCAGCTACTATGTTAACATGGGGCATAATCACAAACTTCCCACTTCTGCCTTCATATCATCTTAGGAGTATATTTCTGTATTTGTTATGTGCTCTGATCCAGATGTTGTTCATGGAATTTAATTTTGTATTACCAGAAAACATATTTCTACAAAATGTCTTAACACTGTTACATTGAAACTAATTTTATTCAGAAAATAGTGTTGTGCTTTTCATGACATATGATCATGAAATAGTGTAATTTATATTAGAACTCAGTATGTTAAGAGTCTGAAGAAAACTAGTCTCAAGAAATGAATGTCTTCTATTCTGACACTTTAGTATGTTGTTACATGAACCATTAAAAAAAACACCACTCTATTAGGAGCCATTCATATATGACTTAGCAAGGCCAGTCTTTATACATAGAATGTATACATAGAATGTAGTGATAAAGTACTAAACAAATACCATTTATGAGATTGACACATGAACATTAAAAGTTTAGATTATGCTTAACTTGATACTGAAATCTGAAATGTTACATCCCTCAAATGATCAATTTATGTTCTAACTCCATCTGTTGTTGATTTTAAAAAGGTACAAACAAAATACAATTAGAAAGATAAAGGTCAGAATTAATTTAGTGTTTAAATAAATGAAATATGACCTAGAACAAAAGTTCCTATTTTACTCCAGTAGGGACAATAGTATTTTATTGTTTGCAGTAAATCACAATGACCAATGTAGTATATCAGTTGGATCCTGTAAACTTCCTTAACTTTTCTCCATATTTGATTAATATTTGCTGGCTAGCAACAAAATTAAAGATTATGGTTTTGATTATACAGAAGATATAAGGAAGAACCAAATAAGAAAAATTAAATGTCCTACTAAATTTGCTCAGAATCATATAGAGAATGGTATGAGAAATTCAGGTTCTATTTTTCTATTAACAAAAGTTTCATTTTGTGGATTACTTTTAAAGTAAATTGGGAGAAGTGTGTTGAGAATAGAAATGGTGATTGATGTAGAAAGAACATCAAATATATAGAGAGTTTTAAATGGAATAGAATATTAGCCTGAAGTATGTCAACTCAAAGGTAAGATGGATGAAACATCACGCTTCAACACATTCCAATCAGAATTATGGCAATTGAGCTAGGCATCTTAGCATGTGGCTATAATTCCAGCTGTAGGGAGACATAAGAGTTATGAGTTTAAGATCAGTCTCAGTTACATAGTCAGAAAGGAGGAGCTTGAGGTCAAAAATTGAATGTTTTAGTTTCTTATTTAGAAAAAAAAGCCTTTGTAAGAAGAAGGATTTTGTTGTTGTTCTTTATAATTTTATTTCATGTAATTTTTTTCTCTCCAGATTTTATCCCGCACCAGGACCACCCTTTGATTTTTCCACATCCCATACTCCTCCCATTTCCCTCAGCCTCTCCATGAGGCTGTTCCCCCACCCTCCACCCTACTATCCCTCCCAACTCCCCAGGGTCTCCATTTTTTTGAAGGTTAGATGCATCTTCTTTGTCTGAACCCATACCCAGCAGTCCTCCACTGTATATGTGTTGGGGGCCTCATATCAGCTGGTGTATGCTGCCTGGTTAGTGATGCAGTGTCTGAGAGATCTCAGAGTCAATGTTAATTGAGACTGCTCTAATTCTCCAGTGATTTGCAGGTGACTGCTGCTAAGCAACAGCCCACAGAGGAAGTTTCTTGAGCTAAGCATAGCTGTTGTTGAAAACACAATAACAACATGCTGAGAAGAGAGATGGACAGAATCTATACCAAATGAAATCTGTTATATTAACTGCTTAACTTGGACACACCACCATGTCTTCTTGCAAACTCTTGATTTGATGAGCAAGTTCTGAATGTTAGTTTCAAATCAAGGAATAACATCTAAAGACACATATCAGACCTTTTGGAATTTCAAAGCCATGATGCTTTTTTTTTTTTTTTGATTTTTTTTTTTTTTTTGCCTTTTACTGTAAAGGAATATGCATGCTTTCACTAAACCCTCCCCTAAACTAATGTACTCTGAACTTTATAATGTTTAGAATCAATTAAGATAATCTTTGAAAGAAAACTTACAGCCTACATACCCATCGTCCCTGGTTAGTCTAGTCTCCTAACAAAGGTGGCTCATTTGTTTCATCATAAAACAAATTCCACATTCCTAATCCTTATCAGAGTTAACCAATTACCACCCGTGTAGCCTAACTCTGCTTCTGTCAGGAATAAGATGGTGTAATATCTTCCACTTCCTTTCACTAGTGTTAAATGATACCAAAACTGAAATAAATATTTTTCTTCTCCTCACTTAACCCAAATAACCATCTTAACCTTGAGTAGGTAAAACTAAGCCCATTGTTGTAATGTAAATATGAACAGGTTAGCATGTGCAGAGATTCTGTGTTATGGATTTCTGATTCTGTAGAACTTTTCAAGCTACATTTTCTGTCTGAGCATTGGTTCATTTGGATTACTATGAATAAAATCAACTTCCTTTTTAAAAATATAGTCTAAACTTTGTAAGAAAGCATTTTATTCTCTTATCCTGGCTCTCTGAAAATTTCCCATGTACATTTTGAATGCATCAAAAATACCAAAAGTCCTATGCCAGTGTTTTATGAGAAACTCTACTCTTTAATATTTCTTTATGATTCATGAATTGGGAAACTGAAGACAAATTAAAAACTACATTTGTATGTGCATGAATGTATATTCAACATAATGTGCTTACAGACTAAAACCAAAAGCAATATCAAATAATTTATATGAGTGAAAAACCAAATAACAATACCTGCAAACACCTTTCAACTGTTTTAATATTAACTATGGAATTTTCCTTGAATAACATCAGTGGAAAAGCCCAAACTTTTCTCATTCTTCAAGCCACCAGCAAACATACATTACAATGGCAAAAACCTTAATTTGGTAAACATCAAGCAAAACAAAACAAAGCAAAACAAACAACACTTCCACTCAAAAAAAACCTACAACTATAACTCACAGAGCATATGATAAAATAAATTTAATGGTGTCTTTATGGAATTTTAATTACAATAAATCTGTGAATATTTGTAAAGACTAATGTGACTTTTAATTCTTGTACTCACCAGACAGTGATTAATGCAGAGTATTTAGTTGTAAGAGTTAAAAATTAAAGTATAGGATATCAAGAATTATCTACTGAGTGCTCACAGCATTTTGGTAGTGGTCTGTAGAAGCATAGAACTTACTCTATTACATGTTTCTAAAGTCTACTTAATACAATACTTATGTGCACCATTGCATTGCAACCCATTTGCTAAACTGTGAAGAATACAGAACTTTAAAAAAAACTACAAAATGTTCTGTTTTTGTTTCTAAAGATTGCTTTCACTGACTATGTTACCTTTTTGATACTGAGTTTTCTTCTCTCAACTCCAACAATTATAATATGATTTATCACTTTGCATAATCAATGAAATTATGCTAAAATCCCATTGTATTCATTAATAATTTAATGAATTGCTGATGTCTGACTGTATATTGGCACAACTTTTATTATATGCTCTTTAGTAGAAGAGTATGATAGACATAGTCTATAATATGTATTAAATTACATTATTTTTGAAAGTTAAGAATTTAGTTGTTCTGCACAAAATACAACCAACTATTAGAGAGAAGAGTGATACTATCAGTGATAAAGGATCTCTCTCACACCTAATGTGGGGTAATAACCAAACCATAACCCATGGAGAGAGATTGTATTAAACAATCTTCAGAACACTGAATGCCTGTAGTAAGCCAATGAGATGATGTATATTGAAAAATAGGACAGATACTTCAAAAAAAGCAATGAATGCTTTAATCTTAGTTTTAATTGTCAAATTATCCAAAATGAAAGCCTTACTGCAGAATGACTAGATCAGATTGGCCTATGGACAAGTTGTTAGGGAATTGTCTACTCATTGATGTAGAAGGTCTCAGCCCACATTGGCAACCCACAGGAGACCCTGGCCTGTATAAGAAAGGGAGCTAATGGTTATGTGTGGTTCCTTTAATATCATCATTTAGGAGACAGTGTCAGGGATTCTCTTAAGTTTGAGATCTGGTCTACATAAAGAGCTCATGCTAGCTAAAGCTACATGTTGAAACCTCTGTTTTTAAAGTGTCTTGAAAGACACAAAAAAAAAAATCAGTTAAGAATGAGACTGAAAGGAAGCCAAACAATAGTGTACTTCTCTGGTTCTGCTTCAAGTTCTTGTTTCACTTTCTTCATTGAATTCATTCAATGATAGACTTAACCTGGAAATAGAAGTTACATGAACCCTTTTCGCCTGTAAGTTACCTTTGGTCATGCTGTTTGTCATAGTAACCAAATGAAACTAGGGAAATGTGGTATATGAGAGCAGAGAAGTTAAAGACCTGTTTAGCTTAAAACTCTTGGCAGTGGCATAGAAATAGATATTGTGATTACTATATGGGATCTTTAATAATTCTGGGAGTGAAAAGATAGTGGTTCAATAGAGAAGTTATTCTAAATACATTCTTCCTTGCTCTTTCCTTCTCCCTAGGATTTAACTCATTTTTCACATTTTGAAGCTTCTCGTGCTGCTCAAATCTGATCACGATCTCTATGGAGGAGAACCTGTTCCTGATATTGTGATCCTTAGCCAGATTTCTTCATCATATCTTCTGCTTTCTAGCTAGGCTTAGGTAGATTCCATCTGGTTTCTGAAGGAACAATGCTACTTGGGAGAGTTTAGAGTGGTGTGGTTTTTTTGTGCCTTCTGGTACCCATTTAATTTGGAGAACATTCACACTCCCAACTATTTGACCATTTAGAACAGAAAAATAAAAGTCCCAGGGCAGGTATTTTCAGGTTAATTAAAGACATAAGTAAACTCAAAATGAAAAAGTGTTGAAACAAAGGACAGAGAATGAGAAGAAAATATACAGGGAAAAAAGAGAGAAGGAAAGAATAGAATGTGAAAAGGCTTTATCCATCAGCTGATGGAACCAGATATGGAGAACTACAGCCAACATTAGACAGAACTCAGGTGGTCTTCTCAAAAAGTTCAGTAAGGATTGAGGAGCCCCAGGGATCAATTACACCATGAGGAGACCTTCAGAACCAACTAACCTGGACCATGGGAACCCAAAGAGACTGAATCACCAACTAAAGAGCATGCACAGACAGAACCTTGGCCCTTTACACTCATGTAGTAGATGTGCAGCTTGGTCTTCATGTGGATTCCTGATCAAGTAGAGAAGGGGCTGTCTCTGACTTGGACTCTGTTGCCTGCCTTTAGATTCTTTCCCCTATCTGGGCTATTTCACCTGGTTTTAGTGGAAGAGGATGTGCTTAGTTCTATTGAGACTTAATCTGCTGGGGTTGGTTGGAACCTGGCAAGGGGTAGGTGACACTTCTTGAGAAGAAGGGGAGGGGAAGTAGAAGGAGGGGTGGGAGTGTAGGACTAGGAGGAGAGGAGGAAGAGGGTTTTGAAACTCTTAGAGACCTGATATGAATCTTTGGTTATACTTTGATGAGAAACTAACACACAGAACCTGTTCATCAAATCAAGAGTGTGCAAGAAGGCATGTAGGTGTGTCCAAGATGAGCAGGTGAGAAAACAGATTTCAGGTGGTATAGATTCTGCCCATCTCTCTTCTCAGCATGTTGTTCTTGTGTTTTCCACAGCTATGCTTAGCTCAAGAGACTTTCCTCTGTGGGCTGTTGCTCTGCAGCTGTCTACTGAAAATCACTCTCTACTGAAAAACCCTTCTTCCAAAGGCTTTTTTTTTTTTAATTCTAAATAAGAAGTAGAAATAATCAATTTTTGGCCTCAAGCTCCTCCTTTCTGACTATGTAACCCAGACTGATCTTACATTTATGACTCTTCTTAAGCCTCCCTACTGCTGAAATTATAGCTGCATACTAAGAGGCCTAGCTCAACTGCCAAAATTCTGATTGAAATATGCAGAAGCATGACGCTTCACCCATATTACCTTTGAGTTGATATTCTATTTCATATAAAAATCTCTATATTGAAGTTCTTCTTTCTAAATCAATCCCCGTTCCAATTCTCAACACTTTACCAAACTTCAAACTTCAATATTTAAAATTTTTTTTTTGAGACAGGGTTTCTCTGTATAGTCCTGGCTGTCCTGGAACTCACTCTGTAGACCAGGTTGGCCTCAAACTCAGAAATCTGCCTGCCTCTGCCTCCCAAGTGCTGGGATTAAAGGTGTGCGCCAGCACCGCCTGGCAGTCTTTTTTTTTAAAATTATTATTTTCAATGTTCAAATTCAAAATAAATATCACACACGAATACATACATTGGTTTTCGGCTATTGTCAGGAGACAAAAATGAGGCTGTTAATTTCCTTTCTTAAACAGTAAAGTAAATACCATTTCAGATGGCAGAAATCAATACAGGAAGACAGACTTTGGAGGAGGAGACATGTCTATGTTTATATTTCATCTGTAAGGTATCTTGCCTATCTCCTTGTATTTTCTTTTCCTATACTGAGGAACGACCCCAGAGTCTTATGCATACTATGCAAATGACTTATTACTAAACTCAACTTTAAAATTAATGACTCTTAGATGGTCCCAGAGTCTGTGGTTCAACAGAGACTCTTACTTGAAAACTTCATAGATGTCTTAAAAAAAATTAAAACAACCTTATAGGTTATTAAGTCTCTGTTGTTTAAAGAATGAACAGCAAACTTTTTAAAAGTTAAAAAGTTACATTGCTAATATTATAGAAGCTTAAAATGCTTCATTAATCTTGTTGTTGAAACATTGCTGCTGTATCTACTTAATCTGTGGGGATATATCAAAATGTTGTGGGTGAAAGAATTTGAACAATATTTATCCTAGTCAGGAACAGTTCACTTGGAGCACCCAGCCCACAGATCTCCCTGTCTCCATTTGAATCTTTTTATGTTTTCTGTGTTCTGTTTAATGGCCAGAGAGTTCTCCTTTGAAGTGGCAAGGCAATCTTCATTATCTTAGAACTCTGCTCTTGACTCATGGTTTGAATTTGATTGCTGTGTTATTGAGTTGGCATTTCCTCATGTAACCTGGGTCACTATTGCCTTCTTTGATGAATAACAGCTCACCTAACTAGCTTGACTGACTTAAGGTCTAATGTCTCAAACTTGCAAAGTGTATATCCTTGGACTCTTGTTTTCTGGCTTGTACATATGATGGCTTTAATTTTATTGTCAGAATCTCAATCAAAATTTCTGTGCTTTTCTGTTTGTTTATTTTCTCTCTATGCTAGGCCTTAAACAAGGAGCCTCATCCATGTTAGGATCATATCACTGACCTTCATCCTGACTGTAATATCTGTAGTCGTCTAAGGGTCACCTTACTGTATCAGTTAGAACAGTAAAGTGCATGTGCTCCTCAGGGTGGACATTTTACATTATACATTAGCAGATTTCCAAAAAAAAAAGTACTTTATACATAAGAGTAAAAAAAAAAAAATCATGCCTCAAACAAACAAATAAAAGTTAAGCACAGAGCTTTTATCAGCAATGTATGCATGTGACTGATAAGCAACGATATTCTGTCCAAATAATCTCCTCACAGATTTCTCTGGTGCCACTCTACTTTGTGTGTATGCTTATCAAAAAATGTTCGATGTGAGGTTTAGTTAATGTAAAGAGCAAACCCCAGCCTATAGAGCCTCAAAAGCATAGGAAAAGGTTACAGACACAGAGAAAGTTGTGACACCAAGCCAAAAGTCTACCTTTGTCACTATTAGTCTTGTGCAAGAATTGTAGCATGATGTCAGACTTTAAATCTTGAAGTCAAATTAGAGGAAGGAATTTCGTCAAAGGAAGTCCAATAAGGCCAGGACACATAGCAGGCACTGGCCTGTGTAGTAGTAATCTATTAACCACTCTTGGTAATCTGTTAAAGCTCTGAGCTCTTGCGGGTGATCGCACTTCTTGCCAACCAACCGCTAGAGTTCTCTGAATCTGAGAAATGAAAGACACAAACACTGGCTTTAATTTTAATATGCCTTAACAAAGGAATGGCTTGGCTTCTCCCAGCTCCACATGGCTAGCCCACTTCCCCTCTGATATTCCTGAATTATGACCTTTTAATATCTATTTTTTCTCTGCTACCCCAGACCCAATCTGCAGAGTGGCTCCTGGGGCTGCTTCCTTGAGTCTTATGTGCCTGGATGATTCCTCTCCTGCAGCTATTAAGTCTGATCTATCTGCTTAAGAGTCATGATGATTCTGTTTCCTTCTTCCTTTGTCTGGGAAATCTAAAAGTCCCATCTCTATCTCCCTACACAGCCATTGGCTATTAGTAACTTTAATTACCAGTCAAAAACCAATTGGGACAGGGACCCTCAGTGGCTGGACAAGTAGATTTTCTCGTGATTTTGGGAGCCTAGAATGGAATCTTCAACAGGCCTGATGAAGTGACTTTAAGTAGAAGGAGTCATCTACTCTTTGTGTTTTTGTTTTTTTGTGTAAGAAAAGAACTAGAGGGAGACAGAGGAAGACAGATCTCTATACGTTGAGGCCAGCCTGGTCTACAAAGTGAGTTCCAGGATATATAGTGCTGTTACACATTGAAATCCTGTCTCAAACTAGAAAATGTGATGTTCACACTCTTTTACATATTATGGAAACTCCCTGCCCCATTTTTATATTATTTTACATAATTTGCTAGGAATCCCCTCATTTACATATTTGTAGGCAGAGACAAAAGGCACAAAGTTTGAATCAAGAAGGATCGTGTTACAGGTATCTGAAATATGAAGGGAGTACAAACTCTTTCCTGTATATTTTAATTCTCATTTTTCTATCATCTCAATTAAATTGACACGTGTATCATAAATAAGCTATAGAAATGATAACATTCAGATAAATAATGTAATACAGTGTCCTAATCAAAATTTTAAGTTGAGTAGATATTTAAATCAGGAATCACCTATATACATCTCTGTGCCTCCAAACCTTAATAAATGTCTACATTTTATTGTGGGCATCTTAAATTATAGGCCTTCAGAAACAGTTGAAGCAATGTGTTTTTGTGTCTCTCCATGTGTTTTCTCTTGCAACCTGTTCCAATACCCATCTCTCCTTCCAGGAAACCTGCTGTTAGAATGTGTGAGCTGGACTCTACATATGGCACCAACGTAGATTATAACTGGAAACAGAGAGGCAGAATGAGGTATGTTGTCTGATTGGAGCTCCATGGAAAAAGGAAATGTCCTGCTTCTGAGTTTCCCTGAATGTAAACCTGGCTGCATAGAGGTCAACGTTGAGAGACTGTCCTTTAAAATAATAAGGCAGTCTATTTCCCCTCCCCTGAAAAGGATATCAATTAATATTTAAGGGGGTTGAGGCCAAAGCTTTCCCTCACTGGTCAATTCCCATCGTCTTTTGACTACTATATTTATCCACTGGTTTTTCTTAAAATTAATAAAAAAGGAGGAATTGTGACCTCCTCCTGCCCACTGTTCTCAAGAATATCAGCCAGCAACCTGATCCACCCACCTCCTGAAGAACAAGAAGAACCGATTTCCTGACTTCAGGGGAGGGGCTTGGCCTGCCTTTGTAGCTTGAGAGAGAAGCATTAAAGATGGAGACTTGAACCAGAAGCCATGTGTTTTTGTGTCTCTCTATGTGTTTTCTCTTGAAACCCATTCCTTACCCATCTCTCCTTCCAGGGAACCTGCAATTTGAATGTATGAGCTGGACTCTACAGGTACATAATTCTATTTTAATTTAAAACATTCAAAATAAGAGAGGAAAATTCTGCCCATATATTCAACTTTTTACATTAATTTAAAATATATGAGGAAAAGACAACAAAACCATAAAAAATAATAATGTGAAGTTAGAATCAGTGATGTGAATATTTGTTTATCAAAAATAGTAGATTTTCATAGGAAACACAATCAAGTCATGTTTTAAAACTTCTTACATCATTTAAACAATAGGCCACCGCTCAGAATGTGTACATTGAAGAGAATAGCGCAAGTGAGGCAGAAAAAAAAAGGTGAAAGGGGAAAATCAGAGAACACGCTTTCTCTTGCATATCTTCTAATAGTGATGAGAGAATGAAATTTTTCATATAGACAATGCAAAGATTTCAAAATGGAATTTAAAACAAATTCTGAATTTATAATGTGCAAAGAGTAAGATGATACTTCCTAAAAGATGTTTGTTGAGGAAGCACTTTAAAATGCTCAATATACCTACTGATTTGCCTTCAAATGAAACATCAGCATCATTCCTACTAGAACATATAAAAATAAGGAAGGACTAAAGTTAACTTGCCTAGAAAATGGACAAATTACAACTTTATACCTTCATCTTTCTACCTATTTATTATTTAGCCATCAATTTTGTCTCTCAGATATCATATTCCATCTGTGCATTCTTCTCTCTCCTCTTGTGCCAGGCCCTCTCCATAGCTTCCATCTCCCTCAAATCCATTCCTTCTCCATTTCCCTTTATATCAGACCTCTCTAATCTTGGATAGCAACCAAACATTGCATAACCAATGTAAGGAAGAATAAACCCTCAAATCCAAGTCTGATGAGGAATCTCGGTGACAGGAAAATAATCCCCAAAGCAGGCAAAAAGTGTCAAAGACAGTCTCCATTCCCACATTTAAGAGTTCCACAAGGAAACCAAACAACACAACTGTAACATATATGTAGAGTACTTAGGTCAGACCAGTGGGTATTCCTTGCTGCTTCAGTTTCTGTGAGGCCCTATGAACCCTGGTTAGCTGATTGTGTTAGCCCTGCTTTTGTGGTATCCTTGAATCTTCGGCCTTCTATAATTCTTCCACTTTCTCTTAGGAGTGATTCTGTAAAGTTTAAGATTACAAAATCTTAAACTTTAAAAACAGGACTAACAAGAAGGTTCAGCCACCAACCATGATGACCTGAGTTGATCCTTGGGGCCTTCACATCTGTCCCATGGTAGGTGGACATGGACACAATAAACACACACACACACACACACACACACACACAAAGACAAGAGAGACAGACAAACAGGCAGGCAGGCAGAAATAGAGATAAAATAAGTGTAGAAAACAGCGTAGTGCTTTATTTTTTTAAAAATTACATGTATATTTACTACATACCTCGTCTATCTTCTAAGCAGTTATTTAACAACAATAAAAGTAAACACATATTCACACAAAGTCTTGATAAAAATGTTCACAGCACTTTTATTGCAATAGAAAATACTCCAAAATAATGTATCTATTCTTCAAAAGATGCAGGAAAATATATACTCCAGTGCAGCTATATGATGGTTTACTTCTCAGTTCTCAAACTTCATGGTACATGCCTGGATGAACATTTGAGTTGGACTTCAGTGCACTTCTTTTCTGGAACAGACAGGAATTAGATCTTCCATGTGGCAGTTTAAATGCAGCACTGGTTCCTCCATCTGATACAGTATCCATAATCATACTCATCAATATCACAGAGGGTCTTACACATTCCTCGTACTTTTTCACATCTCTTTATTCTATGTTTGATGCCAATATAACTTCTGGCTGCAATCAAGAAAAAGAGAGACATTAAAGGTGGAAAGAGAAAGACCAATAGATAGGGGACAAAAGAGGATATCAGGGGTGAATGTATTCAAGGTACATTGTATACATGTATGGTAATTTCCCAATGGGACCCATTATTAGGGATAATTAACAGATGCTAAAAAAATAGAAATTTCTTCTTTGATAGTTATACCTAAACATATATGCATATGCATGAAGTTATCAATATATTAATAACTTGAGAGAAAAAAGATGTTCTGATAAGGAAATAATGGAGTCAAAGAAGAGAGGGAGGAGCAACTGTTCATTACTTTATTCACAGTTCAGCAGTCATTTGGAGAAGGGATGAATCTACAAGTGTTTTGTTTGCCCTGCACCAAAGCTGGACTTAAAGGTCAGAAGCACGTGAGCTCTTAGACAAGCCTTTCTTATTCTCCATTTACTAAACCAACTTATATACACTTATTAAAACAATATTTATACTTTTCTGTAAAGACTGCATTTCACCATTTTTAAGCAACTGTCCATTGTCTTTCATAAAAAACCAAAGGGTTTTACTGTTCATTCAGAGATCCCTTTCTTTTTAATTACTTTTTAATTTTTAAGTTATAATTCCAGCATTTCCCTATCCCTTTTCCTCCCTTCAAAACCTTCCATATACTCCTTCTTGCTCTCTTTCACATTTATGGCTTCTTTTTAATCTCATTAATTGTTGCTACATGTGTATATGTATGTAGAACAGAGATTCCTTTTAAGTGAAAATACTTTCTTTTAACTAGAAATAAATTCCCTTTATTCTACCATTCAGCAGTAAACCTTAACAAAGAAAATAATCTAATAATTAATTGTATATATCTTATAACATGCTTCTTATGTTACTTACATTCATCTACCCTAAACCTAAACCTTTATATGATAATTTCATTTGTTCTGATTTTTGACACTACACCTACGTAATCAAGTAACAGCAGAATAGTGGTCATACAAAACTTGCTGACTGAGTCAGTTACTTGGGGAACCGAGATGTTGTCCATGTGCAAATAAAAAAGTGTAGCTGTACATTTATTTACAGATAAAGATTCATATTATGTGGCTTTAATGAACCATCTGAAGAGAAGACAAATAAGTGTTCTGAGATTGTTTAATTATTATTTTGTATGTTAAGCTATATAAATACTTAATATTTAATACATAAATCTATGATAAATTTATATGAGTTCTATTAGGTAAAGATGTTATTGTTGAGAAAGTAATCTATTTAGAATAAAATATATTATAAAGTCAGATTTTCTTATTTTCCAAGCTTTATCAATGTACTTATTATTTTGAGTCCATGATTCTATCTATACAAATAACATTTTAATAATATTCATCAGAAATATATGTCAGATAATAACCATAAAGGAAAAATATAAGACAATTTTACTAAAAGTTGGAGAGTAAACATAACTATGTTTAGATATAAATTATGCCATTTCAGAGAATCTACTGATTTTATAGAAAATAAATAAAATCCAGAAAGGTATATCCCTCCACGCCATACAATGGGCATTTCTTAACTTTCCAGTATTCTCTGGTCATTGGGTGAGTCATTGGAAACAATTTAATAAAGGCAGTTTCTGGCCACTGTTATATTTCTATGAAAATTAAACTTTTCATAATTATAGTTAATAGGTTTTAAGGGACTAATGAATATGCTTAAAACCTTTCCTGGTATTTTAATAAATTAGCCAAGATTCCTGAGCCATTATAGCCTGTCAGCACTCAAATTTGCATAATTTTTAGATTCCATAAATTCATAAAAATAATGGCTTATCTTAATCATTAGTCATATAATATGACTGGTATTTTTGTTTTATTGTTGTTATTAAAAATAATGTCCAAATTCAATACAGTCATTTGATTTGGAAATAACAGACATGCATTGTAAACAAATTTTCTTATTTTTCTGTGTCTGTATGTACGTCTATGTAGGTACACATGTACAAGTGTGTATGTGTGTATAGAGGACCACAGCTAAAGTCAAGTTTTAGTCTCCCTCCATTATTGGGGCAGAGCTTCACTGAACCCAGAACATAGCTACCCATTGGTTATTTTATCTAGCTACATTATGGTAGGGAGTCACTGCTTTTGTATTCCAAGATCTGGGACTATAGGTGGGCCATCATATATCCCTGGTTTTTATTTGGTGCTGACAATCCAAACTCTGGTCTTTAAACTTGAACATCAAACACTTAAGTCAGTGAGTCATTTTTGAAGATCCCCTGTTTTGCTTTTAAACTTCAGATGGTTATTATATAGTACCATGAGTAAAAATTTTCCATCCATGTATTTTGGATAGGAATGATATTTCTTAATATTCTTAGGAATGCTCATCAGTTAGTATGCATGTAAACATTGTATGGGTCTATCCAAACATAATCCCTGAGTATAAGAGTTCCTGTGATGTGACTGGAACATCACACTAACATCAATACAGGTATTGGGCAGAAGGGAACACAGCATGCCTTTGCTAACTCATGCTGCTGTACATCTTGTAAAGTACTAGAGAAAGGGAACTGGTGAATAACTAATTTTGATGAAAAAGGGAAACCTCAAATTATCATTGCATCTCTATCAGGAAGATATAATTTGAGAAATTTCTTAAAGTCTTGACCATAAATATGGCAAAAGGATTTGGTAACCATTGTGTGTTAGAACCCTGACTGGATCTTCATCTATGTGGGTACACATGTACAGGTGTGTGCATGTGTATAGAGGACCACAGCTAAAGTCATGTGTTAGTCTCTCTCCATTATTGGGGCAGAGCTTCACTGAACTCAGAGCATACCTACCCATTGGTTATTTGATCTAGCTACATTATGGTAGTTAGATAAACCTTATAAGCAATCAAGAGTTAAAAACAAGTATGTCAGAATTAATCTTAGTTTCCCAAGTTCTTTAGTTATTGGTTCTTTACTGTATCAAGAGAAATGTTATCTTGTTTTTCAATATGTCCATCTAGATATTACCTATCCATGTATCTCTCAGTTATCTATCATCTCCCCCCCTCTCTCTCTTTCTCTCTCTCTCTCTCTCTCTCTCTCTCTCTATATATATATATATATATATATATATATATGTATGTATGTATATGTATGTATATAAGGATGTGTATGTATCAGTATATATTTCCACTAGCACATCACCTTTCTGTTAATGACTCTTCATTCAGCCTCATGATGCTCTGGGTGAACATATGCAGAACTGAAGATGTGTAGAGGTATGTTTGAGAAGCCATGTGCTCATGCAGTGTGTATGTTAACACTAAGAGAGAAGAAAGTCCATTGAAGAGTTTGACACTGGATAGGATATGCTCTCTCAAAATAAAAGAGTGGTGGAATATATCTCTACATCATCTATTTCCTGTAATAAATTAGACAAATGAATTGATCTAATCAGTTGATGTGATATTAACTCTTATTTAATGAACATTATTGTGAATTTGAAAAGTATGAAATATGTTTTCAAATTTAAGCAATTCTTGCAATGTAAAACTTACTAAGAATTCAAAATAGAGTACTTCAAATGTGATTGACCTTACTTCACTTTTGGATTCACAGTAAAATTTAACTATAAATGAAGCATTTGTCAGTGTTGAAGCCTTGCAATGGAAGTACAGAGAGAGCTTTAAAAAGAATTGTCTGTGCTATATTAATAAACACAATCGTCTAAATACATAGGAATGTAATTTTTGTATTTAATGAAACTACCCATGGTTCTTCAGTAACTCTCTACTTCTTATTTCCTGTGTCACCCAAACATAATATGCCTTATGTTTATCTTATGAACTGCAAAGTGTGGTTTATAAAAATATCTTACTTCAAGTCATTGTGTGCAATCACATTGAATGAAATTACCCATATATATTTGAGTCCATTTTTCACAAATTCAAATATTCATTTTTCTTAGTATAGAAAATTTATTGGTTTGTGGAAGGTTAAACTAATCTTGTAACTCAGATTTTTTTTCACTTTGTTTCCTATAGAACATTCTTTCTTTAAGCTTTTATTAGTAACTAGGCTGTTTTGGGTCTTGTTTGAGATAAGACCAGAAAATAAATATTGGCAAATGCAAGTGGGAAACTCTGTGTAATAATTGTAAAGTGGAAGCTAAGCCTAGGTTAGTTGTCAAGAAGTGTGGTAGAGAATAACATGAAATATATGAAGAAATAGTCCATTCTTAAGAGAGTTGAGAAAATGTAGTCTTATTAAGTAAAATAACATAAAATGATTGAATTTCCAAATGAGCTTTTTGAGTCACAAACATTATGAAGCTACTTGTGTAGCTATGGTAACAAGGAGCAACAATGGCGTTCAGGTCTAACCAACTTTCAGTTCTCGCAAAATAAAACCCATCACAGCATTCAATCTAGTTTATAATTCCAAATTCTTTGCCATCTCCACTCCTAGATATTGTCCCCATTTTGTCCCCTCAGTCACCCAACTGAACATTCTTAACAGGCATCCTAAGCCTTTTGAACCATGTGTACTTAGCTGCCAACATCTGTATCAGGACATTCTACCCCTCTCAGTTAACAGAGTCTCCATATTCTGAGAAATTTTTTTAAATGATAATCTGATTTATGTTTTATTAGATATATTCTTTATTTACATTTCAAATGATGAAAGTCCCATAAGCCATCTCCCCTGCCTCTGTTTCCCAATCAATTCCTTCCCGCTTCCCTGTCCTGGTATTCCCCTACACTGCTGCATCAAGCCTTTCCAGGACCAGGCACCTTTCCTCCCTTTGATGCCCTACAAGGCCATCCTCTGCTGCCTATGGATCTGGAGCCATGTGTAACACCATGTGTACTCTCTGGCTGATGTGTTTGAGCCTGGGAACTTTAGGAGTACTAGGTAGCTCATATCTTTGTTCTTCCTATGGTGCTGCAAATGCCTTCAGCTTTTTGGGTCCTTTCTCTAGCTTCCCCATTGGGAACCATGTAGTATTTGCTGAAAGGAACTGGATATAGCTGTCACTTGGGAAGCTGTGCTAGTGCATGACACACATAGAGGGGGATATTCCCAGCCAGCCATTGAACTGAGCACAGGAAATTCTAATATATCAACTGAAATTTAGCTGGTCTCCTTTTGCCTCAATTCAAAATATCACCAAATTCAACACAGCAAATTGTTTTCTATATTCTCCAAATACACATTTCTATGTCTGTTCTACCTTCCAAAGGTCACATATCCAGTACTGAATGAGTTTGGTCCAGTGACTCAGTTCTTTCAGGAAATAACAAAGCTTACTCTGTGAGAGCCCATACAAGAAATCTGGGAGTAGGCAAACCACTAGGGAACTGCCTGCATCCAGGACCTGGGCAGATAGGTGGTTCATCTGTTTGCCAGCCTGTTGTGGGGCCTGTGTCCTACATGGTTGATCAGCACAGGGAGTGACTCCCCACCACCATCATCGCTGCCTGCCAGAGCAGTAAGGCAGCATCAGGAACTGAGATATCCTGAGTTTAAGATCTCTAGGAGAGCAAACCGCCAGGAGTCTGGCTGTGCCCAGGACCTGGGCAGATTGGCGGTTCATCTGTTTGCCAGCTGGTCGTGGGTCCTGTGCCCTACGGGGTGATCAGCATTTGGAGGGGCTCCCCACCACCATTTTCACTCTATGACAGAGCAGTAGTGGAACACCAGGTTCACTGAGACAACCCAAGTATAACACTGCTTAGGACAAGACACAGCAGGGCTCCAACAACACACTAGAGGAAGGCTGCACATCAGCAATCTGTGCCAGGGGAAACTCAGTCATCCAGTGTCACAGAAATAGCATTACAGGCTCACAGGAGGTTGAATCACCACCCAGTGACAAGAAGACCAACTAACACCAGTGAGAACTAGATGGCTAAAGGCAAATGTAGGAATGTTACTAACAGAAACCAAGTCAGTTCTCCAATAACAACAAGTCCTGGATACCCCAACACACCAGAATAAGAAGAGTTGGATTTAAAATTACTGGTCTTGATGCTATTACAGGAACACATGAAGGACATAAATCTCTTAAAGAAATTTAGGAGAAAAATGATCAGAACTTAGAAGTCCTTACAAGGGAAACACAAAAATCATTGAAAGAAATTCAGGAGAATATGGGTAAAAAATAGAAGCCAATAAGGAGGAAATGCAAAAATCTCTTAAAGAAATACAGAACTTTGGTCAACAGGCAGAAGTCATGAAAGAGGAAACAAAAAAAATCTCTTAAAGAATTACAGGAAAACACAAACAAGCAAGTGAAGGAACTGAGCAAAACCATCCAGGATCTAAAAACAGAAGTAGAGACAACTAAGGAATCACAATGGGAGACAACTTTGGAGATAGAAAACCTTGGGAAGAAATCAGGGGCCAAAGATGCAAATATCAACAACAGAATGCAAGAGATAGAAGAAAGAATCTTTGATGCCTAAGATACCATAGAAACCATGGACGCAACAGTCAAAGAAAGGGCAAAATGCAAAATACTTGCAAGCCAAATCATCCAGGAAATCAAGGACACAATAAGAAGACCAAATTTAAGGATTATAGGCATAGATGAAAGTGAAGATTTACAACTTTCAATCCTAAACATCTATGCTCCAAATGCAAGGGCACCTTCATCCGTAAAAGAAACTTTACTAAAGCTCAAAGCACACACTGAACCTAACACAATAATTGTGGGTGACTTCAACACCCCACTCTCCTCAATGGACCGATCAGGACAACAGAAACTAAACAGCAACACAGTGAAACTAATTGAAGCTTTGGAACAATTGGATTTAACATACTTATATATACATTTAGAGAGAGAGAGAGAGAGAGAGAGAGAGAGAGAACATTTCATCCCCAAGCAAAAGAATATACCGTTTTCTCAGCACCTCATGGTACATTCTCCAAAATCGATCATATAATTGGTCATAAGACAGACCTTAATAAATATAAGAAGATAGAAGTAATCCCATGCCTCCTATCAGATCACTATGGAGCAAAAGTGGTCTTCAATAGCAACAAAACCAAAAGAATGCCCACATACACATGGAAATTGAACAATATTCTACTCAATGAAAACTTGATCAAGGAAGAAATAAAGAAAGCAATCAAAGACTTTTTAGAATTTAACGAAAATGAAGGCACAACTTACCCAAATCTATGCGACACAATGAAAGCAGTGCTAAGAGGAAAACTCATAGCCCTGAGTTCCTCCAAAAAGTAAATGGAGAGAGCATACACTACAAACTTAATGGCACAAATGAAAGCCTTGCCACAAAAAGAAGCTAATTCACCCAGGAGGTGAAGAAGATATGAAATCATCAAACTCAAGGGTGAAATCAATCAAGTAGAAACAAAGAGAACCATACAAAGAATCAACAAAACAAGGAGCTGGTTTTTTGAAAAAAATCAACAAGACAGATAAACCCTTAGCCAGGCTAACCCAAGGGCACAGAGACAGTATCCAAATTAACAAAATTAGAAATGAAAAGGGAGATATAACAACAGAAACTGAGAAAATTCAAAAAATTATCAGATCCTACTATAAAAGCCAGTTTTCAACACAACTGGAGAATCTGGAGGAAATGGACAATTTCTTAGACAGATACCAAATACCAAAATTATATCAAGATCAAATAGATCATCTAAACAGTCCCATAACCCCTAAATAAATAAAAGGGGTCGTAGAAAGTCTCCCAACCAAAAAAAATAGCTCAGAACGAGATGGCTTCAGTGCAGAATTCTATCAGACCTTCAAAGAAGACCTAACACTAATACTCTTCAAACTATTCCACAAAATAGAAACAGAAGGAACACTATGCAACTCGTTCTATGAAGCCACAATTACGCTGATACCAAAACCACACAAAGATCTAAAAAAGAAAGAGAACTTCGGGCCAATTTCCCTTATGAATATCGATGCAAAAATACTCAATAAAATTCTTGCCAAACAAACCCAAGAACACATCAAAATGATCATCCACCATGATCAAGTAGGCTTCATCCCAGGGATGCAGGTATGTTTCAATATAAGGAAATCCATCGATGCAATCTACTGCAAAAGCATACTCAAATGAAAAAAAAAAAAACACATGATCGTTTCATTATATGCTGAAAAAGCATTTGACAAAATTCAGCATCCTTTCATGCTAAAAGTCTTGGAAAGAACAGGAATTCAAGGTCCATACCTAAACCCAGTAAAAGCAATATACACCAAACCAGTAGCCAACATCAAACTAAATGGAGAGAAACTTGAAGCAATGCCACTAAAATCAGGGCCTAGACAAGACTGTCCCCTCTCACCATATCTTTTCAATATAGTTCCTGAAGTCCTAGCTACAGCAATTAGACAACATAAGGAAGTCAAAGGGATACATATTGAAAAGAATGAAGTCAAACTACCACTATTTGCAGATGATATGATAGTATACTTAAGTGACCCAAAAACTCTACCAGAGAATTCCCTCAGCTGATAAACAACTTCACCAAAGTGGCTGGTTACAAGATCTCTCAAGCAAATCAGTAGTCTTTCTATACTCAAAGGATAAGCAGGCTGAGAAAGAAATTAGGTAAATGACACCCTTCTCAATAGCCATAAACAGCATAAAGTATCTTGGGGTTACTCTAACCAAACGAGTTAAAGACCCATACAACAAGAACTTCAGATCTCTGAAGAAGGAAAACAAAGAAGACCTCAGAAAATGGAAAAATCTTCCATGCTTGTGGATTGGCAGGGTTAATGTAGTTAAAATGGCCATCTTGCCAAAAGCAATATACAGATTCAATGCAATCCCAACAAAATCCTAACTCAATTCTTCATAGAGTTAGAAAGAGCAACTCTCAAATTCATCTGGAATAACAAAAAATCCAGGATAGCTAAAACTATTCTCAACAGTAAAAGAACTTCTAGGGGAATCAGTATCCCAGACCTCAAACATTACTACAGAGCAATAGTGATAAAAACTGCATGGTACTGGTACAATGACAGGCAAGTGGAACAGTGGAATAGGATTGAAGACCCAGAAATGAAGCCACACACCTATGGTCATTTGATCTTTGACAATGGAGCTGAAAACATCCAGTGGAAAAAAGATAGCCTTTTCAACAAGTGGTGCAGGTTCAATTGGAGGCCAGCATGCAGAATAATGTGAATTGATCCATTCTTATCTCCTTGTACTAATCTCAACTCCAAGTGGATCAAGGACCTCCACATAAAACCCAACACACTGAAACTAATAGAAAAGAAAGGGGAAGACCCTTGAAGACATGGGTTCAAGGATAAAGTTCCTGAACAGAACACCAATAGCTTATGCTCTAAGATCAAGAATTGACAAATGGAATCTCATAAAATTACAAAGATTCTCTAAGGCAAAGGACACTGTCAAAAGGACAAAGCAGCAACCAACAGATTGGAAAAGGATCTTTACCAACCCTAAATCCGATAGAGGGCTAATATCTAATATATACAAAGAACTCAAGAAGTTAGACACCAGAGAATCAAATAACCCTATTAAAAATAGGGTACAGAGCTAAACAAAGAATTTTCACCTGAAGAAATTCGGATGGCTGAGAAGCACCTTAAGAAATGTTCAACATCACTAATCATTAGGGAAATGCAAATCAAAACAACCTGAGATTTCACCTCACACCAGTCAGAATGACTAAGTTTTAAAATCTCAGGAGACAGCAGGTGTTGGCAAGGATGTGGAGAAAGTGGAACACTCCTCCACTGCTGGTGGGATTGCAAGACAGTACAACCACTTTGGAAATCAGTTTGGTGGTTCCTCAGAAGAATGGACATGACACTTCCAGAGGACCGTGCTATACCTCTCCTGAGCATATACCCAGAGGATTCCATGGCATGCAATAAGGCCACATGCTCCACTATGTTCATAGCAGCCTTATTTATAATAGCCAGAAGCTGGAAAGTACCCAGATGCCCCTCAGTGGAGGAATCGATACAGAATATATGGTATATTTACCCAATGGAGTACCACTCAGCAATTAAAAACAATGAATTCATGAAATTCTCAGGCAAATGGTTGGAATTGGAAACTATCATCCTCAGTGAGGTAACCAAATGACAAAAGAATACACATGGAATGCAATCACTGATAAGTGGATATTAATAAGCCTGGAAGCTCTGGATTCTCAAGACATAGTTAGCATATCAAATGAAACCCAAGAAGAAGCAAAGAGAGGGCTCTGGTTCTGAAAAGAGCTGATCCAGCATTGTAGGGGAATACCAGGATAGGGAAATGGGAGGGAGGCTATTGGGAAATGGGCGGAGGGAAGAGGGCTTATGGGACCGATGGGGAGGGGGGAACCAGGAAAGGGGAAAGCATTCGGAATGTAAACAAAGAATATAGAAAGTTAAAAAAAAAAAGAAATCTGAGAGTAATCTTTGTCCTGCTTTTTGTCAATCTCTAATGAACTTCAGCTACCTCTATCATACCATGAATGCACTCAACTTTATATTTTCACTTCTGTGTGTCTGTCTGTCTGTATGTGTGTGTGTGTGAGAGAGAGAGAGAGAGAGAGAGAGAAAGAGAGAGAGAGAGAGAGGGGGAGAGGGAGAGGGAGAGGGAGAGGGAGAGGGAGAGGGAGAGGGAGAGGGAGAGGGAGAGGAAGAGGGAACCAGGAAGAGAGGAAGAGGGAACCAGGAAGAGAGGAAGAGGGAACCAGGAAGAGAGGAAGAGAGGAAGGGAGAAAGAGAGAGAGAGGGTTTGTGTTTGTGTGAGTGTGTGTTACATGCACATGAGTATGTAGGTGTGTACACATGGGTGTATGCATTCAGAGCTAAAGAATATCAGAATTCGTCCTCTGTAGTCTCCTTTTTCCCCAAGGAAAAGTCTTTGACTGAATCTGAAGCTTATCTTTCATATAAACTGGTGGGCCAGAAATCTCCCACACTCTGTCTGACTCTGCCTCACAATGCTAGGGTTATAAGCACAGACAACCTTCCTCAGTTTTTAATTCTGATACAAATAGAAAATACCAAAAAAAAAAAAAGTTCTATAAATCTTCAGGTTTGTAGCCTGTTTGTTTGTCTCAAACAATACCTAGGACAGTGTTTTGAGTGTACCCTTGAGGGAGGACAGCTCAGAGCTGAGAGGGATATAACAGGGTAGATGGAGAATCAGACATGTTAGGGCAGCCTGCATTAAATGTAGAGATAGCTACGTTGTTGACTGAAAAACTATTACCATCTTCAACTTCTTGGTAGACCTTACCCAGCTAATTTCTGGGATCCACATATTTATGGCATATTATACCTTTCTGTTTTCATAGAGGACTTGTAGTAATGACTCGATAATGGGTTAATTAAAATCCTAAATGTTCATCTCATAATAATAATTTTCTAATATCTTTTTTGATGTGATTAATATATTTGCAGAAAATTTTGTCATCTTTTTCTGAATTTCTCAATAAACTCCCAGCTATTATATATGTATATAATAAAGATTTGAAAAATTATTCTCATAAGACACAATGACATTAGTGACCAGGTGACAATGTTAGTGGTTATTTTGTTTTCATTTAAAATTTCAATTTCTGTGAGAATGGATGCTTTGTATTTGCATGTGTTTAGGTCTGTGAAGAAGATATTTATCAAGGCAGATACGCATTTTGATTTTCCTTTTTAAAGGAATAAGTGTTGTTGGCATCTACTGGGTAAAAGCCTGAGCTGCTTAAATGTGTCCTGCCTGTTAACATGCACTGTAGAGTGTAGCTCTTCTAAAGAGAGTTGTCCAAATGGCATGGCCAAGGGAAACAAGGCAGAGAAAGACTGCTGTAAACGAGTCCTGTATAACACTTTTGAGTCTGTATAACACACGAGACAATCAGACTTCTTGAACTTATTAAAGTCTAAACATGAAAAATACACTAAAAGCTCCAGTTTATACTTTGAAAATTACCAATTCATAATGGATCTCATGTATTCATTGAGTTAAAATACTGAACATTGTATGTGTATATTTGTAGTGATAACATATTGCTACCATGTGTATCACACTGTTGAAAACAATGTTTACTACAAATTTCCTTACACCTTTTATCTGCATTTGAATCCAGGAGTGAACTCACAGAAAGGCCACAATAAAATAAGTTATTTCTTTTCTCTCTTTCTGATTCATAGTCTTGTAAACATGAATGTCTTTAAAATTTCCCTTCTCCTTAATTAATTTCCTGAACCTGTTCTACTTTATTGGGTGAGTGATTCTTTCACGAGAATTTTGGTATTGATAGAAAGTGCTAAATTGTACTGCTATGCAAGTATTAAAAATTAGGAATTATGGATGGTTATTATATGGTTTTATTGTGTAGGCTTACAGGGAAGAATACTGTACTCAAAGGCAGAAAATAATCTGAGGCTAAACAGAAGCTAAACAGCACTCCCACAATACATGAAGATGTGTGTTGCTTCCTTATGCATAACTTCTCATGTAATATCAAAAGCAGAACTAAATTGCTGGGCATAGTTTATATTTTGATACAAAATAACTATGTCTATACTCTTCCTTCTAAATTTTCTTCATCCTTTTGGATTCTTATTTTCCTCCACTAATAAACACGAGTAGACACTAATGGTGATGTGAATTTTCTCCACTATTTTTTATTCTCATACCTTGATTATTCTCTCTTAAGACCTTAGTCTCTTGTGAAAGTGATCCATGTTCTCAATATCAAATCTCAGTCAAGTCGTTGATACATTTTCATAGAGGTAATAAATTGACAGTGTATATCTACAGGAAGCCTATATCTCAAGGGACATTCCCTTTCTTTGACTTAGGTGTTCCTATCAGATTAATATGTCAATTATTATGAGACACAAAATCCTGAGTACTGTTACAGGAACTTTCATAATATTGTCTTAATTTTTGAATGTACCCATTAATGAATGAGCTAGGGCCACTTCTGAAAGATTCAGGATTCAATTGTATTTTATCATTTTTGCTTTATGGAGACACAAATATCTTGAAAATCCTGCTGGAAAGACTCAATAAGACTTGTTCTTCTTTTTTGGGTAGTGTGTCTTTTTCATCTTCCATCTTTAATTCTAGATGCAGCACTGAGTCCCAGGTCTTATGCAGAAAGACATCCTAATTTCATTTTCAGAGCACAGAGGTTTGCAGTGACCTCTACGCATTTTGCATTCTCTCCTCAAATCCAAGCTACCATACTCAGGATAATGTTTTTTAGCTGCAAGAAGGAAAGGATGACTAGAATTAGGAATCAACATATGGTATAGCCATAAGGCAAACATTCTAGAGACAAAAGATTATAGGATGACCATTTTCAAGTGCTGGGGACAGTTTACATAAATTTACTGTCACCTAAGATAAAGGTTATCTCAGAAAGTGTACAGGGAGTAAATAGTTGTTCAGAAGTGACTGGATGGCGATGGCTCAAGGACAGTTCCTGAAGACAATGGAAAGACAGGATTTACATTGTCTGGCCTTCTTTCTGTCACTGTTCATAGAATTAGGATGTCCATTTCTGCTCTCATAAATAATCAAACTGAATCCTGGGCTTTCATTATTACTAACACTTTCATTGCAATTTAACTTTTTCTTTCAAAAATATTTAGAATTAGGCAATGCTAAACAAATTATTCAAATTACTCACAACTTTCCTGGACATTTTGTGATTTTTTTTGCCCCAAATTTATTAGTTAAATTATATCTATATGTAATAGAGGCATTGATCAAAGGGAAAAGAAGAGAGGGAAAAAAGAAAAAGGAGAAAAGAGGGAAGAGGGAAAGCAGGATTTAGAATTTGCATTCATTTTTGGCTTTTACATGGTTTTAAAGTTACCATACCACGTCTGAAATAATAATTGTTTTAAAAGGCATTCTTCAAAATTTTGTTTGTTAATATTGATGTGAATAAATTTGAATAGGGGCCAAATCCACCCTGCTACCATTCTCTTATGGTGTATGATTCCATTGAGACACACTTATTTCCACACTGTATATACATGTTTGTATTTCAATGAGAGTCAAACTTATAAACTGTATAAAAGCTGAAATGCATGCTTATTTCATTGGAAAAAAAGTTTACTAACTGCTTTTTGGTTCATTTTGAATCAAAAATAAAAGCTCAATTGAATAATTTGTAGTTGAAGCCATGAGGAGTTTCTACCAATATTGATATTCTGCTATGGTGAACACTGTCATGTTCTTGTCCAGAATTATAAAACTGGAATTATACTATAATATATCCTAATATGATAAAGAACTTCTTTAAATTATATGTGAATCTATAGCAATATATACTATAATTCTGAACAGAATAATTCCAAAAATAATTCTATCATCAACAACTTCCTTTACATTTATTTATTTATTTATTTATTTATTTATTTATTTATTTATTTACCTACTTATTCATTTATTCATTCATTCATTTAGGTTACCATAAACATTTTTGAAGGATTAGGCAAAAAAGGCAATGTGTTCTCTTAATACAAAAGATGTTGTCCTATATTTATAGCTCATGAAGGAGTTTTTAAAAAATGCCCATTGATAAATAAAACAATTTCCAGTTTGTCAGAAAATGAAAAAAAAAATGGAGCAACAAAAAAGTATTCCATATCTATCGTATAGAAAATGCAGAAGAAAGATGTTATGCAAATGGGAACTCCCTCTATAGAAATTTTAAGGACATTATTCAGTGCTAATACATGACATGCGGTTATCCAGAAAGGAAGGCAGTTGGAACCTTATTGGATCTCATGGGCAGATCTTATATGATATACTGGAAGGAATGGAAAGGTAATCAAAATATGTTCTATGCAATGTTATATTAAACTTAGAAAATTAAAGAAAATAATCTACAAAATTTTAAGAGTGAAACTCAAGACATTCTACATATTTAAATATTTACTTATTTTTATGTTTGTGTTTGTCCCTGGAATACTTTATGTTCACCGTATACATAAAGGTTCATATAAAGACTAGAGAGATCATTAGATACCCTAAAGTTGACATTATAGGTGGAGTGCAAATACCTACTGTAATTGCTGGAAACTGTGGACCTATATACAAGGCTCTATGTTAGAACTGTAAGCACTCTTAAGCACTCAGCGTTCTACCCAGCTCTGGTGATGTCTTTTCTTACTTACTTTAGTTCTATTTCCATGGACTGGTTGAAAAAGAAAGTCATTAAAATTATATTATAACTGAATTTGAAAAGAAAATACCATCCAGACATAATGATAGTAACTGTTTGTCACATAGTTTTGTCTATAATAATAAGTTTTCTGTAGGTTTAGTTAATATATGATTTTTAAAAATTATACCTTTCTTTTTATAAGTAAAAGAAATAATTCATAAAGGGATGGACAAACAATATAATTTATGCCATTCTATGATCTAAATGATTTATAATTTCCAAGCCTGTATTGAATGTTAATTTTTCCCTTTGTTGAAGGAATAGGTAAATAACTAGTTATTAGCAATAGCACCTGAGTAGGTATACTGTAAAGAAGATAAAGACTTTAAATATGTTTATAAAATAAATTACTACAGAAAATAGAGAAAAACAACCTAATATGTTCTGGAGGCCATAGGAAGCCTAGGATTCATAATGGGAAAAACATCTACAATGAATGATTGAATTGAGTGATTAATTAATTAATACAAATAGATAATTGAAAATGAGTATTCTTGTTTTGCATTTGTGAGGTTAATTTATGCATATCACTTCATAGCACGACCAGCATTTTACTTCATTTCTGATGGGAAGGGATAGTTCACGGGGTACAACTTTCACCTAAATGTACTAGGTGATCATGACAAGAAATACTTAAAGTTCTAGCTAGAAAATTGCTGTATTAATGATTTCAGGAATTATGTACTTGTGTAGAACTTTGGATCAGGATGGAGAAATTATATTGAGAAGAAGTAAAGGACAATGCAACTTACTGTCAAAACAAACAAACAAAATAAACAAATAAAAGAAAATCAAGGGCCATAATTGGCTTATAATTTTGAGAAAAGAATGCTAAAAATGACTTCATTAATAGTCTATTATTGAGGAGAACAGTGAAACTGAAGTAAATACTGTAATACTGAGTTATTTAAACCTTGCCATTGATAATGCCCAACAATAATTTTTCCCAATAAGGCATAGGCTTATTATACTTACTTTCATTTTAAACTTTGTAAATATTTTAGATATTAACATATTGGAGCATTAACCCAGTGGGAGCCAGTCCTACTATGTGTTATAATCTTCATATGCATAATAATAGCCACAAGCATAAGCATCAGTAAGTGAGAACTATTAATACAATTTTATTGACTAAACTATATTTTATTCTTGTCTTACAAGGTTTCCTCCGAGTAACTGTTTTCTGTTATAGGGACAATTCAAGAATAGCATAGTAAATCCAGTATAATAATATTCTCATTCTTCAGTTGATTTTAATCATTTTAACAAACAGCAACTGAGGCCTCCCCAACTCCATTATTACAAGTACTCCTGTCCAATATTTCCATATTACCTGTTAATATTGTGGCACAAAAGAGGAGAATAAAGAAAAAGAGATGAAACTTCATGGTACTGTTTCTTGGATGAGGAGTGGCAATGAAGCTTCTTTTGAAAGTCTGCTGGGTCTGTGGTCAGGAAAAAAATAGTCACTTCTATTTAAAGCTTCTTTAACTACTGAAGCTTGCAAAACCATTCATCTGTGTGGGTGATTCCTTCTATTTTCAAAGAACATGGCCATAAAACTATTCCTAGTAAATTTTCTTAAGAAAGCAAAGCCTCATTAAAATAATTTTAATGGAATTTCATGGTAATCAACCTTTTCCAAGACAATTGGAATAACAAATAGTTGTTTAAATGACTATTAAGATAAAAATGTTAAAAATTAAGCCACATGACTGTATTTATATGATATGTGTTGAGCTAACTATTCAAATGAAGTTGTTATTGTTGTCTTTCAGTGTTTTCTTTCAGGAAGTTATAGCTGAGTTATCAATTGAATTATCATGTTTCACAGGGTAAAATAACTAGAGGCTCAGAGACCAAGTGAGTTGTTTTTTTCTAAAATACAATCATTTACATGTAACATAACCAGGAATTCCCTATTTACTAATAATTGTACCAAAGACAGTTTAAGGATAATTAGTTAATTTTTAACACACATTTCAAACTTTAAAATCAAATATTTTACATCACCCTTTTTATGGCTCTGAAAGTGATGTCAGATTCAATGTGCATGCTTATTTTTACATAAAGTAAAAGAAGTTGCTGGGAGTCAACCCAGCTTACAGAAGCTGATACTGTTGTCAAAAGAAAGTTATCAAGTGTCCTACCACAGGGTCAGGTTAAAAAAAAAACAAAAGAACAGTAGCAGCAACAACAACAACAACAAAAACAGAAAACAAACAAGCAAAAATCTCTGGGACTGTGGTTCTTAACTTTTACCGACACAATAATTTCCAAGATGGCTTGTTCAATCAAGATTAGATTTCTGATTTAGAAGGTTTTAAATGGAGGTTTATGGACCAAGGCAGACAAGGCCAGGAGCACAGGGTACACAGTAGTGGCAGAGCAGCCTGGATAGGGCCATTCTAGGTTCTGTCTGCACCCAGGAGCTGGGCTGAGCCACAGCCTTCTGTGCCAGGCAAGAGTTGGTCTACCAGGGGTGCTGAAACAGGCTTCAGTCTGACAGCAGGAACAAGCTCCAGCCAGAGACAGCAGAACCACCTAAATCTAGAATTAACCAGATGGTGAAAGGCAAATATAAGAACAGTTACTAACAGAAACCAAGACGACTAGGCCTCATCTGACTCTAGTACCCTCACAACAACAAGTCCTGCATACCCCAACATATCAGAAAAGCAAGATCTGGACTTAAAATTACAGTACATGATGATGGTAGAGAACTTCAAGGACATAAATAATTATCAAAGAGAAATACAGGAGAACACAGGTAAACAGGTAGAAGAACTTAAAGAGGAAACACAAGAGTCCCTTAAAGAACTACAGGAAAACACAACCAAACAGCTGAAGGAATTGAACAAAACCATCCAGGATCTAAAAATGGAAGTAGAAACATTAAGAAATCACAAAGTGTAAAATCTCTGGAGATAGAAAACCTAAGAAAGGAATCAGGAGTCAGGCAAGCATCAATAGCAGAATACAAGAGATAGAAAAGAGAACCTCAGGTGCAGAAGATACCATAGAAAACATTGACACAGCAATCAAAGAAAATTCAAAATGCAAAAAGCTCCTGATGCAAAACATCCAGGAACTCCAGGACACAATGAGAAGACCAAACCTAAGGATAAAATATAGAAGAGAGCAAAGATTTCCAGCTTAACGGGCCATTAAATGTCTTAAACAAAATTATAGAAGAAAATGTCCCTGACATAAATAAAAAGATACCCATAAATATACAAGAAGCCTACAGAAATTCAAATAGACTGGACCAGAAAAGAAATTACTTCTGTCACATGATAATTAAAACACCAAATGCACTAAACAAAGAAAGAATATTAAAAGCAGTAAGTGAAAATGTCAAATAACATATAAAGGAGGACCTATCAGAATTACACCAGACTTTTCCACAGAGACTATGAAAGTCAGAAGATCCTGGGCAGATCTCATGCATTTCTGTACCCTAAGGGAACAGAAATGCTAACCAAGGCTACTATACCCAGCAGAACTCTCAATTACCATAGATGGAAAACCAAGGTATTCAAGGACAAAAACAAATTTACACAATATCTTTCTACAAATCCTACCCTTAAAAGGATAATGACTGGAAAATACCAACAAAAGGAGGGAAACTATGCCCTAAATAAAGCAAGAAAATAATCTTTTAACAAAACAAAAAGAAGAGAGCCACATAAACATAACTCCACCTCTAATAACAAAAATAACAGGAAGCAACAATCACTTTTCCTTAATATCTCTTAATATCAAAGGACTTAATTCTCTAAAACAAACAAAAAAAAAGACATAGACTAACAGACTGGATAACATAAACAGGACCCAACATTTTGCTACATACAGGAAACCCACCTGAGGCACAAAGACAGATACTAGCTCAGAGTAAAAGGCTAGAAAAAAATTTCCAAGCAAATTGTTCCAAGAAACAAGTTGGAGTAGACATTCAAATATCGAATAAGATCAATTTTCAATCTAAAGTTATCAAAAACATAAAGAAGGACAGTTCATACTCATCGATGGGACTTTCAGGGAGGAAGGATCCAGGAAAGGGGAAATCATTTGAAATGTAAAAAAAGAATATATCCAATAAAAAAAAGAAAAGAAAAAGAAAAAAAATCTACCAAGATGAACTCTCAATTCTGAACATCTATGCTCCAAATGCAGATTCACAAAAGAAACCTTACTAAAGCTCAAAGCACACATTGCACATCACACAATAATAGTGGGAGACTTCAATACTCCATTCCCATCAATGGGTAGATCTTGGAAATAGAAACTAAACAGAGGCCCACTGAAACTAATGGAAGTTATGAACCAAATGGATTTAACATATACCTGTAGAACATTTTATCCTAAAACAAAAGAATATGACTTCTTCTCAGCACCTCATGTTACCTTCTCCAAAACTGACCATATAATCAGTCACAAAACAGACTTCAACAGATATAACAAGTTTGAAATAATCCCATGCACTCTATCAGATCACCCTAGACTAAGGCTGGTCTTCAACAACAAAAACAAAGAAACAAAAAACAATAGAAAGCTCACACACTCATGGAAACTGAACAACATTCTACCCAATGATAAATTGATGAAAGAATAAAGAAATAAAAGACTTTTTTAGAATTTAATGCAAATGAAGGTACAACATACCCTGATTTATGGGACACAATCAAAGCAGTGCTAAGAGGAAAACTCACTATTCCTGACCTCAAGCTATACTACAGAACAATAATGATTTTTAAAAAGCTGCATGGTGTTGGTACAATGACAGGCATGCAGATCAATGGAATAGAATTGAAGACCCAGAAACAAACCCACGCATCTATTGGGCACTTGATCTTTGACAAAGTAGCTAAAATTATACAGTGGAAAAAAGACAGCATTTTCAACAAACAGTGCTGGTTCAACTAGAAGTCAACATGTAGAAGAGTGCAAACTGACACATCATTATCTCCCTGTACAAAGCTCAAGCCAAAGTGAATTAAGAACCTACAAATAAAACCATATACACTGAATCTAATAGAAAAGAAAATGGGGAATTGCCTGGAGCACATGGGCACAGGGGAAAATATCCTGAGCTGAACACCAATAGCTTATGCTCTAAGATCAAGAATTGACAAATGGGACCTCATAAAATTGCAACACTTCTGTAAGGCAAAGGACCTTGTCAATAGGACAAAACAGCAACCAACACATTGGAAAAAGAGGGCTAATATCCAATATATACAAAGAATTCAAGAAGTTATACTCTAGAGAACCAAATAACCCTATTAAAAATGGGGTACAAAGAATTCTCAATGGAAGAATACTGGATGGCTGAGAAACACCTAAAGAAATGTTCAATATCCTTAATCATCATGGAAATGCAAATCAAAACAACCCTGAGATTTCACCTCACACCAGTCAGAATGGTTAAGATAAAAACTCAGAGGACTGCAAATGCTGGAGAGGATGTGGAGAGAGAGAGCAATACTCCTCCCTTGCTGGTATAATTAAAAGCTGGTAAAAGCACTCTGGAAATCAGTTTTGTGTTCCTCAGAAAATTGGACATAGTACTACCTAAGGACCCAGCTCTATACTACTCCTGGGCATATACCCAGAAGATGTTCCAACATCTTCTAATAAGTACACATGCCCCACGATGTTTATAGCAGCCTTATTTACTTCTTCTAGTCTGAAGCTGGAAGAAAAGTCCAGATGTCCCTCAACAGAGGAATGGATACAGAAAATGTGGTTCATTTACACAACAGAGTACTACAACAGCTATTAAAAACAATTCATGAAATTTTTAGGCAAACGGAACTTGAAAATATCATCCTGAGTGAGGTAACCCAATCACGAAAGAACACATATGGTATGCACTTGTTGATAAATGGGTATTAGCCCAAAGGTCCAAATACCCAAGATACAATTCACATGGAGCTCAAAAAGATGGAGGACAAAAGTATGGATACTTTTGTCCTTCTTAGAATGGAGAGCAAAATAACCATGGCTCCCAGCCAACTAATGGACTGAGCACAGGGTCCCCAATGGAGGAGCTAGAGAAAGGAACCAAGGACCTGAAGAGTTTTGCAGTCCTATAGGAGGAACAATAATATATACTAATCAGTATGCCAAGAGCTTCCAGGAATTCAACCACCAACCAAAGAGTACACATGGAGGGACCCATGACTCCAGCTACATATGTAGCAGAGGATGGCCTTTTCAGACATCAAGGAGAGGAGAGGCTATTGGTCCTGTGAAGGCTTGGTGTCCCAGTGTAGGGAAATGCCAGGTCAGGAAAGTGGAAGTGGGGAGATGTTGGTAAGCAGGGGGACAGGAGATGGGATAGAGTGGTTTTGGAGAGGTAATGAAGAAAGAGAATAACTTTCAAAATGTAAATAAAGCAAATATCTAATAAAAAATAATGTACGTATGTTCATAGCAGCCCTATTTGTAATTGCCAGATGCTGGAAAGAACCCAGGTATCCCTCAACAGAAGAGTGGATGCAAAAAATGTGGTATATCTACACAATGGAGTACTATTCAGTCATTAGAAACAATGAATTCATGAAATTCTTAGGCAAATGGATGGAGCTAGAGAATATCATACTAAGTGAGGTAACCCAGACTCAAAAGGTGAATCATGGTATGCACTCACTAATAAGTGGATATTAACCTAGAAAACTGGAATACCCAAAACATAATCCACACATCAAATGAGGTACAAGAAGAAAGGAGGAGTGGCCCCTTGTTCTGGAAAGACTCAGTGAAGCAGTATTCAGCAAAACCAGAACGGGGAAGTGGGAAGGGGTGGGTGGGAGGACAGGGGAAGAGAAGGGGGCTTGCGGGACTTTCGGGGAGTGGGGGGGCTAGAAAAGGGGAAATCATTTGAAATGTAAATAAATTATATCGAATAATAATAAAAAAATAATGTACGGAGCAAAACTGTAAATTCTCAAAAGAGGAATCACAAACAACTGAGAAGCACTTAAAGAAAAGTTCAAAGTCCTTACTCATCAGAGAAATGAAAATAAAAACAATTCAGAAATCCCATCTTACACTGTTCACAATGACAGATTAAAAAAAAATATCCTCAAGTGATAGCACATGCTGGCAAAAATGTGGAGCAAGGGGAACACTCCTTCACTGCTAGTGAGAGTGCAAAGTATTACAACCACTGTGCAAATCAAGTTGGCAACTTCTTAGCAAAGTTTGAATAGTTCTAGACCCAGCTGGGACTTCAAGACCCAGCTATACATTCCTGGACATATAACCAAAGATGCTCTAACATCCCACAAAGACTATGTTCATAGCAACTTTATTTGTAATAGTGAGAAACTGGAAGCAACCTAGATGTCCTTCAACTAAGAATGAATAAAGAAACCATGGTACATCTACATAATGAAATATTATTTCATTATTAAAAAAAAGATCATGAATTTTTCAATTTTTGTTTTTATCCATATGGGTAGTTCTCATTGGAATCAGTGAGGTATTAAAATAGAAGTTTGAATTTGTTCTAAGGTACATAGTGGGGAAGGAGGAGTGTGGATTAAATTCACCCTTAAAAATACACAAGACTCAGGCCCCGGAGGGAGCATTCAGGTGCCTGCTTCGGGATCTGAACAGCCTGGGCCACAGCACTCGGTCTCCAGGAAGTGCAAGAGACCTGGTGTGCACCCGAAAGCAGACTGGGAGCATACAGCTTGCTCTGGTGGCTCGGAGCTTAGGTTCCAGTCCTGAGGCCTCTGGCAGAAGCCCTCAGATCTCTCAGCTTCCAGATCCAGAACAGCCTGGGTGGCAACACCACATCTCCAGGTCCTGCAAGAGGCAAGAGGGGCTACCAGGAGGCCGGTTGGGAGAAGTCAGTGTGCTCTGGTGAACCCAGTGGGACCCGGCAGGGTTGGGAGAAGTCAGTGTGCTCTGGTGAACACAGTGGGACCCGGCA